>NC_140339.1:27990278-29190278 GCF_963514085.1 Chelon labrosus | reverse complement strand
GGCATCATATACAGCAGGCTTTACTGAAGAACTCATGTCAGCTGGTTGCAAAATTAGTTTAGTATGGAGCACAACACAAGTGGCTTACTCTGTAACTGTGGTGAGTATTGTGTTTGTGTGTATTTCTTGAAGATAATCCAGAGACCCTACTGACCCACACTCATTTAGACTGCAGTCTGTTCCCCTGACCGGTGGAGTGCAATCAACCATTCAGCCATAGTCTCATGCTGCCTCAGTAAAACTTCACTCAGCCCAGGGTTCTCTGTAGTAAATTCAGTTGTTTCTGTGAAGACTGCAAGTGCAATCCACAAAAACAATTAGTTCACAGCAGGGGAGCAAAGCATTGAAACTGTGAAATGTATTCATAGGCAACAATGGAGTTCAGCATAAAACAAATGGAGATTATTATTTTTTTCACATTTCACATCAGTCTTGTTTGAGTTGAGGGATAAACTCAAAGGATTATTTTGACATAGGTGTACTTACGGTATGGGCCTAAACCTATAAAAGAGGAAGCACTTGGTGGACTTTATTAACTTTATAATTAACACAGATGCCAAAGAGGCTAAGCTTTAGCTACCGTCTTATGTCATTGAAATTAAAGAGATCAGGCACTGAATGATGCTGGTACGTAAGCCAAATTTTTAATATGTAGGAGTGCAAGAAAAGTTGAGCTTTGTAGTTACATATTTGATCAGATGTCTCAATTTATAACTTGCGGCAGACACAGATAATGGCATATTAAGTTTATTTTGGGCATACAACAAAAAAAATGAGCAAATCTGTAGAGAATCTTTAATGCATTTGTAAAACAGTACACTTGAATCGAATATTCACACCTGCCAAAAAAAAAATCCAAATTTAAAACCACTCGTTGTTGTTTGCACCCATGATTCTGATATACAGTTGAAACCAGATGTTCACATACACTGTTAAAAGACACATAAACCTTTTTTCCTGACTGTCTGAAGTTAAATCTAAACCTCTCCTGTTTTAGGTCAGTTAGGATTACCAAAATTATTTCTATTTGCTAAATGCCACAATAATGAGAGAGAGAATTTGTCAGAGAATTTTTTATTACTTTCTTCAAAGTCAGAAGTTTACATACATTTCCTTAGTATTTGGTTGCATTGCCTTTAAACTGTATGACTTGGGTCAAACCTTTTGGGTATCCTTCCACAAGCTTCTTGCAATAGTCTGCTGGAATTCTGGTCCATTCCTCCTGACAGAACTTGTGTAACTGAGTCAGGGTTGTAGGCCGCCTCGCTCGCACACGCCTTTTCAGATCTGCCCACAAATTTTCTATGGGATTGAGATCGGGGCTTTGTGATGGCCACTCCAAAACATTGATTTTGTTGTCCTTAAGCCACTTTGTAACTACTTTGGCAGTATGATTAGGATCATTGTCCATTTGGAAGACCCATTTGTGTCCAAGCTTTAACTTCCTGGCTGATGTCTTGAGATGTTGCTTCAATATTTCCACATAATGTCCTTTCCTCATGATGCCGTCTATTTTATGAAGTGCACCAGTTCAATAAAGGTTCAAAAAAGGCAACTGGACTTGTAGAGTTTTTTTGAGAAGACGTTTCACCACTCATTCGAGTAGCTTCTTCAAGTTTGTCTTCTCAAAAAAAAAAAAAAAAAAAAAAAAAACTCTACAAGTCCAGTTGCCTTTTTTTGAACCTTTGTTGGATATACCATGACCTGGATGACTGAGAACCTTCACAGACAAGTGCACCAGTTCCTCCTCTGGCAAAACAGCCCCACAACATGATGCTACCACCCCCATACTTCACAGTAGGCATGGTGTTCTCAGGCTTACAAGCTTCCCGCTTTTTCCTCCAAATGTAACGATG
Organism: Chelon labrosus; assembly: GCF_963514085.1. Taxonomy (NCBI): domain Eukaryota; kingdom Metazoa; phylum Chordata; class Actinopteri; order Mugiliformes; family Mugilidae; genus Chelon; species Chelon labrosus. Next base: position 29,188,422 of record NC_140339.1, on the reverse strand, counting down.
GTCATTATGGCCAAACAGTTCCACTTTAGTTTCATCAGATCACAGGACATGTCTCCAAAAATGAAGGTCTCCCTGTGTGTATTTGCAAACTGTAATCTGTCTTTTTTTATGTTGCTTTTGGAGTAATGGCTTCTTCCTCGCTGCGTGGCCTTTCAGTCCATGTCGGTACAGGACTCGTTTCACTGTGACACTCTTACCAGCTTCAGCCATCATCTTGACAAGGTCTTGAGCTTTTGTTTTGGGGTTGATTCACACGTTTCGGACCAACATCTCTGTTAACCTATCAGAAGCTTCCAAAGCCATGACATCATCATCATCATCATATGTCTTCATTGTTTAAAGACATAGTAATCTTTGTCAAATAGAAATAATTTTGGTAATCCTAACTGACCTAGAACATGAGAGGTTTAGTCTGATTTAACTCCAGACAGTGAGGAAAAAATGTTTGTGTCTTTTAACACAGTGTATGTAAACATCTGGTTGGTTAACAGTTGTCTGGTTAGGTTAACAGACAACATTTGAGTTAACTGGAGGCACACCTGTGGATGTATTTTAAGGCTATACCTCAAACACACTGCTTCCTTGTTTGACATCATGGGAAAATCCAAAGAAATCAGCCAAGATATCAGGAAGAGAATTGTGGAGCTCCACAAGTCTGGTTCATCCTTGGGTACGATTTCCAGATGCTTGAAGGTGCCACGTTCATCTGTTCAAACAATTATACGCAAGTATAGACACCATGGGAATGTCCAGCCATCATATGATGAACGTGTTTTGGTCCGAAACGTGCGAATCAACCTCAGAACAAAAGCTAAAGACCTTGTCAAGATGATGGCTGAAGCTGGTAAGAGAGTGTCATTCTCCACAGTGAAACAAGTCCTGTACCGACATGGACTGAGAGGCCACTCAGCAAGGAAGAAGACATTACTCCAAAAGTAACATAAAAAAGCCAGATTACAGTTTGCAAATACACACAGGGACGAAGACCTTAATTTTTGGAGACATGTCCTGTGATCTGATGAAACTAAAGTGGAACTCCTGTCCATAATGACCATTGTTACATTTGGAAGAAAAAGCGGGAAGCTTGTAACTTTATTGCTAATGCTAGGTGAAGTGGAAGTCAGTGTTCCCTGCTGTGAAGCTCCTGTCACTGGAGCAAAAAAGTATTGAGGTGATGTAACAGCTTTGGATACAGTATTCCGTAATTTGAGAGACCTTGTTTAATTTTTGGGTAAACATATGTTCTGTTTTGCAACCAGCAGCCATCCTTCTCAATACTGTGACAGAATTTGTTTAAAGGTGAAAACCCTGACCAAACTCTGCTCAAATGGACAGAGTGTGAACTGGTGAAGCCTTTTGAAGTATTTCTGTGTAGATGCCTTTTATCATTGAGTTAAATGGATTTTTTGAGTATTACCTTGTTGTGGTTTAAAACCAGACATTTCTGAATCACTAGAACTAACCCCTTGTTAGTTGTTTTTTCTTTGGGTTGGACCTGTGTCTCCAGTGTTTGGATTGTTTTTAAGCTTTGGATCTTTGCTTTCTGTCCCAAATGAAGCTGCAGTGCAGTCCAGCTGTCATTTCTGTTTGCTGACTGTGTGATCCCTATTGCTTGGTTGATTGTTCGGTTTCTGTAAAAATAAAATGTTTGAAAAACCATCACATTTTTTTGTGTTTCTTTGACAACTGCAAACATGGTGCTTTGCATTGTATGATGGATACTGCCACTATTTTTTTTACCATACAGTGATCCACCCAATTTAACTTCAGCATTTGAGGAGTTCATGAACATATTATAATTTAAGACGGAGCAGATTGCAAACCAAAAAAAAAAAATGATTTATAAAAGTTGCAAACTGTTTTGAAGGTGTAAATTATACCAGTATACGACTTGCAGTGGATAAGCAAGTTCATAAAGCCCCAGTTCCAATTGAGTAAAAGCAGCTCCATTGCCAAATAAAGTGCTGCATCAGATTACCTCACTTCTGCAGTTACCCATCCTGAAGCCAGCTGAGAGGGTTTGTCTTGACCTGGACAAGTGCTCAATATATGTGGGATTTTCTGAAATGAAACTGAAATGAAACCTTAAAAACTGTCATTAAAGCAAAAGTAGGTTACTTTGACAAATCAAAACAAATTTTGTTTTGTTCAAATGCAAAATCTTTGAATGAGCTGCTGTGTCCAAACCTTTTCATGGTACAGTTTGTTCCAGATCTCCAAATAGACAAGCTCTCTGGCTTAATGAAATCAATATCACTGCTGAGTTTATGTGCTGTTTGGTGGATGAGCCATGTGCAGAATCAGCCAGTAATCTCTGCACAGTCCATGCTGGTTAGATTTCTTCCCACTTGCTCTAATATAATGTAAACAGGGAAACCGGATCAATTACAGGTAAGTGGTTGTTACCAGACCCTAGTCGGTTTTAAGTGGACAACACAGACTTTCTTATTTAAACCCGACTCCCTACCAGTGTTTTAGAACTGAATAAGCTACTTGGATGAGTGGAGAAATGTTTTCCAGAAAACCAGTCCAGTAAGTCCAGTTGACCTTGTTTCAGCTTGTTTAGGATAAACTTTGTTTGGATGATCAAGAGAAAACGCATGTATTAGCTCCAGACTGCAGGGGGCGCCAATTCGCCATATCTGTGTCTGATCTGCCACAAACAGGAAGTAGAGCAGTAGAAGAAGAGCAACACTTCCGCGGCCAAACTCTAATCCGAGCAGTTGTTGTTGTTTGATTTGCTAAAAACGCAGGTGATTTAAGAAGACCAAAGAGTCGAAGATCGAATACCACAGACACCGAGGAGACGACATGGCGACTACCATCAGCACTCAGAGGGGACAGGTAGCGCACTCTGTCTTAATCCAGTTGTTAGTGAGTCATAGGCAGACAGCTAGGCGGAACTGTCTGGACAGGAGTTTACCAAAGCTTCACCAGTTATCGCTCTGTCCATTTGAGCTTGAGTTTGGTCAAAAATGTCTCCTTTAAACAAATTCTGTCACAGTATTGAGAAGGATGGCTGCTGGTTTACCAATACCTCTTACTTGGTTAGCACTTAGATCCACACTGATATAGCTAATAGCAATAATGACACTGACATTTGTGTAGGGTGTACAACGAACTGTGTTCGACAAAAAGGGTTGTGGTCGTCTTTCCCAGGCGTGTAAGTATGTGTTGGTGGTCTTGGAGAATCATTTACAACTAATACAAACAACCAGGGATTGATCGAGCTACGCTGCGCTGTGTGCTGAACCTTATTTAGCTTTAGCTCTGTATGCAGCTTTTGAAGACACTCAAGGAGGCTTATCGGCAGGTGGCCCAGGCTTGATGCTTTGTTATTGTGATTGGAAACTGCCAGTGGAAACGTAATGAAATAAATAAATGTGAATAGATAAATGAGTCAATAGCCTGTCAGCTTTGAGACAGAACAAATGAGACAGTGAACATATCCGGCTGCTCATGGGCCTGACTACATGTATTCAGACAAGGTTAGTTACCTTTAGAGTAAATGACTACTAAAGTGTCATTAAAATATGGAAAGTATTGACTGTCAATCAGCCAAGATAGCATCACAAACATGCTACCTACAACATTAATAATATTACTAATAAGCAATACTTATTCAACTGAGCTGATGATCTTTATATCTATTGTGGGATGCATTTATTTCCCCACTACTAACTACTTTCTAATCCTATATTTTAGAGGGGTCATGATATGATATTATTTTTCTGCTAAAATACATTTTATTCATTTGTTTAGTTATGTGAAGGCAATGCACAATGTTAATAGAGTTAACTGAATCTATTGTTATTATTGAAAATGAATCAAGTGCTCTTCGCATAGGTGATGCCATGTCATGGAGCCCCACCCCCACAGGGGACCAAACCAAGCCACAGCTCCAAAACCGTGAACTGAACCAAACCGTGGGGTTGCTTTAACGTTACACCCCTAATATTTATTTATTTTGGTGTAGTTTTCGCTCACCTCAATTTCTTTAAACTGTCTTATGGTTCTCATTTAGTCTAACAGACTAGTTAGATGATAATGATGGAAAAGTTCATCATGAAATGTCTAGAATTGTATTCATTCCTTTACTTTTAATATAAAGGAAACATCTGTGGTTGAATCATAGTAGCGGATGTTGCATCACAAAGTCACATTTACAGTACCGGTCTATAGTTGGGATACACCTTCTCATTCAATTGTCTAATCTGTTTGTATTATTTTCTATATTGTAGATTAATACTGAAGACATCAGAACTACGAAAGAACACATAGAATTATATGGTAAACAAAAAAGTGTTAAACAAACCAGAATAAGTTTTATATCTAGATTCTTCAAAATAGCCACCTTTTCCTTTGATGACAGCTTTGAACACTGTTGGAATTCTCTCAGTCCTCTCATGCGGTAGTCACCTGGAATGGTTTTCAGTGAATAGGTGAATCTATATCAAGAACTTTGAATGTATCCTCAAGTGCAGTCGCAAAAAACAAGAAACGGACTCTCATGAGGAAAGAAAGACCAAGCGTTACCTCTGCTGCAGAAGATAAATTCATTGGAGTTGCCAGCCTCAGAAACCAGAGATTAAGAAGATCTGAGATTAGAACCCACATGAATGCTTCACAGAGTTCAACATCTCAGCATTAACTGGTCAGAGGATACTGTGTGAATCAGGCCTTCATGGTGGAATTGGTGCAAAGAAACCGCTACTCAGGAAGGACAACAAGAAAAAAGAGTTGCTTGGACCAAGAAACACAAGGAATGGACATTAGAAAAGTGGAATTCTGGACTTTGGTCTGATGAGATCTTTGGCTCTACAGTCCTTGTCTTTGTTAGACAGAAAAGTTGAGCGGATGGTTCATGCATGTGTGGTTCCCACCATGAAGTATGGAGGAGGGGGTGTGATGGTGCGGGGGTGCTTTGTTGGTGACACTGTTGGTGATTTTCTCCAAATTCAAGGCACACTTAACCAGCATGGCTACCACAGCATTCTGCAGTGACACGCCATCCCATCTGTTTTTGCGCTCAGTGGGACCATCATTAGTTTTTCAACAGGACAGTGACCCCAAGGCTATCTAAGGCCTATTAGGCTAAGAGGGAGAGTGATGTGGTGCTGAGTCAGATGACCTGCCCTCCACAGTCACATGACCTAAACCCAGTTAAGATGGTTTGGGATGAGTTGGATCAAAGACTGAAGGCAAAGCAGCCAACATGTGCTCAACACTTCTTGGAACTCCTTCCTGACTGTTGGAAAACTATTCCAGGTGGATACCTCATGAAGCTGATTGAGATCATGCCAAGAGTGTTCAAAGCTGTCATCAAACTAAAAGTGGCGAAAATAATCAAAAATATAAAACAGATTCTGGTTTGTTTAACATTTTTTATTTATTTTTTTTGTTTACTGCAGAATATCGTAATAACTGTGTTCTTTTGTAGTTTTGGTGTCTTCAGTTTGAATCTTCATGGCAGAAAATAATACAAATAAAGAAAAAATAATGAACGTGTCCAAGCATTTCGCTGGCACTGTACATTAAAACAGCAGTAGTATTAGTGCTAATATACAGTACTGAGTGTATATGCTCCTCAAACATATTAATGAATATTAAAACAACAACAAAAGCCTACTAATCTCTGTCAGTATTGGTTGCTAGTTGTACTCTGACAGCAGAGAACGGTGAAAGTGAGGCGAAGGATTCCTTGTCTCTGATTAACGCTCTGTGGCCTAAACCATTAATCAGCTTGTAAGAAATAGAATTCACTCATGAAGTACAGTACATGTAGCAGAGGAAATGTGATCAGCCAACTGGTATACAGTGCATCCGGAAAGTATTCAGAGCGCTTCACTTTTTCCACATTTTTTTATGTTACAGCCTTATCCCAAAATGGATTCATTTAATTTTTTTCCTCAAGCTTAACTGGAGTACACCTGTGGTAAACTCAGTTGATTGGACATGATTTGGAAAGGTCTATATAAGTTCCCACAGTTGACAGCGCATGTCAGAGCACAAACCAAGCATGAAGTCAAAGGAATTGAGGCACAAATCTGGGGAAGGGTACAGAAAGATTTCTGCTACTTTAAAGGTCCCAATGAGCACAGTGGCCTCCATCATCTGTAAATGGAAGAAGTTTGGGACCTTCCAGCCATCTAAACTGACCGATCAGGAGAGAAGGGCCCTAGACAGGGAAGAGACCAAGAACCCAGCGCTCATTCTGTCAGAGCTCCAGCATTCCTCTGTGGAGAGAGAAGAATCTTCCAGAAAGACAGCTATCTCTGCAGCAATCCACCAATCAGACCTTTATGGTAGAGTGGCCAGACGGAAGCCACTCCTTAGTAAAAGGCACATGGCACCCTGCCTGGAGTTTGACAAAAGGCACCTGAAGGACTCTCCATGAGAATGCCATGATAAACAAAATTCTCAGGTCTTATGAGACAAAGATTAAACTCTTTGGTGTGAATACCAGCCGTCATTTTTGGAGGAAACCAGGCACCGCTCATCACCAGGCCAATACCATCTGTACATTGAAGCATGGTGGTGGCAGCATCATGGTGTGGGGATGTTTTTCAGTGACAGGAACTGGGACACTAGTCAGGACAGAGGGAAAGATGAATGCAGCAATGTACAGAGACAGCATGGATGAAAACCTGCTCCAGAGCGCTCTTGACCTCAGACTGGGGCAACGGTTCAACTTTCAGCAGGTCAACGACCCTAAGCACAGCCGAGATATCAAAGGAGTGGCTTCAGGACAACTCTATGGATGTCTTTGAGTGGCCCAGCCAGAGGCCAGACTTGAATCCGATTGAACATCTCTGGAGAGATCTGTAACATAACAAAATGTGGAAAAAGTGAAGCGCTGTGAATACTTTCCGGATGCACTCTATCCCTAGCTGGCTCTGGGTGACTAATAGGATCTGATTTAGGCTCTTACCTCATCAGGCATCGCCAGCCCAATAAATAGTTTCCGCACAGTTTTAAGGAGAAATTTTATTCTAATGCTGCAGTACTTCATAGCAGCATTAGAATAAAATAATGATAAATAGGTCTTTTTCATACTTCATCATCTAGTAATTCTGTGGAAATCTTTCATACATAGAGTAGTATCAGTCCAGACATGTCACCGAACAGTGAACAGCCATTGTGAGCACTCTCAACACACACTTGATGATGCTGATCACACGCACATGACTTGCATAAGGAGGCGACTATTGGCCATAATCATTAGGATGTGTCATTTTAGAATCACATGATGTTCATAAGATTTGTGTCAGTAGTTTGTTCATAGAGTAGAGTATATATTAGTTAGATTATAGTTACATGAAGGCATAAACATACAAAAAAAAAGAAACATTAATGGAAGCCACCCTTGCCACATCACTAGAAATGTTACTTTTTGGAAACTATAGGCTTGATGACAGCAACACATTTTAAAAGATGTTGTCACAGGGGCATGTGTTTCTTTTAACTACACTCTGTGGGTGTTTGGGTAATGGAAAGTGGGAAGTGGGAAGTGGGAACTGTAGTTTCAGTCCAGTTGCTTGATGCAGAATTTTAGCTAATCAACAACAGTCTCTGTTTGTTTTATTGTACAGATAATGATCAATATGGGTCTAAGCCAGACTTTTTTCCCATGGAGCCACGCTGTTATCAGTCGTGCAGAATCTGGTGTGGCATAGATATGGAGAACTTTGTTCATCAGACCAAAGTACAGTTCACTTTGCTTCTATGTTAAATGAGCCGAGGCCCAGAGAAGACATCAACTACTGCATATCACCAGTTTTCATAAAATCACCAAACTTGAACAATTTTCATTTACAACATCATCAGTTAGAGTCCCATGTAGTCTAGTCCCTGAAATGTGTATGTTGTTTTTGTGTATCGGATTGTTATGCCATTCTTCAGTCTCATTTTCTGTGTATTTATGTGTGTACATTGTGTTTCTGTGTAGGTGTATATTGGAGAGCTTCCCCAGGACTTCCTGCGGATCGCTCCCACTCAGCAGCAGCAGCAGGTCCACATGGATGCGCAGACAGCCAGACAGCTGCAGTATGGAGGCTCTGTGGGAACTGTAGGACGACTCAGCATTACTGTGGTCCAGGTAAACACGGTTCAGCCACCCCCCCCAGTGTACAGGATTTAGTAGTATCTAGATGTGAGGCTGTAAATTGCGACCAGTCGACACACCTCCTTCACCCCCTCAGTTTCCAAGTGTGTAGGAGAACCCACAGGGGTCACAGGTGTTCGAGATCTGTCTGACTCGACGGTTTTGGCCTCTACAGAGAATTTCTCTGTTCATGACAACTGTGCGGGTGTAAGTTTTTATAGAACTTGACAATGATGGAACTTTACTCATCCATCTGTTGCCTATTATCTGGTAAGGGCTGCAGGGGGCTGTAGCCTGTGTCAGAGTACGCCCTGGACAGATTGTCAGTCTATCAAAGGGCTGACACAGAAAGACAAACATTCACGTTTGATGGTTGGAGCCACTCCTTTTTGTTGATGGGCACAACATGGCCAGTTTGTGGAAGAGGACTTGTTCCTCATATAAATATGCAGAGCACATTCTAAGCTAACAAATACACTGGTATTGGTTGGTACAAGTGATTATACTCTAATGAAAACATAATTGACCTTTGGCTAAGCCGCACCCTAGAATGTAGATTGACCAATCACAGCTCCCACAGGGGTCCGACACTTTTTCCACAGCGCTCCATTGACTTTAACGCAGGCGTCTCATATTTTCGGTCTCGGCAGGCTATACTGTCGGTATATATCCAGGGTATGGATAAGCCCAATGATGTGCGCGCAAAACCCTGTGGAGCTAACCAAAACATCACCGTTACAGCTTAAGTTGCATAGTTGTTGATACGCTAGCACACGCTGAAGAAATACAACGTTATACGAGCGTAACGTTAGTCCGTTTGCTTCTTAATAACGATTATAGAAGTGGATAGAGACGTACCCAGCTTTGCATGAACAGTGTTGCTCCTTGATATTGTCAGTCCTAGCCTCCGTCTCGATTAATAGGATATGCGGTGGTTCATTTTTTGACTGTGACCGGTATGCTTTTGCCTCTATTTGGATGCCTTGTTGTTCGTTGCGTTTCACTTGTATGTCCTGAATATAGCCTTCGAACGCATATTGCAGCCCCTTTTGCCTACTTCTATCGGACACTTTATTTGCTGCTTTATAAAAGTTTGACAAAAGTTCAGCAGGAAGAGCTGTCACAGCATAAGCCATGTTGATACCAGAGCCTTATAGATAACCAGAAAACCACAGCCCAGAAGAGAATGTCGGACGTAGCAACAGTAACTAAGGGAGGCGGGGCTTAGCCAAAGGTCAATTACAAGTAGCGTATTCAATTTGTGCTAATAAATCCTTTAAATCCTACTTTTCGTAACAGCTATGAGTATGTCAAGAACAGTAATTCTGCGTGGAGGGCGGAAGGCTTCTACATACATAGGCTGTGCAGTCATTCAGACCTAAAGTTATGTAAACTAACATGAAGGAACAAGCTCAACTGTGCACATCGATATCATTCCAACACTTCCATTGACTACACAGGAATAAACAGGCAGGCTGAACTGCGATAGCAGCCAACTTGAATGCCCCTACTAATTGAAGATGCCTTGTTTATTTCACTCTGTAGGCCAAGCTGGCTAAAAACTATGGTATGACCCGCATGGATCCCTACTGTAGGATCAGACTGGGCTATGCAGTCTACGAGACGCCGACTGCTCACAACGGCGCCAAGAATCCTCGTTGGAACAAGGTGATCCAGTGCACGGTGCCGCCCGGGGTGGACTCTTTCTACCTGGAGATCTTTGATGAGGTGAGTAGGGGGAGGAGGTCATCCGAGCTGAGAATCTTCTGATTCATGGACATGGTGGACATGAACAGTACATATGTGAATGTCCAGCTGAACTGCAACTAAATCTCCAACATACATGGTACTCAAAACGCTTTCCAGTCACAGTGACACGTCTACCCATTCACTCACACAAGCACACACACATTCACACACCAGGGCCACACACTGGGAGCAACTGGGGTTTCAGTGTCTTGCTCAGTTACACTTGGGCATGTAGTATGTTCTGTGGATCGAGCTGCTAACCCTCCATAGACAACCTGCTCTACCTACTGAGTCACAGCCATCCCTTTTATTTATTATTATTATTTTAATGGATCTATGAAATACACTCTGCAAACAATATAAATTGCCCCAATATAAATAGAATGGTCTTGCTCCAGTAATAATGGATTTAATCTATGATGCCAACATGTCATGACAGTTATAATTCATAATACCAACAATCCCTTCATTTCCTGTCAGTGCTATTGGCACTGTGTGCGCAATATAATTGCACTTTATTGCAACAGAAACAAAAGAGTTTTGCAGCTTGTCTGGGTTGTTTTTTCCTGTCACAGTAGCCACAAAGCCACTTAAACCAGAATTATGGCTTCCAAGGATATGACTGTCAGGTTGAAGAAACATGTTCTGCTGCTTGCATCAATGAGTCAAATGGTCTCAAACTCTGAAAGCAGTTAATGACCAGTTTTGCATGTGTTTATTTGATGATCTGATTCCACCTGTTCTTGCTGATGTGCAGAGAGCGTTCTCTATGGACGACAGGATAGCATGGACACATGTCACCATCCCTGAAGGCCTGAGGGAGGGCAGCGTGGTGGATGAGTGGTTCAGCCTCAGTGGCAGGCAGGGCGACGACAAGGAGGGCATGATCAACCTGGTGATGTCTTTCGCTGTAAGTACATTTACCCACACCCCACCATACATTCTGGACATGTGTGTGAACATTACAAAAAGCGGCATGTGTTCGTGTGTCGCTGTTGAAGTGTTGCTCTAGTGCTTATATAGTCCTGGGATTACTTAAAGACATTAAGACATTAAGAAGCAACTCCTCATTTGTGCATCTACCTCTGTGGAGTGAGAAGTAGAAGCTTGTTCAACAGACAGCACATCAGCTAGGTGAAGTTGGCATCATATTTTATTCTTTTGTCCTTTCTGTTTGTCTGTCTTTACTGTAGTAAACTGGCCAGAAACCTAGATCCTCCTGATTGCTTTACACATTCTTCTAGTCATAGCTCAAAGTTAGGAGTTGAAATTTATGAGGTCATAAAACACAGCATCACTGTTACATGAGATGTTGATGCAGATTTGTGAATATTCTGCTGTAGGAAGTTTAAAAAAAAAACAGAGCTATTAGAGGAAACCATTCCTCTTCTGTCAGCATCAAAGATGTTCCAGTCTCTTAAATGTATCATTGTGGATAGAAGAAGTGAAAAGAGGCCCCTGGTGGAGCCTCAATGAAGAAACCGTTGTTTCTTATTGTTGTAGAATTGGCTTTGATAACAGCTTTGTAGTTTTAAAACTCTCCCTGCTTCCTTTGCTTGAATACCTTCTTTGTGTCTTAGCTCCTCCCCGTGAGGATGTGAGACAGAGAGAGAGTTGTGAGGACTAATGGAGCTGAATCATGAAATGACAGAGCGAGGGATTATACACCGATCAGGCATACCATTATGATATACATTCTAGTGTTGTTGTATTGTGATGTACAGACACATGTTGTTATTATTATATCATTTTGACTACCCCATTGTAGTCAGTGGGCTAGACTAAATAACAGAAACACTTTAGTGTTCATATCAATCCAGTTTAACAGCACCACAGAGTACATCCTCCAAAATGGTCTTCTAGTTGACTGATGCTGTTTCACTGGATGACTGTTACAACTAAACAAATCATAAAGGGGGATTCAGTGTAGGACTGTAAGAATGCATTCATTTTCACTAGTGTACGTAATGAATTGGCAAATAAATGTAGATTATATGTATTGCTTTTTGTATTGCTCCCCTTTTTAATTGTGTACCAAACCAGTTATATTTTGCAACACCCCAATTCTACAGTATCTCTCCCATGCAACGTGTTTCCTTTAGTTAACAAAATTCCACCATTGTTGTATCTCTTCCTTGCATTTCTCTTAAACTCCCACTAGGAGGAGCTCAAATGCAATGAAGAGCTGCAACTGGGAGAAGTAAGGAGCTAAACTGCAGTGCTGGCCATAGCAAAAGTTGCAAGGATGTGGTGCCACGGGGAATTGAATGTTATATGGTAAAACCAGTTGTTAATGTGTTAATCTTGTCTCTTTGTCTTTGTCCCAGTCTTTACCAGCAGGTATGATGACTCAGCCTGTTGTCCTAATGCCCTCTGTGTATCAACAAGGAGTAGGATATGTGCCCATTGCAGGTCAGACATATACACATTCCTCATGAGAATGTTTGCGTTCTTTAGTTCACCACCTAGCATGTGAAAACAGGCTCATATGTAACGCCTTCTGTGGCTGTAGACTATTTTGAGCTGCTCAGTTGTCTAAAAAAGCTAAAAAAGCCTGTGTCACAATACTGGGATTGTATTTCCAAATCTTGTAAGCCTCTGCTGCTTCAAAGTTGGCTATTGCATCAGCAGTTTCTCTTGTCTCGCTAGGAGTGCCTGCAGTCTACAATGAGGGCATGGTGCCCATGCCCATGCCAATGCCAACAGCCATGCCAGCTATGGGGGGCCATGGCCCAGTTTGCAGTGAGGAGGACCTGAAGGCTCTGCAAGACATGTTCCCCAACCTGGATAAGGAGGTGGTTCGCACTGTACTGGACGCACAGCAGGGCAACAAGGACGCTGCCATCAACTCTCTGCTGCAGATGGCTGAGGAGCTCTAACTCCAAAGGACAGTCTGAGCGTGGACTTGCCAACACACATGCATGCAGAGACATAAAAATAGTCTTAACTCACAGAGAACCATCTTTGCACACACACATACATACATACATACATACACATACACACACACACACACTGTCCCCTACTCTGTGGCTCACTCACACCGTGCAGCCACATCTGCGCTCCTACTAGCTCCTCCAGTTGGTAGTCACAGATATCTGTTTCCCTTTATTGACTCCTTATTAGCCAAGCAGTACAAATGAAGTATGGACACACCGCTTTCTGTCTCAGCAGAGACTGGACCCGCGAAGCATCACAAATATTATGTTCATCTTTGGTTTTAAGAAGATACTGGTTATACTGACGTCAGGTGTAATTTGGGAAATTGTGTAAGAGCTGACAGGATCATTAAGGTTTGTGTCACAGTAGGGGCTCAAAGTCAATATTAGATTGATAGTGACTTGATGGATAATGTAAATCTTCCTGGCCTGGATAGTTTTGCATTTGTTCAAGGTTTCATTCTCACAGTATTTCACTGTAGCCCCTCACCATCCGGTGTTTGGCCATCTTCCATTTGTGATGAAGTTTTTTTTAAATAGTACATTATGCACTTGTCTCTAGTAAGTTGCAGTGAACTAGTTCTGTTTCATATGTGGCTGTAAAATGTTCAGTGCGTACAAATTCTAATTAATCATTGTGGATGTGTTAAATTATATAAAACATTATATGGTAACAAGAGAATTAAGAATGAATGAATGACCCAGTTAGAAGAAATATCCCTACTGAACGCCACACGACTCCGAGTCGTCTTTCACAGTGAGAACATTCCTTTGCGATGCTTTAATGTTATTACTTTTCAGGCACTAATTAAGAGTGTGAAGATTTGACGTGAAATGAATCGTGATGTTTCATCCCTCAGCAGGATGCCATGACCTTGTTGCCTACACAGTGATTGAGCTAAGGTGAGGACCTGAACACAGTAATTTAGGAGCTCAATCTCCTGGAAGGTGGGGGGAAAAACTAATATAGGGGTCTTTTTCATGCTTCATGGTTGGTTGTAACTGACAGCAGCTTCCAGCAGCGCTTTACTGGGTAGTCTTTTTTGCTGCCACTGTATTTGTATGTATTGTAGTTCCTAAAGCTTTCTATTTACATTTATAGACTGCAAGGCTTGTTGCTTATGTGCTGTCTGCCAAAGGTCTCATTTAAGAGAGAAGTTGTCGGCTTGTGGTTTTTCCTTTTTCACTCTAAAACAATTGATGTTGAGATTTTCAAAACATCATACCATATGATTCTGCTGTTTTTTTGTTGTTGTTTGTTATTGTTTTCTATGCAGCATCTTCGTGTCCTGGCACCTTGTTAAATTCAGTTCCCAGATTTTAATTTAATTTTAATTTATTGAATTTCCGACACAAGCGACATTTTAGGACCTGTGTGACCGCTGCAGGCATGGGAATGGAAAGCTTTTCTGTGACTTCGTGCACTCCAAAATGTCAGACTGTCATCAAAATGTTTGTGAAACAAGATGTTTTGCCATTCGCTCAGAATACACTGATGTTCCTCAGAGAGCCAAGTTTCATGTTCGTCATTCCCCACCATCCATCACAAAGAATGCTGATGCAAACGTTCATATTGCAGACATATTTTAATAGTTATCATCAAGAAAAGTTAATCTTAAGAGTTTAAATCACAGTGGTATATAGTGACACTGAAAAAGAGTTAATGTCGGGCTATAAATAATAAAACCTGACAAGAATAAGGTTACATCTTGCCATGTGTCAAACAATCAGTAAGTGATCAGCGTCTCCTGCGGCGCTTTGGTGCGGATGTTGTCCCCGGCACACATTCTGTTTTGCTGCAGCTGCAGGTCTCCACTAGGGTGTAGCTGTGCTGGACCGTGGATCCGTCGGCGCAGGTCAGCTCGACTTGCTTCTTACTGGTGGTGGCCTCCTGGCAACACTCGCACTGGTGTATCATAGTGTTGGCAGCGGCAGAATATCTGTACACACACACACACAGACAGCTTTTATCTTCACTGTTTACAGCAACCCGGCAACAGTGAGAAGTACATGAGTGTTTTGTACTTAATCTTATGGCGCTAATAAATGGGAAGTTTCAAGTTGAGTTAAAATCCAGTTTTAAGATTTATTCTACACTGTGCCCTCACAGCGCTTATGCTGATCAAAATTCCTCAGCCAGTTTTTGCCTTGAGGCCCTTTATCAGACAAATACAGGTGCAGCTTTCAGAACTGGACCTTCAGACTGGATTAGCATTCTTATGGAAGCCTAGTGTTCATGTTATGGTTTGACCTGCATTCAAAATCAGGTTGAATCATCATAAATCCACTGGTTGTTCTGCCAATGAATGGTAGCTGAGTACAGTAAGGCTGTCCCTGCCAACTTATTGAATCTTTTTAAAGTGTAAGAATGCCAAATTTCAAATGAGATGACTAAAATTACTGTGAAGGCTAAGCAGTTTTTCATATTTATATTGTACATCAAACATGATGCTAAACAGACTCACATGGACGAGCTCCCACAGTGTCCAGCGCAGGATGTCATATTGACCGGCTGTGTGCTCTTGCAGTTGTTCACATCAATGACTGTCTGCGTACTCTGGACCTCACAGACACTCTTTATCTTACCTGGAATACATGACAGCTGTTACACACTGACACAGGAATACACACACACACACACACACACACTAATACTATAGTGAACTTTCCATTCTTAAAAATGATTCATGTCCTATTACTTAGCCGTTGTTCAAATAGCTTCCGCCAACTTACAGGATTTGCAGCATCCGTTAGCATCGGTTGTTTCGGTACCCTAGATAGAAGAAGAGGACACGTTTAATGTTGTGTGTTAGACATGATTAGTAGACCTGGTGATGTCTGTAGAGTTTCGATAAACTCACAGGTTCACAGTCCAAGGGGTTAAAGGCAGGACAAGAAGTCTTTATTTCCTTGGTCACAGGCAGTCCATTGATCTTCTCACAAGTATATTGCAAACACTTGTCATCAGGGGCTACATACGTGTTGTTGACCTGTACCAACATGAGCAGAGTCAAGTTAGCTATTCATCAAAGGCACAATCATATATCCTTCTGGCTCATATACAAACACAGTGTATCTGAACAGCATTTGGAGAAGATAAAGTCAGTCAGAATAAACCAAAAACAATGTAAACAACATTCATGTTTCTTATCGGCTTTGAATCAAATGTCCTGGCTGTTAAATGTGAGGTAACACACCGCTGCAGTACTGACCTCAATATATATTGTCACGTTGTCAGGTGTGGTGAAAATACAGCTCTTCTGAACACACGTCCCGCAGCATTTATCAGGCACAGTCTGATACTCATAACCCTGCAGATGGAGCGAGGGACGGGGAGAAATGACGACAATAAAAAAAAACTTAGTTGGCTTTTAAAGAAAATGATACAGCTACAGAGTGTGTGTGTCAGCACTTGAGTGCGATGGAAGGTGTTGGCTGAATGTATATCTCCTTTATGTGAATGTGGATTTATCTTTTTCCTGTACAAACTCTTCAAACTGTATTATTCTGCCATCTGAACCTTCAATCGTCCTTACATGCTGGACTGAAGTGTCTACCTAATGGAATTTTCTTGAAAGTTGGAACTTTAAATGCAAGATAAGGCGTGATGGTATTAATGGTATTTGTAGTGAGTGTGTGTGTTTGTTGGTTCTGTGACTGAGCTTACTTCAGAGCAGTTTGTGTTGCAGACAATTGGGTTGCAGACAATGACGTTCAGCTGAGTGACGGGATCTAATTTGGGGCCACAGTAACATTCCTGGCAGGGCCCAGGTGTGAAAGCCTCCCCTGATGTAAGTCCCACTGTTGTTTCTGATGGTTGTTCCGATGATGATGATGATGATGGTGCTGCTGTTGTTGGTGGTGTTGTTGTTGTTGTTGTTGTTTCTGTCATAATTGGTGCTTCTAGTGGTGGTTCTGATGTTGTATCTGTTGTTGGTATCTTGGCACCAGGCTATAAAATAATATACAATCAACGGTATGGTTATAATTAATATTCCCAAGCATCAATTCAGTATTTTAAGGACAACTTATTTATTCTGAGGGCAGGACCACTTAGATACGTTGAGTGGCCCTAACTGTAAGCTGACAAGTAACTCATTCTGCAGAATATTTTAGGTTACTCTGTGGTGTCAGACCCAGCAGTAAAACCACAGTTTATTCAGTTTATGAGTGACTGCAGGTCAAACTGCAACTTACACATATCCATGTTATAATACCAAATGTTCTAGCGTAATTGGGTCACTCGTATAGATGCCAGGAGACTTTGTTGACAATGCCCACAGTTCAGTCTATATGCTTACCTTGTACTCAGTCATGTCGTAGACACAGACACCTTTAGGGACTGCAGAGACAAAAGAAAGAGACATGACTTAAAATGACACTGCTTGGATTAATAAAGTGATGTGTTCTAAAATGCACTGGATGCACAGAAACAAATCAGTGATGATCCTCTGTTAGTGTACATTTAGACATTATTGTCTAAAGGACAACAGAGCTTAATGTCAGAATTCAGTTTTAATTATCTATAAACTCTACAACACGACAACACTATATAGCAGAAATACAATTGGTCTCCAGAATTTTTTGTTCATACATTGTATGTATGTATACACGTTTCTGATATTATTAATACTTTGGTTCCTGTGTAAAGCTATTTTTTCTAACTGGGGCAAGGAGCTTGATGGGCAGAGATAAATGTAATAACACTTTTAAATATGTTACCTCGGGACATATGCAGTGTTTTATATCTCGGTATTACAGATAATGCATGAGTATAGGATAGGTTGATAGTCACGTACCACAGTTGTAGGACGGGCAGCAGGTACCGTTGGTGATGTTAAGTTGGAAGCCCAACGAGCAGACGGTAGGAGGAGGACAAGTGTTTACATTGCACTCTAAATAGGACAAAAAGATGAGGTGACTATCGGTATACAAATATGGAGATTTTCCCTTTAGAATCAGTAATTTAAAGAACAAGCAGCACTTATGCATGATTAGAAGATTCATTGCAAGGTGTCAAGAGACTAAATGGTCTTGTATTCATGTAGCACTTGATTGTTCTAATCCTAAGTATCCTCTGTTGCTAGTCCCAACTCTTGTGTCCAGGTCACGACAAACCAGGGCTAAATGAGGATTGTTGAAAAAGGTAATCCCATGAAAAGTAGCTTTATCTTTGTCACCGACACAGGTGTTGAATTGCAGTATTCAATTCAATTCAGTTCAATTTTATTTATATAGCGTCAATAACAATGACTGTATGAACAGTGTGACAGATTTACATATAGTTCTGATGCTTTGACTCACCGCATGATTGTGTTGTGCAGCAGCCGTCTGTTTTGTTGACCAGCTGATAGCCAGGAGTGCTGCAGGTGGGGACCGGTGCTGTTGATGGGCATTCCACCGGCTGACACTGGATGCTCATGGAATCCACGTCACACTCGCAGGTGTTGCAGCCACTTGTCCACGTGTCACCAGGCTGGTTAAGAGAAAGCAATCATGTCAGACACACGACTCACGCTTTATTAGCGTATAAGTGCATGGATATACTGTCAGGCATTGTTCTCACTTCTTTGGGTTTTCCATCAGGTCCAACACAATCTGAAATTCAAACACACAAAAGCACTTGTACATATGTTCGTAGGTGTGACAGCTAATGTTTTTCTGACAAAATATTCCATGATTCAGTAGATCTCGTCATACCACAAGAAGTAACACATGTCTCATAGACTGTGTTGAATAAGGTGGTGCCTTGTGGACAGAAGCAACCCTCCGTAGTGTAGCTAATAGATCCCTCTTCTTCTGCCTGGAACTTCTTGTTGTATCTGATGTGAAAAATGGAAATGGGAGTAATATATCTTTATCTTTCTAATACAATATTCCTAATTCAATACTTAGTCAATGGTAGTCTTGTAATACATGATTCATTAATCACAGTTAGTTCGATCCCAAGCATCCATTTAGTCTTAGGGACATTTTACATGAAACAACACAAACAGGAAACATTATACTTCACCTGTCATTACATGTGGGCTCTACAGAGGGGCCGCAGGCTCTGTACACTTTGTTGTCTTGACACTTGTGTTCTGTAAAATGAAAAAAGAAAAAAAAAAAAGACTTATGTAAAAAAAATTTCAGAATATTAAAATGTTTAGTATTGTACAGTGTTATCTGCATATCTCACCACACAGTCCGTTGGTATAATTTCTCCAGTCAATGCAGACTCCTGCAAGAGAGCACTCAGTGGCATAGGCCTCCAGGCTGGAGCAGGTGTTATTGCCACCGTTGCAAATGTCATACGTACAGGATGTCACATATGGTCCAGGGGGTACGACTGAGTGGCATGGTGCAAATACACTAAATGGGGGATATCGGTATATCATGAAAATGATCAGACAACTTTACATAAGGTGGAAGCATGCATGTTGTGTCAAGGCTATACAAGGCTGAAAAGAGCTCATTAATCTAGAATACTACACTAGCCTAGGAAAAATATATATGCCTAGAGTAATAAGACACACGGGTCAATTCATGGAACTGCCATTTTAAGATGGAAAGACAGAAAGAAAGAAAGAAAGAAAGAAAATGATTTTGATAATTCTGCGGTTTCCTTTACCTTTCGGTTAGGAGATTACAGATGGCAGGTTTGCAAGCGGGCTTCGTTGTGTATGCTTCTGAAGTGGTCGTGGATGCTGTTGTAGCTACAGGTGGGCTGGTGGTGGTGGTGGTGGCACAGGGTGTACCAGGGACTTGCCACTGGCTTGCAGAATCCGAGCAGCTTTCCACCTGGCCATTCGGAGAACGGCAGTCATTGGACTGGGAGTTGTCACAGGTCCCTGGAAAAGGAGAGGAAACAGAATGAAGCCAGAGCAGGGCAGCTCGTGCTAGAACCAGCTCTCTGTTTTTAAGGAGTACATATGATAAGTTTAATGAAATCTGTGACTTTCAACATTTTCTTTTTGAATTTAAGTGGAGCTTTTAGGTATGATTTAAATCCATGATCGATTGTGTACACGTATGTATTTCTTTACATGGGGGAAAACACATTGACTTGACTTAAGAATTCCAATTATTTGATCTGAATGAATTTGGACATTAAAGTTGTAACCGACATTGATTTACAGTTGCAAAATGATTTTTAATTTAAGGATTTCTAATTGCATTTTTAGTCATCTTAACACTGTAAATACACACAAATGAGAAACTAAACAAACATTCAACAACATAAGACACATACATTCTATTGGTGATGACAGTGTCAGCACGTGAGGGCATTTATTAGTACAGACAGAGAGATGGAAGCAAAGATTAGAACTCCATTCCATGATTAAAAAGCACATAAAAAGTGCACTTGAATATGATAAAAAATAATTAAATGCCTGTAGAGACAAGAATATTCAATATCAGGTAATGAGCGTAATCTGGAACTGCAGCTATCATGTGTGGAGGTAAATTCATTCTGCTGTTTGGGTGCTGCAGGAACAGTCTAAATTAACAGTGTGACTGACTGATCATGGATTTAATAAATGCAATTCCGAAGAAGACTGTGAGGGCAGTGCACTGATTCTTGATACCTGCTGCACTGCCCAGTAAGACAATTATCCCATACATATATACAAGCCAACCAAAGCAGGGTTAGGAAGTTAGGAAGATCCTCGATTGGCCGTCTTATTTCCTGTATTTGAATGCCACTGAAAATCATTGGTGGGATTTGGAGAAACCCAAACACAAAAATCTGAGTTATCTGGAAGCTTTTACACATAAGGGATGGGTTAAAAATCTTAAAGACAGGTGTAAGTGGAAGCTCTCAAACGGCCCCTGGTTAGAAGTGGCAGTCAAATATTTCTTTCACACTATCCTTTTGCTTACTAAAGGTCACTTATTAGGGTTTATGGTAAAGATCAGCGAGTTAAGTATTTTGGTAACTCACCACACTGTCCCTCTGTGTTTCCCCCGAAGAGGGAATTAGGAATGTCAATGTTGAATGAGGTGCCCCTGTAGACCACTTGTGTGCTGATCTCGGGTATCTCCACTATAATCAACATGTCTGTGCTAGTGAGGCGCAGGACATCGTTGCTATAGGCTGGATAAATACGTTTCCCATTCACATACACCTGTAGGACAAGGAGACAATACACATTAGAGAACCTAGAACAGCACCAGTCGTACCATGTATCACTGACAATTATTATATATTTTTTTTCCACTTTGAGCCGCTGCTTACCGCATTGGTTGTTCCTGCAACCTTCAGCTGAGTCAAGACTACCTCGTAGGATTTGTACGTGACAATGACAGCCTGGGGACAGAATGTGCTGTCGGATGGGTCACAGTACTGATTATTTGTTGTTATTGTCAGATTATATTTGTTAATAATCTCTTTGACCAGGTAGTAAGAGCAGGTCTCATTGAAACTGTATGAGCTTCCATCAAATGTCATGTAGTGGGATCCACCCCAGACAGCACACACACCTGCAGGACAAGTGCAAAATATGTATAGAAATTAAAAGAGCTGGCAGAGAGTGACTACCATTTCCACATAACTGTTTTAATGCATAGCCTTTTACACAGAAATGGCTGTCAAAGTACTGTGCAATGGTAAGTACATTTTGGTGACGTGTATATCAGTAATTTGCGAAATGTCAGCATGTTTTGCAGCATCACGAAATGATGCATGAAACGTTTTCAGATATTTTGGCATTAGTTTGGACACTTTTTCCTGAGATTTTGTGTCTGTTTTTCAAGTGAAGACATGACACATTATTTATCAACCTCTGGCACCAGAAGCAATTAAGCAATGTATCGTTAATGAAAATAATAATGACTGCTGTGATGTGTCTGTGTAGCTAAATGTGGACATGGATGTGTTCATCAAATTTACATTTGAATGTAAAATCCTATCCCAATCCTAAACTCCTAGTTTAGTAAATCCAGTCACATACATGGTAACGGGTTCAATGAAAACCATAGCTCACGTTTTGTAAAACCCATTTTCTCAAAGGAATCTGTCTCACGATGCTTTTAATTCACAGTGCAACAATCATTTATCTAACGAACAGCAGCAGAGTCTAAGGACACGAGATCCATTGCAGCATATAAGAGTGAAAGATTGTTTATGTTTTAAAACATTTTGACTTACATTTACACTCGTAGTGAAAACAACATTCGTCATCATCATAGACCTTGATAACTTTGTGTCCATTGGTACAGATAGGTTGTTGAACAGTGGGACAGGGATTAAGTGCCACTGTGACATTGCCATTGATGCACGTTGCTGTGGTGCAGTTGCTAGTCTTCCAGGACTCTCCATTCTGAACCAGGTATGAAAAGAAAGTCAGTCAACTGATGAATCTTTAAGATGGTTGCATTACTGTAAGTGTAAGTATAAAATAACAATAATAATAATTTTATACGCCATTATATGCATCTGAACAACAAGACTCCAAATTGATTGTCTACCTGCTCTGGACCATCACATTTTATCTTACCTTTCTTGGTGGATTCACATCTGTGCAGTCCAGGGTAGTTGTAGATGAAGGGAAGGAAGAGGTGGAAATAGATGTGGTCGGAGTAACTGAGCTTGAAACTGTAGCCGTTGTGGTAGTAAAAGTGGGTGCTGGTGTTGTGGGACATGGACTGGATTGTGTTTCAACTTTACAAGATGCATTGCAATATGCAACGTAACACCACCCTAAGCCATCAGTGACGTTATACACCAAGTCCCCTGTGAAAACAGATGATTGATAATGGTTTAGTGCACAAAATTATACTGATACTGACACAGAAACATACTTATTTAAAGGTTCCATATTATACCCCTTTTTCAAATAAATGTCATGTATTCCCTGGATGTCTTTTTTCAAGATACAAAACACACAGCACAGATTCATTTGTGTTCCACAGATTCATTTCATTCTGTGTCTGTATGCAGTTGCTTTCAGTCCTGTCCCAAATTAACTATTTCAGTGTCTGTAGCTAACAATACAAATGAATCCCTGTTGGCAACAAAAAACACTTGCTGAGGTAATGCTTGTCCCTTCATGACTTGCCTGCAAATCTAATTGGCTTGTTCAGATTCCCTCTTTTTTTTTTTTTTTTTTTTTTTTTTTTATCAACGGCGAAAAGAAAGTGAGGAAAGGATAGGATTTTCTCAGATTTTGTGGGCCTCTAGACTGAGACATGTATTACTGTATATCATGCAGTTGAAAAACAACAGAAAATTATTTTGCCGAAAGTATCCCATTTCAGGTAGGCCTATAAAGTTTTACTTTAGGGACACAAAAAAAGATGAACAAGGGAGTGTTTTGCAATTACTCAGTATGATTTATCACTTTTCCTGGGGATGGATGGCAGATTATTATTAATTATTATCTAATGATTATCTAACAATTCATGATTCAGAGAAGGAAAATATACTGCAAAATCAGAAATCAAAACAGTCAAGTGAGGACTGAGACCATGCACAACTATGTGAAAACCCATCAGTCCACTCTAGCAAATTTGTATATATTTATTGTTATGAATCACCTAACTTGAAAATTGTAAATATAGGTACTCTTTAATGAGTATATTTTAGAAGATAATAATATGTCAGTGCTTTATTAAATGTCTTTAACTTTATTTTATTTAGTTGTTCTTTTAATTTATGCTCACTTGCCAGATCATTAGGTACTTCATGAAGGTTATGGTAGTCAGCTTTTGTTTTAAATAAGTGAGAGAGATGTTGATTCAGTGGTGTTTCCATTTTGGAGGCTGAATTGTATTTAACTGACACACGTTTCTTTTCTTTGCATAGAATAAGTCAATGTGTCTCAATGTTTACAATAAAAGCCCTTACCGAAAAGTTAAAATTCATTAAACCCAGACGCCGACTGTTCTGCTGTTAATGCTTTTGTCCTGCAGGGGGCAGTAACATGACCAGAATCTCAAACCTGCTAAAACCTCGGAAGAAGAACACTAAAATTGAAAATACTTCCAGCGGTAGCCGAGTACCTGTAAAATTGGACAATTAAAATTAAGTGTGATTGTTGGCTGATGGTCAGAGCCTGGCAGGCGTCGTTGTGCCAGTGTTTTTTGAGAGGAGACCTAAGAGCAGATGCCAGTCGCTCGCATGGCAGCGCTGCTTTCACAAGTTGTCGTGACTGTAAGCTAGGTTAGTGTGAGTATGAATGGTGAACTTCTGCAAACAGGTGCATTTCCAATAACAATAACTACAAGTCAATGAAGTTAAATCATGCTCTGTGTATGGTAATTAATGACAGAATATAGTGACAAATTGCCTTAGTTAGAAATGTACTATTGTGTGTTGAAATATGTCATTATTTCTGAATATAATTTATTGGAAAAATATTTTAGTAGTTAGTTGTCAATACATACTATATTATTTCAAGTAATCCATTCCTACATTATAACTATTTTATATAGCATTCTGAGTGAATTAGGAACTACTCAGTTACAACTAAATACTGTGTTTCTGACTGGATACAAAATGGCATTGGCAATAAGATAACTGGGTATGAGGCTTAATTTAGTACAACTGAGTACGACATATCACTTGAAGGAGCACATGATAGGGTATAGTGAGTAATAGTTTACTCAGGAAGAACCTCTGAAGAAAGTTATCATTCTGATTAATGGATGTGAACGGCATCATCATTTCCAATGATTAATTTTTTGGTATCTCCGAGTGTCACCTTTAGTATATCAGTTTTCAATTAGATAATTATTCAAAGTTTAAGTAATATTTTCTTTGGACGTATTCACTATTTTTTTTAACTGCATTACTGTAGTAAAGTGATATTTTACGTTAAGGTGACGGTACTAATTAAATGCAAGTGTTGTTACTATAGTAATAACAAAAAACAAGGTTCACATGTGTAGCAAGAATGAAATAGAAAAATTAGTACTGTACACGTGCTTGAATATTAAAGTGGAAAGAAAAATAATTTTAGAGGCAAATATAATAATCTGAAAAGTAAATAAAATCAAAATAAATAAATAAACAAGAATATCAGTGCTGGACCAAAATAGGATGAATGAAAAAATAACCTACCAGGACGATGTGAAGTTCCATTGACAATACAGACACACAAAGTTGAGGCTGTGGTAACAGGAGAGGTGGTAAAAACTGTGGTTTTGGTGGGTTGGACAGTTGCACGAGTTGTATATATAGTTGTGCTGCCTGGGAGTGTCTGTGTAATGGGGCCAATAGAAGTTGTAGCTGTAGATGCTGAAGTACTTAGAGTTGGAGTCGCAGTAGTAACAGTTGTATTCACAACAGATGGTTTTGTAATAATGGTTGTTGATTGTGAAGGTCCTGTGACTACACTGAAAGTTGTTTCCAAACTTCTTGTCGAAACTGTGGTCTCTTGACTGGTTGTTGTCTCTCCTGCCACTGTGGTTGTGGTTTCAACAGCCGCTGTGGTTGAGGTCGTTCCTGGGCCAGTAGTAACTTCCTTTGGAGGCTTTGTTGTTCCAATCTGAACAGTTGTTGCTTCTGATGTGGTTGTTTCTCCAGGTTTGGATGTAGTTCCCTTTGTACTAACTATTGGTGCTTGAGTGGTTGTGGTAGCAACAGAGGGTTTTGATGTAACAACTGTGGTCTCTTGACTGGTTGTTGTCTCTCCTGCCACTGTGGTTGTGGTTTCAACAACCGCTGTGGTTGAGGTCGTTACTGGGCCAGTGGTAACTTCCTTTGGAGGCTTTGTTGTTCCAACTTTAACAGTTGTTGCTTCTGATGTGGTTGTTTCTCCAGGTTTGGATGTAGTTCCCTTTGTAGTAACTATTGGTGCTTGGGTAGTTGTGGTAGCAACAGAGTGTTTTGATGTAACAACTGTGGTCTCTTGACTGGTTGTTGTCTCTCCTGCCACTGTGGTTGTGGTTTCAACAACCGCTGTGGTTGAGGTCGTTACTGGGCCAGTGGTAACTTCCTTTGGAGGCTTTGTTGTTCCAACCTGAACAGTTGTTGCTTCTGATGTGGTTGTTTCTCCAGGTTTGGATGTAGTTCCCTTTGTACTAACTATTGGTGCTTGAGTGGTCGTAGTAGCAACAGAGGGTTTTGATGTAACAACTGTGGTCTCTTGACTGGTTGTTGTCTCTCCTGCCACTGTGGTTGTGGTTTCAACAACCGCTGTGGTTGAGGTCGTTACTGGGCCAGTGGTAACTTCCTTTGGAGGCTTTGTTGTTCCAACTTTAACAGTTGTTGCTTCTGATGTGGTTGTTTCTCCAGGTTTGGATGTAGTTCCCTTTGTAGTAACTATTGGTGCTTGGGTAGTTGTGGTAGCAACAGAGTGTTTTGATGTAACAACTGTGGTCTCTTGACTGGTTGTTGTCTCTCCTGCCACTGTGGTTGTGGTTTCAACAACCGCTGTGACCGAGGTAGTTACTGGGCCAGTGGTAACTTCCTTTGGAGGCTTTGTTGTTCCAACCTGAACAGTTGTTGCTTCTGATGTGGTTGTTTCTCCAGGTTTGGATGTAGTTCCCTTTGTACTAACTATTGGTGCTTGAGTGGTCGTAGTAGCAACAGAGGGTTTTGATGTAACAACTGTGGTCTCTTGACTGGTTGTTGTCTCTCCTGCCACTGTGGTTGTGGTTTCAACAACCGCTGTGGTTGAGGTCGTTACTGGGCCAGTGGTAACTTCCTTTGGAGGCTTTGTTGTTCCAACCTTAACAGTCGTTGCTTCTGATGTGGTTGTTTCTCCGGGTTTGGATGTAGTTCCCTTTGTAGTAACTATTGGTGCTTGAGTGGTTGTAGTAGCAATAGAGGGTTTTGATGTAACAACTGTGGTCTCTTGACTGGTTGTTGTCTCTCCTGTCACTGTGGTTGTGGTTTCAACAACCGCTGTGGTAGAGGTAGTTACTGGGCCAGTGGTAACTTCCTTTGGAGGCTTTGTTGTTCCAACCTTAACAGTCGTTGCTTCTGATGTGGTTGTTTCTCCAGGTTTGGATGTAGTTCCCTTTGTAGTAACTATTGGTGCTTGAGTGGTTGTAGTAGCAATAGAGGGTTTTGATGTAACAACTGTGGTCTCTTGACTGGTTGTTGTCTCTCCTGCCACTGTGGTTGTGGTTTCAACAACCGCTGTGGTTGAGGTCGTTACTGGGCCAGTGGTAACTTCCTTTGGAGGCTTTGTTGTTCCAACCTGAACAGTTGTTGCTTCTGATGTGGTTGTTTCTCCAGGTTTGGATGTAGTTCCCTTTGTAGTAACTATTGGTGCTTGAGTGGTCGTAGTAGCAATAGAGGGTTTTGATGTAACAACTGTGGTCTCTTGACTGGTTGTTGTCTCTCCTGCCACTGTGGTTGTGGTTTCAACAACCGCTGTGGTAGAGGTAGTTACTGGGCCAGTGGTAACTTCCTTTGGAGGCTTTGTTGTTCCAACCTTAAAAGTCGTTGCTTCTGATGTGGTTGTTTCTCCAGGTTTGGATGTAGTTCCCTTTGTAGTAACTATTGGTGCTTGAGTGGTCGTAGTAGCAATAGAGGGTTTTGATGTAACAACTGTGGTCTCTTGACTGGTTGTTGTCTCTCCTGCCACTGTGGTTGTCGTTTCAACAACCGCTGTGACCGAGGTCGTTACTGGGCCAGTGGTAACTTCCTTTGGAGGCTTTGTTGTTCCAACCTGAACAGTTGTTGCTTCTGATGTGGTTGTTTCTCCAGGTTTGGATGTAGTTCCCTTTGTAGTAACTATTGGTGCTTGGGTAGTTGTGGTAGCAACAGAGGGTTTTGATGTAACAACTGTGGTCTCTTGACTGGTTGTTGTCTCTCCTGCCACTGTGGTTGTGGTTTCAACAACCGCTGTGGTTGAGGTCGTTACTGGGCCAGTGGTAACTTCCTTTGGAGGCTTTGTTGTTCCAACCTGAACAGTTGTTGCTTCTGATGTGGTTGTTTCTCCAGGTTTGGATGTAGTTCCCTTTGTACTAACTATTGGTGCTTGAGTGGTTGTGGTAGCAACAGAGGGTTTTGATGTAACAACTGTGGTCTCTTGACTGGTTGTTGTCTTTCCTGCCACTGTGGTTGTGGTTTCAACAACTGCTGTGACCGAGGTAGTTACTGGGCCAGTGGTAACTTCCTTTGGAGGCTTTGTTGTTCCAACCTGAACAGTTGTTGCTTCTGATGTGGTTGTTTCTCCAGGTTTGGATGTAGTTCCCTTTGTAGTAACTATTGGTGCTTGGGTAGTTGTGGTAGCAACAGAGGGTTTTGATGTAACAACTGTGGTCTCTTGACTGGTTGTTGTCTCTCCTGCCACTGTGGTTGTGGTTTCAACAACTGCTGTGACCGAGGTAGTTACTGGGCCAGTGGTAACTTCCTTTGGAGGCTTTGTTGTTCCAACCTGAACAGTTGTTGCTTCTGATGTGGTTGTTTCTCCAGGTTTGGATGTAGTTCCCTTTGTAGTAACTATTGGTGCTTGGGTAGTTGTGGTAGCAACAGAGGGTTTTGATGTAACAACTGTGGTCTCTTGACTGGTTGTTGTCTCTCCTGCCACTGTGGTTGTGGTTTCAACAACTGCTGTGACCGAGGTAGTTACTGGGCCAGTGGTAACTTCCTTTGGAGGCTTTGTTGTTCCAACCTGAACAGTTGTTGCTTCTGATGTGGTTGTTTCTCCAGGTTTGGATGTAGTTCCCTTTGTAGTAACTATTGGTGCTTGAGTGGTCGTAGTAGCAACAGAGGGTTTTGATGTAACAACTGTGGTCTCTTGACTGGTTGTTGTCTCTCCTGCCACTGTGGTTGTGGTTTCAACAACCGCTGTGGTAGAGGTAGTTACTGGGCCAGTGGTAACTTCCTTTGGAGGCTTTGTTGTTCCAACCTTAACAGTCGTTCCTTCTGATGTGGTTGTTTCTCCAGGTTTGGATGTAGTTCCCTTTGTAGTAACTATTGGTGCTTGAGTGGTTGTAGTAGCAATAGAGGGTTTTGATGTAACAACTGTGGTCTCTTGACTGGTTGTTGTCTCTCCTGCCACTGTGGTTGTGGTTTCAACAACCGCTGTGGTTGAGGTCGTTACTGGGCCAGTGGTAACTTCCTTTGGAGGCTTTGTTGTTCCAACCTGAACAGTTGTTGCTTCTGATGTGGTTGTTTCTCCGGGTTTGGATGTAGTTCCCTTTGTACTAACTATTGGTGCTTGGGTAGTTGTGGTAGCAATAGAGGGTTTTGATGTAACAACTGTGGTCTCTTGACTGGTTGTTGTCTGTCCTGCCACTGTGGTTGTGGTTTCAACAACCGCTGTGGTTGAGGTCGTTACTGGGCCAGTGGTAACTTCCTTTGGAGGCTTTGTTGTTCCAACCTGAACAGTTGTTGCTTCTGATGTGGTTGTTTCTCCAGGTTTGGATGTAGTTCCCTTTGTAGTAACTATTGGTGCTTGAGTGGTCGTAGTAGCAATAGAGGGTTTTGATGTAACAACTGTGGTCTCTTGACTGGTTGTTGTCTCTCCTGCCACTGTGGTTGTGGTTTCAACAGCCGCTGTGGTAGAGGTAGTTACTGGGCCAGTGGTAACTTCCTTTGGAGGCTTTGTTGTTCCAACCTTAAAAGTCGTTGCTTCTGATGTGGTTGTTTCTCCAGGTTTGGATGTAGTTCCCTTTGTAGTAACTATTGGTGCTTGAGTGGTCGTAGTAGCAATAGAGGGTTTTGATGTAACAACTGTGGTCTCTTGACTGGTTGTTGTCTCTCCTGCCACTGTGGTTGTCGTTTCAACAACCGCTGTGACCGAGGTCGTTACTGGGCCAGTGGTAACTTCCTTTGGAGGCTTTGTTGTTCCAACCTGAACAGTTGTTGCTTCTGATGTGGTTGTTTCTCCAGGTTTGGATGTAGTTCCCTTTGTACTAACTATTGGTGCTTGGGTAGTTGTGGTAGCAACAGAGGGTTTTGATGTAACAACTGTGGTCTCTTGACTGGTTGTTGTCTCTCCTGCCACTGTGGTTGTGGTTTCAACAACCGCTGTGGTTGAGGTCGTTACTGGGCCAGTGGTAACTTCCTTTGGAGGCTTTGTTGTTCCAACCTGAACAGTTGTTGCTTCTGATGTGGTTGTTTCTCCAGGTTTGGATGTAGTTCCCTTTGTAGTAACTATTGGTGCTTGAGTGGTCGTAGTAGCAATAGAGGGTTTTGATGTAACAACTGTGGTCTCTTGACTGGTTGTTGTCTCTCCTGCCACTGTGGTTGTCGTTTCAACAACCGCTGTGACCGAGGTAGTGACTGGTCCAGTGGTAACTTCCTTTGGAGGCTTTGTTGTTCCAACCTGAACAGTTGTTGCTTCTGATGTGGTTGTTTCTCCAGGTTTGGATGTAGTTCCCTTTGTAGTAACTATTGGTGCTTGAGTGGTCGTAGTATCAATAGAGGGTTTTGATGTAACAACTGTGGTCTCTTGACTGGTTGTTGTCTCTCCTGCCACTGTGGTTGTGGTTTCAACAACCGCTGTGACCGAGGTAGTGACTGGGCCAGTGGTAACTTCCTTTGGAGGCTTTGTTGTTCCAACCTGAACAGTTGTTGCTTCTGATGTTGTTGTTTCTCCAGGTTTGGATGTAGTTCCCTTTGTAGTAACTATTGGTGCTTGGGTAGTTGTGGTAGCAACAGAGGGTTTTGATGTAACAACTGTGGTCTCTTGACTGGTTGTTGTCTCTCCCGCCACTGTGGTTGTGGTTTCAACAACCGCTGTGGTTGAGGTCGTTACTGGGCCAGTGGTAACTTCCTTTGGAGGCTTTGTTGTTCCAACCTGAACAGTTGTTGCTTCTGATGTGGTTGTTTCTCCAGGTTTGGATGTAGTTCCCTTTGTAGTAACTATTGGTGCTTGAGTGGTCGTAGTAGCAACAGAGGGTTTTGATGTAACAACTGTGGTCTCTTGACTGGTTGTTGTCTCTCCTGCCACTGTGGTTGTGGTTTCAACAACCGCTGTGGTAGAGGTAGTTACTGGGCCAGTGGTAACTTCCTTTGGAGGCTTTGTTGTTCCAACCTTAACAGTCGTTGCTTCTGATGTGGTTGTTTCTCCAGGTTTGGATGTAGTTCCCTTTGTAGTAACTATTGGTGCTTGAGTGGTTGTAGTAGCAATAGAGGGTTTTGATGTAACAACTGTGGTCTCTTGACTGGTTGTTGTCTCTCCTGCCACTGTGGTTGTGGTTTCAACAACTTCTGTGGTTGAGGTCGTTACTGGGCCAGTGGTAACTTCCTTTGGAGGCTTTGTTGTTCCAACCTGAACAGTTGTTGCTTCTGATGTGGTTGTTTCTCCAGGTTTGGATGTAGTTCCCTTTGTAGTAACTATTGGTGCTTGAGTGGTCGTAGTAGCAACAGAGGGTTTTGATGTAACAACTGTGGTCTCTTGACTGGTTGTTGTCTCTCCTGCCACTGTGGTTGTGGTTTCAACAACCGCTGTGGTAGAGGTAGTTACTGGGCCAGTGGTAACTTCCTTTGGAGGCTTTGTTGTTCCAACCTTAACAGTCGTTCCTTCTGATGTGGTTGTTTCTCCAGGTTTGGATGTAGTTCCCTTTGTAGTAACTATTGGTGCTTGAGTGGTTGTAGTAGCAATAGAGGGTTTTGATGTAACAACTGTGGTCTCTTGACTGGTTGTTGTCTCTCCTGCCACTGTGGTTGTGGTTTCAACAACCGCTGTGGTTGAGGTCGTTACTGGGCCAGTGGTAACTTCCTTTGGAGGCTTTGTTGTTCCAACCTGAACAGTTGTTGCTTCTGATGTGGTTGTTTCTCCGGGTTTGGATGTAGTTCCCTTTGTACTAACTATTGGTGCTTGGGTAGTTGTGGTAGCAATAGAGGGTTTTGATGTAACAACTGTGGTCTCTTGACTGGTTGTTGTCTGTCCTGCTACTGTGGTTGTGGTTTCAACAACCGCTGTGGTTGAGGTCGTTACTGGGCCAGTGGTAACTTCCTTTGGA
Organism: Chelon labrosus; assembly: GCF_963514085.1. NCBI lineage: Eukaryota > Metazoa > Chordata > Actinopteri > Mugiliformes > Mugilidae > Chelon > Chelon labrosus. The sequence continues at coordinate 29,156,775 of NC_140339.1, read as the reverse complement.
GGCTTTGTTGTTCCAACCTGAACAGTTGTTGCTTCTGATGTGGTTGTTTCTCCAGGTTTGGATGTAGTTCCCTTTGTAGTAACTATTGGTGCTTGAGTGGTCGTAGTAGCAATAGAGGGTTTTGATGTAACAACTGTGGTCTCTTGACTGGTTGTTGTCTCTCCTGCCACTGTGGTTGTGGTTTCAACAGCCGCTGTGGTAGAGGTAGTTACTGGGCCAGTGGTAACTTCCTTTGGAGGCTTTGTTGTTCCAACCTTAACAGTCGTTCCTTCTGATGTGGTTGTTTCTCCAGGTTTGGATGTAGTTCCCTTTGTAGTAACTATTGGTGCTTGAGTGGTCGTAGTAGCAATAGAGGGTTTTGATGTAACAACTGTGGTCTCTTGACTGGTTGTTGTCTCTCCTGCCACTGTGGTTGTCGTTTCAACAACCGCTGTGACCGAGGTCGTTACTGGGCCAGTGGTAACTTCCTTTGGAGGCTTTGTTGTTCCAACCTGAACAGTTGTTGCTTCTGATGTGGTTGTTTCTCCAGGTTTGGATGTAGTTCCCTTTGTACTAACTATTGGTGCTTGGGTAGTTGTGGTAGCAACAGAGGGTTTTGATGTAACAACTGTGGTCTCTTGACTGGTTGTTGTCTCTCCTGCCACTGTGGTTGTGGTTTCAACAACCGCTGTGGTTGAGGTCGTTACTGGGCCAGTGGTAACTTCCTTTGGAGGCTTTGTTGTTCCAACCTGAACAGTTGTTGCTTCTGATGTGGTTGTTTCTCCAGGTTTGGATGTAGTTCCCTTTGTAGTAACTATTGGTGCTTGAGTGGTCGTAGTAGCAATAGAGGGTTTTGATGTAACAACTGTGGTCTCTTGACTGGTTGTTGTCTCTCCTGCCACTGTGGTTGTCGTTTCAACAACCGCTGTGACCGAGGTAGTGACTGGGCCAGTGGTAACTTCCTTTGGAGGCTTTGTTGTTCCAACCTGAACAGTTGTTGCTTCTGATGTGGTTGTTTCTCCAGGTTTGGATGTAGTTCCCTTTGTAGTAACTATTGGTGCTTGAGTGGTCGTAGTATCAATAGAGGGTTTTGATGTAACAACTGTGGTCTCTTGACTGGTTGTTGTCTCTCCTGCCACTGTGGTTGTGGTTTCAACAACCGCTGTGACCGAGGTAGTGACTGGGCCAGTGGTAACTTCCTTTGGAGGCTTTGTTGTTCCAACCTGAACAGTTGTTGCTTCTGATGTTGTTGTTTCTCCAGGTTTGGATGTAGTTCCCTTTGTAGTAACTATTGGTGCTTGGGTAGTTGTGGTAGCAACAGAGGGTTTTGATGTAACAACTGTGGTCTCTTGACTGGTTGTTGTCTCTCCTGCCACTGTGGTTGTGGTTTCAACAACCGCTGTGGTTGAGGTCGTTACTGGGCCAGTGGTAACTTCCTTTGGAGGCTTTGTTGTTCCAACCTGAACAGTTGTTGCTTCTGATGTGGTTGTTTCTCCAGGTTTGGATGTAGTTCCCTTTGTAGTAACTATTGGTGCTTGGGTAGTTGTGGTAGCAACAGAGGGTTTTGATGTAACAACTGTGGTCTCTTGACTGGTTGTTGTCTCTCCTGCCACTGTGGTTGTGGTTTCAACAACTGCTGTGACCGAGGTAGTTACTGGGCCAGTGGTAACTTCCTTTGGAGGCTTTGTTGTTCCAACCTGAACAGTCGTTGCTTCTGATGTGGTTGTTTCTCCAGGTTTGGATGTAGTTCCCTTTGTAGTAACTATTGGTGCTTGAGTGGTCGTAGTAGCAACAGAGGGTTTTGATGTAACAACTGTGGTCTCTTGACTGGTTGTTGTCTCTCCTGCCACTGTGGTTGTGGTTTCAACAACCGCTGTGGTAGAGGTAGTTACTGGGCCAGTGGTAACTTCCTTTGGAGGCTTTGTTGTTCCAACCTTAACAGTCGTTCCTTCTGATGTGGTTGTTTCTCCAGGTTTGGATGTAGTTCCCTTTGTAGTAACTATTGGTGCTTGAGTGGTTGTAGTAGCAATAGAGGGTTTTGATGTAACAACTGTGGTCTCTTGACTGGTTGTTGTGTCTCCTGCCACTGTGGTTGTGGTTTCAACAACCGCTGTGGTTGAGGTCGTTACTGGGCCAGTGGTAACTTCCTTTGGAGGCTTTGTTGTTCCAACCTGAACAGTTGTTGCTTCTGATGTGGTTGTTTCTCCGGGTTTGGATGTAGTTCCTTTTGTACTAACTATTGGTGCTTGGGTAGTTGTGGTAGCAATAGAGGGTTTTGATGTAACAACTGTGGTCTCTTGACTGGTTGTTGTCTGTCCTGCCACTGTGGTTGTGGTTTCAACAACCGCTGTGGTTGAGGTCGTTACTGGGCCAGTGGTAACTTCCTTTGGAGGCTTTGTTGTTCCAACCTGAACAGTTGTTGCTTCTGATGTGGTTGTTTCTCCAGGTTTGGATGTAGTTCCCTTTGTAGTAACTATTGGTGCTTGAGTGGTCGTAGTAGCAATAGAGGGTTTTGATGTAACAACTGTGGTCTCTTGACTGGTTGTTGTCTCTCCTGCCACTGTGGTTGTGGTTTCAACAACCGCTGTGGTTGAGGTCGTTACTAGGCCAGTGGTAACTTCCTTTGGAGGCTTTGTTGTTCCAACCTGAACAGTTGTTGCTTCTGATGTGGTTGTTTCTCCAGGTTTGGATGTAGTTCCCTTTGTAGTAACTATTGGTGCTTGAGTGGTCGTAGTATCAATAGAGGGTTTTGATGTAACAACTGTGGTCTCTTGGCTGGTTGTTGTCTCTCCTGCCACTGTGGTTGTGGTTTCAACAACCGCTGTGGTTGAGGTCGTTACTGGGCCAGTGGTAACTTCCTTTGGAGGCTTTGTTGTTCCAACCTGAACAGTTGTTGCTTCTGATGTGGTTGTTTCTCCAGGTTTGGATGTAGTTCCCTTTGTAGTAACTATTGGTGCTTGAGTGGTCGTAGTAGCAACAGAGGGTTTTGATGTAACAACTGTGGTCTCTTGACTGGTTGTTGTCTCTCCTGCCACTGTGGTTGTGGTTTCAACAACCGCTGTGGTAGAGGTAGTTACTGGGCCAGTGGTAACTTCCTTTGGAGGCTTTGTTGTTCCAACCTTAACAGTCGTTGCTTCTGATGTGGTTGTTTCTCCAGGTTTGGATGTAGTTCCCTTTGTAGTAACTATTGGTGCTTGAGTGGTCGTAGTAGCAATAGAGGGTTTTGATGTAACAACTGTGGTCTCTTGACTGGTTGTTGTCTCTCCTGTCACTGTGGTTGTGGTTTCAACAACCGCTGTGGTTGAGGTCGTTACTGGGCCAGTGGTAACTTCCTTTGGAGGCTTTGTTGTTCCAACCTGAACAGTTGTTGCTTCTGATGTGGTTGTTTCTCCAGGTTTGGATGTAGTTCCCTTTGTAGTAACTATTGGTGCTTGAGTGGTCGTAGTATCAATAGAGGGTTTTGATGTAACAACTGTGGTCTCTTGACTGGTTGTTGTCTCTCCTGCCACTGTGGTTGTGGTTTCAACAACTGCTGTGACCGAGGTAGTTACTGGGCCAGTGGTAAGTTCCTTTGGAGGCTTTGTTGTTCCAACCTGAACAGTTGTTGCTTCTGATGTGGTTGTTTCTCCAGGTTTGGATGTTGTTCCCTTTGTAGTAACGATTGGTGCTTGAGTGGTCGTAGTAGCAACAGAGGGTTTTGATGTAACAACTGTGGTCTCTTGACTGGTTGTTGTCTCTCCTGCCACTGTGGTTGTGGTTTCAACAACCGCTGTGGTAGAGGTAGTTACTGGGCCAGTGGTAACTTCCTTTGGAGGCTTTGTTGTTCCAACCTTAACAGTCGTTGCTTCTGATGTGGTTGTTTCTCCAGGTTTGGATGTAGTTCCCTTTGTAGTAACTATTGGTGCTTGAGTGGTCGTAGTAGCAATAGAGGGTTTTGATGTAACAACTGTGGTCTCTTGACTGGTTGTTGTCTCTCCTGTCACTGTGGTTGTGGTTTCAACAACCGCTGTGGTTGAGGTCGTTACTGGGCCAGTGGTAACTTCCTTTGGAGGCTTTGTTGTTCCAACCTGAACAGTTGTTGCTTCTGATGTGGTTGTTTCTCCAGGTTTGGATGTAGTTCCCTTTGTAGTAACTATTGGTGCTTGAGTGGTCGTAGTATCAATAGAGGGTTTTGATGTAACAACTGTGGTCTCTTGACTGGTTGTTGTCTCTCCTGCCACTGTGGTTGTGGTTTCAACAACTGCTGTGACCGAGGTAGTTACTGGGCCAGTGGTAAGTTCCTTTGGAGGCTTTGTTGTTCCAACCTGAACAGTTGTTGCTTCTGATGTGGTTGTTTCTCCAGGTTTGGATGTTGTTCCCTTTGTAGTAACGATTGGTGCTTGAGTGGTCGTAGTAGCAACAGAGGGTTTTGATGTAACAACTGTGGTCTCTTGACTGGTTGTTGTCTCTCCTGCCACTGTGGTTGTGGTTTCAACAACCGCTGTGGTAGAGGTAGTTACTGGGCCAGTGGTAACTTCCTTTGGAGGCTTTGTTGTTCCAACCTTAACAGTCGTTGCTTCTGATGTGGTTGTTTCTCCAGGTTTGGATGTAGTTCCCTTTGTAGTAACTATTGGTGCTTGAGTGGTTGTAGTAGCAATAGAGGGTTTTGATGTAACAACTGTGGTCTCTTGACTGGTTGTTGTCTCTCCTGCCACTGTGGTTGTGGTTTCAACAACCACTGTGGTTGAGGTCGTTACTGGGCCAGTTGTAACTTCCTTTGGAGGCTTTGTTGTTCCAACCTGAACAGTTGTTGCTTCTGATGTGGTTGTTTCTCCAGGTTTGGATGTAGTTCCCTTTGTAGTAACTATTGGTGCTTGAGTGGTCGTAGTAGCAATAGAGGGTTTTGATGTAACAACTGTGGTCTCTTGACTGGTTGTTGTCTCTCCTGCCACTGTGGTTGTCGTTTCAACAACCGCTGTGATCGAGGTAGTGACTGGTCCAGTGGTAACTTCCTTTGGAGGCTTTGTTGTTCCAACCTGAACAGTTGTTGCTTCTGATGTGGTTGTTTCTCCAGGTTTGGATGTAGTTCCCTTTGTAGTAACTATTGGTGCTTGAGTGGTCGTAGTATCAATAGAGGGTTTTGATGTAACAACTGTGGTCTCTTGACTGGTTGTTGTCTCTCCTGCCACTGTGGTTGTGGTTTCAACAACCGCTGTGACCGAGGTAGTGACTGGGCCAGTGGTAACTTCCTTTGGAGGCTTTGTTGTTCCAACCTGAACAGTTGTTACTTCTGATGTTGTTGTTTCTCCAGGTTTGGATGTAGTTCCCTTTGTAGTAACTATTGGTGCTTGGGTAGTTGTGGTAGCAACAGAGGGTTTTGATGTAACAACTGTGGTCTCTTGACTGGTTGTTGTCTCTCCTGCCACTGTGGTTGTGGTTTCAACAACCGCTGTGGTTGAGGTCGTTACTGGGCCAGTGGTAACTTCCTTTGGAGGCTTTGTTGTTCCAACCTGAACAGTTGTTGCTTCTGATGTGGTTGTTTCTCCAGGTTTGGATGTAGTTCCCTTTGTAGTAACTATTGGTGCTTGAGTGGTCGTAGTATCAATAGAGGGTTTTGATGTAACAACTGTGGTCTCTTGACTGGTTGTTGTCTCTCCTGCCACTGTGGTTGTGGTTTCAACAACCACTGTGGTTGAGGTCGTTACTGGGCCAGTTGTAACTTCCTTTGGAGGCTTTGTTGTTCCAACCTGAACAGTTGTTGCTTCTGATGTGGTTGTTTCTCCAGGTTTGGATGTAGTTCCCTTTGTAGTAACTATTGGTGCTTGGGTAGTTGTGGTAGCAACAGAGGGTTTTGATGTAACAACTGTGGTCTCTTGACTGGTTGTTGTCTCTCCTGCCACTGTGGTTGTGGTTTCAACAACCGCTGTGGTAGAGGTAGTTACTGGGCCAGTGGTAACTTCCTTTGGAGGCTTTGTTGTTCCAACCTGAACAGTTGTTGCTTCTGATGTGGTTGTTTCTCCAGGTTTGGATGTAGTTCCCTTTGTAGTAACTATTGGTGCTTGAGTGGTCGTAGTAGCAACAGAGGATTTTGATGTAACAACTGTGGTCTCTTGACTGGTTGTTGTCTCTCCTGCCACTGTGGTTGTGGTTTCAACAACCACTGTGGTAGAGGTAGTTACTGGGCCAGTGGTAACTTCCTTTGGAGGCTTTGTTGTTCCAACCTTAACAGTCGTTGCTTCTGATGTGGTTGTTTCTCCAGGTTTGGATGTAGTTCCCTTTGTAGTAACTATTGGTGCTTGAGTGGTTGTGGTAGCAATCGAGGGTTTTGATGTAACAACAGTGGTCTCTTGACTGGTTGTTGTCTCTCCTGCCACTGTGGTTGTGGTTTCAACAACCACTGTGGTTGAGGTCGTTACTGGGCCAGTTGTAACTTCCTTTGGAGGCTTTGTTGTTCCAACCTGAACAGTTGTTGCTTCTGATGTGGTTGTTTCTCCAGGTTTGGATGTAGTTCCCTTTGTAGTAACTATTGGTGCTTGGGTGGTCGTAGTTGCAACAGAGGGTTTTGATGTAACAACTGTGGTCTCTTGACTGGTTGTTGTCTCTCCTGCCACTGTGGTTGTGGTTTCAACAACCGCTGTGGTAGAGGTAGTTACTGGGCCAGTGGTAACTTCCTTTGGAGGCTTTGTTGTTCCAACCTGAACAGTTGTTGCTTCTGATGTGGTTGTTTCTCCAGGTTTGGATGTAGTTCCCTTTGTAGTAACGATTGGTGCTTGAGTGGTCGTAGTAGCAACAGAGGGTTTTGATGTAACAACTGTGGTCTCTTGACTGGTTGTTGTCTCTCCTGCCATTGTGGTTGTGGTTTCAACAACCACTGTGGTTGAGGTCGTTACTGGGCCAGTTGTAACTTCCTTTGGAGGCTTTGTTGTTCCAACCTGAACAGTTGTTGCTTCTGATGTGGTTGTTTCTCCAGGTATGGATGTAGTTCCCTTTGTAGTAACTATTGGTGCTTGTGTAGTTGTGGTAGCAACAGAGGGTTTTGATGTAACAACTGTGGTCTCTTGACTGGTTGTTGTCTCTCCTGCCACTGTGGTTGTGGTTTTAACAACTGCTGTGGTTGAGGTCGTTACTGGGCCAGTGGTAACTTCCTTTGGAGGCTTTGTTGTTCCAACCTGAACAGTTGTTGCTTCTGATGTGGTTGTTTCTCCAGGTTTGGATGTAGTTCCCTTTGTAGTAACTATTGGTGCTTGAGTGGTCGTAGTATCAATAGAGGGTTTTGATGTAACAACTGTGGTCTCTTGACTGGTTGTTGTCTCTCCTGCCACTGTGGTTGTGGTTTCAACAACCGCTGTGGTTGAGGTCGTTACTGGGCCAGTGGTAACTTCCTTTGGAGGCTTTGTTGTTCCAACCTGAACAGTTGTTGCTTCTGATGTGGTTGTTTCTCCAGGTTTGGATGTAGTTCCCTTTGTAGTAACTATTGGTGCTTGTGTAGTTGTGGTAGCAACAGAGGGTTTTGATGTAACAACTGTGGTCTCTTGACTGGTTGTTGTCTCTCCTGCCACTGTGGTTGTGGTTTCAACAACCGCTGTGGTTGAGGTCGTTACTGGGCCAGTGGTAACTTCCTTTGGAGGCTTTGTTGTTCCAACCTGAACAGTTGTTGCTTCTGATGTGGTTGTTTCTCCAGGTTTGGATGTAGTTCCCTTTGTACTCACTATTGGTGCTTGAGTGGTCGTAGTAGCAATAGAGGGTTTTGATGTAACAACTGTGGTCTCTTGACTGGTTGTTGTCTCTCCTGCCACTGTGGTTGTGGTTTCAACAACCGCTGTGGTTGAGGTCGTTACTGGGCCAGTGGTAACTTCCTTTGGAGGCTTTGTTGTTCCAACCTGAACAGTTGTTGCTTCTGATGTGGTTGTTTCTCCAGGTTTGGATGTAGTTCCCTTTGTAGTAACGATTGGTGCTTGTGTAGTTGTGGTAGCAACAGAGGGTTTTGATGTAACAACTGTGGTCTCTTGACTGGTTGTTGTCTCTCCTGCCACTGTGGTTGTGGTTTCAACAACCGCTGTGGTTGAGGTCGTTACTGGGCCAGTGGTAACTTCCTTTGGAGGCTTTGTTGTTCCAACCTGAACAGTTGTTGCTTCTGATGTGGTTGTTTCTCCAGGTTTGGATGTAGTTCCCTTTGTACTAACTATTGGTGCTTGGGTGGTTGTGGTCGCAACAGAGGGTTTTGATGTAACAACTGTGGTCTCTTGACTGGTTGTTGTCTCTCCTGCCACTGTGGTTGTGGTTTCAACAACCGCTGTGGTTGAGGTCGTTACTGGGCCAGTGGTAACTTCCTTTGGAGGCTTTGTTGTTCCAACCTGAACAGTTGTTGCTTCTGATGTGGTTGTTTCTCCAGGTTTGGATGTAGTTCCCTTTGTACTAACTATTGGTGCTTGGGTGGTTGTGGTAGCAACAGAGGGTTTTGATGTAACAACTGTGGTCTCTTGACTGGTTGTTGTCTCTCCTGCCACTGTGGTTGTGGTTTCAACAACCGCTGTGGTTGAGGTCGTTACTGGGCCAGTGGTAACTTCCTTTGGAGGCTTTGTTGTTCCAACCTGAACAGTTGTTGCTTCTGATGTGGTTGTTTCTCCAGGTTTGGATGTAGTTCCCTTTGTAGTAACTATTGGTGCTTGAGTGGTCGTAGTATCAATAGAGGGTTTTGATGTAACAACTGTGGTCTCTTGACTGGTTGTTGTCTCTCCTGCCACTGTGGTTGTGGTTTCAACAACCACTGTGGTTGAGGTCGTTACTGGGCCAGTTGTAACTTCCTTTGGAGGCTTTGTTGTTCCAACCTGAACAGTTGTTGCTTCTGATGTGGTTGTTTCTCCAGGTTTGGATGTAGTTCCCTTTGTAGTAACTATTGGTGCTTGGGTAGTTGTGGTAGCAACAGAGGGTTTTGATGTAACAACTGTGGTCTCTTGACTGGTTGTTGTCTCTCCTGCCACTGTGGTTGTGGTTTCAACAACCGCTGTGGTAGAGGTAGTTACTGGGCCAGTGGTAACTTCCTTTGGAGGCTTTGTTGTTCCAACCTGAACAGTTGTTGCTTCTGATGTGGTTGTTTCTCCAGGTTTGGATGTAGTTCCCTTTGTAGTAACTATTGGTGCTTGAGTGGTCGTAGTAGCAACAGAGGATTTTGATGTAACAACTGTGGTCTCTTGACTGGTTGTTGTCTCTCCTGCCACTGTGGTTGTGGTTTCAACAACCGCTGTGGTAGAGGTAGTTACTGGGCCAGTGGTAACTTCCTTTGGAGGCTTTGTTGTTCCAACCTTAACAGTCGTTGCTTCTGATGTGGTTGTTTCTCCAGGTTTGGATGTAGTTCCCTTTGTAGTAACTATTGGTGCTTGAGTGGTTGTGGTAGCAATAGAGGGTTTTGATGTAACAACAGTGGTCTCTTGACTGGTTGTTGTCTCTCCTGCCACTGTGGTTGTGGTTTCAACAACCACTGTGGTTGAGGTCGTTACTGGGCCAGTTGTAACTTCCTTTGGAGGCTTTGTTGTTCCAACCTGAACAGTTGTTGCTTCTGATGTGGTTGTTTCTCCAGGTTTGGATGTAGTTCCCTTTGTAGTAACTATTGGTGCTTGAGTGGTCGTAGTATCAATAGAGGGTTTTGATGTAACAACTGTGGTCTCTTGACTGGTTGTTGTCTCTCCTGCCACTGTGGTTGTGGTTTCAACAACCGCTGTGGTTGAGGTCGTTACTGGGCCAGTGGTAACTTCCTTTGGAGGCTTTGTTGTTCCAACCTGAACAGTTGTTGCTTCTGATGTGGTTGTTTCTCCAGGTTTGGATGTAGTTCCCTTTGTAGTAACTATTGGTGCTTGTGTAGTTGTGGTAGCAACAGAGGGTTTTGATGTAACAACTGTGGTCTCTTGACTGGTTGTTGTCTCTCCTGCCACTGTGGTTGTGGTTTCAACAACCGCTGTGGTTGAGGTCGTTACTGGGCCAGTGGTAACTTCCTTTGGAGGCTTTGTTGTTCCAACCTGAACAGTTGTTGCTTCTGATGTGGTTGTTTCTCCAGGTTTGGATGTAGTTCCCTTTGTAGTAACGATTGGTGCTTGTGTAGTTGTGGTAGCAACAGAGGGTTTTGATGTAACAACTGTGGTCTCTTGACTGGTTGTTGTCTCTCCTGCCACTGTGGTTGTGGTTTCAACAACCGCTGTGGTTGAGGTCGTTACTGGGCCAGTGGTAACTTCCTTTGGAGGCTTTGTTGTTCCAACCTGAACAGTTGTTGCTTCTGATGTGGTTGTTTCTCCAGGTTTGGATGTAGTTCCCTTTGTACTAACTATTGGTGCTTGGGTGGTTGTGGTCGCAACAGAGGGTTTTGATGTAACAACTGTGGTCTCTTGACTGGTTGTTGTCTCTCCTGCCACTGTGGTTGTGGTTTCAACAACCGCTGTGGTTGAGGTCGTTACTGGGCCAGTGGTAACTTCCTTTGGAGGCTTTGTTGTTCCAACCTGAACAGTTGTTGCTTCTGATGTGGTTGTTTCTCCAGGTTTGGATGTAGTTCCCTTTGTACTAACTATTGGTGCTTGGGTGGTTGTGGTAGCAACAGAGGGTTTTGATGTAACAACTGTGGTCTCTTGACTGGTTGTTGTCTCTCCTGCCACTGTGGTTGTGGTTTCAACAACCGCTGTGGTTGAGGTCGTTACTGGGCCAGTGGTAACTTCCTTTGGAGGCTTTGTTGTTCCAACCTGAACAGTTGTTGCTTCTGATGTGGTTGTTTCTCCAGGTTTGGATGTAGTTCCCTTTGTAGTAACTATTGGTGCTTGAGTGGTCGTAGTATCAATAGAGGGTTTTGATGTAACAACTGTGGTCTCTTGACTGGTTGTTGTCTCTCCTGCCACTGTGGTTGTGGTTTCAACAACCACTGTGGTTGAGGTCGTTACTGGGCCAGTTGTAACTTCCTTTGGAGGCTTTGTTGTTCCAACCTGAACAGTTGTTGCTTCTGATGTGGTTGTTTCTCCAGGTTTGGATGTAGTTCCCTTTGTAGTAACTATTGGTGCTTGGGTAGTTGTGGTAGCAACAGAGGGTTTTGATGTAACAACTGTGGTCTCTTGACTGGTTGTTGTCTCTCCTGCCACTGTGGTTGTGGTTTCAACAACCGCTGTGGTAGAGGTAGTTACTGGGCCAGTGGTAACTTCCTTTGGAGGCTTTGTTGTTCCAACCTGAACAGTTGTTGCTTCTGATGTGGTTGTTTCTCCAGGTTTGGATGTAGTTCCCTTTGTAGTAACTATTGGTGCTTGAGTGGTCGTAGTAGCAACAGAGGATTTTGATGTAACAACTGTGGTCTCTTGACTGGTTGTTGTCTCTCCTGCCACTGTGGTTGTGGTTTCAACAACCGCTGTGGTAGAGGTAGTTACTGGGCCAGTGGTAACTTCCTTTGGAGGCTTTGTTGTTCCAACCTTAACAGTCGTTGCTTCTGATGTGGTTGTTTCTCCAGGTTTGGATGTAGTTCCCTTTGTAGTAACTATTGGTGCTTGAGTGGTTGTGGTAGCAATAGAGGGTTTTGATGTAACAACAGTGGTCTCTTGACTGGTTGTTGTCTCTCCTGCCACTGTGGTTGTGGTTTCAACAACCACTGTGGTTGAGGTCGTTACTGGGCCAGTTGTAACTTCCTTTGGAGGCTTTGTTGTTCCAACCTGAACAGTTGTTGCTTCTGATGTGGTTGTTTCTCCAGGTTTGGATGTAGTTCCCTTTGTAGTAACTATTGGTGCTTGGGTGGTCGTGGTTGCAACAGAGGGTTTTGATGTAACAACTGTGGTCTCTTGACTGGTTGTTGTCTCTCCTGCCACTGTGGTTGTGGTTTCAACAACCGCTGTGGTAGAGGTAGTTACTGGGCCAGTGGTAACTTCCTTTGGAGGCTTTGTTGTTCCAACCTGAACAGTTGTTGCTTCTGATGTGGTTGTTTCTCCAGGTTTGGATGTAGTTCCCTTTGTAGTAACGATTGGTGCTTGAGTGGTCGTAGTAGCAACAGAGGGTTTTGATGTAACAACTGTGGTCTCTTGACTGGTTGTTGTCTCTCCTGCCATTGTGGTTGTGGTTTCAACAACCACTGTGGTTGAGGTCGTTACTGGGCCAGTTGTAACTTCCTTTGGAGGCTTTGTTGTTCCAACCTGAACAGTTGTTGCTTCTGATGTGGTTGTTTCTCCAGGTTTGGATGTAGTTCCCTTTGTAGTAACTATTGGTGCTTGTGTAGTTGTGGTAGCAACAGAGGGTTTTGATGTAACAACTGTGGTCTCTTGACTGGTTGTTGTCTCTCCTGCCACTGTGGTTGTGGTTTTAACAACTGCTGTGGTTGAGGTCGTTACTGGGCCAGTGGTAACTTCCTTTGGAGGCTTTGTTGTTCCAACCTGAACAGTTGTTGCTTCTGATGTGGTTGTTTCTCCAGGTTTGGATGTAGTTCCCTTTGTAGTAACTATTGGTGCTTGAGTGGTCGTAGTATCAATAGAGGGTTTTGATGTAACAACTGTGGTCTCTTGACTGGTTGTTGTCTCTCCTGCCACTGTGGTTGTGGTTTCAACAACCGCTGTGGTTGAGGTCGTTACTGGGCCAGTGGTAACTTCCTTTGGAGGCTTTGTTGTTCCAACCTGAACAGTTGTTGCTTCTGATGTGGTTGTTTCTCCAGGTTTGGATGTAGTTCCCTTTGTAGTAACTATTGGTGCTTGTGTAGTTGTGGTAGCAACAGAGGGTTTTGATGTAACAACTGTGGTCTCTTGACTGGTTGTTGTCTCTCCTGCCACTGTGGTTGTGGTTTCAACAACCGCTGTGGTTGAGGTCGTTACTGGGCCAGTGGTAACTTCCTTTGGAGGCTTTGTTGTTCCAACCTGAACAGTTGTTGCTTCTGATGTGGTTGTTTCTCCAGGTTTGGATGTAGTTCCCTTTGTACTAACTATTGGTGCTTGGGTGGTTGTGGTCGCAACAGAGGGTTTTGATGTAACAACTGTGGTCTCTTGACTGGTTGTTGTCTCTCCTGCCACTGTGGTTGTGGTTTCAACAACCGCTGTGGTTGAGGTCGTTACTGGGCCAGTGGTAACTTCCTTTGGAGGCTTTGTTGTTCCAACCTGAACAGTTGTTGCTTCTGATGTGGTTGTTTCTCCAGGTTTGGATGTAGTTCCCTTTGTACTAACTATTGGTGCTTGGGTGGTTGTGGTAGCAACAGAGGGTTTTGATGTAACAACTGTGGTCTCTTGACTGGTTGTTGTCTCTCCTGCCACTGTGGTTGTGGTTTCAACAACCGCTGTGGTTGAGGTCGTTACTGGGCCAGTGGTAACTTCCTTTGGAGGCTTTGTTGTTCCAACCTGAACAGTTGTTGCTTCTGATGTGGTTGTTTCTCCAGGTTTGGATGTAGTTCCCTTTGTAGTAACTATTGGTGCTTGTGTAGTTGTGGTAGCAACAGAGGGTTTTGATGTAACAACTGTGGTCTCTTGACTGGTTGTTGTCTCTCCTGCCACTGTGGTTGTGGTTTCAACAACCGCTGTGGTTGAGGTCGTTACTGGGCCAGTGGTAACTTCCTTTGGAGGCTTTGTTGTTCCAACCTGAACAGTTGTTGCTTCTGATGTGGTTGTTTCTCCAGGTTTGGATGTAGTTCCCTTTGTACTAACTATTGGTGCTTGGGTGGTTGTGGTCGCAACAGAGGGTTTTGATGTAACAACTGTGGTCTCTTGACTGGTTGTTGTCTCTCCTGCCACTGTGGTTGTGGTTTCAACAACCGCTGTGGTTGAGGTCGTTACTGGGCCAGTGGTAACTTCCTTTGGAGGCTTTGTTGTTCCAACCTGAACAGTTGTTGCTTCTGATGTGGTTGTTTCTCCAGGTTTGGATGTAGTTCCCTTTGTAGTAACTATTGGTGCTTGAGTGGTCGTAGTAGCAATAGAGGGTTTTGATGTAACAACTGTGGTCTCTTGACTGGTTGTTGTCTCTCCTGCCACTGTGGTTGTGGTTTCAACAACCGCTGTGACCGAGGTAGTGACTGGGCCAGTGGTAACTTCCTTTGGAGGCTTTGTTGTTCCAACCTGAACAGTTGTTGCTTCTGATGTGGTTGTTTCTCCAGGTTTGGATGTAGTTCCCTTTGTACTCACTATTGGTGCTTGAGTGGTCGTAGTAGCAATAGAGGGTTTTGATGTAACAACTGTGGTCTCTTGACTGGTTGTTGTCTCTCCTGCCACTGTGGTTGTGGTTTCAACAACCGCTGTGGTTGAGGTCGTTACTGGGCCAGTGGTAACTTCCTTTGGAGGCTTTGTTGTTCCAACCTGAACAGTTGTTGCTTCTGATGTGGTTGTTTCTCCAGGTTTGGATGTAGTTCCCTTTGTAGTAACTATTGGTGCTTGGGTAGTTGTGGTAGCAACAGAGGGTTTTGATGTAACAACTGTGGTCTCTTGACTGGTTGTTGTCTCTCCTGCCACTGTGGTTGTGGTTTCAACAACCGCTGTGGTTGAGGTCGTTACTGGGCCAGTGGTAACTTCCTTTGGAGGCTTTGTTGTTCCAACCTGAACAGTTGTTGCTTCTGATGTGGTTGTTTCTCCAGGTTTGGATGTAGTTCCCTTTGTACTAACTATTGGTGCTTGGGTGGTTGTGGTCGCAACAGAGGGTTTTGATGTAACAACTGTGGTCTCTTGACTGGTTGTTGTCTCTCCTGCCACTGTGGTTGTGGTTTCAACAACCGCTGTGGTTGAGGTCGTTGCTGGGCCAGTGGTAACTTCCTTTGGAGGCTTTGTTGTTCCAACCTGAACAGTTGTTGCTTCTGATGTGGTTGTTTCTCCAGGTTTGGATGTAGTTCCCTTTGTAGTAACTATTGGTGCTTGAGTGGTCGTAGTAGCAATAGAGGGTTTTGATGTAACAACTGTGGTCTCTTGACTGGTTGTTGTCTCTCCTGCCACTGTGGTTGTGGTTTCAACAACCGCTGTGACCGAGGTAGTGACTGGGCCAGTGGTAACTTCCTTTGGAGGCTTTGTTGTTCCAACCTGAACAGTTGTTGCTTCTGATGTGGTTGTTTCTCCAGGTTTGGATGTAGTTCCCTTTGTAGTAACTATTGGTGCTTGAGTGGTCGTAGTAGCAACAGAGGGTTTTGATGTAACAACTGTGGTCTCTTGACTGGTTGTTGTCTCTCCTGCCACTGTGGTTGTGGTTTCAACAACCGCTGTGGTTGAGGTCGTTACTGGGCCAGTGGTAACTTCCTTTGGAGGCTTTGTTGTTCCAACCTGAACAGTTGTTGCTTCTGATGTGGTTGTTTCTCCAGGTTTGGATGTAGTTCCCTTTGTAGTAACTATTGGTGCTTGTGTAGTTGTGGTAGCAACAGAGGGTTTTGATGTAACAACTGTGGTCTCTTGACTGGTTGTTGTCTCTCCTGCCACTGTGGTTGTGGTTTTAACAACTGCTGTGGTTGAGGTCGTTACTGGGCCAGTGGTAACTTCCTTTGGAGGCTTTGTTGTTCCAACCTGAACAGTTGTTGCTTCTGATGTGGTTGTTTCTCCAGGTTTGGATGTAGTTCCCTTTGTACTAACTATTGGTGCTTGGGTGGTTGTGGTAGCAACAGAGGGTTTTGATGTAACAACTGTGGTCTCTTGACTGGTTGTTGTCTCTCCTGCCACTGTGGTTGTGGTTTCAACAACCGCTGTGGTTGAGGTCGTTACTGGGCCAGTGGTAACTTCCTTTGGAGGCTTTGTTGTTCCAACCTGAACAGTTGTTGCTTCTGATGTGGTTGTTTCTCCAGGTTTGGATGTAGTTCCCTTTGTAGTAACTATTGGTGCTTGGGTAGTTGTGGTAGCAACAGAGGGTTTTGATGTAACAACTGTGGTCTCTTGACTGGTTGTTGTCTCTCCTGCCACTGTGGTTGAGGTAACTTCAGAAGTGGGAAAAACTGTCGTTGTGGTAGGTTTGACAGTTGCTCGAGTTGTGTATATAGTTGTGCTGCCTGGAAGAGTCTGTGTTATGGGGCCAATAGAAGTTGTAGCTGCAGTTGTTGTCAAAATACCTGTAGTATTCAAAACAGTTGGGGTTGTAATCACGGTTGTTCCTGGGCCAGTGGTCACTTCTTTTGGAGGCTTTGTTGTTCCAGCCTTAATAGTTGTTTCTGATGTGGTCATTTCTCCAGGTTTAGTTGTTGTTCCCCTTGTAGTAACTGCTGGTGCTTGAGTATAAGTAGTACCGACGGAGGGTCTTTCTATAACAACTGTGGTCTTTTGACTGGTTGATGTCTCTTCTGCCAGTGAGGTTGTGGTTTCAACAACCGCAACCGCTGTGGTTGAGGTAGTTACTGGGCCAGTGGTAACTTCCTTTGGAAGCTTTGTTGTTCCAACCTGAGCAGTTGTTGCTTCTGATGTGGTTGTTTCTGCAGCTTTTGTTGTTGTTCCCTTTGTAGTCACTACTGGTGCTTGAGTAGTTGTGGTAGTAACAGATGGTTTTGATGTAACAACTGTGGTCTCTTGACTGGTTGTTGTCTCTCCAGCCACTGAGGTTGTGGTTTCAACAACCGCTGTGGTTGAGGTAGTTATTGGACCACTGGTAACTTCCTTTGGAGGGTTCGTTGTTTCGACTTTAACAGTTGTTGCTTCTGATGTGGTTGTTTCTCCAGGTTTGGATGTAGTTCCCTTTGTAGTAACTACTGGTGCTTGAGTAGTTGCGGTAGCAACAGAGGGTTTTGATGTAACAACTGTGGTCTCTTGACTGGTTGTTGTCTCTCCTGCCACTGTGGTTGTGGTTTCGAGTACACCTTTTGTTGAGGTTGTTACTTCGCCAGTGGTCGTTGTTGTTCTTAATGATGTAGTTAGAACTGTAATATATATATATTTTTTTAGCATAAGTATGTGGATAACATTTGAGCCTTTTTCAACATGTTAACATGATATATTTATTCATGTCTAGAATTTGGTGTATTGAAACATTGCAAGTATCGATACCTGGAGTCGTAAATGTGAAAGGAGTGGTTGTAGGGCCAGGCTTAGTAGTAGTTTCGCAAGGATACATGTGTCTTGTTACTGTTCCATCTGCTCCACATTCAGCTGTGATACAGTTTCCTAGTCCATCCGTTGTGTTGTAGATGGTTTCCCCATACTTGTAAATCTTTCCATTTACAATGCATGTACAATCTGCAGACAGGGAGTACCATGTCTTTAGTTTAATAAAAATAGTCACACATATTATATATTTCTATATTTATAATATTTAGTGTACTGAACCACAACCTTTGTTTACTTACTTTCCACATTGTAGCTGCATCTTATCCCAGAGACTGTACAGGAACTTTAAAATAAAATAAGTTTTGGTTAGTTCATCACCATTCGTGACTGTATTTGTTGTGACACAAACAACATTGAATGCTAGTCATAAACAGTACCAAAGAGAGCAGCCAGTTACTTGCCATGAGGAAATAAACAGCATCCTCTATCACAGTTAGAAGTTACCTACAGCTTTTCCCAAAAATTAGTTTTAACATGATCAAAGGTGACACATTTTAATAAAATTATTATTGGCAATGAACATGTAATGTTAGTATAGTCCTTTAAAACTTAAAACGTTGTGGATAGCTCAGACTTGACAGTTCAATTCTGTAATTGGCAGGAACTGAAGCCAATAATTTGGAGGCCAACATCAAACAATCTGTGTCTCAAAAAACATTAATTTTTCCATCACAAGCGATCATTTCAGCCAGTATTCCCACATAACACATACACAGTTAGGAAAATAGCTGTGCTTTGCAAATTATATGTGTGTGTGTTTCTGTGTGTGTGTCATCCTCTATCCCAAATGCTAATATGTATATGTGCTGACAGGATATCATGGATATCATTTTGGAAGTCCTACCAAGTGTAACAGTTGCTCGATGGAAGCATATCGCCTATGTTGTAATGGATGCCCTGATCATCATAGCATCCACATTGTTCCCAGGTGACACACTTCATTGAGTCTTCATCAAAGTAGGGCTGGGTTGGTGGACACTGTGGATAGCAGCCTGCAATATCATTGTAACATAATGATTAACAGCAGTGAAAGTACAAAGCAAAATGCATACAAATATTTAGTTAATTTTTCAATAGATAATATAAGGGGCCAACAGAAAATGCTATTTGATCTGTGCCCAGGGGACTGAGCAGTACTAAGTATGGTAACTCCAACACATGTACTGCATGTCTAAGAACTGGATCAAACTTGCAACAGATCAAATTTTGTCTTTATTTTGAGCACAGACTAGGCCAGACAATAGACTTGAGTGGCAACTTTACCCAATCTCCACTAGTACAGCAGATGACATGCAATAATTTGTTTAATGTACCTTCAAGGTTAGTGATGAGCTCGGAGCAGTTTCCTGATGGATTCCTGCATGTCTTCATGCAATCAGCTCCACAAGGCTTGTAGTGCCACTCACAGCCCCCAGGGTAGTTATAATAGTCACAGAAAATAGCTGCATGAGACAAAATAAGCACTTATTAGCTTGAACTGAAAAAAGTGATTGAGTGACTCTCAATATTACAAATATCATGCTAAAGATGCCATTCTTGACTTTGTTTTGTTGCTCAGATCTTCCTCGTATGATGGTGGCCAAACTTACGGCACAACTTTGGAGTTCTCCATCTAACACAGACCCCAGCTTCATTGCAAGCTTTGGCATAGGCAGCCACAGCAGTGCAGAAACACTCACAGTCCCCACCAGTGTCACAAGCACAAGAGTCTCTCACGCAAGAATCAAAGTATGGACCAGGGTCAACCTTGGAAACAAAATAATGTTCAATTTAGCAGAGGGGTACAAATGTTGTCTTCTGTCAGTAGTAACAATAGTAGAGATCACGAAGGAAGGAATTGACAGGTACATGGTAGATGGATGGTCAGACAACAGGCAATGAGTGTTTAGTGCTTCAGATGGAGGAAAAGAACAAAATGCATTTAGTTTCTATGGCGGTTGAGCACCATAGCTTTTTAAGGGGTAAACCTTGTGTACAGTATATACATTTGTGTGTGTATCCATATAAGCGATCACAATGGATACCTGAGAATGACAGCTCCCGAAGGTGGTACTGATGATGACGCTACACTGTTTCTGAGACCACGCTGCCCGATAGCGGTTAGAGGCACAGGGATCACTGATTAGTTCGGCACTGGGGCAGCTGGATGAAATTCTCCAACTGTTACCAAACTGTAGAACGTCTTCCACTGTCTCCTGGGAGCGTGTGGTGAAGTCATTCTTACTGTTGCCGTCATAGGTTCCACAGAGACCACAGACTTGACCCTGAGAGGAAGGAACAGAATTTATTGCTACCTGGCAGGATTGATACATAGTAAAGCTTCTGTTGCTCAAATGTCATTTCCCCCTAAAATATAGTTTTGCCATTAGCATTGTATTGTGTATTGTTGTGGTTAATAATCCACACTCATGATAATGCAACTTTAAACCAGATTTTCCAGACACATTTAAGCTGTCACAGGCCATAGAGCTTGTCATATAGCTTGTAAAATCATCAAAACAACTCTAGCATTAACTAAACTTCTAAGTGAAAAATTGTTATGTTTGTGTGTTAGCAGCCAGCTGGGAGAATGCTGTGATGTTTTAAGTCCAGTGTTAATTCTTTTAGCAGTTGTGTCTCCACAAGCTCTTGAGGAAAATATTTAGATCACTGAGCACAGTGGACACTGGACCCTTCTCTAAATATGTGGGCTGTAGAGAAAAGCCCTAAGCAGACCAAAAAGCTCATTTGAGTTTGCAAAGTCAGGTGATATTTCATTGCAATTTCAACGTCTATCTATGTAAATGCAGGTCTTATTGTGGAACAAACATTTTGATGTTAAATGAACTGACTTAACTAAGTGCAAAAGCTAGTTTTCAGTGAAGACATACAGAGTAGACTTTTTACCTGGAATTCCTTGCTGAGTGTAATGAAGAGACTGGTTTTCTTGTCCCACATGAGCACAAGTCCGGACTTGATCGTCACCACCAAGTAAATACCCATTGTGTGGACCTGGTCAGGGAGCACCTGGAGGTTGCCCTTTACCACCTGGAAGTTCTCGTCTTTAAGTTGAAATT
This sequence comes from Chelon labrosus, assembly GCF_963514085.1. Taxonomy (NCBI): domain Eukaryota; kingdom Metazoa; phylum Chordata; class Actinopteri; order Mugiliformes; family Mugilidae; genus Chelon; species Chelon labrosus. The sequence goes on along the minus strand of NC_140339.1, from coordinate 29,136,776 downwards.
CATTATCCTGTGGGATTTGACATTAATAACATGCATTTTATTACTGTATCAATTAAGCTAGCCGGAAAATATGTTTATTCCCTTACTAGATAAACCATTCTAATGTATCCTAATAAATTTTACAAGGTGTATCAGTTGGTAACTCAAAATAATTAAACTACTGTATAATCCTAGCCCAACCTCATTCTGTCAACTGTAGTATTAATTTAATGTCCTATCTAGTGTTGGAGGCCGACTTTGTGTACAATGTAAGTGTGTTGCGTTTACCCCCAAGAAGATCTTGATGGTCTTGGAGCAGGTGGTTCCTGTGGTTCCACATGGAACATTCTCAGTGATGATTGTGAAGGTTCCATTGTCCTGATCAATGCTACAGTGGTCCTGAGAAGAGCACAGAGACTGAATGCAGTTACTGGATACCACTGTTGTTGTAATAGCAATTACATTAAATGACTACACATTATTGATCCAGTTACTGGTATGCAATACTACTGCTATTCAAATGAATTTTTAAATGTCTTTCTTCCTAGTAGTTTTATTGGTATTTGGCAGATCTGGGTAATGAAAAAGAAGGAACTTTTAGAAATTGTGCTGCAGACAAAGGGCTGCTTAAAGTACTTAATGTATGTGTATGTGTGTAGCATGAAACCAGAATTGTTCATACACTATAATTTCAATTCGCCTTAAAACAACTGATTAGGTTACATCATCCATTGCAGAAAACTAATTTTATCTTGTCAAATGAACTCAGAATTCCTCTCTATTTCAATTCACATTTCCCAGTTAAGATCAATTTAACTATATTCCTATCAACTGCCATTTTACAACTGTTTGATGTTTTTTTTCTGCTAAGATTTCTTATCTAATAATGGCAGGTCAGACAGATCACAACATTAAAAGTACATTCAAATTTGATGCACCGAAAACAACCTCTTTGGTATTCATTCCTGGTAGGGAAACGACTTCTAAAATCCACCCCTGCATTATGCTTATGGTGCCAATATTTTAGCTGACATTGTCATACCATGGTTTTATCCTCATTGTAAAGCCTTGTTTCAAAGGTATCACCATGTTATAGTAATAGTTCTCTCTAATTAAAAAATGGGAAAATGGCAGCAGCCTCTATGTTTCCCAGGATTCATATCATATCACCCTCCTCCTGCTCCATCTCTTTTTTCAACAAAAAATTTAAAGACATAAGTTAAATGAACACTGACCGCACAGACAAAGCTCACAAGAAGTCAAGACAATGTAAAACTTTATGTTTGGAAAACTTATTTAATTGTGTTGTCATGTATATTGGAGTCTGCCACTTTACCTGTACAAGTGTGTATTCGCACTGTCCATTGAAGTCAAACCTCTTGTCATCAAATGTGACATAGTGCCCTTCGCCATAGATTCCACAAACTGCATCGCAAACATTGTTGGTACACGTAAACTTCTTTCCATTGCAAGAGCTGAGACACACACACACACAGGACACAAAAACTAAATTATCTGCAATATTTGTGCAAACTGCGTTTTGGCACAACTCTGCACCACACATTTGTAATCTCTCAGACATATCCCACATACATACATACATATATATATATATATATATATATATACACACACACACACACACACACACAGTATTTGTTAAGCGCTGTACAAACCATGTGTTGCAGTCCACCTTCAGTGTCTCCCCAGGCTGGTAGACCTTTCCATTGTGCAAACATGGACAGCTAGTCTCATTGATACAACCTCCTGCTCCATTTGACAACAGGCCATCCGGACACATGCAGCCCGATGTACAGTCTGTGCTGATCTGTATTTAACATTGCCAAAAAGAGGGAGTGAGGCAAGCAGTGTCTATCCATGCACATCCAAAGTGTATGACTTACTCAACAGAACTTACACAAGCCATGTCCAGAGTGCTGCAGCTCTTCTGACACTCAATGCCAGTGGTCCCAGGTTCAGAAGTGGAGCAATCAAAGTACACCATGGGTGCAGCACATGATGGTATGGCTGAGTAATAAATAATAATTAAATTCAGAACGCTTTATCGGCATGATAAAGGCTGCAACTTAGCTTGAACAATTTATAACTCTCAATAATTAAATACAGCATTATCTGGAGGAAAATTGTTTATTCAACAGGCCTCCTCAATATCTGACTGTCTCTCTGTCAGACAATGGGACGTGTATTTTATGTGGGTTAACAATTATGGCAACATAATACAAACTGAATTGTGTGGAACTGTGGAAACCTACCTAGTTGGGTTACTCCTGCGCAGCTAAGAGCTCCTTGTCTGCAAACACTGTGAGAACAGGTATAATACATGTGTGAAACAGAGTTAACATCAGATAGTTTTCTGAAAAACATATTTTGTCAATAGAATTCCAACCACTGTAGTAATAGGTTGCCAGATAACATAAAAATATAGGTAACTAACCAATACATTGGTCCATGACCAAATATTTGCAATACTATTCATGTCCTAGCTAAGCCTCACTTTATATTTGTTGCAAATCAACGAATGTTAGCATGTCAAGATTTTAACCTTGGATGGTGATAAATGGTGGTAAACATTTTTCAGCAAATCATCAGTATGATCCTCAAAATATTTTGACATTGTTAGCTGTAGCTGAAGATGCTTGTTTTCATTACAATAGCTCTTTATGTAATAACTCCCTAGTATGTACCTTGTACAATGTATTTACTGTCTCCCCAGTTTATCTATGCACCTTTCCAAAAATGGAAACAAAAAAAGTTCAACTCTTAACATGTCTACACCCTGTATTTACCATGTAGTGCCATCTTTGGTGACAGTCTGTCCAGGAGGAATAATGTTGTCTTTATCATAGCAGGGGCAGCTTGTACTCTGCACACACTTCCCCTCCTCATTCATGTAGGTTCCCTCAGCACAGCCACAGCCATCCACAGAGGTGAAGCTGATCTGGCAGGAGTAGTCAACTTGGCTGAGAGAACGGCAAGTACGACCACAGCTGGTCATGTTGTAGCCATATGTTGTTTGTAGCGGACATGATTTGCTGAATGTTTCTGTTGGGAGAGAGATGAGTGGTCGCACATGAGTATATTATCCAGAAGAATCAGATGTTTTATCAAAGTAGAGTAAATTGTTTGCAAAGAGTGCAATGTGTATGTGTACGGGGACCTGCAGGTCTGAATTAAACACAGTAATTTGATTCAGTTTGAAGTTAGATATGATTCAGTATAGCACAAAATATTTTTAAAGTGTTGTGGATATTTTTTTTGTTCTTTTTTGTTTACTGATGCAATCAATCAACAATTTTATAAAATCTCTTTACATTTGTTTCTTGGTGAAACTAGGTTTCAGTCGTCTGTTCGAAGACCAGCCCTCATCCATTAAAATAGTAAAACAAAAGGGTCCTTGGGTTTTCTCACCACATATGGTATCCCTCCAGCCACTGATGTGGATTCCCGCCGCTGAGCAGGCATAGACGTATGAGGAGACTGCAGCACACATGCATTCCTCACTGTTTTCACAGTTACAGGTGTCATACATGCAGTTCTGTAAGGAGACATGGTAGACATGGACAGATTAACAAGAATTCTGTAATTCATTTGTCGGTGAGGGTTTGTGTGTGCAGACCTACATCTCTGTACGTGCTGGGGCTAACGGCGGAGTGGCAAGGAGCAAACACCCCGTTGGGATCATCTATACTGGAGCACCAGTACTTAGCATAACTCTCTAAGACAAAGAAATATAGATACATTAAGAAGGTGTATTACATGATATGGCAACACATTGGAGGAGAGAGTTTATCTGTACCCTTGTTAATGCCATCGCTACAGGGGTGTCCAAATTGTGTTGTGATGTCAGGGCAATTGGTTCTAGTTTTCCATGTGTTGGCAAATGCTGCAGCGGTGCCCTCTACCAGCCCAGTAATGACCTTGAAGTCATCAGAAATCATGTCGTTGAAGTTCCCACACAAACCTATAGGATGAAGTCACACACAGGTACACAAACACATTTAGTGACATAAAGTTTTACAAGCATGACTGAGCAATTTTTAAAAGAGTAATCTGCACATAAAATGTGATAGAAGCGCTTTTTCAGACACTGAAACAGTATTGTAGAGGCATACCAATGGTGGATCCTTTGAGTGAGGAATCAGCTGTAATGAACACCTGCATTGTAGGGGAAAGCTGGACCATCACTTGCAATCCCACCTTTGTGCTTATGAGGATGTAGAAAGAAGACGGCTTAAAGGCACTCAGATCATCTGCAGAGGTCAAAACATTTTAAAACAGACAATGAGAAACAGAGTGTTACAGTCATTTGTCTGATCAGTGAAACATACATTTTTTAGAGCTGCTTTGGGTGACAAGAATTGAGATTGAACCTTCTCTGCAAGTTAGACTGTATCCAGTCTCACATTCGTCGTCTGATCTTTTTGTAAATACACAGACTGTCTGTGGAATGTGCTAGAACAAGCCTGATCCACAGAGGACCCTCCCCTCAACCCATAGGACCCAAAGGCCCCCACTGACAACATTTTGTTGCCAGACACCAGAAGACACCATCTGAAGACTCATGTCCATTCTCTGATGAGGCACAACTGTTTTGCAAGCACAAGGGAGACCTACACAGTATTAGGAAGGTGGTCATAATGTTATGCCTGATAGGTGTATGTTCTGTAATACTGGCAATAATATTTGAAGTAACTCACATGTAAAGAGTGGAAGCTGGGAAAGAATCTGGTTCACATAGACCTGCCCGGATGCTTGAATCTTAACAACCTGAGACACACAGACACATTTGAGATCATGTCAAACATGAGTCACTTTAGTCCATGTTGGAAAGAACATTGCCGTTTTAATATGGTATGTACTCTTAACTCTTAATGATTTGTTTTTGGTTTGACCCTAGTTAGGTCAGGGTCAAGGATTGGCATTTAGTTGTGTGTGCGTGGGTGCGGATGTGTATGTGTATGTGTGGCAAAAGGTTGGTCAAGTAGTGGGTAAGGTTAGGGTTAGAGTGAGTCAGTAGTAAATGAATGTAAGTCAGTGTCAGTTCTTCTGAAATTTTAAAAACATGACTTGTATGTCTGTGTGTATCTGTGTCTAGAGCTTACCACAGAATTGCTATTTAAGGCCACAGTTACAGCTCTGAGGCAAGTCCTGGTGTCAGTCAGACCACATTTCACCAGGTCCACCAACACAGTGTATGAAGAATCATTACTCTGTTACAACACATTGAGAGAAAACATGTCATTAACCAGAAAAAAATGATCTAATTGACTCGGTCTCTGTTGACTGAATATGACATGACATACAGCACAGTCATGCACTCATATCAGACAGTATGCCTTTTAGTCTCTGTGCAGATGGTTTCTCCATCCATACTCCTGGTATAATATAGTTTAACTATTCCACTGATGTGGTAAAATACGATATTATACGATACGATACGATACAACTTTATTTGTCAGTTTGTGCTGAAATTCTTTTTGCATCCCTGGGCAGCTCATTTAAGGATAAAAGGGCATGCGTCTGCGTCCTACCTTAGTCAGAAGGTAGGAGCAATCCCCATGGAACGTGTATACTTTTCCATCAAAGGTGTTGACGTGAGCCCCTCCCTCCACAGAGCAGGTTCCTGGACAGTTCTCCTCTGTACATTTCCACTGACCACCCTGACACACACTGTCAGCACACACACACGTGCACACACACAGTTAAACATATGTTAAGATTCTGTCAAAATGTCAGTATTTGTATTTATTTTTATTTGACACCACAATCATAAATGTTGTAATCTTGTAATCTCACCAAGATCTGCAGTTGTAGGAATAGGACTCTCCTGTCTTATAAATGTTGTTGTTATGCAGACACGGACACTGAGCGACTTCAACACAACCAGTATTGCCAATGTCATCAAGCACCGTTCCTGAGGAAAGGTGACATCATGTTTATGTTTGTGCTTAAGACATGGATGATACTGTGACTCTTCCACATGCAGACCAAAATGTTTGTGGGTACCTGCAGGGCAGGTGCATCCGTCGTGGCAGTGGCTGTCACATGTCTGGCTGGCCTGAGGGGTGGAGCAGCTGTCAGGACATGAACTGCTGCACTCTAAGAAGTCCATGTTGTATGGACATTTTGTGTCTGTGGAGACAAACAATTGGATTTTGCCATGTCACTGATCAGTCAAACAATTCTGCAAAAGATGCGGCAAAAAACGCTGAAAATGACTCTGGTCAGAGCAGGCAAATTATCGTCATATAACAACAGCCATCCTTAGGTGTAATTAAGGAGGCGTAGCATCCTTACAGCAAAAGGTTTCATTCCTCCATGTTTGGGGCGTGCCACCTGCATGAACACACTGTCTGGAAAATTCTGAGAGGGTTTTGCAGAGGGCAAAGTCAGTGTCTTCATCGGAGTTACACATATCTTGCATACAGGCTTTAGTAAAGGAGTCCACATCAAGAAGGTTCTGGCAACTACTGAATGCGTCATTCAAAAATGCCTCTTTACAGAATTCCTGTAAAACAAACAAAAACACAAACATCAAATGTCAGTCATCTGTAAAAGTCCAGTCTGTACACAACAGGGTGGGGTTGAATGCACATATTTGGTGCATTTTTATTTATTTTTTTTAAATTTCATTTGGATATATAGCTCATCTTGTTTATCTTGCTGTATTGACCACAACTGAAAGGTGTAATGACTGATCTTGTACCAAATACATTATAACACTACGATTCCATGCCTTTAATATTACAAATAACAATATTTAGTGTGAATATTTATGTAAGTGAAGGTGGCCCTTTTAAACCTTGGCAAAAACAAGGGAGTATGGGACATCTCATCCTTCACACCAGTGACTGCATGATATTTTTAAATGTGTTTGGAGAGCAAAGAGATACCTTGTCGCCACAGCCCTCGTCTGAGTAAGAGATTGGCTCATCACAAGTCTCTGTTGGCCCGTTCACCTTGTATTTCTCAGCATAGTCTGCCACAGATATCGGAGATCCTGCAGTACAACAACACAATAAGCATTGGTGTAAATTAGGAAAAAAGGAAACTTACCATGTAGTATGACAGTATTTTGTGCAATTTGTTGTTTGGGTTGGTTTCCAACAAAATGCAGGAATCTCATCTTTCTGATCCCCTGCCAGTCAAAACATTGTTCATGACCTCATAATCTGTGTAGACCTGGCGGTTTGCACCATTTATCAAGCTGCTTTGCTCCTCAAGCTAGCATGTAGCTAGCACAAAATGGCCAGGTTTTTGATAAGAAAGAGACCAAAGGAACAGACCAACAGCCCTGTCATGGAGGACACTGCTGCAAAAAAACCTAAGAACTCCTGGCCAACTTAAATCAGAAAATATGAGGCAGCACTTATGCTAACCAAATGTAATAGTTATTGAATTGTGAATAAAAGTAAGAAAATACATTATATAGCACTGTCTGCAGGTTTGCAAATGGGGTCCCCGGCCAGAAGCTAATGCTGTTTGGGGGACCTTGGCATGGAAAAGTTTGGGAACCCCTGTTGTAAACAATGATTGGGCTGAATTTAAAAGAGGTGAAGAAAAAAGGTGCAATATAGGGTGTATGAAATTTAAATTGTAACATAAATGGATATTAACTGCCCGAATAGGAAGGATAAAAGTGCTGGTCATCAAGACATTAAAGTGATATGTATGTGATTATCACAGCATTTTCAGGTATTAATTCAGGTATTAATTATGGACAGAATCAGTTCACCACTTACCACTGTGATTGATGAAATTAGTTCTTATTGGCTGTGTACTTACTGCTCTTCATTCAGTGGAAACATCACCACAGTCTACATTAGAGTACAGTATCCCTTTGTCATCCTGAAATGTATCTTACCGTTTTCCATTAAATCATTGGATTCGCCGTCAAAATTTCCACACAGTCCACATATCTGGTTCTGATATTTGGCATCAATTTCAATCTGTGAATCCCAAACATACTACAGTCATTTGTGTAATCATGAGACAAAACGTTATCATTAATAGATTTGAATATGTAATTCTTTCTGTTTGTGTATATTTAGACCTTGTCTGCACTCTGGAGTCTTCTGGGGCGATCTGAATTTTAGGATCTAAATAAATGCTCATGACCTAGAAGAGGTTGGGAAGCTGTTTTATATCATGGAGGGTACTTAAGTGGGCAATGCCCTGTGTATGATTTCTGAAATAGCTTAGTTAGGTTTAGCTTTTACTTTCCAGCTATTGCAGGCCTGCTATTTAGTCTGAAGATAAAGATTTGTAGCGTCATGTATCGGCTGTTTTTATCATAATATCATCTAGCTTACTGTAATATCAACAGGTATTAAAATGATTCCCTGATCCCAAATATAATTCTGTTTATATATTTTGTGGTATTGAAATTCAAACAATATCTAATCAGGGAGTAGTTTAAACCCATCCATCTTCATGAAGTAAAGCACTCAGTCATTTGTTTACTCAAAGAAGCCACATTTCACTGTGGTTTTCAGGCTTGGCGTAATCATATTATGTGGTCATCAGACCAGGACATATCCCACAAACTCACCCCGTGACTCATGGCCACCGTGCAGTGAGCTTTGATCAATGTTTGTCAAGCTTCTCGCTGATCTTGAATATACTTATAGAATCTGAGGTCACAATACATAGCTAACAAAAAGAGAATGGGATCAACACCCACACCCTATGTGTAATTAAAAATGGCATGGTGCTTGTGCAGAACAGCATCCAAAGCAAATTTTACGTTTGACTGAGGCCAGGAAAAATCTGGCCTGTGGCGTAACATGGTAAATACATTTGGTGTGTGCTTTAGCAAACCACCAGTAACCAACAGTATTTACAAGTAGGCCATCAGCCAAGGAAGAACCAATTTGGCGTGGATAATGACATTTTTGAAGTGATTCATGTTTTCAGCCAAACCTGACAGCTGTAGAAAGATTTATTTGATCCTTGGAGTCTGGCTTATTTTACCTGAACTGTCATAATACACAGAGACAAAATATAAATGTATTGCATGAATTCATTTACAGAAATAAAGTGCATTGTTTAACTGCTCAGAGTAAAAAGTAAAAACTATAATTTGATGTTTGTGTTTTTGGTGCGCACTGCTGCTCATTCCTAATTTTATTGCCTGTCTTTTTTGTTCAGCTGGTTTTCTAACAAAGACTGCTTACTTGTTGGATGATCAGAAAGGACTAGACTATACTACACTATACTATAGATTTTGGACAACAAGGGGTTCTGTGGCAAGCTGATAAGCTCTATCAACTGTGGCAACAAAGGCAATACTTGTTAGATAAGTTCATAGTTTTTGGTGTTTTCATGGGATTTGTAGATAAAACTTATCATTCAAAGAATTAATACAGCTCAAGCCTCTGTGTGTTTCTTTCTACATGATGAATACATGCACTGGAACAGGATCATGCACTTTGAAATCATGTCCTGTTGGGCTGTCTACAAGAAGTATATGATGTGGAACCATGTCTGTGTGTTTGAAATCCCATAAAAATAAGTCTGGGTACAACACTGAATGTATGTGAGAGTGTGCTTCATACATCCAGAGAGTCATCCAGGTTCCAGATGGCCTTAATTCCCAGCTTGGCATCAACAGAGATACTAGATGTGGTCCCCTTGATGCTCACCCCATATGTGACAAGTGGCAGAGACACCCTGTAGCAAACACAGGGAGTTAGTATATAAAGGAGATAAAATATTCTAAAGAGAGGGCAAATAATAACTGTGCTTTCTGTGAGTGATAAAAAAGCATAGAATTACTTTGTAAGGAAAAGTTAAAAGCTATCAAAAATATAAGCCTGTCTTCACTGTTTTTCTACTATTAATTTAAATTATTGATAACTTTGCACAACTGATATTTTATGTTGCAGGTATTGAAAACTATTGATTTCCCAATAATTTAGAAAATGAGTACACTTATTGTTTTGCTCCACAATCACCTGACTTCCAGCCAGTAGAACATTTAGGAGGCTAGACTGAAAAGTCAAGCATCACAAGCAGCTTTGTAAAACATTGTCAAATCAGACTAGGGTACAGTGGGTCAGGTCTGTGTAAGTGCGAAACCAGAGCTGAAGTAGGATTAATAGTGAGCAGGCTACAGAATCAGTGACAAACAGTAAATAATCTGTGACGTTTATAAAACCTGTTTCAACTCTGCCGAGCACGATATCCTGATTGACATCTCTCAAATTAATTAAATAGGCTTCTTTGGGAGAAGTCAAACTATGGTCAAGTAGTGTAGTAAGTAGTCTACTTCTGTACACTGTATAGAGCCAACAGAAAATGAGGAGTTCACAATACAGGCTCTGTGGGTCAACAGTCTAGTGGGAACGATGTCTAACTGACAAGTGGTGAAACTTAACTAAACTTCTTGCATTGAGGTCTACTTGTAACACTACTGGATTAACTTGATGTTGCTGAAAGGCCAACATCAAGTTTTTCAAAGTATCAACAGATACCTTGAGTTTGTCTTTATTTCTGTCAAGTCCTTGAGTTATTATTCTAGTCTAACTACTGTTTTCTAGGTAAAGAACAGACACTTCGGTAGAACAAGTACTGCAGTACTGCAGCACTGAATGTAAATAAATGCAAAAACTGAGCGTCACGGAACATGTGAAGAAAGGTTTTTCAGTTACGTGTTGCTGAGTGTAATGGGCTCAACTCACATCTTGCCATCGACGATCACTGAGTCATTAAAGAGCTCCACCACAGAACCTTCCAGCTTCATGACGATGCTGCTGATGGTGGGGACGTTGCTGACCACGCTGCGCCTCATCTGGATGATAAAATTTTCATAGGTGCCCTTACATTGTGAGGCCAGGACATGGTTACAGGTGGAGGGCAACTTGAAGAAATCTCCATCAAAGGTCTTAAAGTGGTACTGTCCCCATGTAGTACACACTCTGCCGATGTGAGATGTATTTGCTTCAAGAATAAACAAAGATTTTACCAAATTATTACAAAAACATCTTTTTGAATTGACATGAAGAGCTGAACAAAACCAATATTTTCATGTTTACCTGAACTCAGGCTCAGTGTATTTGCAGAGGTAACAACGTTTACTGTAGTGAAGAGAAGACACAGTTATTTGTTTAAACTGAATGTGGGAAATAAACCTTTTCCACATTAATATGGTAGATATTTACAATACATGTGATGATATTCTCCTTCACATTTTAAATGCTATTGATTGCTATCTTTAAAACTGAACAACTGTAGATATACTCAATTCAATTACATTCGTTGTTTTTAGGTTTAAACAGCATTTAACTATATATATATATATGTATAAACCCAAACCCATGCAGAAAATGAAAGTGCCCAAACAGTATATAAAACATCTAAATTAAAATGAATTAAAGGTGTTTTCCTTAACCAAAACAAAGCATCCAGTCTTCTCTATGACCTTAGTCTTACTGTGCATCCACTGAATGTGAAGCTATAAGGAGTTTTCAGGTCATCATTTACCAGTCTGAGAGAGTGAGCCGACCAGCAGCATCAGGTACAGGAACCATAATGTCAGTTGGAGTTCTTCAGCCCCCATGTTGGTCCTGAGGACTGACCCGCTATGAGAAGTTCCACATGGAGGACGAGTCTCTTTATAACCTGCCAGAGAAGGAGGAGCTACAATGCGCACAAGATTACTGTTTGTTTACTCAGCAAGCATGTCAGCATCTCCATCACTGCACCGAGCACATTCTTCACCCTGAAGGCATCAGACGAACTTATACATAACCAGCAGGTGGCTGTGATCTTTTGTAGTCAGTAGAAGAGCCTCAGGCAGTAAGTTTTTAAAATGAGTGTAGTACATTGGATTGAGACAGCAGATGAAAGCTGTTAACCACGTGGCCAAATGGGTTAAATGGCTTGCTAAGATTTGGTTAAAAGTTAAAAAAGGATTACTTTCAATTAGTTTTATCTTTTAATTAATTGTAATATTTGATATACTGTTTCATAGTTATATAAATTGTCATAGAGTAAATAAACAGTGATTTTGAAACAGTGAAACTCTTACGTGTTCTGTGGAATTGATCCTTGGTATCAGAAACAGCCCCAGATATGACAGAATCATATTCCTTCCAGGTTAATGAACAAATTGAAGTTATTCCAAAATACCAGAACGTTTAAGATTTGACCTCACACACAGTTTAGGGAATTTGAATCAAGGGATTTTTAGGTGTAAGATGTCTTACAAATGAAGAAAGCAATTGATAAGGAAGCCAGTGTCAGACACTGCACAACAACTTGCACTGTGTTCATTTTCTCATATTTCCTTAACTCCAATAATGACAAGCTCTTTAGAACTGTCTGAACCCTTTTCACTCACAAGCATCTATGTGTATGGGAGATTGTGGAGAGGGCCAGCTCCTGTGTAGAAGGACAGGCCAACACCTGTCATCTTCATTATAAAGTAAAGAAAGTACGTAAATTAAGAAATACATTGAAAATGGTAGTTATGTATATTAACCTCAGATTCTATGGGTATAGCAGTAGCAGTAATACACTCCGTGTAGCACAGACAATGATTTAAACTATTTCCATGCCATAACAGCTCTGGTTTGATACTCTGAAACAGAAGAAACCAGTTGGTTACTCTCTGTAATCTGTTTTACTCATAACCTTTTTAATGATTAGTGATTAGTTAATAATTTCTATAACTTTCCCTTAGAAAACAGCAAAAAAATGAAATCTAGAAAATCTCACCATATCACTTACTGAATTAAACTGCTTCCAGAACACAGTTCAACAGCCTATCCCAGCTGTCATTGGGCGAGAGGCGGGGTACACCCTGGACAGGTCTCCAGTCTATCTCAGGGCTAACACAGAGAGACAGACAACCATTCACACGCACACCTACGGCCAATTTAGAATCACCAATGAACCTAATGAGCATGTCTTTGGAAAGTGGGAGGAAGCCGGAAAGAACCCACGCAGACACAGGGAGAACATGCAAACTCCACACAGAAAGGCCCAGTCGGCCCATGGATTCGAACCTGCTGTGAGGCATAAGTCCTAACCGCCACTGTGCCGCCAATCTGGAATACACTCTGAACTAAATTCACACAAGAACTTACCAAAAGACCAAAGCTCTTAGCTAGGATAACAAACCCATATGTACAGTTAGAATCCTACACACACACACACACACCAGACGCACACTTTTTTACACACTTTCTCTTCTTCACTCTCAGTCTAGCCTCCTAAATGTACTCATGTTTCCCTTATGTCTTATTGGTACATTCCTTTTATATCACTTGTAGGTCCCAGCTGACACTGAGTGAGAGGTGGGGTACATTCAGGCTAAGTTGCTTTCCATTGCAGGTCAGAAACAAACACACTCACATGCACTCCTACTGCAAATCAAAAATGACCAAATAAACTTAACAGGCCTGTCTTTTGGCCATGGGAGGAATATTCCCTCTTAGGCGCAGGGAGAACATACAAACACTGCAGATTTGAACCCAGAGATGTAAAAAATGCTAACCACTGCACCTCTGTGTGTTGATCCATTTGCCACTACAAACATGCTCAATTTATTCATACATTCATTTTCCTTAAACACTTGTCCTCTAGGAGGTTGCGGGGGGCTGGAGAGAGGTAGGTCGTCATCCTATTACAGGGCAAACACAGAGAGACAAATGTGTGTATCTATGACAGATATATTTTGATAGATCTCGTTCGTCTTGCTGCTCTCTTCTCTCTCTTTTACGGCCTCAAGTAGATGGCTCCCTCCATATGAGCCGGGTTCTGCTCAAGGTTTCTTCCTGTTAAAGGAAGTTGTTCCTTGCCACCGTCAGCTTCATTGTTTCTCTGGGTGTTTCAGGCTTTGTAAAGTGTCTTGAGACAATTTGTATTGTTATTGATGCTATAATGAATTAAAATGAATTGAACCGAATTGAATCTGCTTGAGGCCAGTAGGGTAGAGACAGAAAAAGCGAGAGAAGAGAAGGAGAGCAGCAGGAGGAATGAGATGATACATACATCTAATTAAGCATACATGCAAGAGTACAGGGTATATAATGGGATTGATAATGAATGAAAAAGAATGGACAGGGCTAGAATCAAAATATGCATTGTAAAAATATTTAGTGGATATACAGAGCACTCTGGGAGAGGGAGAGAGGCACAGCTAATAACATGCTATACAGTCGTAGCACATAAATGCATGGACAGTGAGAGAAAAGAAACTTGAGGATAGGTGCTCAGTGCATAGTAACAAAATAAATAAAAATACTGTATGATAAACTATTGTAAAACTAATTTTAGTCAGTTAAAAGATCACATGTGGACATTGAGACCAATGGATAAAAGAGGGTTAAATGTTTCATTTGAGTTAGTGATCTACTGATGAAATTCATAAGGGCAAACTTTCTTCCAATTAGTGTGCCTACACTGTTATTGGCTCAAAAATGAGATAATGCATGATTCACAAACTTCAATATATATTGAATACATTTGCAAAATCTCAAATAACTCTGATACTTCCACCACCCTTCACAATTATATTCTATGTAACACACAAAATAACACTATTTCTATATCAGCAACAGCAATGAATAAAATTGAATGAATAAAATCATATGAAGGCAACACAGTTGCTGTGGCCAACACCAAGAAGGAAGACTGGCAAAAGTTGCTGACTGTGTGAATGTGGGAATACAGATGCTCAACTATACACAGTATTACTCCACTGCAATTATTTTTGTGTATTTTATGAAATAAATGTGCCGCTTCAATGTATTTCTTAATTTACGTACTTCTTTACTTTATAATGAAGATGGCAGGTGCTGGCCTGTCTTTCTACACAGGTCCTTCTGTCCTTCCCTCCATAGATGCTTGTGAGTGAAAAGGGTTCAGACAGCTCTAAAGATCTTGTCACTATTGGAGTTAAGGAAATATGAGAAAACGAACACAGTGCAAGTTGCTGTGAAGTGTTTGACACTGGCTTCCTTATCAATTGCTTTCTTCATTTGTAAGACATCTTACTATGCAACGTTTCACACCCATCACTTTGGAAAGTGGACACAATATGGCACATTGTTCGCATGTAAACATGACGTGTGTTGCTCTAAGGAGGAGAAGGACTGTTGAACTTCATGTGGGAAGCCTGCGTAAATAAGTTATAGTGACTCAGCTCACTCAGTCCAGGATATGCATCCTGTGGCGCATCTTTAATACACTCCACTCTGTAAAGTCTGTAAAGGCCTTTCATGTCAATGGTGAAAATGTTGTGTTATGAAATACACTGATCACCCACAACATTAAAACCACTGGCAGGAGAAGTAAATAATCCATCTTGTGACAATTCACTGTTCTGCTGGGAAACTTTTGGACCTGGCATTCAAGTGGATGTTACTTGGATGTGACATGTACCACGCACCGAGATCAGACCAGACATCCCCACCCCATAGCACTGACACTCCTTGATGGCAGCAGCCATCCCCAGCAGGATGCAGCCTGACACAGGCACACACATAAAAACTCCAAAAACATGAAGAACAGTACAAGGTGTTGACCTGGCCTCCAACTTCACTAGATCCCAAACTGATCAAGTATCTGTGGGATGATCCACAGAGGCCCCTCCCCTCAACCCATAGGACCCAAAGGCCCCCACTAACAACATTGTGTTGCCAGACACCACAGGACACCCTCAGAAGGCCCATGTCCATGCTCTGATGAGTCACAACTGTTCTGGAGGCACAAGGGAGACCTGCATTATATTTGTGAAGACAAATTAATATATTTTCTACCTAGATGATGAATTTGTGCACATCGTTTTAGAATTAGTGGTTTGTACTGTCAGCTAATTTAAATGGAGATAGACTTGCAATTTAAATGAACAGAATTATTCTGGCAGATTGATTAATATATATTTTTTTAACTTTATTCCTTTCAGGTATAATCCCGTCTGTCTTTTTAGATGACAAGGCACATGTGAATACTCTCTTTTCTGATCTTTTTTAATGCACATAAATTTAAACCAATGACTAGTGCATGCTGGACTGTGTTCTTCTACTCACCTTGCATGAGCAAAATGTGAATTGAGCTCACTTCGGTTCAGTTAGGCCTAGATCCTTCTTATGGTGCCGAGCACTAAAGACGCTGAGTGTGTTGTGGCATGTTGGTATGACATGTGGCAGTACAGCTGTCATTCATACATACATCTGACTAAAGCATACAGGTAAAATCTAATCAAGATACGAACAAGAGTACAAGGTAAGGCTGATACATGTTAATTTAGAGATTGATATTGAATGAAAAAAAATGTATTTGAATGGCATTCAAAACATCCATTGTAGAAATGTTTAGTGCGCGGCACAGTGGAGAGGTGGTTGGCACTGATGCCTCACAGCGAGACGGTCCCTGGTTCGAATCCATGAGTCCTGTGGGGACTTTTGTATCCATCCATCCATTTTCTGTTACCGCTTATCCTAGAGGGTTACAGAGGGGCTATAGCATATCTCAGCTGTCATCGGTACACCCTGGACAGGTTGCCAGTCTTTCACAGGGATAACGTACTGAAAGAAAATCTGTATTTGTGAGACCGCACAAACAGCAACTCATTCATTCATTCATCTTCTGTAACCGCTTGTTCCTGTGAAGGGTTGCAGGGTCTGCTGGAGCCTATCCCATCTGTCACTGGACAAGGCGGGATAAACCCTGGACAGGTCTCCAGTCTATCGCAGGGCTAACACATTCACACGCAAACTCACACCTACGGCCAATTTAGAATCACCAATTAACCTCATGAGCATGTCTTTGGATGGCAGGAGGAAGCCGGAGTACACGGAGAAAACAAACAGCAACTATAAAGACAAAATATTTTCTCCAGACTTTGTTACTTTAAATTAATAGTGGACAAAATATACTTCTTTGTTTGACATGAGGCAGGAAATAGTTGATCCGATTATGTAAAAAATGGAACCATGTTGGTGAGGGTTCGATTGGTTCTGTTTCACAACCTTTTGAAAGTTAAAACTGTCTGTTATGTTGATGGCTTATGCAGAAACTGGAGTCTGGCTTTGTCATGGAGGTTGTGCATTGTTTGGATCCCTGGAGCTACACTTCTTGTCAGTATGTGTTTAAAGGAGAAAGCGTCTAAGGACAAAGTCTGCATGTTTATTCTGTAAGTAGACTACAGTATACAGACATTAGGGCGCCAGGCAAAAACATTGTTGTTCAGACTGGAAGTGAATAGCAGGATTTGACAGGTGGCTTTAAGTGTAAAGCATGATTAATCAGAACCTAATGAACTCAGCTGAGTCTTCTGCCGTAGATAGGAATTAATGGACATTTTTCACTGACAAATGGTTTATTGTTGGTTAGTTTCTATGAAATTAAAGGTCATCTATACTCATCATATGACAGGGCGCACATGAGATGAAAATTCGGCACTCTCTAAAACATGGTTTTAGTGCCATCACTTTATGCCAAACATATGTCAGTGAATGCAAGCAATGCAATACTTCTCGAACTCCATTTTCAACAAAGCCTCCTCTTTCAATGTTGGTCTTTTAACCTGAAACCAAACTGTAAATCAATCTACAGAACTCAACAGTCAGAACTACAGCTGGCATTGTTTTAAGGAGCATCTTGGTTTTGCAAATACATAAATATTCTTATCTATTTCCTAGATGTTTTCTCAGGCGTAACAAACAAACAGAAACATGGGAACCGAAACCATGGTATGTGAATTAAATGTCCCCAGTATGACTGGCTGAGTTATACTGCTCTTCATGGGTTTTGTAGTTGATAAGAAAATTATAGAATGGGACAATCATATCATGCGGCGTAAGCAAATATAGCAAGTTTATTCTTGTTGTTCACTTTTGACTCCTGACTACGGATAAGGAGGAACTTGCAGAAATAGATTTTGCTTTCAATTGAAAGTCATCTGATTTCTAATTGGCATAAAGAACAATATTTGTCTCTGGACCCAAATGTTCTTCTTGAATTCTTACAGAATGTAAGTCAATCCATAACTTTAAAGAGTATAGAAGAGATTCCATACTTTTTATTAAATTATAGCAATAAGTGCAAAGCAGTAATGACATATGACAGGATGGCAATATCTAAATATTATAAAATTATAATTTATTTTAATTTTATTTTTCTTTACATTCCATTAAAATTCATTATACAGAAAGATAAACAGTGCAAAGTCTTAAGTAACTGAGCAAACAGTGGTTATAACATGGAGATCAGCTCTTGTGCACCGAGGACCTCAGGGCAGCAATGGGCTGTGGAGATTTATTGTATGAGGAGTGATAAAGAGAAACACATCCATACTTGGATAAGGTTCCTGTAATTCATAAGTCTCATTTCTCATTAACACCCATTTGCATGTTATTTCCACATCATATGGGTGGTAACGCAAGTTCACCTTTTGGATAGCTATGTTTTTTTGGAAACTGATTGACTGACAGTGATGCACAAGTTCATCATTGTCATAAAATGTTGCTTATCTGACTCCTTCTCAGTTAATGTATTAACACATTGTACTGATTAAGTCCTTCACTATTACACGCTATTTCCTTTGCATTCTGATTGCTTGCATACTGGTGTTGTATGTCACATTCATTTGGTCTCAGTGACGTATTGAGTTCAATAAATGTTACATTAAGTAAACATCCTTGTTTACCAAGACTTCATGAATACCTGTTTTCTCCACCCATTAGACTGTGAAAGATCTGACTTGGGAATGTGTGCAGAGTGGTTCCGCCTTGCCCAAAGGCACTGTTTCACACTGGGAGTGTTTATGTTTTTCGAGTGACTCTGTGTGCAGCTTTTTGCTTCCATGTGCTGTGTTTGGCTTGTCTGTCATCGCAGCTTTATCTTGATCTTTCTGGGAGACCTTTATTCACAGGTACTGTACAAATACTCAGCAGGATGTGGTCTGGTGTAATATTTGAATATTTGTCTAGGGAAGTATTATGACAGCACCCTAAAGGACACCGGGAACCTTAAAGCGACCACAGCCCAACAGAATGCTTCAAAGCTCCGTTTATCATTCTCCTCAGTTGTGGAAGAATTCAAGGCCACCAAGGCAAGGGCAGCCTGTACACTACTACTGTCCAAGGATGAGAAAGTCCGGCATGCTAGCAATGCCATCAAGTGTGGCAGGAAGTGGAAGCCACAGGAAGCGGTGAAAGAAGCAGAAACTTACTGGAGGGACCAAGAAATGGTGTGTCGGGGTGGCTAGGCCTTGGAAACTACAGTGCTAAGTGCCAATAAATGTATTCATGTCAAATTTCTAAATCAACTTAGTTTAAAATGGGATAGTTTTTTTCTTTCTTCAAGGCTGATTTTGAACTTTCTTTCTTTAAGAAATCAATGTTATTTGGAAATATTATAGAGCCATACAATTGTACATGATCAATTTTACCAACATTGGGATTTCATGGAGTGACTGGGCATTACGGTTTCTCTTTAGCAATACTTCATTACGGACAATGAATCAAATGAAAAATGTATATAATAATTTATATTTTACCAAAGAGTAATTTAAAGGTCTAGAAATCAAAACACATTTAACCATACTGGATACCACAACCTTCTGTGATCCTATTTGGTTACTCCTGAAGTGGACGAATACACCTCCAAGCTACAGAAGGGCTGTTTGACCAAGAAGGATAGGGAAAGTCAGTGAGAAGAGAATACACCCAACTGAGAAGGTCAGTCACTGTATATGTGGCAACTTTTTCTAGACTACTTTGAAGAAGTGGAAATTTGACATTTTTATTTCTGTCTACATAATTCCATGTTTTTCCCCCTGCAGCAACCATGTTGTTCTATTATGTAGATTCCAAAACTTTGACTAGCATTTTTAAAATACTGTATATTAAATACAGAGTCTGCAGTTTTGACATTGGATTGTTTTCAGGCAAAAAGTGTAGTGATTGGTTGAACAAACATACAATAGACATTCTTGACTTGCAGTATATCTTTATTATAGAGATCAGTGGGTTTACAATCTTATCAAGCTAAAACTAAGTACACTAATACATTAGACATAAACAGAGGAATTACGAATGCAAATGAAGGTGACAATTATTCAGTTATGACCATTCCGGTCCTAAAACTTCATGCATGGTACAAGTAGCTCTTCCTCTGCTCATCCGGTTTTCCTTATCTCCTTCGTCGACGTGACCTGATGCTGGAAGTGGCCACTTCACCGGGCCCACGTGCTTGGCACTCTGTTTTGAGGCACCCGCAGGAATCAATGTGGGTGTAGGTGTAGGTGATCTCCGTATTGTCAGGGCAGGAGAGCTGGACTTTCCGCTCAGACGTGGTCAACTCCTGGCAGCAGGAGCAGGTGTGCTCTAAAGATTTTGTTTTGGTGGAGTAACTGTGAGAAGAGAGAAAGGCAGGTGTGAAGAAAGTGAAGAAAGGTGTGCCGATGTGAAATAGGGTAGCAAGGACATTGGAAGAAGTTGAATTCAGTTTGTGAAAATTCCGATAAGAAAACAGTGACTACAAAGAAAATATTTTAAATCTATAATCTTCCTGTTAAATAAATCTTTTAAAGAAGCACTCTGTTGCTATGTTTTGCGTTTATATATGGCTGTGCAGAAAATCACTGTGTATTCCTAGTGCATTACATTTAATGTAGTGTCATAGACATTCCATATTGCATAGCAAATAGATAATACGGAGTGGCATCATGGTAGCGATAAGGATGAAGATTTTTGAAACTTGACCAAAATTATGAACTAAAGGTCTAATCTAATGCTGAAATACTAATGATGTTGACTCTTTCTGTTTTAAAGTATTACAATTCCCCATCTCAGCGGAAATGCCATTAATAAAGTGATAAAAGGGACATGGTAAAACATTTTCTCAGAACCAGAAACATTTTTTTAAGACCAATTAGAGTTTTCTCGGGAACGAATGGGATGTAAGAGGTACTCACAAGGTGAACGTCCCACATGCCCCAGAACAAGATGTAATGTTGATCAGGTCTTTGGAGCGGCAGCCTTGGTTTTCCAGATGTATACTAGTTGTGGACACATTGCATGCGTCACCCTTCAGAATACCTGCGATAGACAGGAGAAATGTGTTGAGAGCATTGACTGTATAAATAATTCTGTATAATCCTTTCATTTATCCCACAGTGGGGAAATTTGCCACAGTTGTCTGAAAAATAAAAGCAAAACGGCTGCTAAACAGAATAACCTGTCTTAGCTTTTTGAGTTACCGTAATTTCCGGACTATAAGCCGCTACTTTTTTCAAACGCTTTGAACCTTGCGGCCTAAACAATGATGCGGCTAATCTATAGATTTTTATGGGCTAACGGCCTCCAGGTGGCGTTCTAGCGGGAAGTGCAAAAGCGACACTGACAGGTGGAAGAGATTAGATTAGATTAGATTAGATTATACTTTATTTATCCCACAGCGGGGAAATTCACCCGTTACAGCAGCAGAAAGTGTAATATACACCACGGAATATGAAAAATAGTGCGCTGAAGAAGATGCTAGACTGACTGTGTTTTAAACAGTCATTATGCGCATCATGCACACATCCTCATCATGGAAAACACACTAAGAAAAGCATATGATGCAGCTTTTAAGTTAAAGGTAATCGATCTGGCTGTCGAAGAAGGAAATAGAGCTGCTGCACGTAAGTTTGGCATCGATGAATCGATGGTGAGACACTGGAGACGGCAGCGTGTTACTGCAGTGTTAGACTGTTTGAAAAAAAGCATTTATTTTATTAAAAATGAAAAAAATCTTTGTGTGTACCATCTTTCTGTGTAAATATCTCATGTTACAATGTGGACACCTGCGACTTATAGACAAGTGCGGCTTATATATGTACAATTATTATTATTTTTTTAAAAATTAGTTGGTGCGGCTTATATCCAGGTGCGCTCAATAGTCTGGAAATTAAGGTAACTGCTCTGAATCAGTACCAATATAATGACAAATTGCTGAATATACAGTATGAATAGGCTTGATATAATGTCTTATGTCTTTAACGTCTTTATGTATTACCATACCTTCAAAATGTCTAAGCATGCATTATATAATACAAGTCATAAAGAATCATAATTATATAACTGGGCCAGCTATCAGGACTGGCCACAGTGGTTCTGCTCATTTGTGGCTCATCAAGCCACACAAGAGCATAAATACTGTACAGGAAATTATAAAGAACTTGTGGATGAATACATACAGGCATGACAGCATCCGTCTGGAGCTATGGTCTCCGTTCCCTGCAAATGAACACATTCACATCAGTATTCTCATGACGCAAGCTTCTCTTTAAAGACATTCATATTAAATAGGTGGCATTGTGTGTGTTTTATATAACTATGCATAGGACTTCGTACATGAACCTTCCAGCAGAGTTTATTTTGTTCAGGGATACTTGCTTCCACATGAGCTCGGCTACTTTTTCTTGAGATTCAGTGGCACATTTACTTATATTAACTAGAGTGGACATCAGAGTGAAAAGTGAGACATTTTTGACAGTATATTTAATCAAGGATAGGAGAACTTTGTTGTGCCCTTTTCTTAGTACAGAAGTGTTGTTGACATTGCACTTGCTTTACATTTGTTTCTTAATTGTGTTATTGATAATGGCAGCTGTGCAAGTGTATGCAGGTGTGTGTGTGAAGTCTACCGGTATGCATTTAGCAGGGTCGTAGGCTGGGCAGATGATCTTGGCCTCGATGGTGATGAACTGATTTGCAATTTGCACACATTCAAACTTCACACAGGGGGTCGCTTCAGGAGTCCAAATGTTGCCAGGCTGAAGAATAACATAACACAATTTTAAATGATTGAAAACTACTTTTAAAGAATTCACTTTAAAATAAATTCCACTTGCAACATATTTCAACAAGAAAGTTTGTACACCGTATATTATGTGATTTAAAAGCCAGCACTGGAAAGGATGCTCAGTTCTACTTCCATACACGGGGCATACCAATGACAAATACCAACCTTTAATGTATGCGTGGAATTGTCTGACATTGTGACAACGCAGCTTGTCTGGACGCACCTTCCACAGCACTGGCCAGAGATGATCTGGTACTCGAAACCCTAAATATGGACAAAAGCGCGGCATATAAACAATATGTAAACCAGCACAAGATCCGCTACGGATCAGGTTTTTTATTGTCAGGATTTGGATTTGGGCTTGACATTTAAAGCTTTACAGTATGTCTATATCACATAGGTAACTATAGAAGGAAGGGATAGACTCACACAGTTTCATAATGTTTGTTTGTTGTTTCATTCAGTTTCATTCTATTATATACAGCATGCACAATAAGACTCGTCTTACCAGAGGACAGTATGTGTCACATGGAATGGGCTGGCATTGTATTGTGTGAAGATGGTTGGTGACATCTATCTGGTCACTACAAATGCACTTGTGACATGGCTTCATCGGTACCTGGCCTCCAACCTGGATGGACAGGGTAAGAAGGTCACAACAAAATACTTTGTAACATACTATATTATTGTATCTGGTTTGAATTTGAGGTACAGTGTATTAAATTCAAATGTGATAGCTGTGTGCGTTCTCATTAGTTATAGCAAATTGACTTCCTGTGCAAATAATATTCTAAGAATTATGGAGAATTAACGCAGACAATTTGTGCCTTTGTCTGTTTTCTTCACCAGTTTCACTTGAAAGTGTGAGCTCTCACCCGATATTCTTGGTTGTTAAACACACACACATCTGTAGGCACTGTGAAGAAAACAAAAAGACCGGTTGATTAATGCATTATAATGAGATACGATAACAGCAAAATTTAATCTTGGCCATGCAATTACAGTGACAGGAACACACAAGCATACTCACCGCATATGTATTTGGCACAACAGACCCCCATCGTGGTCTGGAGAGTAAAACCAGCAGGGCAAGGTAGCACAATACCGGAGCACCGCTTCACATCACACTCTGTTCAGAGACACAGATGGATGAATAAAGAAGAGTAAGTTCATACAGAAACAAGCCCTGATAAAATACTCATATAGAATACAAATAAGGGCCTTGATGCTCACAACAGGCATTTCCTATTACAATTACTGTTCCTGAGTGATGAGTCTTTTCTCTGAACTTACTTCAGAGTGACCACAGAGCAAATTCAGTCACTAAAGCTTGGTGACTTCAATATTAGCAACTTGTTGTTCACGTACCACACTTCTCCTTTTGACAGCAGCCCACAGTTTCATTAACCTTGACCATGCCTTCTTGGTCACAGCTGAGTGGTGGCTGTGCTGGACAGGACACAGGATGGCAGGTGACCTGTAGGGTGTCCTCTTCACATATACACTCATTACAGCCTTCTGTCCATGTTGCATTGGCCTGAGGATACAATATTGCACGTTAATTACTCATCCAAGGTAATGTTGAAAGGGACTGGCATTATAGACTAAATGATTTACCTTTGTCCATTTTCCATTGGGCAGTCGACAGATTTCTAATGTGAGAAAAATATAAAACATTAATGGACATTCATTTATTACAGCTTTGGTTAGGAGCTCAGCTAGTGATATTTTTAAGTGGTATTAAGAGTCCTTTCCTATTTCATATTCTAAATGGTGATTCATCATTTAAAAAAGAATAACAATGCTTGACCCACAGTCAGGGCACTGCGTTGTGTACAAGCCAAGGACTGCTGTATTGGATGAGGTGCGGATACTTACTTTAATGACATGTACAGGACATTCATAAACAGAACACATGTATTGCTGTAATGCTATGCGCTCTTACCACAGGTGGGCACGCATTCATCTGAGGTAGAAGAGAGAAGGAATGTGTTGTTTGGACAGGTGCAACCTTCCAGTTTCATATTCATCATAGCGCTAAACTGATCAACACTATAGATGAATTTCTCGTTGTACCTGCAGAGACAACAGCATGCAGTGTCATAATCACATCGTGTAGTATGTGATTAATAAGAGGGTAGGTGAACTGCTTTACCAGGAATCACAGGTAGGCTGCACAAGAGGGACACAGGCCTGGTACACTTTTGGGCTTTTACATTTATATTCTATTTAGAGGAGAGAGACAAAAATGTATTATTATTGATTATAGTCAGTACTGGGTGATGGGTTTGGTGAGATGTGTTTCATGTATTGCAATTGCATACCACAGAGTCCTTTGGTGGCACTTCTCCAGTCAATACACACTCCAGCCTCAGCACAGGCATCAGCATATGCTTGTATGCTGGTGCAGCCAATGTGAGAAAGGTTCATGTGGCAAACATCAAACTCACAGGCCGTAACAAATGGGGTGTGGTAAATGAGCTTGTGGCAAGCTTCAAACACACTGGAAAGATGGGATTTATAGTCAGTAAAAACACAGTTTTGGTGTCTTCCGTGATTATTTTTCTATATTGTAGAACATATTAAAAGTAATGAAAAACCCTTGCACCCTTGCAGGCAGGGTCTAGGTCTATGTAAGTAATCAATGTATATAAAGACTGTCTGTCACTGATTAAATAACAATGCTGTAGATATAATGCAAATAATGAATATAAGGTCTGTAATTTAAAATAACAAATTAATGTTACAAGTTGAAATGAAATCATTATTTGAACCTGATGTTACAGATTATGATTTTGACATGATCTCTTTTCCTCCTACCTGCTCTTGATGATCTCACAGATGCTTGTATTGCAGGGAGTAGGTGTTGTTGGTGGGGGAGTTGTAGGTGGAGGTTGGCAGTCACTGTCCTTAGTATGCCACTCATGCGCCATATTGGGACATGAAGGATCAATTTTACCAGTGGGCAACATGCAGTCATCTGTCCGGTTGTTGTCACATGTACCTAGAGAGTCCTCAATCATTAGTAAAGTCATGACATACAGTAACTCAAGTGAGTCACATGTAATATAACATATCTATGGGGTAACATATCTAAGTTTTCAGTGACTATAAAAATGCCATTCAATCATCAACTGATATTCTCACAGTACATTTCAGCTGCAGGACTCACCACATTGCCCCTGTGTGTTGCCCGCAAATTGACTGTAGGGCAGGTAGATACTAAAGATGAGCCCTGAGAATGTGATCTTGGCATGAATTTCGGGGATGACGAGCACCGTATCAATACCAGTGGTAGTTAAACGGAAGTCACCATTCTGGTATGCAGGACTTACAGGCTTGTCATTCACAGAAATCTGCAACAGAAGCATGTCACAGAAACATCAGAAAGGCCTTTTAACAAACATTTTTTTTTTTTTGCAAAATACAGTGCAACTACAGTGGTGGTATTTTAACAGCTGCCACCCATAGAAGACAATGCACAAACATCACATCTCACATAGTCAGATCCCTGTAAAATGGCTTTTGGAGATGTGTGGATCACTTCCTGCCAGTGTTTTTCTATTTGTATGCAGATTTGCTTAAAAAAACAAAACAAAACATAAAATAAATCAAAGTGGTGACAGATACTACATTATGCAGGTAACGACAGTGATAGGACGCTATCCCTCACTTTTTAAAAGGAGAGGTCGCCATCTGCTGGCCTAGCTAGTAACTGCCCCTGAAGTTCACAAACATTATATGGCCAACTGACTTTAAAAAAAAAAAACAAGTAAGCCACAAATACACAAATCCAATTTCAGGTCTACAAATTAATCTACAAATGTGTATGTGTTAGAATGTAAGTTAAGCATTTTTGCAAATTCCTCCAAATTTCTGGAGACATCTTCTGTGAGTTGCAGATGTTAGTCAAATAAAACAATCCACACTAGTGGTGTCAACTAAACTATAGGCAAGAAGGGAAAGTTGCTGCTAGAACAATTTCAGGATATGAGAATATTTGAATGTTTTTAAAATTACATGGTTTGTGAAAATCCCATCATCATCCGACTGCGTTATGAAGATTTTGTAGCCTTGGTAGAAGACAGTGATGGACTGAGGACAGGACAGGCCATCAACCGCACCACAGTAGTAGTTAGAAATCTGAACGCTGAAGTTGTATTTGGGCAAAATCTCTTTCACCAGCCAGTAGGAACAGTTGCCTTGAAAGCCATAGTAGGTTCCATCGAAGGTCACATAATGTGGGTCTCCCCAACCATAGCAAATACCTTTATGTGATAAAGATAATGAATTACACATCTGATAGTAGTTGATGTAGTTGTATCTGACATGCACACACACACACACACACCGACACACACACACACACAGAAAAAAAAATATATATATACACTATATATATATATATATATATATATATATATATACTATATATATATATATATATATATATATATATGGACTTTTAACTTTGACAATATTTTAGTAACTCAAACTTACATTGGCACTCATAGTGGGAGCAGCATCCATCATCATCCATCACTTCAACAGCAGGGAAGTTATTTGCGCACACTTTAGGCTTCTTCGGTGGACATTTTTTGTTGTTATATGTAACTTCGCCATTTTCACATTTTCCCATACGACAATTGCTTTCCTTCCAGATTTCCCCATCCTACGAGGAGAAACACAGGTTGAAATGAAAGAACAGAAGGTCACACAATTTGTTTAGCAAAATCCAGAAAACAATAAATAAAGAATAGATTTTTTTTTGTGTGGAATACAAATAGAATTACCTTCCTTGGAGGAACTAGATAGACACAGTCGACAGTAGGACATTCGTAGCTTTTTGCCTCTACATAACAAGTGTCACTGCAGTAGCCTTCGTAACAATAGCCTTCATTGTCTGTCACTTTGTAGACAATGGATCCTGAAAATGAGACACAAGAATATTTCTCAAAATAAACCCATAACATATGTAATGTATAGAGATGATAGACTGTATAACTGACACATATATGAAGACATGCATAATCTCGTAATATTATTTAACAACATCTGTTCTGTCTTTCCAAGCAGTTTTACACATTTAGTGTAGTAGTCATTAAAGGTTCCTTGACAGATGAAGTAGCACTCTCTCTACAGCTACTTTTAATGTACATCTGTTTCCTCTGTAAAGTGAGAGGAATTGACATATAAAGATGCACAAATTAGTAACATAGACGTACACTGATTGTCAGAAAATGTACAACTGTTTTATCTAAGGCCAATGAGTGCAAACGGCTGTCTATTTTATTTTTTAGTGCCATGTTTGGTTGATGCAGCTGTTCACTCAAGTCAAGTCAGTTTTCTGCTAGGGGAAAAAGTAAAGTAGTCCAAACACATAACTATAATAGCTTAGGCCAGTCACATTCCTTTCTTGTTTTAGGTATGGAAAATTTCAGTGTGTATCCAACATTTCTGATTCATGAGTAGCACATGGATTTTCCATGTGTTGTACTTGTTTGATGAGAAATGATTAGTACAAGTGTAACATAAAAGATGTATCCAAGGTTTGTTATAAAGTTATAATTACTCTTTGAATAACTTTCAGTTTAACAGTCATTGGTGGCAGAGTCAAATAAAAGAAAACAAAAACTGTGACTGACAGGCACAATGTTACATAATTTATATAATTATAATGCCACAAATTGTATGATAAGACTTGGATGCGAACTTACCAGGAGGGAAATCTGTACCATTATGATGACAAACGCAAGATGTAGTTGTTTCAGTCGTGGTAATAGGTGTTCTGGTTGCAGTAGTTGTAGTAGTTGCAGGTGGTTGGATTGTAGTTGCTGTTTCAGTCGTAGTAATAGTTGTTGTGGTTGTAGGTGTTGTGTTTGCTGTAGTTGAAGGTGGTTCAGTTGTAGTTGTTATACTTGTGGTAGAAGGAGGTGGAGGTGTTGGACACACACAGCATTTGAATTGTATCTCATAATCAAAACACTCCTGCTGAGGTCCTTGTTGATCATTGTTGCATAAGAGACCCACATCTTTGTCGCAAATCACATGTTGCCCTATCTGTGAAATGGTAAGAGTTGGATAAAGAACAGCTCTACACTTGACTTCTTCTGGAGCTGAGCAAACATGAAAATCAGCAGAGATTATTTTCTGAATGGATTCATCCTCTCCACCATCAGGGCCAGGTGTCGGTTCTCCCAGACTGATCCATTCTGACCAACTACATGTCATTTCATGTCCACCAGGGCAATGTGGAGTTGTGGTTGGCTTAGTTGAAGTTGTTGTTTCAGCTGTAGTAGTAGGTGTTGTGACTGTAGTAGTTGTAGGTGTTTGGGTTGTAGTTGTTGCAGTTGTGGTAGAAGTAGTTGTAAGTGGTCGACACTCACAACATTTGAATTGTATCTCATAATCAAAACACTCCTGCTGAAGCCCTTGTTGCTTGTTGTTGCATAAGAGACCCACATCTTTGTTGCAAATCACATCCTGCCCTATCTGTGACATGCTAAGAGTTGGATAAAGAAAAGCTCTACACTTGACTTCTTCTGGAAATGAGCAAACACGATAACCAGCAGAGATTATTTTCTGAATGGATTCATCCTCTCCACCATCAGGGCCAGGTGTAGGCTTTCCCTGGTTGATCCATTTTGACCAACTACATGTCATTTCATGTCCATTAGGACAAGAAACAGTTGGAGTTGGCTGGGCTGCAGTTGTTGATGCAGTTGTGGTTGTAGTTCTTTCTGGCTGAGGTGTAGTTGTTGTTTCATGTGCGAGAGTAGCAGATCCTGCGGTTGTTGTAGTTGTAGGTGTTTGGGTTGTAGTTGTTGCAGTTGTGGTAGAAGTAGTTGTAAGTGGTCGACACTCACAACATTTGAATTGTATCTCATAATCAAAACACTCCTGCTGAAGCCCTTGTTGCTTGTTGTTGCATAAGAGACCCACATCTTTGTTGCAAATCACATCCTGCCCTATCTGTGACATGCTAAGAGTTGGATAAAGAAAAGCTCTACACTTGACTTCTTCTGGAAATGAGCAAACACGATAACCAGCAGAGATTATTTTCTGAATGGATTCATCCTCTCCACCATCAGGGCCAGGTGTAGGCTTTCCCTGGTTGATCCATTTTGACCAACTACATGTCATTTCATGTCCATTAGGACAAGAAACAGTTGGAGTTGGCTGGGCTGCAGTTGTTGATGCAGCTGTGGTTGTAGTTCTTTCTGGCTGAGGTGTAGTTGTTGTTTCATGTGCGAGAGTAGCAGATCCTGCGGTTGTTGTAGTTGTAGGTGTTTGGGTTGTAGTTGTTGCAGTTGTGGTAGAAGTAGTTGTAAGTGGTCGACACTCACAACATTTGAATTGTATCTCATAATCAAAACACTCCTGCTGAAGCCCTTGTTGCTTGTTGTTGCATAAGAGACCCACATCTTTGTTGCAAATCACATCCTGCCCTATCTGTGACATGCTAAGAGTTGGATAAAGAAAAGCTCTACACTTGACTTCTTCTGGAAATGAGCAAACACGATAACCAGCAGAGATTATTTTCTGAATGGATTCATCCTCTCCACCATCAGGGCCAGGTGTAGGCTTTCCCTGGTTGATCCATTTTGACCAACTACATGTCATTTCATGTCCATTAGGACAAGAAACAGTTGGAGTTGGCTGGGCTGCAGTTGTTGATGCAGCTGTGGTTGTAGTTCTTTCTGGCTGAGGTGTAGTTGTTGTTTCATGTGCGAGAGTAGCAGATCCTGCGGTTGTTGTAGTTGTAGGTGTTTGGGTTGTAGTTGTTGCAGTTGTGGTAGAAGTAGTTGTAAGTGGTCGACACTCACAACATTTGAATTGTATCTCATAATCAAAACACTCCTGCTGAAGCCCTTGTTGCTTGTTGTTGCATAAGAGACCCACATCTTTGTTGCAAATCACATCCTGCCCTATCTGTGACATGCTAAGAGTTGGATAAAGAAAAGCTCTACACTTGACTTCTTCTGGAAATGAGCAAACACGATAACCAGCAGAGATTATTTTCTGAATGGATTCATCCTCTCCACCATCAGGGCCAGGTGTAGGCTTTCCCTGGTTGATCCATTTTGACCAACTACATGTCATTTCATGTCCATTAGGACAAGAAACAGTTGGAGTTGGCTGGGCTGCAGTTGTTGATGCAGTTGTGGTTGTAGTTCTTTCTGGCTGAGGTGTAGTTGTTGTTTCATGTGCGAGAGTAGCAGATCCTGCGGTTGTTGTAGTTGTAGGTGTTTGGGTTGTAGTTGTTGCAGTTGTGGTAGAAGTAGTTGTAAGTGGTCGACACTCACAACATTTGAATTGTATCTCATAATCAAAACACTCCTGCTGAAGCCCTTGTTGCTTGTTGTTGCATAAGAGACCCACATCTTTGTTGCAAATCACATCCTGCCCTATCTGTGACATGCTAAGAGTTGGATAAAGAAAAGCTCTACACTTGACTTCTTCTGGAAATGAGCAAACACGATAACCAGCAGAGATTATTTTCTGAATGGATTCATCCTCTCCGCCATCAGGGCCAGGTGTAGGCTTTCCCTGGTTGATCCATTTTGACCAACTACATGTCATTTCATGTCCATTAGGACAAGAAACAGTTGGAGTTGGCTGGGCTGCAGTTGTTGATGCAGTTGTGGTTGTAGGTGTTGTGGTTGTAGTTCTATCTGGCTGAGGTGTAGTTGTTGTTTCATGTGCAAGAGTAGCAGATCCTGCGGTTGTTGTAGTTGTAGGTGTTTGGGTTGTAGTTGTTGCAGTTGTGGTAGAAGTAGTTGTAAGTGGTCGACACTCACAACATTTGAATTGTATCTCATAATCAAAACACTCCTGCTGAAGCCCTTGTTGCTTGTTGTTGCATAAGAGACCCACATCTTTGTTGCAAATCACATCTTGCCCTATCTGTGACATGCTAAGAGTTGGATAAAGAAAAGCTCTACACTTGACTTCTTCTGGAAATGAGCAAACACGATAACCAGCAGAGATTATTTTCTGAATGGATTCATCCTCTCCACCATCAGGGCCAGGTGTAGGCTTTCCCTGGTTGATCCATTTTGACCAACTACATGTCATTTCATGTCCATTAGGACAAGAAACAGTTGGAGTTGGCTGGGCTGCAGTTGTTGATGCAGTTGTGGTTGTAGTTCTTTCTGGCTGAGGTGTAGTTGTTGTTTCATGTGCGAGAGTAGCAGATCCTGCGGTTGTTGTAGTTGTAGGTGTTTGGGTTGTAGTTGTTGCAGTTGTGGTAGAAGTAGTTGTAAGTGGTCGACACTCACAACATTTGAATTGTATCTCATAATCAAAACACTCCTGCTGAAGCCCTTGTTGCTTGTTGTTGCATAAGAGACCCACATCTTTGTTGCAAATCACATCCTGCCCTATCTGTGACATGCTAAGAGTTGGATAAAGAAAAGCTCTACACTTGACTTCTTCTGGAAATGAGCAAACACGATAACCAGCAGAGATTATTTTCTGAATGGATTCATCCTCTCCACCATCAGGGCCAGGTGTAGGCTTTCCCTGGTTGATCCATTTTGACCAACTACATGTCATTTCATGTCCATTAGGACAAGAAACAGTTGGAGTTGGCTGGGCTGCAGTTGTTGATGCAGTTGTGGTTGTAGTTCTTTCTGGCTGAGGTGTAGTTGTTGTTTCATGTGCGAGAGTAGCAGATCCTGCGGTTGTTGTAGTTGTAGGTGTTCGGGTTGTAGTTGTTGCAGTTGTGGTAGAAGTAGTTGTAAGTGGTCGACACTCACAACATTTGAATTGTATCTCATAATCAAAACACTCCTGCTGAAGCCCTTGTTGCTTGTTGTTGCATAAGAGACCCACATCTTTGTTGCAAATCACATCCTGCCCTATCTGTGACATGCTAAGAGTTGGATAAAGAAAAGCTCTACACTTGACTTCTTCTGGAAATGAGCAAACACGATAACCAGCAGAGATTATTTTCTGAATGGATTCATCCTCTCCACCATCAGGGCCGGGTGTAGGCTTTCCCTGGTTGATCCATTTTGACCAACTACATGTCATTTCATGTCCATTAGGACAAATAAAAGGAATAGTTGTCTGGACTGTAGATGTGGTTGTAGTTGTTGTAGTTGTGATTTCCGTTGTGGTAGTAGGTGTTGTGATTGTAGTTGTGGGTGGTTGAGTTGCAGTTGTTGTTTCAGTTGTTGTGACTGTAGTAGTTGTAGGTGGTTGAGTTGTAGTTGTTGTTTCACGTGCGATAGTAGTAGATCCTGTGGTTGTTGTAGTTATAGGTGTTTGGGTTGTAGTTGTTGCAGTTGTGGTAGAAGTAGTTGTAGGTGGTCGACACTCACAACATTTGAATTGTATCTCATAATCAAAACACTCCTGCTGAAGCCCTTGTTGATTGTTGTTGCATAAGAGACCCACATCTTTGTTGCAAATCACATCCTGCCCTGTCTGTGACATGCTAAGAGTTGGGTAAAGAACAGATCTGCACTGGACTTCTTCAGGAGCTGGACAAACATCATAACCAGCAGAGATTATTTTCTGAATGGATTCATCCTCTCCACCATCAGGGCCGGATGTAGGTTTTCCCAGATTGATCCATTCTGACCAACTACATATCATTTCATGTCCACTAGGGCAAGTTATCGGGATTGTAGATGTTGTGGTTGTAGTTCCAGTTGTGGTAGAAGATTTTGTGGTTGTAAGTACCTTAGTTGTCGTTGTTTTAGTTGTGGTTGTCGGTTGCTCCGTTGTAGTGCTTGGTTCCGTTACTGTTGTCGTTGGAACTACACGTTTTGTTGTTGTGCTGCATTGCACTGTCCTACAACACTTCACCTTTATTTCATAATCTAAACAAACGGGTGGATACTGTTCGTTGTTTTTACAGACGAATCCCACTTTAGTATTACATGTTACTTTCTGTCCCAGTTGATCTAGGGGTAGCCCTGGATGGCGCACAGCCTGACACTTCACCTCTACTGGATTCTCACAGATGTTATATCCTTTCTCAATAATCCCCTTCAAAGTTTCACTGTCTCCACCAAGAGGTCCAAATTGAGGATAATTTATATTTATCCACTGGGACCAGTCACATTCTTGACAATTTACTTGGGGTTGTGTTGGGATTGGAAGCGTTGTCTGGCATAAATCATGCTCACAACACAGAACTCTGACTTGATAATTCAAGCACAAGGTTAGCGGACCTGACTGGTCTTCATTTCGGCATGTCAGCCCAGTTGCCAGATCACACTGCACCACTTGTCCCACGTCATCAATGGAGACGTTTGGGAATTTCGCAGCTCTGCATTCAATCTGGCTGGGTTGGTCACATATCTTGTGTCCTGCTTCTTTAATCTTTTTGTAGGTTTCATTGTCTCCTCCAGGAGTTCCCAGTGCGGGGAAACTAGTGTCATACCATGGCGACCATTTACATGGACTACATGGACCTGAGGTAATTTCTATGGATAGACATAATACATGTGTTGGTTACGTGGTAAATCTTATATTATACTGTCTTCAGTTTCTAAAATTAACAACATGCACATACCTGGTGTGGTTGTGAAATAAAAGGTGGTTGAAGATGTAGTCATAGTTGTAGTGGTTGTCGTTGTGGTTATCGGGCATGGGTATAAAGTCCTGTCAATGGTACCATTTTTCCCACACACTGCTGTGATGCAGTTACCATGTCCATCTGTGGTGTTATAAATGGTACTGCCGGTGGGATATTTGTTTCCTTGATATGTGCAAGTACAAGCTGCAAAGACAGCAGGTGTTTTCTTAACTTATTAACACTGTTATGTACAGTATGTATTTTTACAATCCTCAATCTCTCTAAATCTTTGCATACCTTGGGAGTCGTAATGGCACTCGATAGTCTGTGAACTACATGTACTTCAAGAGAAAAACAATACAAATTTTGTCAATTTTAATCTCATCGTTTATTTTATATTGTGAAGGTAATATACCTCCATTAATATGTTACCTAAATTTGCTCATATAACGTATGCATGGCCTACCATGTACGACAGTTTTCAGTTGTTGGTACTTTGTCCCCATTATTATAGTGTTTTCCTTCTTTACTGTAGCAACCACACTGTTCATTTGAGACACATGTCATTGTATCCTCATCAAAGTATGGCTGAGCCGGAGGACACTTTGGATAGCAACCTAATCAAAAAGAAACAGCTGTTCATACAGTGCATGAAATTATTAAATTCATGTATACGTGTTCCCTTCCATAGAGCTTCAGAAAAAAAAGGAAAATTGAAAAGAATTGAAATACAGAAACCTTATCTCATACCTTCCAAGGCTGGTATTTGTGTTGAACAGCTGCCTGATGGGTTCTTGCAGGTTTTCATGCAAGGGGAACCACATGGCATGTAGTGCCACTCACATTCACCAGGTGGATTGTAGTAATCACAGAAAAGAGCTGGAAAAATAATAAAACTGGTTTATATAGAAGCCACCCATACTCATGAGTTTAGACATCAATACGTAATATGTTGGCCAAAAACCACTCCATTAAAATACACTGTGTGTAAATGAATCCCCTCTTACTTTCCTGTTTGATTTTATACTTCTGTTGGAGCCTTTCATAAAGTGTTTTAAAGGTTTAAAAAAGAACACAAAATGCATAAGAGACGAGAGAATATTTATGGAGATTAAATTTTAAATTTCAATAAGAACAGAATTTACATATAAAAATCATTAAACAAAATAAGCAGGAAAAAGGGTATAATGAACACAGTACATAGTGAACCACTGAATGTCACCAAGTTCTTGAAAGGGTATTACTATATCAAATTGTGGCTTGCTGCAATGATTTTGCATTATTTATAGTGAAAGCTGAGGCACAAGAAAGAATACATTCTTCCAGAAAAGAAGACATTCTCAGAAGTTTTGTCAAACTGCCAAGAATCATCCTTTGTATTTTGATATAACCTAAATACCCCAATGAAACCATGCTGGCTACCTGGTAGACTAGACTTCTAGACTCCTAGTCGACTACTGCAAGGCTGATGTATCAGATTAGCTTTGAGTCCACAAAGAGAGTAACTAATCTAATAAATCGTTAGTGCCATTCAGTATATTGTTTTTTTCTGGTAGGTATTTAGATATAAAAAGTTATGTTTAATGTACCTTACGTATGCCCAATAGATTGTCTTTGTCATTAAAATAGTTAAAGTCGGACAAACTGTATGAATTCGGTTTACTCACGGCAGATTTTAGGGGTTCTCCAACGTACACAAATGCCAGCTTGATTACAGGATTCAGCATAAGCAGCCACAGCAGTGCAGAAACACTCACAATCTCCACCGGTGTCACAAGCACAGGAGTCAAACACACATGCGTCATAGTATGGAGTGGGATCCACCTACAGAGAAATGTATAAAGATACACTAATGAGTTAAACAAGTATAAAAGAACACTTCCTCAACATGTAACTTCCATTTCATTATATCTCAGTGGCAAACACTGTCATTTTAACTCTGCTTCATTTACCTAACAGCTACTGCTACTAATCAAAAAGTAAGATTTTAGTATAGTGCAATTTATGGACTATAAAGCACACTGTTTGAGATTAACTCACCTTTCACCTTATGAACAGTTACAATCACCTAAACCTGCTGCCTAATAACAATTTAACATAAATGTTAATAAAGTATAACAATAAACAAAAAACGCAAAACAAAATTAAACTCTAATGGGGCAAAGTACCTTTACTTTTACAGTGATGTATATAGTGTAAATAGGGGGTTAGGGGTCTTTTTTGTCTGTTTTGTTTTTCTTTATTATTGTATGATTTGTTCTGTTTTAAGTTAATTCTTGGGTATCTAACTTTAGTTATGACTGCGAACATGTCTAATTAAGAATGTTGACACTGAACAATTTCACATCTGAAGGCTCTATATGCCCAAAACCCTGTCAACATACAGTATATATTCATGTTTCTTATTTAGAAGTGAAAATATTGCCCAGTGATTAATTTGCTGGTGGTGAAAGTAAATGTATTGTCATTTAAAGTAATTTATCTTTGAGGTTCTATTTAATGGAGAAGTTATAAGCTTTGACTAACATGACCATTATTATTTGGTGTTGCATGCAGTGCGAAAAGAAATACTGCAACAAAAAAACGTGATTTCAAACAAGAACTTACAGTGGAATGGCAGGCAGAGAAGACGTCACTTTGTATGATGCTGCACTGTTTCTGAGACCATGACTGTCGGTACGGGTTGGTGGTGCAAGGGCTAGTTATGTTGTGA
The DNA here is from genome assembly GCF_963514085.1 of Chelon labrosus. Taxonomy (NCBI): domain Eukaryota; kingdom Metazoa; phylum Chordata; class Actinopteri; order Mugiliformes; family Mugilidae; genus Chelon; species Chelon labrosus. Next base: position 29,099,730 of record NC_140339.1, on the reverse strand, counting down.
GCATCGGGACAGCTTGGTAAATCCTTCCAGCTGTTACCGAATACCAGGGGGTTTACCACCACAGCATGAGATCTTGTAGTGAAGTCATTATTTGCACTGCTGTCATAGTTGCCACACAAGCCACACACATGACCCTGAAAAAGTAAAGTTTCTGATATCACTTTGTTCAACAAAGCTGGGTATTTTGTGCTCCTAGCAGTCATATTAAAGAAAAACAAACAAAAAAAAAAAACAAAAAACACCTTAATCCACTGTGTTTCCAGGTTACCTTATATTTTGGGCTGAGTCTGATGAACAAGCTGGTCTTCCTGTCCCACATGAGAATGAGTCCATTGTTGGCTTCAACAACTAAGTAGATGCCCATAGTTCTGTAACTGAATGGAACAGTTTCTTCATTTCCACGTGAAAGCAGCTGGTAACGTCCCTCTGTTAGAACCAGTTCTGCAGTCTGAACAAGGGAAAAGACATCACGTTGTTCCTTAAAAATTGATTGTAGAGCAATTTTACAGAAACATCAGCTTTTTTCTCATACATTCAGGTACATGCCTTGGTTACAAAGAAACACAAATGAGAAACTTGAGAAAAATTATTTAACTGTTGAATGATTTAAGCCAACTGACAAAACAAGAACAGCTGGATGTGTAAGATGAAATGAAACATTTTCAAAGCTCTTTTTCCTCAAAACACATCCGTCCTTCAATGTAGAGGAAAACGTGTTTTATACGTGTACAAGAGGCCAATTGTTTTGATTTTCTCTACATTTTAGAGACATGACATTTAAAAGTTTAGTTCCATCAATGCAAATGGCAAGATAATTGTACTCTTTCTATTTGTATAATGCTTAGTGAAGATGATGAAATTATCATAGTCAACTGTTTTGCCTCTCGAAAAGTTGCCTTTGGCCTCGGCACACTTATTGCTTTAAATGGACTGTTTACCCCCAAGAAGATCTTGATGGTCTTGGAGCAGCTGGTTCCTGTGGTTCCACAGGGAACATTCTCAGTGATCACTCTGAATGTTCCACTACTCTGAGCACTGCCACAGTAGTCCTGAGAGGGGTAGATACACACACGGATACACAAAATAAATTTGTAATTAGTCTCTTGTTGGTTACTCTTTTTCCATTTTTGGTCAGAGAAAATGGATATTAGTATGCAATTAACTAGTTTACACTAAAATATTTAAAAAATATATTAGATATTGCATTAAATTGCCCAGCAGAATACTTATTGCTGCTTGGACTGCATTTGCATATGTCCATCAGTTACTTCACCATCTGTTTTCATGTGCATTCATACCTGAGTAAGAACGTATTCACAGCTGCCATCAAAAGTGAAGCGCTTCTTATCAAAAGTCATGTAATGTCCAGCACCATAGACGGAGCAGGTTCCATCACACTGGTCAGTGGTGCACTGCCACTTCCTGTCTTTACATGTGCTGAGAATGCATGCAGGTTAGATAAGATCTGGCTCATAGTAAAAGACGTGGATTTTCTAGCTCTTTTTCATTTAATTTTAATCATGATTCACTTACCAGGTATTACAGTCAACTTTGATGGTCTCTCCAGGCTGATAGGAGACACCATTCTGTAAACAGGGACAGGCCTCTGGCTTGATGCAGCCCTCTTTACCATCAGATACCATTCCCGATGGGCACATGCAGCCAGAGACGCACCCCGTAGACACCTACAGAAAAAGACCACACCTCAAACATGTGGTATGTTTTTATACATTTTACAGGAAACTTTTTACTTGATGCCACTATCACGATTATCCAAAATAGTCTTTGTTTATCTACTTTATGCTTGGGAAACTGTGACTTACACAAGCCATGTCCAACGTGTTGCAACTCTTCTCACACTCAATACCCTTTGCATCAGGACTATTAGCTGAGCAGTTGACATACATCATGGGAGACGCGCAGGCTGTTGAGAAAAGACACATCTAAAATAAATGACTGTATTCCAAAATCAGTCTTGGTCTCAAAAATGATCTCACACTGCGGTTGCTTATCACAACATCTGTGCAGTGTTTTGTTGTTGTTTTTTTATTTACTTTTACAAAAAAATAAATTCTTTTAAGAACAACCACACCTTGCTGATGGACTTATGTGCACCGCTAAAAATGTCTGAGAAAAAGCTGTCAGAGTTAACTTATTTGCTGCGGGGGCGTTTTGTGCCAAAGACTTACTTCATTGCAAAAAGATACAGGTCCAACTCCAGGAATCAGAGAGAGGAGTCTGTAAGTGAGTACTTGGTTAAAAGTACTGAACTTCACGACTAAAGATTTGACACTGGCAGGTGCGTATGAGATGGGACTTGCTCTTGAGGTGATAAAACAGAATGCAGAGCAGTGGTCACACAAGTCCTTCAAAGCTAATCCCACTGCAAAAACAGCCGCACCGAAAAAAGGAGGTATACAGCCATGTTACAGATCCAATGGTAAAGGACACATGCCATACGACTGTCGTTTCAAGGAGGTAGAATGCTGAGCATGTAAAAAGAAAGGACATATTGCCAAGGCGTGCCGTTCCTGGATGGAAGGGAAAAAAGATATGCCATGCACATGTGGATGTCCAAGCCCAGGCACTTGACATATCTGTGATATCAGAAAGACTGTACAAACGGAGGTTTAAGGAGACAAAGCTAATACCTACTAAAGTACAATGGTAATAGTCACACACTGAACTTACTTGTAGTCAAAGGTAATGGTCCAGCATTACTAGGAAGAGACTGGACCATGCTCACTGGCCTGACATAATTCACAAAGAGACCAACACAGCCAGCAAAACTGTTGAGGTTTCAAGAAATCTCTTCACATCCTACAGGTTGCCAGAAGAGGTGGTGACGGACAATAGACCCCAGTTTACTTCCAGTGAATCTGAGTCATTCCTTGAGATGAATGCAGTTCACCATGTTAAGACTTGACAGAGACTTGATAAGACCAGCTTATCAACCAGTCAACGAGTAGGCTGAAAGATTGGTCCAGAACTTCAAATGGTCTCTAGCAAAGAATAAAGCAGCATTGCCGTTACAGCATTGTATTGCCAACTGTAATTACTGATGTTTTGGGTGCTGTAACATATTTGGTGAATGTAAATGGAACATGAGTAAAGAGACATGTAAATCAGATGCTCAATGCAAAGACGAAGAATGTGGCTCCAGAAAAGACTGCAACAAACATGGAAGCCGACTTGGATCACCATAGTGTCCCAGGAAGTGATGTGAGGGACTCTGACAGTGTTGTCTCTGACCCAACACCAAAGGACTGTCAGAGCTCACAGGAGCCTGACAGAGCTCTGGAAACCTCTTCAAGTTCAGGACGCATGAAGAGGGCAAGGAGAAATGTTTGTCCTCCACAATAGCTGGACCTGTGTACTCAAGGCAGTTAAAAAACAAACGACAAAACCAGTTTTTGGGTGTGTCATTACTCATGTGTTTTTTGTCATTTTGCTTTTTTGGAGTTTATGTAATGTTCACTATAAAAGTGTAATAAAACTAAACAGAAGAGTGTTTTAAACTACAGAGGAGGAGCACGGGGAGGAGCACAAAAAGACTTACCTGTAAATATGGACAAGTGCTCAAATGGTTCTAAATAATGGGAAACTGGTGTGTGAGAGGACACGCTGACAATGGGTTATTGTGGTGTATAGAATAAAAGTGGATACTTAACCGTGCTGAGACTGCTGTGCATGACAAGTGCTGGTTCCACCCAATGTTTAGTTACTCGTTAACGCCAGAAGAGGGCGCTAATGGACTTTGGGGATTTTCTCAGGGTATGTGACCACACAGAACATGTCTCGATTTCCCAATGTAAACCAAGGAGGTTAAATACAATACTGTATCAATTACTCCCTGAATGGGCCGCTCAGCTCCCTCTCCATCATGCCAAAGGTAAATCAAATCATAAAATTTTAATTTTTCATACTCTGACCTAGCATGTGACTCATATAAGACAAGTACCTATATGATTATGTGACAAGAAATAAAGTAGCCGTTACATAGTCGAGTGTCACTTACATGGCTGTACAATAACCTCTCCAATGCAGCGGAGTTTGCCCTCCTTGCAGGTGCTTGAGTGGAAATATGAAAAACACATTAACATACATACAGTGTGACCTTACAGCAGCTGTTAACATATCTGTAATATATTCATTATATCACAAAAAAGACCAAATAATCAAAATCTAAAGAACAACAGTGAAAATTCAAAACCTGCCACTGTTGTCTCCATACCCCAGTAGGTAAGCAATGTCAGTTATAAACAGTTTAAAAACAAAAACAAGAGCAAAACCAATCCACATAGTACTTACTTTGGTATTCAGAACATTACACATTGGATCTTTCAGACTAACATACTGACTGTGGCACATGGAAATCAGTGTGAACCTGCCAAACCATATGTAAAATACTGTACAGTATAAGATTTTCATACCACATCACCCCATCCTTGTTGATGACCTCTCCAGGAGGAACCAATGTGCCTTTGTCGTAACAGGGACAAGACTTGGATGGGACACACTTCCCAGAGTCATCCATGTAGGTTCCCTCCGCACAGATACAGCCGTCGATGGGTGGGAAGGAGACGTGACAGTTAAGGTCTGTGGAGCCGATGCAGCGGCAAGTGCGACTGTTGGATGTGATGTTGTAGGAGTACACCATGCTGCTGGGGCAGCGTGCATATTTCCCTGAGGGAGGGTCAGACCACAGAGTCAGTGAAAAACTGTGAGAATATTGCACTGCAATGGTATTATGATTACTGTTGTTAATGTTGTTATTGCAGAGGAGGGTGCGAGGCTCATAAAGATGATAACGTGTGAAGATGCAAAGTGCTTTTCTGCCTATTGATACTTAACCCAATTTACAGGCACATTTAATTGTTGTCATCTGTTTGTTGGTATGTACAGTTAGGTCAGTATATTTTTGGACAATGCTTACCAAACATTATCAAGTTACAGTTTTATAATGAATGTGGAACAAGTGCAGAGTCTCAGCTTTAATTTAACAATGTTCACAAACTAATTGCAGGAAAGATTAAGGAGCTATTCTTTAATACGATATAATAGTTATGCATAGAACTCCTCTGTCTTACTATTTCTCACTACTCACCACAGATGGTGTTCCTCCATCCACTGATCTGGATTCCTGCACCTGCACAGGCATGGACATAGGAGGAGACCGCTGCACACATGCAGTCTTCACTTTTCTCAGAATTACAGCTGTCATACATGCAGTTCTGTGAGAAAACAAAGTAAACCGTGTGAGTTCCACTCAGCTGTCAGGGTACTTGTCAGGTACAGTAAGCAGAGAGATGTCCAGACTTTATCAGTGAGTACCTCTTTATAAGCGTCAGGGCTGATCTCAGAGTGACAGGAGGCAAACACTCCATGAGGGTCAGTCAGCATGGAACACCAGTGCTGGGCGTACTTCTCTGTCATTGACACACAAGGACAGCCATCAGTCATTCTGAAGAACCCACAGTGATAACAGAGAATCCAGCTGTGTCACACCTACCATTTTCTAGACTGAGGCTGCAGGGATTCTCAAAGTTGGGCTGAACATCGGGGCAACCAGCACGTGTCTTCCAGCTGTTGGCAAAACCAGCTGCTGTGGCATCGGTAACACCACTGAGCTTAAGGAAGTCATCAGCTTGGTTGCTGTTGAAGTTCCCACACAGGCCTGCAGACAGACGCCATCGTATTAATAACAGTACCAATCCTTTTACAGTGTTGATAGCAATATGGCTTCATTGTGTTTCTATTCATCTAGTTTTAGATTAAGATTAAACCAGATTTAACTCCTTTAACTCATTTGGATTTGCTTGCCAAATCCTGACTGTGTAACTACTATATATTTGATATGTAATTTATATACTGTATCTCATAACTTATATATCTTATAAAACTCTTTATATTAGACTTTATATATACATATAATACATTATATCTCAGGCTTAGTCCATATATCTATATTCTAATACATTCTATATTGGTATACATTTGTATATCCTGTTAGCACTATATTTTCTAACTTTTTTCAGTCTGATATTACTTTAGTGTACGTACCACAGGTCTTGGCCTGGTAATCGCTGGTCACTGTGATGTAGAGCTGCATGACTGGCTTTAGCTGCACCTCCAACAGAAGGCCAACAGACGTCTGTACCAGCAGATAGAATGAGGATCCTCCGATGGCAGTGATCCCAACTAGAGGTCAAGAGAAATGTTGGAGGTGAGCTTGTCAAAAAGTGGAAGGTACTTCAGCAGTAGACCCGCAGTCAGGTAGATAGATAGACATGGTCAATTTGTAGGGAAGGGTTGTGTGAAAACAGTCACTGGATGTTTAGAGAAATAAATATAGATACTATAAAATAATGAGAAATTACATTACTGAGCCTATGCCAAAGCACAAATTCAGCATGTGCTGTTGAGAAATGTCTTATATAAACTCTCATTGTCTCTCTCCCAAAGCCCTCTTAGTGCTTTTATAAGCGTTTTAATTCATTATTTGCATTATTATTATTCCATATACATGGCAGTCCTTGTTGGTAATGTTGAGCTCTAGAGGTGTGATAGCGACCTGGACACTATGTTGTTGCCTGACAAAGACAGGTACAGTGTGTCTGTTTTGTTGTACCTGTACAATGACAATAAAGACATCCCATTCTATTCTATTCTAACACGTAGAGTATGACACACCCCAACTTTAACGCTGCATTCATTTTTGTGTAGGAGCTGGTGCTGACCAGTAGGTGTTGCAACTGCATAGATGAGGACATCGTTCTCCACCTGTATTATACTTGCATTTACTTTCAGCCAGTACTGTGAATGATTTCTATAATGAACCATGGACAGCAGCTCTAACCACAATATGCCATATTTTGTGTCTTATAATATTTCACTTTACAGAATTTAAAAAAAGGAAGATAGCACACATTTCTACAGTACATTATACTGTATAAACATACTAAAGGATGAAGTCAAAACTGTATTTACAGTAACAGTTAATGGAGTCAAGAAAGAGATCCTAGTTTGGCCTTCAAAGAAAAAAACTAAGAAGCTTTACAGCAATTCAAGTGTTGTTACACACCTCCCTTCTTCACATTGTTAAATTTGAAAAATATATAGAAAAAAACAGTGTCGTTATAATGTAGCCCGTTGGTGTATGTGTCTTGTTGTACATGCTATGTGTTGGGAGAAAGTCAGGGGTGCATAATGTATAGTGAAACAACTCACCAGCAGAGAAGGGTAACTGAGCATAGATGCCATTCATGAAAACCACACCACTGGACAGGATTGTGATAACCTTTGTATAGAAGGAAACACAATATTAGTATTGACACATTTACATGATTACTGATTGTAATACAGAAAAACTTTCTGTCTGAAACGGGAGAAGTACATAGGCATGTGTGTGTGTTGAAAGAGAGAATCTGTGTGTTCCACTCACATTAGCCCCTCCAGACAAACCCAGGGTAACAGACTTGAGGCAGGTTTCACTTTCCGTCATGCCACACTGTACCAGTTCTCCCTGTACCACAAACTTGGTTCCACTGCAGTCCTAAACACACATCACACAAAGCCATTCAAACATTTCTGAACTGAACATGCCGTGAAAAATAGGAGAGCAAGTGTCTATTTGTTAGCTGTAGTATGCTGCACAGTTGTGAGCAGCACATATACAAGTCATACAAGTAGTGGTTGAAGTTATTATCAGGGGATAATATTAGGGAATTATACAGTATTTAATTAAACCAAATGTTTAAAAGCAGTGAAAATGTTCCATTCATCATTATTTTGATGAAAAAAGAAAGTAATATAAATTTATCACACACTGTATTACATTACTGTATAGTTATTAAAAGATGTATTAGGAAATTTAAAAAGTGACCAGTGTCCAATTAGTTTTAATATTCAAATGAACAGACTGAATATATGGGATGTTTAAGAGATTACAAACTCTACTCCATTGTTCTTATTATTTTCACTCACACTAACCACAGCCTTCTATCTATATAGCTTTGAACTTGCCATTTCTGAACCATAAGGTTGTGCAGGTGTGGGGTATAACAGCGGTGATTATTGTGTTTCTACCTTAGCCAGAACATAGGAGCAGTCCCCATGAAAGGTGTAGACTTTTTCATCGAAGGTCCTGACGTGAGCTCCTCCCTCCACAGCGCAGGTTCCTGAACAATCCTCTTCTGTACACCTCCAGTGACCGCCCTCACACACACTGTCAATGCACACAGTTTAATCTTAATTGCCAGTGGATTTGATCAATCCATCTGAAACATCTCCAAAGCTGTTATAGACTGGACTAGATACACGTCAATGGACCTATTGTGCTTCTGTGCACATATATTGGTTCTAGCAAGCGCACACATTTGCCATAATGCTGCATGTTCTTTTACGTCATGACTGTATGTCATACCATTTCTTGCAGCTGCTGGAGTAGGACTCTCCAGGACTATAGATCTTGCCGTTGTAGCTGCAGGAGCACTCACTCAGTGGAATACAGCCCTTTCCATTTAAATCATCGAGCACCATGCCTGTAAGCAATCAGAGTAATACTGTAGTGTACTGAAACACATTGTGTATGTGTGCAATTGCATGCATAGGACTGTCTGCTGTACCTGCAGGGCAGAAGCATCCGTCGATACAGTGGTTGTCACAGGTATGGCTGGCCTCTGGGTTGGAGCAGGTATCAGCACAGGGACTCCCACACTCTTTGTACTCCATTTGGTAGGGACAAGATTTCCCTGTGAATACATCAATTGTTCCTTACTACTTAACTTGCTTTACTTCTCTGATTAACATTCATGCACATAAACATTTGTATTGTAGCCTGGTTCCAGATTCTGAATGGACTGCCACAGTTTTACAGTATTCTAAACTCCTAACTCCTAAGCTTTGAGATGTGTTAGGCTAACCTAATGTTATGGAGGACATGATGATCATGTTTTTAAGAATCAGCTCACTCACATTACTCACACTGGCCTCAGTGTTTAATTAGGGACTAGTTTAGTCCGTGTCAACAAGCACACCCTTGAACAACCTATAGCTAGAAACTTCTGCCACAGTCCAAAATCATCAAGAAGAAGCTTAGAATAAGCTTCAGGATTATTTAATGAGTATAATAATAAAAAAAAACTCTACACCATATTTTCCATAAAAATGTAGTGGGAAAACATGAATTATGTTTATTTCTGGGTTGTCTGGTGCCAGAGTGTAGTTCTTCAACATTTGTCATAGACTTGTCTATGTCTGTAATAACTGGACTGGATGGAATCAGTGTTGGAGAATATTTAATTAGCCGTGTCTAAATAGTACTCACAGCAGAGTTCTTTGGTTCTCCAGTTATCGGGCTTGCCGCCAGCATGGACACACTGCCTGGAGAATTCAGACATGGTGTTGCACAGGCAGGAGGGATCTACTGTTTTTTTTCCCCCACTGCCACAGTGGCACAGGTCTGAAATGCAGGCAGAAGTGAAGGAGTCGATGTCCAGCAGACTGTGACAGCTTTGGAAAGCCGGACCGGTGAGGATCTGCTGACACAAAGGTTTCTGCAAAGAGACAGATGAACAGTAAAAGACCAGGAACAGACATGTTATCCATTGATAATTCGTGGCAAACTGTGGAGTTTTTAGAAATTAATGTGGCTAATGGCTGGTAATTATTTTCCTGTGTGAGGCTATGGTGCAGGTACTTGGGGATTCAACTGATATGCATGCTTAGTGGACTAAGATGTGATTTTTGCTCTATTACTAGATTAGCTGTTGGCTTCTGTGTTGTCTAGGTTAAAGTTGCATGGTCATTTAAGTTGCATTATCACAGATGATGTATGATCCCAGCTGCAGAATCCTGAATTTACCAAAACGGTTGTAAAATGGCATCTAAGGTTTAACTTAAATCTACGGCAAGCATGGTTTAATTAAGGTTCAAGGGTTGATTTATAGAGTGAAGAATATGTTCTTAACATCTACAGTGACTGTGTGTTAATCAACAGCACAAAATCAGAATCAGATATACTATAGATACTGTGAGATGCAGCAAATTTGTCATTTCCACCTCAGTTCTTTTCTGATGCAGAGTTAATGTCAACCAATCAATCCAGTGTCAACAAGATGGACATATGATCAGTTAACCACATGTGCCTTATACATATAGTTAGTTATAAGAACATGGGACAATATGCAGTGGTGGGAGCCACCTGCGGAGGAATTGGCCCCTAAATTTCTATGCATACTGACAAGCATGGGGCATGTTGGCACTTTATCCATTTCAAAAATAAAACTTTATTACAGTTTCTGTAAATAACAGTGCATACAAACTTAGCTTTTGCTTACTCGAAAGCTAGAAACCTTAAGCTTGCTGACTTTGCAAAACACGTTGGTAATATGTTATTTTTTATGTTATTATCGGTTAAATACTCTAATACAGAGGAAAGAATTCAAAGTTGCCACTCTGATTAAAGTGGAGTCTCACCAAATCGTCACAGCTTTCTGTTGTTTCCACAGTATAGCCAGAACAGGTTTCAGTTGGACCATCCATTTTCCAGAAGGAAGCAAAATCCATGGGGGAAATTTTCACACCTGTTTGAGAGATAGAAAAAAAATCATATTTAGTTCTGTGACCCTGCCTGAACTGGCTTACTGTTTAAAGTGGTTCATAGTTTACCATGACTGTAGAACTCATTGTGAATCTGGAGCCCATTAAAGTCTCCACAAAGACCACAAGTTTGGTTCTTGTACTTTGTGTCTAGCTCCACCTGTGAGAACAACAATTAGTCAGTTGAAACACTAGCTAGGAGCTGTGGGAAAGGTTTAAGGAATATTAAAAAATTGACGTAGCCACCCAATCTGAAATGTTAATTTGGCCAATGCTAAAGTATCTTAAAGTGCATTAACACTAATGGTCCCTAGGTCTTGCCTCCAAAAACTTCTGGCTAAATCTATAATCAGACATCCAGAAACCAGTGTTACAGTTGCTACGTCCGTCTTTCACATACAGTCTAAGAAAGATGACTTCATAAAAAAATCTCACTACTTTAGTGTGCAGCCTAAGTCTGTGTAAATAGAATAGAATAGAATAGAACAGCATAGAATAATTTTCTGTGTAGTCAGAATCGCACCAGAAAAGAGTCCTCCTCATTCCAGATAGCAACAAGTCCAAGTTTTGCTTTGATTTTGATGTAGGTGGGAGTTTTCTCAATCTGTACTCCTGTTTGACTGTATGGTAGGACGACTCTGCAAAAAGAAGGAAAAAAGAAGTCACAATATATGAAAATTTTCTAACTTTCATCAAATGGTAGCTCACCATGTTGGAATGTTTCCAAGCATAAGGTGACAGTATATGCCAGTACTTTTAGGAAAATTAACATCTGTGCCTAATGTGGTTAGGTTCTGCATGGGTACTGTTCTAATAACTGATAAAGCCCTTTGGATGTTAAGAGACATTATGGAATAAGACTGAATTATACCATTCATTCTGAAGCAATGAGTTATGCAGGCAGGGTGAACAGGGTTTAAAGGTTTTTTAACACAAACTCACACTTTCCCATCAACTATCACTGAGCCCTTGGAGAGTTCCACGAATACGCCCTCCAGCTTCAGAATGATGTTTTTGATGGTAGGATAGCCGTCAACCTCCTGTCTTCTAATTTGGACGTTGAAGTCGTTGTAAGTGTTTCTACAGGAGGAAGTCAGGATGTAGTTGCAGGGGGAGTGCAACTGGAAAATACTCCCATCATAGGTCTTGTAGTGGAAGTTGCCCCACGTACTGCAAACCTGGCCATTGTGGATGGGACTCACATCTGTAAAGACAGATCAAGATGTGAACAGTGACCGCATTTGACTTTGGCCTTCACCTGTGAAAATGAATCCTCACACTTCATTGATGAGAACAAATTGAAGTCCAACCACATGCTCACCTGTTATTTGTTCAGGAATCTGGGACATGGAGGAGACCGTTTTCACAGTAGACTTTGCCTCTGTTGAAACAGGTAAGAGCTATTTGTTAGATAAACAGTAATCACATCTCAAACCACATTATAGCATAATAAGGCTGAACTTTGCTGTAACACATGGATGAAAAATGTACGTACCGCTGTGCCAAGCAGCTACGATGGCAGATAGGCTCAGCCATAGCAGCCACTTTTTAGCCATATCCATTTGCTTCTCTGCGTTAACTCTGTGAAAGATGGAAAGAAAGTCCAGTCCTTTATACTGGGGACAAGGTCTTGGCAGGTGAAGGAGTGGCATTCCCATACCTTCATCTAGTGATTCACATTTACAGGTCCTGCCCTGTGTTCTACTTATTTCTGTAATCCCTGTTCATTCCCCTCCACACCCCTGATATGACCTACAAGGGTACAGACTGGCAAACAGATGGTCACCTCGCATGTGTGACGAAGACGGTCTAACATCTAAAAGCACCATCGATACTCATACAGACGTCTACAGCCATGACGGCCATGGTGTGCATCAGACCCAATGTAGTTTGAACACTGCATTTTGGTTCCATCAACAAACAATAAACAAAACTAACTTTCTGGAACAGGAATTCTGTTCACAAAGGCCAGCTTTTGGGCATAAATCCAGCATTTAAAGTTCTCTATGAGGCTCAATATCAAATAAATAATATCAACTTGAAATAGTGTAGCTTTTGAAATCCACTATTCTGACCATTTGTTGGTTCCATTCAAGATTTAACTGACTGAAAGTTGTTGTCAAAGTTCACTGTGACTGTACAAACTGTACTCGTCCATAGCTACAGAATGCATACCACTAACAAAAATTCACCCAATTGGAGTCCACCAGCTGATTGTTGTTGCCTCATGCAGTGAAATAGTCTCTAATAAAGAATGTTTCTCACTGGAAGTTATACACGGGAGTAAGACATGTCAGTGTGATGACAATTCTCATGTGCATTTTATTAAACCCTTTCAAAAGACAGACATGGATGTAATGTTTATGGTAAAATGCCTGGTGAACTCCGTGCTTTAAAAAAAAGTGTTATTATATTTTAAAAATAATTTAATTCTATGCTGTACAGAGGTTCCTATCAGTCAAAGAAATTCAAGTCTACTGATCTGGATAAGCTGTTCAAATCAAGAATCAAACCTGCCTCCTCTAACACATTCATTTCCATCTTTGATGTACACAGATGATACAGTCTAAATTCAATATATGCTATAAGCACTGTTTCTGAGTAGATGAATGTGATTTGTACCTGTGGCAATAGCTTCTAAGAAGTAAAGCTAAGGCTTTGTCTTTGTCTGAGGCTCAACAACTTTGGCACTGAATGTTCAAGTAGAAACACCCAGAACAACCAAATCTAATTTAGACCTGTGAGAATAATAGACCAGCATTATTACCAATTATGATATGAGACTAATAAAGACTTCAATAAACACTTCTGAGTGTTTGTATTTGCTTCATCATATTTTGACTCAAGCGATAAAAGCCTAAATCTATCCAAGGTGTGTTCAGATCTATGAGTGATTACCACTTTTCCCTTTTGTTTTCTTATCACCAGCAGGCATCTTCAACAATAGAAAGACTTTACAGTGACTCAATGTGAGTGGAAGGCTGCGATTACTAAAATTCACCCAGGCTTGTTAAAGAACCATTAGTATAGTTTTACTGTCCACCCAAATGACATTGCGTGGTGTTGTGACGTGGGCTGATGAAGAAAGTATGGTGTTTGTTGCACAGTCATGGGTGTGGCCATTCCATCCACACAGCAGTGCTAATTAACAAATTATTTTCACTTGTGCTGTATGCCGTATGAATCCTGTTTTTATGCGGAAACTTACAGTGTTTACAGTTGCCCAAAAAGTCCCACAATCCACTCTGCAAGAAAAGATAAAAATCAAGCCATGAAATCCACAGAACTCGTTGAAGACCTCTCTGAGAACAATTGTGGCAATCCATTGACCAGGATGTTGCACCTGTCTCTGACGATATCTTCACATCCCATTATGTTCACCCATCACCTGCTGAGTGCGTGGGGCTCTCGCTAGTCAATATCAGCTTTGCTCTCAGCCTTGGCTTCAGTTCTGTTCCATTCCCTTCTGCTAAAACCCATGTCCACAAAAACATCACTGATCGATTCACTCACATTTTTACTTGGAAGACATCAAGAGTTGACCTGTCCAGAGTGTACCCCTGATCTTGTATATACCCTGCGAGTTGACAAAGAGACAGCAACAAAAGGAGGTCAACTTCCTGCCCCTTCCTGGAACATTCTCTGCCACTAGGCGTTTGCCATAACTTATGTTTCATTTGCAGCTGTGTTTGTGCCAGATAAGGCCTGGCATGATCTTGAAAATGATCCAATTTGCTCTTTGTTTCAGGTCATATTAGAGTTCATTTGATGATGTGGCACATGCCGCACTGGCCTCCTTCAAGATATCCACTGCACTGCTAACTGAATACCTACACATCAGTGAGGACTGGAAAGATGAAATCCCAGTTGATGTGTGTGGGACATCACTGTAGAGCTGCAGGTGGTACTTTTCTAGTCAAGAATTCTTCCAGAATGGAACTCCATCAGCCAACTGCAAATGATCAGTCTCAGGCCTTTCACAGATTGCTGGGATGTCAGATAGCCCTATGGAAGATCAGGCGTAGCTGCTGCACCATCCATCAGCTGCTGTCAATTGCATTTGCATCTACTTCTCCTGCTGCTGCTAATGCTTTTACCCCTTTCCACCATTACAGTCAGACTGCTTTGACATCAAGCATCGCAGTCCAGAAATAATAATGATGCCCAATGCTGGTTACAGACGTTATGAAATTGATCAGGTTGATGCTCTGAAATTTCTGAACTTTCTTTTGTATTTGCTATAAGTCAAAAGCATCAGTGTTTCACTGGCCTGTTTTCAGATTGACGTGGGTATGTATGCCAGTCCCAAGGCATTTCCCCACAGACAAATTATTGTCTCTGTAGGACATATGTATGAAATACCCAATCTGAACAATCTGACGTAAATTTCTATCTCCCATTTAGGGAGATATCATATCAAAAGGGTTCCAGTCATCTTACCAGCTTAATTGCCAACGATATCTGTACAAGTCTCACTCTTCAAATGAACAAAAACCATAATGCAGAACAGTTTCAATCTGCTTTCATTGAAAATTGGACCAAAGGTTTCATGGAGTGCTAAAGTGATCCAAACTCAGACTTTCATCGTCATAGCATTTGCTGCTTCATGCATGAAGCAGCAAATGTAAAACCTGATAAGTAAAACCCGATAAGTTAATTCAACTCATTTTCTTTTAAAAACTGATTACATCGAAAATTTTGAGTAAAAGTAACTAAACAATAATAAGTATAAGGATAGGTATTGATTAAGTAGCTTATACTTGAACTTAAATCATTTTTTGAAACAGATTACATAAGTATTTTTACGTTTCTTTAACTCAAAATCCCAAAATTCAAATATTCTCAGTAACACTTAAAAACACATGAACACAGACAAAATGCAAGTCTCCATTTTATCAACAGTAAGTAAAAAATTACTTAAAAACACTCAGTCATTTTAGGAACAATACAAGCCATAAACAACAAAGAATGTATGGCAAGAAGTTTTAAACATCTTCAACTTTTGCAGACCAGACGGAACCTGGTCATTAAATTACAATATTGAGAATTTTTTATATGCACAGGCACTGCTGTCTTTTCAGACATACCTTACTCCACTGCAAAAAGGTCATTTTTAAGGGTCAACACCCTGGGCCTCAACATCCCATCTTCCAGGCCCATCAAAACTTTCTGGATGAAGTCAAAGGTATTGGCCAAGTCTTTTGGGTAACTTAAATGCAGGGCATACATCAGTGCAAAAAGCATGACGAATGCTTCAGCCAATGTGGGCAACTCAATAACAGCATTACCCTCAATGACAACCGCAATCTTCTCTGGTTTGAAGAACAATGCATCTGTTGCATTTGCACCGCTCAAGAGGAGTCCAACCGGTACGTCACTGATGGTTGGTTCATTACACTCAGATGCCTGGACAACAGACAAAAGTTACCCATTACCCAAGATTGTCTGAACGATCTAAAAAAGCCGTTTGATGAATAATGTGTCAGTGACATATGAGAAGACAGTCAAAGAGTCAAACATTAATCACAATCCATAAATATGGTTTGTTTCACAATGATCAATCAATATGAAATGTGAAATAAAACCGATGTTTATCTTCATTACAGAACATTGTGTTCTCATGTGACAGCATTTTATATCTGCAGCTCAGAATTCACTCAAGTTGTAGCTTCAAGTCTGGTGGCACCTGGCATTTTTCCATTCAAGCTTGGCTGATTTTGCTAATTTAACACTTGAAACAGTTCTTATGAAAATGTAGTACAATTTAGAGAGTAAGAATGATTCCTACTCATACATACAGTCAGATAAACATTTATAGTATTTCTCATCTTGTGCAGACATTTGGCACATTATTATTGTTGTATTGTAGTGTGATGATCACATTGTTATGCTTATAGGCTACACATAATATTGACTTACTTCCCAGAGTTTCAGAAACCTGGTGTCAGGACAGCAACTTGTTCCTGAGTGTGAGAACATATTCTTTAATACTATACATCACAAGGAAAACCCTCCTATAACTGCAGAGATGAGAGTTCTAACAAATATAATCCACTGTAGTATCACTATCAAGCATCAAGAAGCGTAACCAACTCTCCTAAAGGTCCAAAACTTCTGCTACTCTGCCCGTTCGTGCAGCTTTATTCCTGAACAAGCTCTGAAGACGGGGGGCATGTTGATCCAACTCGGCATAGAAGTGGTTAAAAGTGCAACTTTCCAATGGGTCCCTTTTGTTTGTATTTTTGGTTGACATGTTTAGAAAATGAACTGAGTCCACGATTCCTTTTAGTTATAGTTATTGTCCATTTCTTCTTCTTAATAAACAAGATTCCCTTACCAGTAGCAGCAGACACAGCAGTGTCAAGTTGAAAGTAACAAAACAAAATGCAATAAATAAACTCAAAGAAAAACTCAGTTATTTGATTCAAACGGTCAAAAAAACGTGCATCTACTTAACCAAAAAAAAAAAAAAAAAGGAGCAACTCACATACCGCTCCTGACCTATATATACACCAGCTGATGGGCCTGACGGAAATCAGCGACATGCTTATCAGCTGGCTGATATGACCCCGCTCCCTCTGACAATAATCAGCTGATTGTCAGAGTGGCCACACATCAGGACATAGCCTAATTTAACGAATCATCAATTTCGGCCAGAATCAATTCAAAATAATAAAGTAATGTTACAGTCCATTTTTGGCCTCCAACAGCAGAACAAGCTTTGTTATGGGTCGACACGGTGTGCTGGTTTTGGTCCGAACCTGCACTTGTCGTTGTCCATTTTTGTCGTGCTTGGAGGTCAGGTAAATATTCTTTTGTCCATCGTTTCCAAAACAAATCTGCCACGTATTGTACTTGACGCCACCGTCTTCGTCCGTAACAATCATTTGGGTAAAATATGCCTGGTGGTAGAAAAGGCTTTGCTTCGTGTAACAAAAGATGGTTTGGTGTAAGTGGCTCCAAATCTCCAGGGTCATTAGACACTTTAGTGATAGGCCTGTCATTTATGATTGCCTCCACTTCACAGAACAGGGTGGTGAGCCCTTCCTCATCAAGCGTTTGTTGCTGCATTAAGGCATTGAGAATGCGTCGAATGGTTCTAATCTGTCTTTCCCAGATTCCTCCATGATGTGAACCTGACGGTGGGTTAAATATCCAACTTATGCCTTTGTCCAGAAGTTTGTTTTGAATTTGTGTGCGATTTAAACTTTGTATTGATTCTTTCAGTTCACACTCAGCTCTAACCAGATTGGTCCCGTTGTCTGATCTCATTACTTTAATAGGGCCTCTTCTTGCAACAAACCTCCTGATGGCGTTAATAAATGAGTCAGTGTTGAGACTGTGTGCAAGCTCTAGGTGAACTGCTCTGATGTTCAGAGAGGTAAAAATCACACCATAACGCTTGATTGTGACTCTTCCCCGTTTCAATTCAAATGGGCCAAAAAAGTCCACACCCACATTTGTAAAGGGTGGATCATCTGGTGTGACTCTTTCTTCTGGCAAGTGTGCCATGAATTGCTCTCCTCTTACTCCACTTAGTTTCCTGCAGGTGACCCATTTTGAGATGACCTTCCGGATAGCCGAATTTCCACCAGGAATCCAATATTTCTGCCTCAAATGTGAGTGTGTGACTCCTTCCACTATGTCCTATATTCTCATGAACATGTCTGATGAGAAGCTGAGTCACATGGTGGTTTGTGGGTAGAATGATTGGATTTTTGGCCTCAGATGGCATTGCGGACCTCATCAGCCTACCACCAACTCTGATCAGGTTATCCTGCATAATGGGTGAGAGTTTGTGAAGGTGACTGCTCTTTTTCACTCCAAATCCTTTCTTCAATGCATTCATCTCATCCATAAATGACGTGGATTGACAAAACTCAATGTTTGAAAAAGAACGCCTCTCTGTTGAAAATTTTACAAAGGGCAGAAGTTGCATAGCTGTTATTCTTAGGCGGGCTCTCAGTATAGCTTTAATATGTAGGACCCACGCAACAGCTTTCTTGAGGCGATGCCATTGTGAGTAATGCATGAGCAACTTATTGACTGTATCATTGCAGTCTTCAGGGGTGCTAACACTTACTGCAAGTACCTTCACTTGTTCATTAATCGAAGGTAAGAGACTGTACCATAACCACTTTCACTAGCATCCCCAAAGTGGTGAAGCTGTGCTGTGACTGGTTGTCCAAAGTCATATGGCTTAATACATCTTTTCACCTTGTAGTATTTTAGCAATTGGAAGTCATGTAACCACCTGAACCACTGTTCTTCAAATTCTTTTGGGATCCTTTCATCCCATCCAAGTCTCAGTCCAGTTAATTTTTGCAGAATTTGCTTAGCAGGAAGGATGACAGGGGCCAACATACCGAGAGAGTCGTAAATGGAGCTCACCATAGACAAAATACCTCTTCTGGTAAGTGTTTTTTCCTGTATATTGATCTTAAATTCAAATGAATCAGTTTCAGTACACCACTGCACTCCTAAGGCTCTTTCTACGGGCAGGATGTCTTGATCAAGTCCAGGTCTTTCATTTCCTTTGATTGACTATCCTCTGGTATTGAAAGAAGCAGGGTTCTGTTGTTGCTAACCCATTTGTTCAGCTTGAAACAACCTTTACTGCACAAAGCCAAGAGCTCATGAGCTATTTTTAATGCCTCTTTGTCATTTTCCACTGATTTTAAACAGTCATCCACATAAAACTTCCTTAGCACAGTGGAGATTGTTTCAGTGCTAAATCTATCCATATTGTCCCTTGCACACTGTTGCAAGGCAAAGTTTGCACAGCTGGGCGAGGATGTTGCACCGAAGATGTGCACAACCATCTTGTACTCCTCCAACTCGTTACTGAGGTTTCCATCAGGCCACCACAAGAACCGGAGTAGATCAGTATCATTCTCTGGCACCTTGACCTGATGAAACATGGCCTCTATGTCTGCCATGAATGCAATGTTTTTTTGCCTTAATCTTGTGAGAACACCAACCAGACTATTTGTTAAGTCTGGACCTTGCAAAAGATGTTTGTGCTTTTTTGGATGGTAGACTCCATGGTGTGGTATATACCAGATCCTTTTGCTCTGACTTGTTTTAATCTTTTGTTCAGGTGTCATTTTGATGGCAAAACCCTTGTTCAGAATATCTACCATGAAGTCTTTGTATTCTTGGTAGAATTTGCTGTTCCGCAGAAACTTTCGTTTTAAATTTAAAGCTTTTTTCAGCCACACATCGATTGTTTGGAAACTCAAGTCCTTCATCCTTTAATGGCAGTCCAATACAATAGTGTCCATCCACTAATGTGACAGTTTTGGAGACACTTTCCAGAAACCTGTGATCCTCCATAGACATTTCTGAACGTTCCTTATGTTGATGTTCTGGGAAGTCCAACTTAATTTGCTGCTGCAACAAATCCTCAACTTGTATGACTGAGATTCTGTTTGCTGTGACAACAGGATTTCCAGTATGTTTATCATCCATTTTTCTTAATGGTCCATTTATCGTCCAACCCAGGATAGTTTTAACAGCGTACGGGCCATTCCCTTGGCTGTTTATTACTTTCCATGGCTCCAAAGCCTTGGGCACATTGCATCCAATCAGCAATCCAACATCTGAATCAATTTTAGAGATTTTAACTTCTCTTTAATACGACCATTGATCCACATCCTCCTGGGATGGAATGTTTTCTTTCTTTACTGGAATTTTATTTGGTGTGAATACATGTGGAAGTTCCACATACTGATCATTTTCCAGGCCACAAATTTCCAAGTCCCATGCAATAGATGATTTAGTTGATTCCTCCCTGTTCATTGTTCGCAGAAGTATTTCTGCCTTTCGTCCTGTTATTTGAAGTTGCTGGAGGATTGCTTCAGTGCAAAAGGTGGCAGTACTGCCTGGGTCAAGAAAGGCATATGTTGTTATTGTGTTGCTACCTTTTTTTGTTTTCACCTTTACAGGAACAACAGCTAGGGTGCCCTCAGGCTCAACGGCCCCAGTATCCCTCCCTCCTCGACTTTCATCCATATCCACTAATGCAGCAGCTGGAGCAACGACTGGAGAGCTAATTTCAACTGGAGCGACATCTTCAGCAGCTGGTTTGCTCACCTGAATAATTGTTTTTTGCCTGTCTGTTTGTATGGGTCCCCAATTAATCCATTTTCAAAGTAATCATTCATCCCGTCTCCTGAAGGGGGTGGGGGCGCTATTTCTGTTTCCAGCTCAAGCTGTTCCCTTTTTGCTTTTAAGATAGCTTCTTCTCTTTCCAGAGCTTGTTTCTGAGTAAGCATGGCTGCACGTGCCAACAATTCAGCCTTTTGTCCTTCCAGTTTGAGCTTTGCAGATGCAATAGAAGATCATGAGGACCTCTTTAATCCTTTTGAATGTGTACTCTTTACATTTGAAGCACTGTCCTGTGGAGTAATAATTTTTGATTTAACATCCTTTTCCTCAGACACGTATACAGGAGGAGCAACAGTCCATTTTGTCACTTCATCTGTGAATTCTTTTAAAGCAGCTGCCTTGGGTTTGTACCATTCGACCTGATCAATTTCTCCTTCTTTTGCAGCCTGAGTGCTCATTAAATCATGAACGAAATCATTCAATTCTTCCACCTCTTTGAAAAGTTTAAGAAACTCATTTTCCATTTAAGATTTCACAACTTCAACATTACATACATTTTTCATCAATTCTTTGATTTCATTCCTCTTTATTGTTACTCCTTGATGCTTTCAATCTCCTGAGCCTTTCCCCAAACACATTCTCAATGTCACTCTCCAAGCTCTCCAAGTCCTCAGTTCTTTCATTTGACTCCATTTTGTATTTTGATTTTGACTCCAAGTCCTCCTTTTGTATTTCACTTTATTTTCAAACTTCCAATGAATTGCATTGCTTTGCATAGCTGTTTGTATTTTTCCAAAGGCGTTTTCCATACTCTTCAGAAATTCCCACTGAATTCACATCCTTTGAACGCACCATCATTAAACACAGTTGACAACGTCCATCCAAGCGGAGTGGTCCCGTCATTCATTCATTCATTCATAAACAAAAGGAGACATGGATGCATACGGTGAGGGAGCTTTGAGTGGTAGTTTGACAGGTTGTTTAGGGTTTTGAGTCCACAGACCAAAAACAATTTGAACGGCTCTTAAAGCAGCAGAGGTTTTTTGACGAATAAAAGTGCAACTTTCCAACGGGTCCCTTTTTGTTTGTATTTTTGGTTGACATGTTGAAACAAAGTTATTTGATTCAAACGGTCAAAAAAACGTGCATCTACTTAACCAAAAAAAAAAGGAGCAACTCACATACCGCTCCTGACCTATATATACACCAGCTGATGGGCCTGATGGAAATCAGTGACATGCTGATCAGCTGGTTGATATGACTCCGCTCCCTCTGACAACAATCAGCTGATTGTCAGAGTGGCTGCACGTCAGGACATAGCCTAATTATAGCCTAAACACTGCGTTGAACAGCTGATCCACGTGTCGTCTGACCAGCTTTCCATCTCCTAGCAACACTGTGTAGGAAACTGGTCCTGTAGTCCCATGTATCAGTCCTGGTACCCATTTTGGTCCATATCCATAGTTCTTTGTGTAGATGGAATCTCCTGCCACAAAGTTGCGTTCTCTAGCATGTTTGTCATGATGTGCTTTCTGACTTGTTTGTTTTGCTTCCACCTTCTTTTTAACATCTGGGTGTATGAGATCAAGTGTACATCTCAATTTTATACCCATCAACATCTCATCGCAGTGACAGTCCAGTTGTTGACTGTGGAGTGATACGATAGCTAAACAGTGCCCTATTACTCTTTGAATGTTTGCACCGCTCCTTCAGCTAACCCGTTAGATGATGGATGATACGGTGCTGATGTGACATGTGTTATTCCATTTCGTGTCATGAACTCTCTGGTTTGTTCACTGACAAAACACTGTGCGTTGTCTGAGACAATCATCTCTGGAATACCATGCGTGCTAAAACTGTTCCTAAGACAGTTTATTGTGGTTGCTGAAGTAGATGAAGTTACTGGGTAGACCTCTAACCATTTTGAATGAGCATCCACAATTACTAAGAACATTTTCCCCATGAACAAACTGATCCGCAAGGCCAGTGATGTTGTTGGGGTGGAGTTGGACTCTTTAAACACAGTGTCAGAGAGGAGGATGCTGGCAAGAGTTAAGACCATCCTGGACAACACATCTCACCCACTCCACAACACACTAGCCAGTCTACCTTCAGTATCAGACTCATTCTACCCAAATGCACAACAGAACGCCACAGGAGGTCATTCCTGCCTGTGGCCATCAAACTCCCACTGAATGTTGGTCACTTTTTAACACTTAGACGCTGTTAATTTATTTGCAAATTCTACCTTTGTATATTGTGAATACTTGTGCAATATTGTTCCTTAAATGCATCTTACTTATTTTTATATATTTTTGTATTACCTTTATTCAGCTCGCAACTGTCACTTTTTGGGAGCAACAGCAACAAAACAATTTCCTTGAAGGATTAATAAAGTATTCTGATTCTGATTCTGATTGGTCCTGCATAGTCTATGTGTAGCCTTCTCCATGGCTTTTCAGGCCACTCCCAGGGGTGGAGTGGTGCACAGGCAGGTGCCTTTCTGTGTTCCTGACAGGTGTGGCATGCCTTTATCTTTTTCTCAATGTCCATATCTATGTTGGGCCACCACATGTAGCCTCTGGCCAGTCCTTTCATGCGGCTCATGCCTGGGTGTGACTGATGTGTGATTGATAATTGTTCCATCAGCAGAACTTGTCCCTTCACTGGGATCACGATGCGAGCTCCCCACAGCACACAACCATCCTGTACACTGAGCTCATGTTGTCTCTGTTTATAAGGCATATAGTTACTGTCCAGATTATCAGGCCATCCTCTGAGAACATACTCACGGACTCTTGAGAGTATAGGATCCTTAGTTGTCCATTGCCGCAGCTGTTCTGATGTTGTCAGAGGGCTCTGTTCCAGCATCAGTACATGTTCCTCTGGTTCTGTCTCCATGGGTTTCTCTGACAGAGGAAGTCGACTGAGAGCATCAGCATTACCATGGTCTTTACCGGCCCTGTAAAATATGACATACTCATATGCCCTCAACAGCAGAGCCCATCTCATTATTCTTTGAGACGCCATCTGTGGGACAGCTTTCATCTCTTTAAATAAGCTTATCAGTGGCTTATGATCTGTACAAATCGCAAACTTTCTACCATACAGATACTTATGAAAATACTGCACTCCAAAAATGACAGCTAATCCCTCTTTATCAAGTTGGGAATAATTCTTCTCAGCAGCGGTGAGTGTGCGTGATGCAAACCCTATAGGTTTCTCATCACCATCTGCCATACGGTGAGCTAGTACCGCTCCAACCCCATATGGAGAGGCATCACAGGAAAGTATCAGTTCTTTCTTCTCATCGTAACACACTGCTTGATTGTAGCAGCTCTTTTGACTTTTCGAAAGCTTTTTTTTGTTCTTGCCCCCATACCCAGGTTTCATCTTTTCTGAGTAACTTATGCATAGGTGCTAGTACAGTAGACAAGTTAGGCAGAAACTTATTATAAAAGTTCAGCAGTCCCAAATAAGCTTTAAGCTGTCACTGATGTAGGTGCGGGAGCCTCCTGCACTGCTTTCACCTTGGCTGGCAGTGAGTGCAACCCTGTCTTGTCCACTTTGTGTCCCAAAAATGTCACTTCAGTCTCCATGAACTGACACTTACTCCTTTTTAAGCGTAGCCCAGCATTTTGCAGTCGTTGCAGTACTTGATCCAATGTCTATAGATGATCTTTGTCATTCTTTCCGGTCAGAATGATGTCATCAAGGTATACTGCCACATTCTCGATTCCTTGTAGCACACCCTCCATCATGCACTGGAATATAGCTGGGCTGGAGCTCACACCAAAGGGTAGTCTTGTGTATGTGAAAAGTCCCTTGTGTGCTGATACGCATGACTCATGTATAACTTGGTCTATTTCTCACCCCCAGTAAGACAAGCTATCATATCTTCCATTCGAGGAATGGGGTACTGCTCAATGGGTGACACTTTGTTTACTGTTAGCTTATAGTCCCCACAAATCCTGGCTCTGGAGCCTGGTTTTAGAACTGGTACTATAGGCGCTGCCCAGTCTGAAAATTTCACTGGTTCAATGATTTTTTTCCTCTAAGAGCCTCTCTAGTTCTTGCTCTACTTTCTTTTTCATTGCAAAAGGAACTGACCTTGGCTTGTAGAAGCAGGGCTTCGCATCACTAACTACATGTATCTTTGCTGCAAAGCCTTTTAACATCCTTAGCTCATCCTTAAATACTGTGTCATGTCTCAACAGTACTTCTTGTAGTGGTTCTTCTCTGTCTTCTATCTTATGTACAGTTTTCCAATCTATCTTGAGAGCTTTCATCCACCCTCGCCCCAGTAAACTGGTCCCTGAACCTCTGATGACCACTACTGCTAACATCTTAGCACTGCCTTCATGTTCCACTTTGACTTTTGCTGCTCCTAACACTGGTACTACATGACCGCCGTAGCTTTTCAGTTTTATCTTGCACCGGAGCAACCTGTTTTTTTTAACACCACGGAATAACCTGTAAAATGCCCTCGCTGACATTATTGTATGGCCACAGCCTGTGTCTACTTCATAGGTTACATCCTGTCCATTTACTTTTAACACTTGTCTTATTGGTTCTTCTCTTGGAATGACTATTTCTTCCTGCATGTTGTATATGGTAATATTTTTATCTTTTATGTGGTACATAGTGAAAACTTCCTCCTTATCACTATCCTCCCCTTCTTCCTGCATGAAATTAGCTCTTTTGCTAAATTTGCCTGTCTCCCCTCATACATGCTTAGTCTTTCCTTTCCCCAAGTTCTTCATTCTGCAGGCCCTTCTTATGTGTCCCACTTTCCCACAGGTATGACACTTTTCTTTGGCAAACCTGCAGTCCATTGCCAAGTGGTTGTCTCCCTTGCACCTGTAGCATGTCCTCACGTCCTGCTGCGTCCTGGCGTGGACCTTGTTCACCTTGTGCACCGACCCCGACGCTCGGTTCCAGTAATGGGAGTAATCTCGTAGGTCCTCTCCCTCTAACTGTCTACGGGCATAGAAAGCATGCAACAGTTGTGGGGTACTGCGCTTTTCCCTGAAAGCTTCCCTCAGACATGTGAACAGATCACTGGGTTCCCACACCTGTCCCCTCATGCACAACTTAACTTCTTCTAAGGCCGGACCCCTTAACATCGAAAGGACAAAATCTGCTTGATCCTGATCGTGTAAACCCCTCACTCTCATTGCCCTCTCTACCTCCTCTATGAACTCATCGACAGTGTAAGCATCTTTCCCCGGTTCACCACTGAACGGCACAATGTGTTTTTCTCTTGGAATGTAAACAATGGATCTTGTTTGAACATTACCTAGATTAACAATACTAGACATCACTTCATCATGTTTCTTACTCAGTTCCAGGACCTGTGACTGCAGCTATGCCAAAGGGTTACCTTCATCCCCACTCACACAAGCAGCGACGCTGTCCTCCTCATCGCTCAATCCAGGAGCAGGCGCTCCCTTGTCTTCTTCTGACATTTTGAAAAGTCTCTTATCGCGTCTTTACTGCAGGGGAATAACACAGGCAGTAGCAAGTTCAATGTTTCTCAGTCTAACAGTCTTAGAGACGGGGACACCAGACGATCGGCTCCTCCCGTGATCCACGTCAGCGATGCAGACACCCTTCTCTCCGTGGATAGCCAGTCCGGCACAGCCACTTCAGGGACACCACACGCTGGTCCAGTCTTCACCACTACTGTTGTTTGTTTGCTCCATGTAATTTCTCTATCTGACTAAGATCTCAAAATTAAACAGGGTATCCCACTTCTGACACCAATTAGTGTGGCCAGGACAATGAAGGAGGGGACCGGACACAGAAAATATATTTTAGTAGGATCTTTAATACCCCGACTGCACTCGAGCGAGCACAGCATTAATTCTCTAATTTTGAGAGATATGTTGGTTACAGTCAAACAAAAATAAAAAATAAATTCAATTGATTTCTTTCCTTTCTTCTCTTAATATTTTCTGTCTGTCTTCGTACAGAGCAAACCAAAAGCAAAACACTAGCGTAACAACAAACAAAACAACAGTAGTGGCCTTATTCCTATGTAAACAGGAAATAACAATACATTAATACATTTCTAAGCCACTCTTCACATTTTTAACAGACACATTCTACAACATACATCAGATTTTAACTCTGTAAACTTCATGAATTAGCTTTACACTTCATGAATTAACTCTAATGTATATATTTATATCCTTTTGGAAAAACATATTTCTACAGTGTCACAGATACAAAACAAATCATGTGCACTTACGCTAGCCTGTAGCTTGAGAACCTCACCCTTCCCCTGGAGGCAGCACATGTACATACAGCTCTCTGTCTCCCCTCTACATGGGTGACAACACACAGTTTCATAAACAACATTTAACACTGAAAATGTAGTTAACTAAAATTTCAGTACTCTATATACCACTTACGCTGACCCGCGGTCGTCTAGGGTGACTCCCGACACACCGGAGACAATAAACAAACCCTCGACCGGCGAGAAATAAACACAGTCTTCAGTCACAAATCTTCGTCAAACGACTCAGTTACAAGTCCGATCTAACTTTTCACTTCGGTCACGTATTCCCTCGGTGTTACACGGCTCAAACAGTTCAAAACTATTTCCACACTCTCACAGACAAGAAATACACCCAGAAAATACACCTGTGCGCCATTAAGTGCGTTAGGGAGACAGCAGTTCGCGATTATATTTTCAACTCTCGCGTGATCTCCCAGTTCTCACGGGATTCTCAACCTAACTGGCCTTAAAGTGTCAGTACACCTTCTATTAGGGCACAGTTAACACAAAAAAATACAGTAATCCCTGTTCACTTGGCTACACATAGATTATGTAGCAAATATAACACTGTAGTGAACAATTCTCCAGAAAGACTCTTGACATCAGAATTGAAAAACAAAAGAAGCTGCAAGAGATGTGTGGATAATTTAACACTTACTGTTTTACATTTTATGTGTCAGGATACCTCCCTGACCCACAAGTCTTGTCTCTTGGGAAAGGACTGAAAAACCTCAGGCCCCAACCATTAATATCCTCAGTGCTGCATGGCTTGTCTCAACTCTCATAAATTAGCTTTACGCAAGCCTAGAGTGACAGCTAGTAGGTTCTATGAGGTTAGCCACCTCGTGAAAGGGTCATCTTCTGGTGAGACCCTGGCAGGGCGGATACTAAGGGAATACGGCAAACTCCCGCCATGAAAAGGGGCCTGCCCCGCAAGGGTATATGACCCAAGTGCCATTCCGTGTTTTGGGCTTGCTGAAGTGAAATGCCCAGACATCTCTAGCATTTCTGAGGCAGGACATGTGAAAATGGTGAGTGGTCAAGCAAAACTGAAGCTGAATCATAGGTTCAAGGTCAGTTGGCCGTACTTGGATTGAGTTGGTGCGATTTTATAACAGACACTGAGGGAGACTTCACAGTTGAAAGAGTCTGGAGGGATGATGAAATGATAAAAGAGATGAAAAAGAAGGTGGACCTGTACTTCTTTGGTACATATATGAATGTGCATCTTCAGCAGAAAGTGAAATGCACTTAATGAATAAAGGAAATTAATGACTAAAGGATTTTATTAATTCCCTTTTTTTTTGAGAACATTGAGTACATTATTTACTACATTCCATATTTACAATACTTTCAGTATATTTACATATTTACAATGTTTTCAGTAGACAGTTAAATGACTGGGAGAAACACTATTCAACAGGGATGTAGCCTTTTAAATCAAGTGGTCCCTTGATTTAAATCAACAGTCCACAGCTGGTTGACTGTCCCAGACAAGGTTAGAGGGAGAGTGTGCAGATGCAGTATTCCTTGACTCTGCGTATTGCTCTTTCCACAAGGATTCGAAGTCGGGCAATTGCTTGTGTTTTTAGAGCATTCTCTTTGGTGAACTGTGCTGTGGTTAGAGATGAAATGAGTTCATTTCTTTTATTTCGGTGAGTGCCGCAGTACTTTTTAAACATTTGTCTGCACATCATATAGATTATCATTTTGGTCACAGTTTTAATATGAAATGTTAAATTTGGGGCGGCACAGTGGCGAGGTGGTTAGCACTGATGCCTCACAGCGAAAAGGTCACCGGTTCGAATCCATGGGCCGGCTGGCCTTTCTGTGTGGAGTTTGCATGTTCTCCCTGTGTCTGTGTGGGTTCTCTCCAGGTACTCCGGCTTCCTCCCACCAGCCAAAGACATGCTCATTAGGTTAATTGGTGATTCTAAATTGGCTGTAGGTGTGCATGTGAGTGTGTCCCTGTGTGTTGGCCCTGCGATGGACTGGCGACCTGTCCAATAAATTTTCATTTATTTTAATTAATATTCAGTAGCGGTGGAAAGAAAAGATCCAGCTCATATAACTGGCCATCAAAGAAGACTCAAGAAAAATAAATAGACGTCTATTTAACCGGCTCAGCTGAGTCCTACCACGTTTGATTGAATTACAATCAATATATGGCACCATCTAACATCTTACATCTCACTCGGCAGAGAAACAAAACCCTGTGTGTTGGCCCTGCGATGGACTGGCGACCTGTCCAGGGTGTACCCCGGTGGTATAATCAGCGTTGCCCCACGGTCAGCTAGCAGCTTCTCGATGGTGAAACCCTTGTCTACCATGCAGCCATCTCCTGGCTCCAGTAAGTCTCAAGCAGTCCACTTCGTTCAGTCAGCTCTTGGTCAAAGATGGAGCCAGTGAAGAGACTTGACACAAAAGTCACAGCACTACATGGGGCAATCCCTATTAAGCCCTTCATGGTACGATGAGTAAACCTCTGACCGGAGAGTGAGGGATGATGGATTCAGGCATCGCACCTCTGTGCAGTTGATGATTACCCGAGCATCTGGACTGTACTGCACAAATTTGCTTGGCATGGTGTTTCTGACTTGCTGTTTACTCATCCAGATGGGAAAGGAGCCAAGGAGCAGGTAAAGGTAGTTGGCCCACGTTATAACAACACAGAGACAGTGGACACACTGACCTGAAACATGTCGGCCAGCACCTTCTCTTGCAGGCCTGCAGCAACTCAGCAGCAGAAAAGAAAAAACTCATCGCCCAGTTGCAGTCTACGTGTTGGACTGGGAGAAATGGGTTCAAATGTTTGTCCCTTTTTCTGAGCTTTCGACCAATAAACCACCATGGAAATCACAAAAAACATCTCTTGACGTGAATCTTGTGTAAAAAAGGATGTCTTTGTCTGAGACCCAAAATCGGTGAAAATGCACTTGACCCACTTTCAGCTTTGACAGCTCTGTTGTCAGCTCCTCGATTTCCAGCAGCATCCAGTGCACCTGTATGAGATGAGAGAAGAAATTAAAACATCTGACCCAGATTTTGTCTGTGACTTGCATACTGGAAGTAGTTAGGACTGCATGATATTTCTCTGTATTGCTGTTCACGGTCCTGAAAAGACATTTCAGCATCTGCCCTGGCTATATGACAAACGGGTCTGAAAACAACTTCTTATATGGAAAAGAAATTATTTTTTTTTGGTGGGGGGAAAATGGGGGGGTTGGAGACAATGCAGAAATTTGATGTGATTTCAAGACTGGATTACACGGGAACCGCTAATCATACTATCTCAAGAAATCGTGAGATATTACACAGAGAAGAATGGGTATGACATGGATGCAGAGCTATATTAGTGACATTAATTTTGATATAAATTCAACGCTAATTATCTTGCGAACCGTTCATCACAGAAACTAGCAACAAGCATCGTTGGAAAGGTGTGTGTGGTGTCTGTGATAAAAACATTTAAGAACACTGGCAAACACTGACATACCTGGTTTACAGTGGCGGTTCTGGCGGGGGGGGGGGGGGCAACAGGGGCCAGTGCCCCCGTAACGCTGAGTCTGGACCCCCCTGTGGCCCCCCCTCCAAACGAAGATTATACAGTAATTATTAAAATTGTGATATTGCGCCGACGCAAAAAGCGGAACTAATGCGCATGGCTCAACATTCTAGTCGGATTCTTTAGTGCGTTACACCACTGAAAATGGCGGCCAGTTTTGATACCATCAACCCGACAAGAGGCAGTGAAACAATTACAATATTATATTGTTATAAGGTAAGACTTCTGGTCAAAAAATGTTGTTGGCTAACTTTATGAATTATAATAGCAGCTTGCCAGACCAGGCGTTAATGTCAGCTTGACTTGATTGCATGCTTCTAGCTAACTTTAGTTAAACCTTACTACAACAAAAAAAACAAGCTCGCAACAGTAGCCTATTGTGATAAATGTAATTTATATACTGGGCTGCTGAAGTGTTGTGTATAGGGTTGCCAACTCCCTGAAAAATAAATAAGGGACACCTCATTGGCAGGGCCGGCCGACCCGAATGTCTTCACCCTTCCCAGTGTGATGAATCTTTTAGCCCTTATTTGTGTGTGTGAAACAATTTTTTTAACTATTTGACTCAAACCTGAATTGAATTAATCATGAAAAACAAATTATTATTCAACAGTTTATTTTTAATACAAAATAACAAAATTAACAGAATAAAACCTGTCCTGCTTAACTTAAAACTGTATACATTAATAAAAAACAATAGCAAGCAGAACATTCCTCTTTTAATAGTGCAATAAGAAAAATGCAAACAGAAAGTGTGAGGAAAAGTTGTTTGTCTTCAGGTATCTTCTTCGCAAGCGACAGTATACCTAGCGGTATTCCCGCTGTCAGCTCATTGTAGATGGACTGGGAATAAGTTACCGTCAATTTTATTATAAAGCGCCCTGTTATTTATTACTTCCATTGACATTTTACTCACTATTTTTGATTCTCACGGTAATACGGAACTAAGTGTGTCCTGTTTCAGCTCAATACGGGAAGCGTAGTTTTGTTTCTAAATACGGGACGATCGCGTTTTTTAAGGGACGGTTGACAACCCTAGTTGTGTATTTCTCTCCATTGCTTTTTGTCTATAGTTTTTTATGTATATATAATTGATAATTGCATATAATTGATCATAATTAACTGAGAAACTGAACCAAGGCTGCACCTAACAGTTATTTTCATTATCAATTCATCTGCTGATTATTTTCTCCAATCACTTAGTACATTCTATGAAATGTTCTTATCATTTTTTTTTATACTTGTGTCTCAAATGTTCTGTTTTGAATTATTCTATTAGAACTGTTGGTTACAATGGTCACTAGTTATATAAAAATAAATCAAATAAGATTTCGAATCTTTGTCTTTTTGTCCCGGTTTGAAT
Source organism: Chelon labrosus (assembly GCF_963514085.1). NCBI lineage: Eukaryota > Metazoa > Chordata > Actinopteri > Mugiliformes > Mugilidae > Chelon > Chelon labrosus. Next base: position 29,067,807 of record NC_140339.1, on the reverse strand, counting down.
GTGCCCCTCTGACAAAACCCCTGGCCCCGAACCAGGCCCCCTCAGTGAAACTGGTCTAGAACTGCCACTGCTGGTTTAGGAGCAGAACCGTAATCATGTTCCGTCATCACCACCGAAGCTGCAATCTAATCCATCACCTCTTCCTCACATGGCAGGGGCTGCTCCAGAGGAAGGGCTGGACAAACGTCATGGCCTAAGCGAGCTGATGCTCTTTTATAAGCAGACATACTTATGGGGGCTATTATTGTAGCAAAACTATCTGCAAATGTGTATTTCAATCCGTGTGTGTGTAACTAGATTTGCAAATGTGTAAAAAAAATCTGCAAATGTGTACATTGATCTGTATGAGTAGACAAATCTGTAAATGTGTGATCTGTAAATATCTGGCCTCTCCATTGGATGTGTTCTTACACGTAACTTTTGCTACACTAGATGGCGTGCTGTAACATAGGGCTCTCAAATGAGACACGCGTACCCATTTCAATAAGTACACACGCTCACATGCCACACTTCTTTTATCACAGAAGTGATAAAATTTGCCGCACATTATTAACATAGACTGTTTAAAACAAGAGATTAGTAATCTATGAATGGATGAGGCGAACGCAGACTCCTCTGCTTGAATCAGCGACCTATCAGCCAATCGATGGGACAAAATAGTATTTCTAGTCGCTAGGTGAAATAGTAGCGCTGTAAATGCGTGCACACGTCAAAGAAGAGATAAGATAAGATATGTTTATTAATCCCATGTATGGGAAATTTCCTTGTCACAGTAGCATGGAATTTGGCCAAAAAAATAAATATATATATACAGAAAACAGTGACAACTTCGTCAGGGAAAAGTTACCAAAAAAACACAAATACAAAAATTTTGAAAAATATATACAAAAAATATACAAGAAATAACAATACTCTGAAAAAAATATAGAGAGAAAGAACTAGAAATATAAAGGCATTCTGTATATACAGTGTGGTGGTGGAGTAAACTTTACAAATAAATAGTTGAAAAGAGCTGGAAGTGGAAGCCCGGGAGGATGAACTTATTTTAATGCGTGAGAGCCCTGTTATGTTACAGCACACCATCCAGCCTCCATTGCATCGGGATCGGGACCACTGTTCATCCCAGCCATACGGTCTGTGGTCTGTGGTACCAGCCAGCCCAGGTAGCTGGTAGCTAGTATCATTTGGTGCTAGCCTAGCGCCCACTGGTGGTATGTAGCTGTATAACTACGGAGGCACACTGCGCGCATTTCCGGATCTGCCGCAGCAGAAGTGTAGCAAAAGTCACGCGTAAGAACACATCCAATGGAGAGGCCAGATATTTACAGATCACACATTTACAGATTTGTCTATGCATACAGATCAATGTACGCATTTGCGGATTTTTTTTTTTACACATTTGCAAATCTAGTTACACACACGGATTTGTTTTACACATTTGCAAATCTAGTTACACACACACGGATTGAAATACACATTTGCAGATAGTTTTGCTACAATAATGGCCCCATAAATAATGGCTGCATAACATAACCCATTAGACTGTGAAAGATCTGACTTGGGAATGTGTGCAGAGTGGTTCCGCCTTGCCCAAAAGCACTGTTTCACACTGGGAGTGTTTATGTTTTTCGAGTGACTCTGTGTGCAGCTTTTTGCTTCCATGTACTGTGTTTGGCTTGTCTGTCATCGCAGCTTTATCTTGGTCTTTCTGGGAGACCTTTATTCACAGGTACTGTACAAATACTCAGCAAGATGTGGTCTGGTGTAATATTTGAATATTTGTCTAGGGAAGTGTTACCTCCCGCGTATGTAGCCAGGGGATGAAGGGAGGAAAACAAAAGAAAATTGTTTCCGGGTAAAAGGAAAGCGACACAGAGACCGCGATAACTGTGTGTACAAAGGATGTTTCTTTATTCAAAAACAAAATACTAATGATAACTAAGACAGCTGAGGGGTATTCCATCAAGCAGGCTAAAGGCAAAGTCAAGCTTAAATGGCCAAGTCTGGCTAATATGAGTGAGAGTTCGGTTCCATCAAAGAGGCTGAGATTAGCCCCAACTCAGTAACCATGGAAACTATGACTCCGGCTAAGCCTCAACCATGGCTAAGCCAGAACTGTGGCTCAGGTTTCCGTTCGATCAATCTGAGCCTCAACCCTGTTCCATCAAGGTGGCTAATGTGAATGCCAGCCAAGTAACCATGGTAACTTATCCTGCCGGGCAAACCTGGGCCCGTATTCCTAAAGATTCTAAGAATCCTCTCAGAGAGCGCCTATCTTAGCCTAAAAATTCCTAGCTAGGAGTTTTAGCTTAGGAGTGATTCCAGAAAATTCTTAGAGAACTCTTAGCAAGGAATGGACAGAAACTCTTATCTTAGTGAGGAGGTGTGGTTGACCCCGTTGCTAGGTATGAGTCATCATTTCAAGGGGTGTGATTGGTTGATCCTAAAAGCTAGATAAAAATACACTTTTGGTGACAATTGGCCTAGAATGGACGTCAAATTAATAGACTTAATAACAGAATCTAATCTCTATGAAGACTGTATAATTATAAATAATACTTTACATAAAAATAAATAAATAGTAAGCTATACTTTAAAAATTATCCTATAAAATGTGTGATTAAACTCAGGCCCACTTGCACAGTATTCACATGCTGATAGTTCTATTTATTTGCTTTCATTCATTTACCACACTGGTAACATTTTGCACTTCATCCATTTGGTATTAACAAGAGTAAAATGGCTCAGCTTTCATCAATTTCTGTGATTGCTAACCGGCCAAAAGAAGCAGTGTTGGTTGATGTTCAAATCTTCCAAAAACCAAACAGCAGTGGAGAAGAAATGAAGTAGGAAACCCAACTGGACAGAGGAACTGTGTTTGCTTCTGGATCAACTGGTCAATGAGAATTAAAGTGTTTAAGACGTAGATTTGGCCCCAACTCATCACTGCTACCTCAGTGTTGTGATGACTTTCATTTCCGATGATACAGTTGTCCCTCGCTATAACGCGGTTCACCTTTCGCGGCCTCGCGGATTTTTTTAGTGCAATTTTGCATGCTTTTTTTTTTTTTTTTTTTTTTTACAGCGCATTGTTTTTTGCGTCCTGATTGGCTAAGGGACTGTAGCCCATTGTCAATCAATCTCCTCCGTACGGTGTCTCTTGTACAGTACAGAATTGCGTTCAGCTTGCCAAATTTGATCGCTGGCAGTGTGACTGAAGTGCGGTATGTTTGCAAGTTATTGAGAAAAGTGTATAAAGTGTGTAGTGAGGGGTTTTGCAACCTTAAAACATTTATAATCATTGTAAAAAATAAAGCTGACTACTTCGCGGATTTCGCCTATTGCGGGTTATTTTTAGAACGTAACTCCCGCGATAAACGAGGGACCACTGTATTGCGATTGTAACAAGCTTGATTGTCATTCAGTGTTTGGAGAATATCTCTCCTGTCTCTTCTTTCAGCCATTTTCTCCTCTGCTTAAGAAATTCCTAAGCCTCCTAAAAGTCCTCCTCCCTGCTCTTAGCAGATCTCACCTTAGGAGTACTCTTAAGAGCTAAGATTCTTTAGGAATAGCTTTTATCTTTACTAGGAGCTACTCCTAACTTTGAGAGGGAAACGTCATGATTCTAAGAATTTTCTTAGAATTTGGCCACTAGGAGCAACTCTTAGCGCTAAGAATCTTTAGGAATACGGGCCCTGGTCTGTAGCAGGCTAAAAGTGAAGCTTAGCACCATCTATGATCAAAGAATGTCCAATAGACAGAAACAGAGACACAAAACTGTCATGGAATGATAAAATAATATGTAAAACATAAAATATATAATAAAATGTATTAAAGAAATTTATACTAATAATTATATATATATTATCTATAAGTACATTAAAGAACAATATCATGAAAATAAAACACAAATAAATTAATTAATAAAATTAAACTAATTAGCCAAAAAATATAATAAAAGGAAACTGAGGCATTGAAAATAAAAGATTGAATATGTACACCAAACCACAATTAGATGTAAATGTGTAAAACCACCACCAGCACCAAGGGTCTTCCAGGACAGGACCAACCCGTTGACCCACACAGATGCATACCTGTGGGAGAGGTACCGGTTCAGCAGGCAAAGCATTGTGTATTTATGCAGTTTGCTTGAACCACACATTATGAGGGTCACTCACCGCAGCCAGTCTCTGACCACTGTGCAGTCAGTCTGTATTGCACTGCGGTTCTTTGCCAGTGGTACATTTCTCTACAGTGTTGGTGATGCTGAGAAGTTAAGCAAAGCAACTGTTTGCAGAGGGGTAACAATTATATGTCCTCTATTCATTTGTGATTTCCAGCATCGCCACATATTATGCAAAGGAGTAGAGATGATCACATGGGGGCGTCCATGATGTCATATTGTCATAGGCCATGACTAATTGGAAGCAGAGACAGATGGCAATGAAGTAATAAATTTATTTGAATAAAGTAATTTCCATAGTTATCTTTCATATTTATACATTAAACATGACACAGAGCAAACACATTACAGGTAAGAGCAGTCTACCTGGCCCTGAAGCAGTTCCTTAATATCTACATCACCTTCCCTGGCCATCATGACCCACAGCGGATCAAGGAGACATTCTATGCAATTGCAGGTTTGTGACAGTCATGTAAAATACTTTGATTAAATGTAGCCTGTCATTATCAAAAATGTAGGCAAGGCAACTTTATATAGCACATTTTAGCACAAGGTGATTCAAAGTGCTTTACATAAAATAAAATGAAAATACAACAAATCAACATATAGCATCTGGGACAAAATACAGAAGTAGCACAAATACAGCATGTAAAAATGACAGGCTTAAATGAAAATGATATAAATTCTATACAATTAAACAGAGCAATTGGCCATGCAGGAAATAAATTAAAGCTATCCCATCGATTTGCATAACAATCAGTTGATAAATGTGATGAATATCACTTTCTAACATTACTACTAGGGCTGCCAAATGATAAAATAAGGAGAATTTCACATAAATTGCAGTGAAACAATAATGCTATTTTAATTATGTTCATATGAATGTTACTTATTAGGGCTGTCTTTTTGTTCTTTGGGGATTTTCCTTTTAATTTTAGGGATTTGGTTGCATTAATAGGTCCACATAATTGATTAGTTTAAAACAAAAACCATCAAGAAATCAATTGGTAGATTATTGTCTACATATATTTTGTCCCTTTGATGGGGGATTTATATAACATGATGATGCTGAAATACTTAATTTTCTTTGTCACTTACGCATTCAGCCTGTCGGCAGTATTCTGCCACGCCACATCCCTCGCTTTATTGATTGCCGCGGTATTGCCCTTCTTTCGGATTACGTGGCTGTAATCCTCATATACCTCCATGAGGAGGGTTTGCTCCGCTGCAGAGAATATTTCTGCACGCTTTCCATTGCTTTTCGGCATTTTTGACAGTGTTCGGCACTCGACTATAATGGGCTTTTTAGTTTCCCTGTGGGCGTGCACAAGTTGAGACTTAACAGGTGAGGCTTGACTAAGCGTCAGGTGGAGCCAGCTGATTGCACTTGATGGAACGACTTGGAGCTAGATTGGGAAGTGGAGCTTAGTCAAGCTTCAAGCTTACACCTAAGTCTGGCAATTCTTAGCTACGTTGATGGAATACCCCCCAGGTCACAAGACTAAACACAACCGACCACGACCGACAGCCACAAACAAACTAAAGGCGCCACCACACCTGGGGGGAAAAAAGACAAAACGAACCAAAAGCGCCACCACACCTGGGGGGAAAAACCAAGAAAGATTAGTACCTGTCTTTTCCACAGAAAAGACTAGTCAGTACTTCACCATTCAGAGTTCCAACAAGCAAAGTCAACCTCACGCTTCCACCACTGTGGTCCAACATCTCTCTCTCCCCGGGCCGCACCTCTCCTCCACTCTTTAACCAGGATCAGCTGATTACCTGAGTGGGAACGGCTGCTGGTCGGAGGAGGGGCGATCACCTGGAGGAGGAGGAGAGTGGGAGAGACAGACGCAAGCACACCAAAACAACCATAGAGGCACTAGGGCCGTAACAGGAAGTATTATGACAGCACCCTGAAGGACAGCGGGAACCTTAAAGCGACCACAGCCCAACAGAATGCTTCAAAGCTCCTTTTATCATTCTCCTCAGTTGTGGAAGAATTCAAGGCCACCAAGGCAAGGGCAGCCTGTACACTACTACTGTCCAAGGATGAGAAAGTCCGGCATGCTAGCAATGCCATCAAGTGTGGCAGGAAGTGGAAGCCACAGGAAGCGGTGAAAGAAGCAGAAACTTACTGGAGGCACCAAGAAACGGTGTGTCGGGGTGGCTAGGCCTCAGAAACTACAGTGCCAAGTGCCAATAAATGTATTCATGTCAAATTTCTTAATCAACTTAGTTTAAAATGGGATCGTTTTTTTCTTTCTTCAGGGCTGATTTTGAACATTCTTTCTTTCATTCTTTCTTTTTCTTAAAGAAAAGTCTTTAAGAAATCAATGTTATTTAGAAATATTATAGACCCATACAATTGTACATGATCAATTTTATCAACATTGGGATTTCTTTCAGTGGGAGTGACTGGGTATTACTGTTTCTCTTTAGCAATACTTCACTACAGACAATGAATCAAATGAAAAATGTATATAATAATTTATATTTTACCAAATAGTAATTTAAAGGTCTAGAAATCAAAACACATTTAATCATACTGGATACCACGACCTTCTGTGACCCTACTTGGTTACTCCTGAAGTGGACGAATACACTTCCACGCCACACAAGGGCTGTTTGACCAAGAAGGATAGGGAAAGTGAGTGAGAAGAGAATACACCCAACTGAGAAGGTCAGTCACTGTGGCAACTTTTTCTAGACTACTTTGAAGAAGTAGAAATTCGACGTTTTTATTTCTGTCTACATAATTCCATATGTTTTTCCCCTGCAGCAACCATGTTGTTCTATGATGTAGATTCCAAAACTTTGACTGGTATTTTTAAAATACTGTATTTTAAATACAGAGTCTGCAGTTTTGACATTGTATTGTTTTCAGGCAAAAAGTCTGGTGATTGGTTGAACAAACATACAATAGACATTCTTGACTTGCAGTACATCTTTATTATAGAGATCAGTGGGTTTACAATCTTATCAAGCTAAAACTAAGTACACTAATACATTAGACATAAATAGAGGAATTACGAATGCAAATGAAGGTGACAATGATTCAGTTATGACCATTACAGTCCTAAAACTTCATGCATGGTACAAGTAGCCCTTCCTCTGCTCATCCGGTTTTCCTTATCTCCTTCGTCGACGTGACCGTGACCTGATGCTGGAAGTGGCCAATTCACCGTTCCCACGTGCTTGGCACTCTGTTTTGAGGCACCCGCAGGAATCAATGTGGGTGTAGGTGTAGGTGATCTCCGTATTGTCAGGGCAGGAGAGCTGGACTTTCCGCTCAGACGTGGTCAACTCCTGGCAGCAGGAGCAGGTGTGCTCTAAAGATTTCGTTTTGGTGGAGTAACTGTGAGAAGAGAGAAAGGCAGGTGTGAAGAAAGTGAAGAAAGGTGTGCCGATGTGAAATAGGGTAGCAAGGACATTGGAAGAAGTTGAATTCAGTTTGTGAAAATTCCGATACGAAAACAGTGACTAGAAAGAAAGTATTTTAAATCTATAATCTTCCTGTTAAATAAATCTTTTAAAGAAGCACTCTGTTGCTATGTTTTGCGTTTATATATGGCTGTGCACAAAATCACTATGTATTCCCAGTGCATTACATTTAATGTAGTGTCATAGACATTCCATATTGCATAGTAAATAGATAATACGGAGTGGCATCATGGTAGTGATAGGAATGAGGATTTTTGAAACTTGACCAAAATTATGAACTAAAGGTCTAATCTAATGCTGAAATACTAATGATGTTGACTCTTTCTGTTTTAAAGTATTACAATTCCCCATCTCAGTGGAAATGCCACTAATAAAGTGATAAAAGGGCTAATGTATGGTAAAACATTTTCTCAGAACCAGAAACATGTTTTTTTAAGACCAATTAAGAGTTTTTCTGGAACGAATGACATGAAATGGGATGTAAGAGGAACTCACAAGGTGAACGTCCCACATGCCCCAGAACAAGATGTAATGCTGATCAGGTCTTTGGAGTGGCAGCCTTGGCTTTCCAGATGTACACTAGTTGTGGACGCATTGCATGCGTCACCCTTCGGAATACCTGAGATAGACAGGAGAAATATGTTGAGAGCATTGACTGTATAAATAATCCTGTATAATCCTTTCATTTATCCCACAGTGGGGAAATTTGCCACAGTTGTCTGAAAAATAAAAGCAAAACGGCTGCTAAACAGAATAACCTGTCTTACCTTTTTGAGCTCTGAATCAATACCAATAAAATTACAAATTGCTGAATATACAGTATGAATAGGCTTGATATAATGTCTTATGTCTTTATGTATTACCATACCTTCAAAATGTCTAAGCATGCATTATATAATACAAGTCATAAAGAATCATAATTATATAACTGGGCCAGCTATCAGGACTGGCCACAGTGGTTCTGCTCATTTGTGGCTCATCAAGCCACACAAGAGCATAAATACTGTACAGGAAATTATAAAGAACTTGTGGACGAATACATACAGGCATGACAGCATCCGTCTGGAGCTATGGTCTCCGTTCCCTGCAAATGAACACACTCACATCAGTATTCTCATGACGCAAGCTTCTCTTTAAAGACATTCATATTAAATAGGTGGCATTGTGTGTGTTTTATATAACTATGCATAGGACTTCGTACATGAACCTTCCAGCAGAGTTTATTTTGTTCAGGGATACTTGCTTCCACATGAGCTAGGCTACTTTTTCTCGAGATTCAGTGGCCCACATTTGCTTATATGAGCTAGAGTGGACATCAGAGTGAAAAGTAAGACATTTTTGACAGTATATTTAAATAAAGGATAGGAGAACTTTGTTGTGCCCTTTTCTTAGTACCGAAGTGTTGTTGACATTGCACTTGCTTTACATTTGTTTCTTAATTGTGTTACTGATAATGGCAGCTGTGCAAGTGTATGCAGGTGTGTGTGTGAAGTCTACCGGTATGCATTTAGTAGGGTCATAGGCTGGGCAGATGATCTTGGCCTCGATGGTGATGAACTGATTTGCAATTTGCACACATTCAAACTTCACACAGGGGGTCGCTTCAGGAGTCCAAATGTTGCCAGGCTGAAGAATAACATTACACAATTTTAAATTATTGAAAACTACTTTTAAAGAATTCACTTTAAAATAAATTCCACTTGCAACATATTTCAACAGGACAAGTTTGTACACCATATATTATGTGATTTAAAAGCCAGCATTGGAAAGGATGCTCAGCTCTACTTCCATACACGGGGCATACCAATGACAAATACCAACCTTTAATGTATGCGTGGAATTGTCTGACATTGTGACAACACAGCTTGTCTGGACGCACCTTCCACAGCACTGGCCAGAGACGATCCGGTACTCGAAACCCTAAATATGGACAAAAACACGGCATATAAACAATATGTAAACCAGCACAAGATCCACTATGGATCAGGTTTTTTATTGTCAGGATTTGGATTTGGGCTTGACATTTAAAGCTTTACAGTATGTTCATATCACATAGGTAACTATAGAAAGAAGGGATAGACTCACACAGTTTCATAATGTTTGTTTGTTGTTTCATTCAGTTTCATTCTATTATATACAGCATGCATAATAAGACTTGTCTTACCAGAGGACAGTATGTGTCACATGGAATGGGCTGGCATTGTATTGTGTGAAGATGGTTGGTGACATCTATCTGGTCACTACAAATGCACTTCTGACATGGCTTCATCGGTACCTGGTCTCCAACCTGGATGGACAGGGTAAGAAGGTCACAACAAAATACTTTGTAACATACTGTATTATTGCATCTGATTTGAATTTGAGGTATAGTGTATTAAATTCAAATGTAATAGCTGTGTGTGTTCTCATTAGTTATGGCAAATTGACTTCCTGTGCAAAGTCGGATGAGACTAATATTCTAAGAATTATGGAGAATTAACAGACAATTTGTGTCTTTGTCTCTTTTCTTCACCAGTTTCACTTGAAAGTGTGAGCTCTCACCCGATATTCTTGGTTGTTAAACACACACACGTCATTTTTAGGCACTGTGAAGAAAACAAAACAAAAAACAAAAGTTGATTAATGCATTATAAATGAGATACGATAACAGCAAAATTTAATCCTGGCCATGCAATTACAGTGACATGAACACACAAGCACACTCACCGCATATGTATTTGGCACAACAGACCCCCGTCGTGGTCTTGATAGTAAAACCAGCAGGGCAAGGTTGCACAATACCGGAGCACCGCTTCACATCACACTCTGTTCAGAGACACAGATGGATGAATAAAGAAGAGTAAGTTCACACAGAAAAATATAGAATACAAATAAGGGCCTTGATGCTCACAACAGGCATTTCCTATTACAATTACTGTTCCTGAGTGATGGGTGTTTTCTCTGAACTTACTTCAGAGTGACCACAGTGCAAATTCAGTCACTAAAGCTTGGTGACTACAATATTAGCAACTTGTTGTTCACTTACCACACTTCTCCTTTTGACAGCAGCCCACAGTTTCATGAACCTTGACCATGCCTTCTTGGTCACAGCTGAGTGGTGGCTGTGCTGGACAGGACACAGGATGGCAGGTGACCTGTAAGGTGTCCTCTTCACATATACACTCATTACAGCCTTCTGTCCATGTTGCTTTGGCCTGAGGATACAATATTGCACGTTAATTACTCATCCAAGGTAATGTTGAAAGGGACTGGCATTATAGGCTAAATGATTTACCTTTGTCCATTTTCCATTGGGCAGTCGACAGATTTCTAATGTGAGAAAAATATAAAACATAAATGGACATTCATTCATTTCAGCTTTGGTTATCCTGGCTCAGGAGCTCAGCTAGTGATACTTTTAAATGGTATTAAGAGTCCTTTCCTATTTTAAAAAAGAATAACAATGCTTGACCCACAGTCAGGGCACTGCGTTGTGTACAAGCCAAGGACTGCTGTATTGGATGAGGTGCAGATACTTACTTTAATGACAACTGTACATTCATAAACAGAACACATGTATTGCTGTAATGCTATTCGCTCTTACCACAGGTGGGCACGCATTCATCTGAGGTAGAAGAGAGAAGGAATGTGTTGTTTGGACAGGTGCAACCCTCCAGCTTCACATTCATCATAGCGCTAAACTGATCAACACTATAGATGAATTTCTCGTTGTACCTGCAGAGACAACAGCATGCAGTGTCATAATCACATCGTGTAGTATGTGATTAATAAGAGGGTAGGTGAAATGCTTTACCAGGAATCACAGGTAGGCTGCACAAGAGGGACACAGGCCTGGTACACTTTCGGGCTTTTACATTTATATTCTATTTAGAGGAGAGAGACAAAAATTGATTATAGTCATTACTGGGTGATGGGTTTGGTGAGATGTGTTTCATGTATTGCAATTGCATACCACAGAGTCCTTTGGTGGCACTTCTCCAGTCAATACACACTCCAGCCTCAGCACAGGCATCAGCATATGTTTGTATGCTGATGCAGCCAATGTGAGAAAGGTTCATGTGGCAAACATCAAACTCACAGGCCACAACAAATGGGGTGTAGTCAATGAGCTTGTGGCAAGCTTCAAACACACTGGGAAGATGGGATTTATAGTCAGTAAAAACACTGGACACAAACTGAACGTATCTTTGCACAAGTTTTGTCATTTTGTGACTATTTTGCAATCTCCCATGAAAATGGGGTGGAATACTATGCATCCTTGTCTGTAAAGGTTCTCAGTCATCCAGGTTAATGGCATTCAATAGCAGGGATAAAGATACAAAACCAATTGCAGATCCAAGTAAGAAATGACCCAACAAGTCCATTTGCCTTCACTTCAGCTTTGCATTTTTGGATACATACATCCATATTTATCATTTTCTTGTTTTGGTGTCTTCTGTGTTTATTTTTCTATATTGTAGAACATATTAAAAGTAATGAAAAACCCCTGCACCCTTGCAGGCAGGGTCTAGGTCTATGTAAGTAATCAATGTATATAAAGACTGTCTGTCACTGATTAAATTTTAAAAAAATGCAAATAATGCTTATATAAGGTCTGTAATTTAAAATAACAAATTAATGTAACAAGTTGAAATTAAATCATTATTTGAACCTGATGTTACATATTATGATTTTGACATGATCTTTTTTCCTCCTACCTGCTCTTGATGATCTCACAGATGCTTGGATCGCAAGGAGGTGGTGGTGGTGGGGGAGGTGGAGGCTTGCAGTCGCTGTCATTAGTATGCCACTCATGCGCCATATTGGGACATGAAGGATCAATTTTACCAGTGGGCAACATGCAGTCATCTGTCCGGTTGTTGTCACATGTACCTAGAGAGTCCTCAATCATTAGTAAAGTCATGACATACAGTAACTCAAGTGAGTCACATGCAATATAACATATCTATGGGGTTCAATACATAAAGTTTTCAGTGACTATAAAAATGCCATTCAATCATCAACTGATATTCTCACAGTACATTTCAGCTGCAGGACTCACCACATTGCCCCTCTGTGTTGCCCGCAAATTGACTGTAGGGCAGGTAGATACTAAAGATGAGCCCTGAGAATGTGATCTTGGCATGAATTTCGGGGATGATGAGCACCGTATCAATACCAGTGGTAGTTAAACGGAAGTCACCATTCTGATATGCAGGACTTACAGGCTTGTCATTCACAGAAATCTGCAACAGAAGCATGTCACAGAAACGTCAGAAAGGCCCGTTAACAAACTTTTTTTTTTTTTGCAAAATACAGTGCAACTACAGTGGTGGTATTTTAACAGCTGCAACCCATAGAAGACAATTCACAAACATCACATCTCACAGTCATATCCTCGTAAAATGGCTTTTGCAGATATGTGGATCACTTCCTGCCAGTGTTATTTGCTTAACAAAAAATACAAACACACCATAAAATAAATAAAAGTGGTGACAGATACTACATAATGCAGGTAAATATGAATACAGTGATAATGGGAGGTCGCCATCTGCTGGCCTAACCAGTAACTGCCCCTGAAGCTCACGAAAGCTGAAAAAAAGTAAGCCACAAATACACAAATCCAGTTTCAGGCCAACAAATGAATCTACAAATGTGTATGTGTTAGAGTGTAAGAAATTCTTCCATATTTTTGTTAGTCAAATAAAACAGTCCATACTAGTGGTTGCAACTAAACTATTGGCAAGAAGGGATAGTTGCAGCGAGAATAATTTCAGGATATGAGAATATTTGAGTGTTTTTAAAATTACATGGTTTGTGAAAATCCCATTGACATCCGACTGCGTTATGAAGATTTTGTAGCCTTGGTAGAAGACAGTGATGGACTGAGGACAGGACAGGCCATCAACTGAACCGCAGTAGTAGTTAGAAATCTGAACGCTGAAGTTGTATTTGGGCAAAATCTCTTTCACCAGCCAGTAGGAACAGTTGCCTTGAAAGCCATAGTAGGTTCCATCGAAGGTCACATAATGTGGGTCTCCCCAACCATAGCAGATACCTTTATATGATAAAGATAATGAATTACACATCTGATAGTACTTGATGTAGTTGTATCTGATATGCACACACACACACACACACACACCCACACACACACACACACATATATATGGACTTTTAACTTTGTGTGACCTATCAATATTTTAGTAACTCAAACTTACATTGGCACTCATAGTGGGAGCAGCATCCATCATCATCCATCACTTCAACAGTAGGGAAGTTATTTGCGCACACTATAGGCTTCTTCGGTGGACATTTTGTGTCGGTATATGTAACTTCACCATTTTCACATTTTCCCGTACGACAATTGCTTTCCTTCCAGCTTTCCCCATCCTACGAGGAGAAACACAGGTTGAAATTAAAGAAAAGAAGGTCACACATTTTGTTTAGCAAAATCCAGAAAACAATAAATGAGGAATAGATTTTTTTTTTTTTGTGTGTGTGTGTGTGTGTGTGGAATACAAATAGAATTACCTTCCTTGGAGGAACTACATTGACACAGCTGAGAGGACTGGGAGGAGGACATGCATAGCTTGTTGCCACCACATAACAAGTATCATTGCAGTAGCCTTTGTAACAATAGCCTTCATAGTCTGTCACATTGTAGACAATGGATCCTGAAAAGGAGACACAAGAATATTTCTCAAAATGAACCCATAACATATGTAATGTATAGAGACGATACACTGTATAACTGACACATATATGAGGACATGCATAATCTTGTAATATTATTTAACCACATCTGTTCTGTCTTTCCAAGCAGTTTTACACATTTAGTCTGGTTGTCATTAAAGGTTCCCTAACAGATGAAGTAGCACTCTCTCCACAGCTACTTCTCAGTGTGCATCTGTTTCCTCTGTAAAGTGAGAGGAATTGACATATAAAGATGCACATGTTCTGACAATCAGTCTATGTTACTAATTTGTGCAACTGTTTTAGCTAAGGCCAATGAGTGCAAATGGCTGTCTATTTAGTTTTTCACTGTCATGTTTGGTTGATGCAGCTGTTCACTCAAGTCAAGTCAGTTTTCTGTTAGGACAAAAAGTAAAGTAGTCCAAACATATAACTGTAATAGTTTAGGCCAGTCACATTCCTTTCTTGTTTTAGGTATGGAGAATTTCAGTGTGTGTACAACATTTCTGATTCATGAGTAGCACATGGATTTTCCATTTGATATATTCAGTATATGTACTTGTTTGATGAGAGATGATTTGAACAAATGTAACATAAAAGATGTATCCAAGGTTTGTTTTCAACTTATAATTACTCTTTGAATAACTTTCAATTTAAAAGTCATTGTTGGTGGAGTCAAATAAAAGACAACAAAAACTGTGACTGACAAGTACAATGTTACATAATTTATATAATTATAATTATAATGCCCCAAATGGTATAATAAGACTTGGATCAGAACTTACCAGGAGGGAAATCGGTACCATTATGATGACAAACGCAAGGTGTAGTTGTTTCAGTTGTGGTAATAGGTGTTCTGGTTGTAGTAGTTGTAGGTGGTTGGGTTGTAATTGTTCTAGTTGTGGTAGAAGGAGGTGGAGGTGTTGGACAATGACAACATTTGAATTGTATCTCATAATCAAAACACTCCTGCCGAGGTCCTTGTTGATCGTTGTTGCATAAGAGACCCATATCTTTATTGCAAATCACATGTTGTCCTATCTGTGACATGGTAAGAGTTGGGTAAAGAACAGCTCTACAATGGACTTCTGCTGGAGCAAAACAAACATGATAACCAGCAGAGATTATTTTCTGAATGGATTCATCCTCTCCACCGTCAGGGCCGGATGTAGGTTGGCCTAGATTGATCCATTCTGACCAACTACATTTCATTGCATGTCCACTAGGGCAGGTGGATTGAATTATCGGGATTGTAGATGTGGTAGTACGTGTTGTGGTTGTAGTTCTAGGTGGTTGAGGTGTAGTCATTGTTTCAGGTGTTTTAGTAGTAGATCCTGTGGTTGTTTGGGTTGTAGTTGTTCTAGTTGTGGTAGAAGGAGTTGTAGATGGTCCACACTCACAACATTTGAATTGTATCTCATAATCAAAACACTCCTGCTGAAGCCATTGTTGCTTGTTGTTGCATAAAAGACCCACATCTTTGTTGCAAATCACATCTTGCCCTATCTGTGACATGCTAAGACTTGGGTAAAGAACAGATCTACACTGGACTTCTTGTGGAGCAAAACAAACATGATAACCAGCAGAGATTATTTTCTGAATGGATTCATCCTCTCCACCATCAGTGCCTGGTGTAGGTTTTCCCAGATTGATCCATTGTGACCAACTACATGTCATTTCATGTCCATTAGGGCAGGTGGATGGAAGTGTCGGGATTGTAGATGTTGTAGTTGTGGTAGTACGTGTTGTGGTTGTAGTTCTAAGTGGTTGAGGTGTAGTCGTTGTTTCAGGTGTTTTAGTAGTAGATCCTGTGGTTGTTTGGGTTTTAGTTGTTCTAGTTGTGGTAGAAGGAGTTGTAGATGGTCCACACTCACAACATTTGAATTGTATCTCATAATCAAAACACTCCTGCTGAAGCCATTGTTGCTTGTTGTTGCATAAGAGACCCACATCTTTGTTGCAAATCACATCTTGCCCTATCTGTGACATGCTAAGACTTGGGTAAAGAACAGATCTACACTGGACTTCTTGTGGAGCAAAACAAACATGATAACCAGCAGAGATTATTTTCTGAATGGATTCATCCTCTCCACCATCAGGGCCGGGTGTAGGTTTTCCCAGATTGATCCATTGTGACCAACTACATGTCATTTCATGTCCATTAGGGCAGGTGGATGGAAGTGTCGGGATTGTAGATGTTGCAGTTGTGGTAGTACGTGTTGTGGTTGTAGTTCTAAGTGGTTGAGGTGTAGTCGTTGTTTCAGGTGTTTTAGTAATAGATCCTGTGGTTGTTTGGGTTGCAGTTGTTCTAGTTGTGGTAGAAGGAGTTGTAGATGGTCCACACTCACAACATTTGAATTGTATCTCATAATCAAAACACTCCTGTTGAAGCCATTGTTGCTTGTTGTTGCATAAGAGACCCACATCTTTGTTGCAAATCACATCTTGCCCTATCTGTGACATGCTAAGACTTGGGTAAAGAACAGATCTACACTGGACTTCTTGTGGAGCAAAACAAACATTATAACCAGCAGAGATTATTTTCTGAATGGATTCATCCTCTCCACCATCAAGGCCGGGTGTAGGTTTTCCCAGATTGATCCATTGTGACCAACTACATGTCATTTCATGTCCATTAGGGCAGGTGGATGGAAGTGTCGGGATTGTAGATGTTGCAGTTGTGGTAGTACGTGTTGTGGTTGTAGTTCTAGGTGGTTGAGGTGTAGTCGTTGTTTCAGGTGTTTTAGTAGTAGATCCTGTGGTTGTTTGGGTTGCAGTTGTTCTAGTTGTGGGAGAAGGAGTTGTAGATGGTCCACACTCACAACATTTGAATTGTATCTCATAATCAAAACACTCCTGCTGAAGCCATTGTTGCTTGTTGTTGCATAAGAGACCCACATCTTTGTTGCAAATCACATCTTGCCCTATCTGTGACATGCTAAGACTTGGGTAAAGAACAGATCTACACTGGACTTCTTGTGGAGCAAAACAAACATGATAACCAGCAGAGATTATTTTCTGAATGGATTCATCCTCTCCACCATCAGGGCCGGGTGTAGGTTTTCCCAGATTGATCCATTGTGACCAACTACATGTCATTTCATGTCCATTAGGGCAGGTGGATGGAAGTGTCGGGATTGTAGATGTTGCAGTTGTGGTAGTACGTGTTGTGGTTGTAGTTCTAAGTGGTTGAGGTGTAGTCGTTGTTTCAGGTGTTTTAGTAGTAGATCCTGTGGTTGTTTGGGTTGCAGTTGTTCTAGTTGTGGTAGAAGGAGTTGTAGATGGTCCACACTCACAACATTTGAATTGTATCTCATAATCAAAACACTCCTGCTGAAGCCATTGTTGCTTGTTGTTGCATAAGAGACCCACATCTTTGTTGCAAATCACATCTTGCCCTATCTGTGACATGCTAAGACTTGGGTAAAGAACAGATCTACACTGGACTTCTTGTGGAGCAAAACAAACATGATAACCAGCAGAGATTATTTTCTGAATGGATTCATCCTCTCCACCATCAGGGCCGGGTGTAGGTTTTCCCAGATTGATCCATTGTGACCAACTACATGTCATTTCATGTCCATTAGGGCAGGTGGATGGAAGTGTCGGGATTGTAGATGTTGCAGTTGTGGTAGTACGTGTTGTGGTTGTAGTTCTAAGTGGTTGAGGTGTAGTCGTTGTTTCAGGTGTTTTAGTAGTAGATCCTGTGGTTGTTTGGGTTGTAGTTGTTCTAGTTGTGGTAGAAGGAGTTGTAGATGGTCCACACTCACAACATTTGAATTGTATCTCATAATCAAAACACTCCTGCTGAAGCCCTTGTTGCTTGTTGTTGCATAAGAGACCCACATCTTTGTTGCAAATCACATCTTGCCCTATCTGTGACATGCTAAGACTTGGGTAAAGAACAGATCTACACTGGACTTCTTGTGGAGCAAAACAAACATGATAACCAGCAGAGATTATTTTCTGAATGGATTCATCCTCTCCACCATCAGGGCCGGGTGTAGGTTTTCCCAGATTGATCCATTGTGACCAACTACATGTCATTTCATGTCCATTAGGGCAGGTGGATGGAAGTGTCGGGATTGTAGATGTTGCAGTTGTGGTAGTACGTGTTGTGGTTGTAGTTCTAAGTGGTTGAGGTGTAGTCGTTGTTTCAGGTGTTTTAGTAATAGATCCTGTGGTTGTTTGGGTTGCAGTTGTTCTAGTTGTGGTAGAAGGAGTTGTAGATGGTCCACACTCACAACATTTGAATTGTATCTCATAATCAAAACACTCCTGTTGAAGCCATTGTTGCTTGTTGTTGCATAAGAGACCCACATCTTTGTTGCAAATCACATCTTGCCCTATCTGTGACATGCTAAGACTTGGGTAAAGAACAGATCTACACTGGACTTCTTGTGGAGCAAAACAAACATGATAACCAGCAGAGATTATTTTCTGAATGGATTCATCCTCTCCACCATCAGGGCCGGGTGTAGGTTTTCCCAGATTGATCCATTGTGACCAACTACATGTCATTTCATGTCCATTAGGGCAGGTGGATGGAAGTGTCGGGATTGTAGATGTTGCAGTTGTGGTAGTACGTGTTGTGGTTGTAGTTCTAAGTGGTTGAGGTGTAGTCGTTGTTTCAGGTGTTTTAGTAGTAGATCCTGTGGTTGTTTGGGTTGCAGTTGTTCTAGTTGTGGTAGAAGGAGTTGTAGATGGTCCACACTCACAACATTTGAATTGTATCTCATAATCAAAACACTCCTGCTGAAGCCATTGTTGCTTGTTGTTGCATAAGAGACCCACATCTTTGTTGCAAATCACATCTTGCCCTATCTGTGACATGCTAAGACTTGGGTAAAGAACAGATCTACACTGGACTTCTTGTGGAGCAAAACAAACATGATAACCAGCAGAGATTATTTTCTGAATGGATTCATCCTCTCCACCATCAGGGCCGGGTGTAGGTTTTCCCAGATTGATCCATTGTGACCAACTACATGTCATTTCATGTCCATTAGGGCAGGTGGATGGAAGTGTCGGGATTGTAGATGTTGTAGTTGTGGTAGTACGTGTTGTGGTTGTAGTTCTAAGTGGTTGAGGTGTAGTCGTTGTTTCAGGTGTTTTAGTAGTAGATCCTGTGGTTGTTTGGGTTGTAGTTGTTCTAGTTGTGGTAGAAGGAGTTGTAGATGGTCCACACTCACAACATTTGAATTGTATCTCATAATCAAAACACTCCTGCTGAAGCCCTTGTTGCTTGTTGTTGCATAAGAGACCCACATCTTTGTTGCAAATCACATCTTGCCCTATCTGTGACATGCTAAGACTTGGGTAAAGAACAGATCTACACTGGACTTCTTGTGGAGCAAAACAAACATGATAACCAGCAGAGATTATTTTCTGAATGGATTCATCCTCTCCACCATCAGGGCCGGGTGTAGGTTTTCCCAGATTGATCCATTGTGACCAACTACATGTCATTTCATGTCCATTAGGGCAGGTGGATGGAAGTGTCGGGATTGTAGATGTTGTAGTTGTGGTAGTACGTGTTGTGGTTGTAGTTCTAAGTGGTTGAGGTGTAGTCGTTGTTTCAGGTGTTTTAGTAGTAGATCCTGTGGTTGTTTGGGTTGTAGTTGTTCTAGTTGTGGTAGAAGGAGTTGTAGATGGTCCACACTCACAACATTTGAATTGTATCTCATAATCAAAACACTCCTGCTGAAGCCATTGTTGCTTGTTGTTGCATAAGAGACCCACATCTTTGTTGCAAATCACATCTTGCCCTATCTGTGACATGCTAAGACTTGGGTAAAGAACAGATCTACACTGGACTTCTTGTGGAGCAAAACAAACATGATAACCAGCAGAGATTATTTTCTGAATGGATTCATCCTCTCCACCATCAGGGCCGGGTGTAGGTTTTCCCAGATTGATCCATTGTGACCAACTACATGTCATTTCATGTCCATTAGGGCAGGTGGATGGAAGTGTCGGGATTGTAGATGTTGTAGTTGTGGTAGTACGTGTTGTGGTTGTAGTTCTAAGTGGTTGAGGTGTAGTCGTTGTTTCAGGTGTTTTAGTAGTAGATCCTGTGGTTGTTTGGGTTGTAGTTGTTCTAGTTGTGGTAGAAGGAGTTGTAGATGGTCCACACTCACAACATTTGAATTGTATCTCATAATCAAAACACTCCTGCTGAAGCCATTGTTGCTTGTTGTTGCATAAGAGACCCACATCTTTGTTGCAAATCACATCTTGCCCTATCTGTGACATGCTAAGACTTGGGTAAAGAACAGATCTACACTGGACTTCTTGTGGAGCAAAACAAACATGATAACCAGCAGAGATTATTTTCTGAATGGATTCATCCTCTCCACCATCAGGGCCGGGTGTAGGTTTTCCCAGATTGATCCATTGTGACCAACTACATGTCATTTCATGTCCATTAGGGCAGGTGGATGGAAGTGTCGGGATTGTAGATGTTGTAGTTGTGGTAGTACGTGTTGTGGTTGTAGTTCTAAGTGGTTGAGGTGTAGTCGTTGTTTCAGGTGTTTTAGTAGTAGATCCTGTGGTTGTTTGGGTTGTAGTTGTTCTAGTTGTGGTAGAAGGAGTTGTAGATGGTCCACACTCACAACATTTGAATTGTATCTCATAATCAAAACACTCCTGCTGAAGCCCTTGTTGCTTGTTGTTGCATAAGAGACCCACATCTTTGTTGCAAATCACATCTTGCCCTATCTGTGACATGCTAAGACTTGGGTAAAGAACAGATCTACACTGGACTTCTTGTGGAGCAAAACAAACATGATAACCAGCAGAGATTATTTTCTGAATGGATTCATCCTCTCCACCATCAGGGCCGGGTGTAGGTTTTCCCAGATTGATCCATTGTGACCAACTACATGTCATTTCATGTCCATTAGGGCAGGTGGATGGAAGTGTCGGGATTGTAGATGTTGTAGTTGTGGTAGTACGTGTTGTGGTTGTAGTTCTAAGTGGTTGAGGTGTAGTCGTTGTTTCAGGTGTTTTAGTAGTAGATCCTGTGGTTGTTTGGGTTGTAGTTGTTCTAGTTGTGGTAGAAGGAGTTGTAGATGGTCCACACTCACAACATTTGAATTGTATCTCATAATCAAAACACTCCTGCTGAAGCCATTGTTGCTTGTTGTTGCATAAGAGACCCACATCTTTGTTGCAAATCACATCTTGCCCTATCTGTGACATGCTAAGACTTGGGTAAAGAACAGATCTACACTGGACTTCTTGTGGAGCAAAACAAACATGATAACCAGCAGAGATTATTTTCTGAATGGATTCATCCTCTCCACCATCAGGGCCGGGTGTAGGTTTTCCCAGATTGATCCATTGTGACCAACTACATGTCATTTCATGTCCATTAGGGCAGGTGGATGGAAGTGTCGGGATTGTAGATGTTGTAGTTGTGGTAGTACGTGTTGTGGTTGTAGTTCTAAGTGGTTGAGGTGTAGTCGTTGTTTCAGGTGTTTTAGTAGTAGATCCTGTGGTTGTTTGGGTTGTAGTTGTTCTAGTTGTGGTAGAAGGAGTTGTAGATGGTCCACACTCACAACATTTGAATTGTATCTCATAATCAAAACACTCCTGCTGAAGCCCTTGTTGCTTGTTGTTGCATAAGAGACCCACATCTTTGTTGCAAATCACATCTTGCCCTATCTGTGACATGCTAAGACTTGGGTAAAGAACAGATCTACACTGGACTTCTTGTGGAGCAAAACAAACATGATAACCAGCAGAGATTATTTTCTGAATGGATTCATCCTCTCCACCATCAGGGCCGGGTGTAGGTTTTCCCAGATTGATCCATTGTGACCAACTACATGTCATTTCATGTCCATTAGGGCAGGTGGATGGAAGTGTCGGGATTGTAGATGTTGTAGTTGTGGTAGTACGTGTTGTGGTTGTAGTTCTAAGTGGTTGAGGTGTAGTCGTTGTTTCAGGTGTTTTAGTAGTAGATCCTGTGGTTGTTTGGGTTGTAGTTGTTCTAGTTGTGGTAGAAGGAGTTGTAGATGGTCCACACTCACAACATTTGAATTGTATCTCATAATCAAAACACTCCTGCTGAAGCCATTGTTGCTTGTTGTTGCATAAGAGACCCACATCTTTGTTGCAAATCACATCTTGCCCTATCTGTGACATGCTAAGACTTGGGTAAAGAACAGATCTACACTGGACTTCTTGTGGAGCAAAACAAACATGATAACCAGCAGAGATTATTTTCTGAATGGATTCATCCTCTCCACCATCAGGGCCGGGTGTAGGTTTTCCCAGATTGATCCATTGTGACCAACTACATGTCATTTCATGTCCATTAGGGCAGGTGGATGGAAGTGTCGGGATTGTAGATGTTGTAGTTGTGGTACTACGTGTTGTGGTTGTAGTTCTAAGTGGTTGAGGTGTAGTCGTTGTTTCAGGTGTTTTAGTAGTAGATCCTGTGGTTGTTTGGGTTGTAGTTGTTCTAGTTGTGGTAGAAGGAGTTGTAGATGGTCCACACTCACAACATTTGAATTGTATCTCATAATCAAAACACTCCTGCTGAAGCCATTGTTGCTTGTTGTTGCATAAGAGACCCACATCTTTGTTGCAAATCACATCTTGCCCTATCTGTGACATGCTAAGACTTGGGTAAAGAACAGATCTACACTGGACTTCTTGTGGAGCAAAACAAACATGATAACCAGCAGAGATTATTTTCTGAATGGATTCATCCTCTCCACCATCAGGGCCGGGTGTAGGTTTTCCCAGATTGATCCATTGTGACCAACTACATGTCATTTCATGTCCATTAGGGCAGGTGGATGGAAGTGTCGGGATTGTAGATGTTGTAGTTGTGGTAGTACGTGTTGTGGTTGTAGTTCTAAGTGGTTGAGGTGTAGTCGTTGTTTCAGGTGTTTTAGT
Organism: Chelon labrosus; assembly: GCF_963514085.1. NCBI lineage: Eukaryota > Metazoa > Chordata > Actinopteri > Mugiliformes > Mugilidae > Chelon > Chelon labrosus. The sequence goes on along the minus strand of NC_140339.1, from coordinate 29,044,595 downwards.
AGTAGATCCTGTGGTTGTTTGGGTTGTAGTTGTTCTAGTTGTGGTAGAAGGAGTTGTAGATGGTCCACACTCACAACATTTGAATTGTATCTCATAATCAAAACACTCCTGCTGAAGCCCTTGTTGCTTGTTGTTGCATAAGAGACCCACATCTTTGTTGCAAATCACATCTTGCCCTATCTGTGACATGCTAAGACTTGGGTAAAGAACAGATCTACACTGGACTTCTTGTGGAGCAAAACAAACATGATAACCAGCAGAGATTATTTTCTGAATGGATTCATCCTCTCCACCATCAGGGCCGGGTGTAGGTTTTCCCAGATTGATCCATTGTGACCAACTACATGTCATTTCATGTCCATTAGGGCAGGTGGATGGAAGTGTCGGGATTGTAGATGTTGTAGTTGTGGTAGTACGTGTTGTGGTTGTAGTTCTAAGTGGTTGAGGTGTAGTCGTTGTTTCAGGTGTTTTAGTAGTAGATCCTGTGGTTGTTTGGGTTGTAGTTGTTCTAGTTGTGGTAGAAGGAGTTGTAGATGGTCCACACTCACAACATTTGAATTGTATCTCATAATCAAAACACTCCTGCTGAAGCCATTGTTGCTTGTTGTTGCATAAGAGACCCACATCTTTGTTGCAAATCACATCTTGCCCTATCTGTGACATGCTAAGACTTGGGTAAAGAACAGATCTACACTGGACTTCTTGTGGAGCAAAACAAACATGATAACCAGCAGAGATTATTTTCTGAATGGATTCATCCTCTCCACCATCAGGGCCGGGTGTAGGTTTTCCCAGATTGATCCATTCTGACCAACTGCATGTCATTTCATGTCCATTAGGGCAGGTGGATGGAAGTGTCGGGATTGTAGATGTTGTAGTTGTGGTAGTACGTGTTGTGGTTGTAGTTCTAAGTGGTTGAGGTGTAGTCGTTGTTTCAGGTGTTTTAGTAGTAGATCCTGTGGTTGTTTGGGTTGTAGTTGTTCTAGTTGTGGTAGAAGGAGTTGTAGATGGTCCACACTCACAACATTTGAATTGTATCTCATAATCAAAACACTCCTGCTGAAGCCATTGTTGCTTGTTGTTGCATAAGAGACCCACATCTTTGTTGCAAATCACATCTTGCCCTATCTGTGACATGCTAAGACTTGGGTAAAGAACAGATCTACACTGGACTTCTTGTGGAGCAAAACAAACATGATAACCAGCAGAGATTATTTTCTGAATGGATTCATCCTCTCCACCATCAGGGCCGGGTGTAGGTTTTCCCAGATTGATCCATTGTGACCAACTACATGTCATTTCATGTCCATTAGGGCAGGTGGATGGAAGTGTCGGGATTGTAGATGTTGTAGTTGTGGTAGTACGTGTTGTGGTTGTAGTTCTAAGTGGTTGAGGTGTAGTCGTTGTTTCAGGTGTTTTAGTAGTAGATCCTGTGGTTGTTTGGGTTGCAGTTGTTCTAGTTGTGGTAGAAGGAGTTGTAGATGGTCCACACTCACAACATTTGAATTGTATCTCATAATCAAAACACTCCTGCTGAAGCCCTTGTTGCTTGTTGTTGCATAAGAGACCCACATCTTTGTTGCAAATCACATCTTGCCCTATCTGTGACATGCTAAGACTTGGGTAAAGAACAGATCTACACTGGACTTCTTGTGGAGCAAAACAAACATGATAACCAGCAGAGATTATTTTCTGAATGGATTCATCCTCTCCACCATCAGGGCCGGGTGTAGGTTTTCCCAGATTGATCCATTGTGACCAACTACATGTCATTTCATGTCCATTAGGGCAGGTGGATGGAAGTGTCGGGATTGTAGATGTTGTAGTTGTGGTAGTACGTGTTGTGGTTGTAGTTCTAAGTGGTTGAGGTGTAGTCGTTGTTTCAGGTGTTTTAGTAGTAGATCCTGTGGTTGTTTGGGTTGTAGTTGTTCTAGTTGTGGTAGAAGGAGTTGTAGATGGTCCACACTCACAACATTTGAATTGTATCTCATAATCAAAACACTCCTGCTGAAGCCATTGTTGCTTGTTGTTGCATAAGAGACCCACATCTTTGTTGCAAATCACATCTTGCCCTATCTGTGACATGCTAAGACTTGGGTAAAGAACAGATCTACACTGGACTTCTTGTGGAGCAAAACAAACATGATAACCAGCAGAGATTATTTTCTGAATGGATTCATCCTCTCCACCATCAGGGCCGGGTGTAGGTTTTCCCAGATTGATCCATTGTGACCAACTGCATGTCATTTCATGTCCATTAGGGCAGGTGGATGGAAGTGTCGGGATTGTAGATGTTGTAGTTGTGGTAGTACGTGTTGTGGTTGTAGTTCTAAGTGGTTGAGGTGTAGTCGTTGTTTCAGGTGTTTTAGTAGTAGATCCTGTGGTTGTTTGGGTTGTAGTTGTTCTAGTTGTGGTAGAAGGAGTTGTAGATGGTCCACACTCACAACATTTGAATTGTATCTCATAATCAAAACACTCCTGCTGAAGCCATTGTTGCTTGTTGTTGCATAAGAGACCCACATCTTTGTTGCAAATCACATCTTGCCCTATCTGTGACATGCTAAGACTTGGGTAAAGAACAGATCTACACTGGACTTCTTGTGGAGCAAAACAAACATGATAACCAGCAGAGATTATTTTCTGAATGGATTCATCCTCTCCACCATCAGGGCCGGGTGTAGGTTTTCCCAGATTGATCCATTCTGACCAACTACATGTCATTTCATGTCCATTAGGGCAGGTGGATGGAAGTGTCGGGATTGTAGATGTTGCAGTTGTGGTAGTACGTGTTGTGGTTGTAGTTCTAAGTGGTTGAGGTGTAGTCGTTGTTTCAGGTGTTTTAGTAGTAGATCCTGTGGTTGTTTGGGTTGTAGTTGTTCTAGTTGTGGTAGAAGGAGTTGTAGATGGTCCACACTCACAACATTTGAATTGTATCTCATAATCAAAACACTCCTGCTGAAGCCATTGTTGCTTGTTGTTGCATAAGAGACCCACATCTTTGTTGCAAATCACATCTTGCCCTATCTGTGACATGCTAAGACTTGGGTAAAGAACAGATCTACACTGGACTTCTTGTGGAGCAAAACAAACATGATAACCAGCAGAGATTATTTTCTGAATGGATTCATCCTCTCCACCATCAGGGCCGGGTGTAGGTTTTCCCAGATTGATCCATTCTGACCAACTACATGTCATTTCATGTCCATTAGGGCAGGTGGATGGAAGTGTCGGGATTGTAGATGTTGCAGTTGTGGTAGTACGTGTTGTGGTTGTAGTTCTAAGTGGTTGAGGTGTAGTCGTTGTTTCAGGTGTTTTAGTAGTAGATCCTGTGGTTGTTTGGGTTGCAGTTGTTCTAGTTGTGGTAGAAGGAGTTGTAGATGGTCCACACTCACAACATTTGAATTGTATCTCATAATCAAAACACTCCTGCTGAAGCCATTGTTGCTTGTTGTTGCATAAGAGACCCACATCTTTGTTGCAAATCACATCTTGCCCTATCTGTGACATGCTAAGACTTGGGTAAAGAACAGATCTACACTGGACTTCTTGTGGAGCAAAACAAACATGATAACCAGCAGAGATTATTTTCTGAATGGATTCATCCTCTCCACCATCAGGGCCGGGTGTAGGTCTTCCCAGATTGATCCATTCTGACCAACTGCATGTCATTTCATGTCCATTAGGGCAGGTGGATGGAAGTGTCGGGATTGTAGATGTTGTAGTTGTGGTAGTACGTGTTGTGGTTGTAGTTCTAAGTGGTTGAGGTGTAGTCGTTGTTTCAGGTGTTTTAGTAGTAGATCCTGTGGTTGTTTGGGTTGTAGTTGTTCTAGTTGTGGTAGAAGGAGTTGTAGATGGTCCACACTCACAACATTTGAATTGTATCTCATAATCAAAACACTCCTGCTGAAGCCATTGTTGCTTGTTGTTGCATAAGAGACCCACATCTTTGTTGCAAATCACATCTTGCCCTATCTGTGACATGCTAAGACTTGGGTAAAGAACAGATCTACACTGGACTTCTTGTGGAGCAAAACAAACATGATAACCAGCAGAGATTATTTTCTGAATGGATTCATCCTCTCCACCATCAGGGCCGGGTGTAGGTCTTCCCAGATTGATCCATTGTGACCAACTACATGTCATTTCATGTCCATTAGGGCAGGTGGGTGGAAGTGTTGGGATTGTAGAAGTTGTTGTTGTAGTTGTTGCAGTTGTAGTTCCAGTTGTGGTAGAAGGTTTTGTGGTTGTAAGTAGATTAGTTGTTGTTGTTTTAGTTGTGGTTGTTGGTTGTTGCGCTGTCGTGCTTGGTTCTGTTACTGTTGTCCTGTGAACTACAGATTTTGTTGTTGTGCTGCATTCTACTGTCGTGCAACACTTCACCTTTATTTCATAATCTAAACAAATGGGTGGGAACTGTTCGTTGTTTTTACAGACGAATCCCACTTGAGTATTACATGTTACTTTCTGTCTCAATTGATCTAGGGGTACCCCTGGATAGCGCACAGCCTGACACCTCACCTCTACTGGATTTTCACAGATTTTATATCCTTTCTCGATAATCCCATTCAAAGTTTCACTGTCTCCACCAAGAGGTCCAAATTGAGGATAATTTATATTTATCCACTGGGACCAGTCACACACTTCTTCTTGACAAGGTGTTGTACTGGGTTTAGTTGTTCCTGAAATTGCAGGTTTTGTTGTCTGGCATGAATCATCGTTACAACACAGAACTCTGACTTGATAATTAAAGCACAAGGCTAGCGGACCTGACTGGTCTTCATTTCGGCATGTCAGCCCATTTGCCAGATCACACTGCACCACTTGTCCCACGTCATCAATGGAGACGTCTGGGAATTTCGCAGCTCTGCATTCAATCTGACTGGGTTGGTCACATATCGTGTGTCCTGCCTCTTTAATCTTTTCGTAGGTTTCATTGTCTCCTCCAGGAGATCCCAGTGTGGGGAAACTAATGTCATACCATGGCGACCATTTACATGGACTACATGGACCTGAGGTAATTTCTGTGGATAGACATAATACAGGTGTTGGTTATGTGGTAAATCTTATATTATACTGTCCTCAGTTTCCAAAATTAACAACATGCACATACCTGGCGTGGTTGTGAAATACAATGTGGTTGAAGATGTAGTCATAGTTGTAGTGGTTGTTGTTGTGGTTATTGGGCATGGGTATAAACGCCTGTCAATGGTACCATTTTTCCCACACACTGCTGTGATGCAGTTACCGTGTCCATCTGTGGTGTTATAAATGGTACTGCCGGTGGGATATTTGTTTCCTTGATATGTGCAAGTACAAGCTGCAAAGAGAGCAGGTGTTTTCTTAACCTATTAACACTTTTATGTACAGTATGTATTTTTACAATCCTCAATCTCTCTAAATCTTTACATACCTTGGGCGTCGTAATGGCACTCGATACTCAGTGAACTACATGTACTTCAAGAGAAAAACAATACAAATTTTGTCAATTTTAATCTCATGGTTTATTTTATATTGTGGAGGTAATATACCTCCATTAATATGTTACCTAAATTTGCACATATAACGTATGCATGGCCTACCATGTATGACAGTTTTCAGTTGTTGGTACTTTGTCCCCATTATTATAGTGTTTTCCTTCTTTACTGTAGCAACCACACTGTTCATTTGAGACACATGTCATTGTATCCTCATCAAAGTATGGCTGAGCCGGAGGGCACTTTGGATAGCAACCTAATCAAAAAGAAACAGCTGTTCATACAGTGCATGAAATTATTAAATTCATGTATACTTGTTCCCTTCCATAGAGCTTCAGAAAAAAAGGAAAATTGAAAAGAATTGAAATACAGAAACCTTATCTCATACCTTCCAAGGCTGGTATTTGTGTTGAACAGCTGCCTGATGGGTTCTTGCAGGTTTTCATGCAAGGGGAACCACATGGCATGTAGTGCCACTCGCATTCACCAGGTGGATTGTAGTAATCACAGAAAAGAGCTGGAAAAATAATAAAACTTGTTTATATAGAAGCCACCCATACAAACCACACCATTAAAATACACTGTGTGTAAATTAATCCCCTCTTACTTTCCTGTTTGATTTTATATCCAACAAAGGTTCAAAAAAGGCAACTGGACTTGTAGAGTTTTTTGAGGAGACGTTTCACCACTCATCCGAGTAGCTTCTTCAGTTCTTGGGGACTGGTGGGAAGTTTGAGGTTTAAATAAGAACTCCTCCTGAAATTTTGTGTGTTATGCTAACAACCAGAAACTGGTGCAGCTAATTTCCATTAACGATTGGGTACTTACCTGTTTTTGAGGGGGGACTGTTTTTGTCCCCCTTCTCTTCCCTATGACTGGTGCTCTAACAACCCTTGTCCATCAGAGGCTCCAGTGTCAAGGTGTGAATGAATAAATCTCAAACTTCCCACCAGTCCCCTAGAACTGAAGAAGCCACTCGGATGAGTGGTGAAACGTCTTCTCAAAAAACTCTACAAGTCCCTTTTTTGAACCTTTGTTGGATATACCATGACCTGGATGACTGAGAACCTTCACAGATATGTTTGATTTTATACTTCTGTTGGAGCCTTTTATAAAGTGTTTTAAAGGTTTAAAAAAGAACACAAAATGCATAAGAGACGAGAGAATATTTATGGAGATTAAATTTTAAATTCCAAAAAGAATAGAATATACATATAAAAATCATTGAAACATTCATTAATACACAGGATTAGATGTAACAATCCCTTGTGCCAAAATCCCAGGCAAAACACATTTAGAGGCCCTGTCCAGCTGAGAAATCCTAACAAACCTACAGTCATATAATATGATGCTTAACCTACAATCTAAATAAACTAAGTAAATACTGCTGGCTTGTATGCCCCATTCAGCAGCTGACGCTAACTCAAACCTTGTGAAATATAAGCTAACCAAATGCTACTGGCTAGCTTAACCTAAAATCTAAATAAACTAAGTAAATGCTGCTGGCTTGTAGGCCCACAAAGCAGCAGAGGATAATTCAAACATTGTGAAACATAAGCTAACCTAACGCTGCTGGCTTGTATGGCCCGCTCAGCAGCTAACCATAGCTACCAAACAATATGAAGACATCGGGAACCTGGCCTAGACAACAGCAGTATGCAGCATGTCATTGGGGTTTTCAAGTGAGCACCTCCCTTCAGTGGTGTTTCGTTAAGTTAAAAAAAAATAAGTAGGAATAAGTGTATATTGAACACAGTGCATAGTGAACTACTGAATGTCAACAAGTTCTTGAAAGGGTATTACTATCTCAAATTGTGGCTTGCTGCAATGATTTTGCATTATTTATAGTGAAAGCTTAGGGGCAGGAAAGAATACATTCAGAAAAGAAGACGTTCTAAGAAGTTTTGTCAAACTACAAAATCATCCTTTGTATTTTGATATAACCTAAATACCCCAATGAAACCGTACTGGCTACCTAGTAGACTAGACTTCTAGACTCCTAGTTGACTACTGCAAGACTATTGTTACTCTGGTAGATATTTAGATATGAAAGGTTATATTTAATGTACCTTATGAATGCCCAATAGATTGTCTTTGTCATTAAAATAGTTAAACTCAGACAAACTGTATGAATTCGGACTACTCACGGCAGATTTTAGGGGTTCTCCAACGTACGCAGATGCCAGCTTGATTACAGGATTCAGCATAAGCAGCCACAGCAGTGCAGAAACACTCACAATCTCCACCGGTGTCACAAGCACAGGAGTCAAACACACATGCGTCATAGTATGGAGTGGGATCCACCTACAGAGAAATGTATAAAGATACGCTAATGAGTTAAACAAGTATAAAAGAACACTTCCTCAACATATAACTTCCATTTCATTACATCTCAATGGCAAACACTGTCATTTTAACTCTGCTCCATATATCTAACAGCTACTGTTACTAATCAAAAAGTAAGATTTTAGTATAGTGCAATTTATGGACTATAAAGCACACTGTTTGAGATTAAATCACCCTTCACCTTGGGGTCTTTTTTGTCTGTTTTGTCTTTCTTTATTATTGTATGTTTTGTTCTGTTTTAAGTTAATTCTTGGGTATCTAACTTTAGTTGTGACTGCGAACATGTCTAAATAAGAATACTGACACTGAATAATTTCACATCTGAAGACTGTATATGCCCAAAACCCTGTCAACATACAGTATATATTCATGTTTCTTGTTTAGAAGTGAAAATATTGCCCAGTGATTAATTTGCTGGTGGTGAAAGTAAATTTATTGTCATTCAAAGTAATTAATCTTTGAGGTTCTATTTAATGGAGAAGTTATAAGCTTTGACTTAACATGACATATTATTTGGTGTTGCATGCAGTGTGAAAAAAGAAGTACTACAACAAAAAAACATGATTTCAAACAAGAACTTACAGTGGAATGGCAGGCAGAGAAGACATCACTTTGTATGATACTGCACTGTTTCTGAGACCATGACTGTCTGTACGGGTTGGTGGTGCAAGGGCTAGTTATGTTGTGAGCATCGGGACAGCTTGGTAAATCCTTCCAGCTGTTACCGAATACCAGGGGGTTTACCACCACAGCATGAGATCTTGTAGTGAAGTCATTATTTGCACTGCTGTCATAGTTGCCACACAATCCACACACATGACCCTGAAAAAGTAAAGTTTCTGATATCACTTTGATCAATAAAGCTGGGTATTTTGTGCTCTTAGCAGTCATATTAAAAACAAAAACCTTAATCCACTGTGTTTCCAGGTTACCTTATATTTTGGGCTGAGTCTGATGAACAAGCTGGTCTTCCTGTCCCACATGAGAATGAGTCCATTGTTGGCTTCAACAACTAAGTAGATGCCCATAGTTCTGTAACTGAATGGAACAGTTTCTTCATTTCCACGTGAAAGCAGCTGGTAACTTCCCTCTGTTAGAACCAGTTCCGCAGTCTGAACAAGGGAAAAGACATCACGTTGTTCCTTAAAAATTGATTGTAGAACAATTTTACAGAAACATCAACTTTTTTCTCATACATTCAGGTACATGCCTTGGTTACAAAGAAACACAAATGAGAAACTTGAGAAAAATAATTATAAAAATGTAACTATTGAATGATTTAAGCCAACTAACAAAACAAGAACAGCTGGATGTGTAAGATGAAATGAAACATTTTCAAAGCTCTGTTGCCTCAAAACACATCTGTCTTTCAATGTAGAGGAAAACGTGTTTTATACGTGTACAAGAGACCAATTGTTTTGATTTTCTCTACATTTTAGAGACATGACATTTAAAAGTTTAGTTTCATCAATGCAAATGGCAAGATAATTGTACTCTTCCTATTTGTATAATGCTTAGTGAAGATGATGAAATGATCATAGTCAACAGTTTTGCCTCTCGAAAAGTTGCCTTTGTCTCGGCACACTTATTGCTTTAAATGGACTGTTTACCCCCAAGAAGATCTTGATGGTCTTGGAGCAGCTGGTTCCTGTGGTTCCGCAGGGAACATTCTCAGTGATCACTCTGAATGTTCCACTACTCTGAGCACTGCCACAGTAGTCCTGAGAGGGGTAGATACACACACGGATACACAAAATAAATTTGTGATTAGTCTCTTGTTGGTTACTCTTTTCCATTTTTGGTCAGAGAAAATGGATATTTGTCTGAAATTAACTAGTTTACACTAAAATATTTAAAAAATATGTTAGATATTGCATTAAATTGCCCAGCAGAATACTTATTGCTGCTTGGACTGCATTAGCACATGCCCATCAGTTACTTCACCATCTGTTTTCATGTGCATTCATACCTGAGTAAGAACGTATTCACAGCTGCCATCAAAAGTGAAGCGCTTCTTATCAAAAGTCATGTAATGTCCAGCACCATAGACGGAGCAGGTTCCATCACACTGGTCAGTGGTGCACTGCCACTTCCTGTCTTTACATGTGCTGAGAATGCATACAGATTAGATAAGATCTGGCTCATAGTAAAAGACGTGGATTTTCTAGCTCTTTTTCATTTAATTTTAATCATGATTCACTTACCAGGTATTACAGTCAACTTTGATGGTCTCTCCAGGCTGATAGGAGACACCATTCTGTAAACAGGGACAGGCCTCTGGCTTGATGCAGCCCCCTTTACCATCAGATACCATCCCAGATGGGCACATGCAGCCAGAGACGCACCCCGTAGACACCTACAGAAAAAGACCACACCTCAAACATGTGGTATGATTTTACACATTTTACAGTAAACATTTTATTTGATGCCACTATCATGATTATCCAAAATAGTCTTTGTTTATCTACTCAGTGCTTGGGAAATTGTGACTTACACAAGCCATGTCCAACGTGTTGCAACTCTTCTCACACTCAATACCCTTTGCATCTGGACTCTTAGCAGAGCAGTTGACATACATCATGGGAGAAGCGCAGGCTGTTGAGAAAAGACACATCTAAAATAAATGACTGTATTCCAAAATCAGTCTTGGTCTTAAAATTCTTTTAAGAACAACCACACCTTGCTGATGGACTAATGTGCACCGCTAAAAATGTCTGAGAAAATGTTGTCAGAGTTAACTGATTTGCTGTGGGGGCGTTTTGTGCCAAAGACTTACTTCATTGCAAAAAGATACAGGTCCAACTCCAGGAATCAGAGAGAGGAGTCTGTAAGTGAGTACTTGCCGATATGAGTGCAAGGTTAAAAGTACTGACCTTCACAACTAAAGATTTGACATTGGCAGGAGCGTATGAGATGGGACTTGCTCTTGAGGTGATAAAGCAGAATGCACAGCAGTGGTCACACAAGTCCTTCAAAGCTAATGCCACTGCAAAAACAGCCACACCGAAAAAAGAGGTATACAGCCATATTACAGATCCACTGGTAAAGGACACTTGCCATGCGACTGCTGTTTCAAGGAGGTGGAATGCTGAGCATGTAAAAAGAAAGGACACATTGCCAAGGCGTGCCGCTCCTGGATGGAAGGGAAAAAATATATGCTATGCACATGTGGATGTCCAAGCTCAGGCACTTGACACTTGGGTGTCTTACTTAGACAGACTGTGTCTCACTGCAAAAGATATTGGACAGGAAACCCAAAGAGATCCTGTGCTGGCAAAAGCCAAAGTACCAGAGGAGGTTCTGCAGTCATACGTCAAGTGATGTTTTGAGCTCACAATAGAAGAGGATTGTGTTCTCAGGGATTTCAGAGTGGTGGTTTCTGAAAATTTACAAAGCAGATTAGTGGCATAGTTACATGACAGCCACTGGGAAATGGTGAAAATGAAAGGCTCTGTCCAGAAGTTTTTTTGATGGCTAACACTCGCTAAGGACATTGAAAATTATGGAAATGGAAATGGAAATGGGCTATGGGTCCATGGGAGAGAATACACCTGGATTTTACAGAGCACAATGAGCAGTTGTGTCTGATTGGTAGGGATGTAATGCTCACTGGCCTGACATAATTCACAAAGAGACCAACACAGCCAGCAAAACTGTTGAGGTTTTAAGAAATCTCTTTGCATCCTACAGGTTGACAGAAGAGGTGGTGACGAACAATGGACCCCAGTTTACTTCCAGTGAATTTGAGTCATTCCTTGAGATGAATGCAGTTCACCTGTTAAGACTTGACAGAGACTTGATAAGACCAGCTTATCAACCAGTCGACGAGTAGGCTGAAAGATTGGTCCAGAACTTCAAATGGTCTCTTGCAAAGAATGAAGCAGCATTGCCATTACAGCATTGTATTGCCAACTGTAATTACTGATGTTTTGGGTGCTGTAACATGTTTGGTGAATGTAAATGGAACATGAGTAAAGAGACATGTAAATCAGATGCTCAATGCAAAGACGAAGAATGTGGCTCCAGAAAAAGACTGAAACAAACATGGAAGCCGACTGGGATCACCATGGTGTCCCAGGAAGTGATGTGAGGGACTCTGACAGTGTTGTCTCTGACCCAACACCAAAGGACTGTCAGAGCTCACGGGAGCCTGACAGAGCTCTGGAAACCTCTTCAAGTTCAGGACGCATGAAGAGGGCAGGAGAAATGTTTGTCCTCCACAATAGCTGGACCTGTGTACTCAAAGTAGTTAAAAAACAAACAACAAAACCAGTTTTTGGGTGTGTCATTACTCATGTGTTTTTTGTCGTTTTGCTTTTTTGGAGTTTATGTAATGTTCACTATAAAAGTGTAATAAAACTAAACAGAAGAGTGTTTTAAACTACAGAGGAGGAGCACGGGGAGGAGCACAATAACATTTACCTGTAAATATGGACAAGTGCTCAAATGGTTCTAAATAATGGGAAACAGGTGTGTGAGAGGACACGTTGACAATGGGTTATTCTGGTGTATAGAATAAAAGTGGATACTTAACCGTGCAGAGACTGCTGTGCATGACAAGTGCTGGTTCCACCCAATGTTTAGTTACTCGTTAACGCCAGAAGAGGGCGGTAATGGAGTTTGGGGATTTTCTCAGGGTATTTGACCACACAGAACATGTCTCGATTTCCCAATGTAAACCAAGGAGGTTAAATACAATACTGTATCAATTACTCCCTGAATGGGCCGCTCAGCTCCCTCTCCATCATGCCAAAGGTAAATCAAATCATAAAATTTTCATTTTTCATACTCTGACCTAGCATGTGACTCATATAAGACAAGTACCTATATGATTATGTGACAAGAAATAAAGTAGCCGTTACATAGTCAAGTGTCACTTACGTGGCTGTACAATAACCTCTCCAATGCAGCGGAGTTTGCCCTCCTTGCAGGTGCTTGAGTGGAAATATGAAAAACACATCAACATACATACAGTGTGACCTTACAGCAGCTGTTAACATATTTGTAATATATTCATTATATCACAAAAAAGACCAAATAATCAAAATCTAAAGAACAACAGTGAAAATTCAAAACCTGCCACTGTTGTCTCCATACCCCAGTAGGTAAGCAATGTCAGTTATAAACAGTTTAAAAACAAAAACAAGAGCAAAACCAATCTATATAGTACAGCGTTTGAACTTACTTTGGTGTTCAAAACATTACACATTGGATCTTTCAGACTAACATACTGACTGTGGCACATGGAAATCAGTGTGAACCTGCCAAACCATATGTAAAATACTGTACAGTATAAGATTTTCATACCACATCACCCCATCCTTGTTGATGACCTCTCCAGGAGGAACCAATGTGCCTTTGTCATAACAGGGACAAGACTTGGATGGGACACACTTCCCAGAGTCATCCATGTAGGTTCCCTCCGCACAGATACAGCCGTCGATGGGTGGGAAGGAGACGTGACAGTTAAGGTCTGTGGAGCCGATGCAGCGGCAAGTGCGACTGTTGGATGTGATGTTGTAGGAGTACACCATGCTGCTGGGGCAGCTTGCATATTTCCCTGAGGGAGGGTCAGACCACAGAATCAGTGAAAAACTGTGAGAATATTGCACTGCAATGGTATTATGATTACTGTTGTTAATGTTGTTATTGTAGAGGAGGGTGCAAGGCTGATAAAGATGATAATGTGTGAAGATGCAAAGTGCTTTTCTACCTATTGGTACTTAACCCAATTTACAGGCACATTTAATTGTTGTCATCTGTTTGTTGGTATGTACAGTTAGGTCAGTATATTTTTGGACAGTGCTTACCAAAACATTATCAAGTTACAGTTTTATAATGAATGTGGAACAAGTGCAGAGTCTCAGCTTTAATTTAACAATGTTCACAAACTAATTGCAGGAAAGATTAAGGAGCTATTCTTTAATACGATATAATAGTTATGCATAGAACTCCTCTGTCTTACTATTTCTCACTACTCACCACAGATGGTGTTCCTCCATCCACTGATCTGGATTCCTGCACCTGCACAGGCATGGACATAGGAGGAGACCGCTGCACACATGCAGTCTTCACTTTTCTCAGAATTACAGCTGTCATACATGCAGTTCTGTGAGAAAACAAAGTAAACCGTGTGAGTTCCAATCAGCTGTCAGGGTACTTGTCAGGTACAGTAAGCAGAGAGATGTCCAGACTTTATCAGTGAGTACCTCTTTATAAGCGTCAGGGCTGATCTCAGAGTGACAGGAGGCAAACACTCCATGAGGGTCAGTCAGCATGGAACACCAGTGCTGGGCGTACTTCTCTGTCATTGACACACAAGGACAGCCATCAGTCATTCTGAAGAACCCACAGTGATAACAGAGAATCCAGCTGTGTCACACCTACCATTTTCTAGACTGAGGCTGCAGGGATTCTCAAAGTTGGGCTGAACATCGGGGCAACCAGCACGTGTCTTCCAGCTGTTGGCAAAACCAGCTGCTGTGGCATCGGTAACACCACTGAGCTTAAGGAAGTCATCAGCTTGGTTGCTGTTGAAGTTCCCACACAAACCTGCAGACAGACACCATCGTATTAATAACAGTACCAATCCTTTTACAGTGTTGATAGCAATATGGCTTCATTGTGTTTCTGTTCATCTAGTTCTAGATTAAGATTAAACCAGATTTAACTCCTTCAACTCATTTGGATTTGCTTGCCAAATCCTGACTGTGTAACTACTATATATTTGATATGTAATTTATATACTGTATCTCATAACTTATATATCTTATAAAACTCTTTATATTAGACTTTATATATACATATAATACATTATATCTCATGCTTAGTCCATATATCTATATTCTAATACATTCTATATCGGTATACATTGTATATCCTGTTAGCCCTATATTTTCTAATTTTTTTCAGTCTGATATTACTTTAGTGTACGTACCACAGGTCTTGGCCTGGTAATCGCTGGTCACTGTGATGTAGAGCTGCATCACTGGCTTTAGCTGCACCTCCAACAGAAGGCCAACAGACGTCTGTACCAGCAGATAGAATGAGGATCCTCCGATGGCAGTGATCCCAACTAGAGGTCAAGAGAAATGTTGGAGGTGAGCTTGTCAAAAAGTGGAAGGTACTTCAGCAGTAGACCCGCAGTCAGGTAGATAGATAGACATGGTCAATTTGTAGGGAAGGGTTGTGTGAAAACAGTCACTGGATGTTTAGAGAAATAAATATAGATATTATAAAATAATGAGAAATGACATTACTGAGCCTATGCCAAAACACAAATTCAGCATGTGCTGTTGAGAAATGTCTTATATAAACTCTCATTGTCTCTCTCCCAAAGCCCTCTTAGTGCTTTTATAAGCGTTTTAATTCATTATTTGCATTATTATCATTCCATATACATGGCAGTCCTTGTTGGTAATGTTGAGCTCCAGAGGTGTGATAGCGACCTGGATGCTGTGTTGTTGCCTGACAAAGACAGGTACAGTGTATCTGTTTTGTTGTACCTGTACAATGACAATAAAGACATTCCATTCTATTCTATTCTAACACGTAGAGTATTACACACCCCAACTTTAACGCTGCATTAATTTTTGTGTAGGAGCTGGTGCTGACCAGTAGGTGTTGCAACTGCATAGATGAGGACATCGTTCTCCACCTGTATTATACTTGCATTTACTGTCAGCCAGTACTGTGAATTATTTCTATAATGAGCCATGGACAGCAGCTCTAACCACAATATGCCATATTTTGTGTCTTATAATATTTCACTTTACAGAATTTAAAAAAAAGGAAGATAGCACACATTTCTACAGTACATTATACTGTATAAACATACTAAAGGATGAAGTCAAAACTGTATTTACAGTAGCAGTTAATGGAGTCAAGAAAGAGATCCTAGTTTGGCCTTCAAAGAAAAAAACTAAGAAGCTTTACAGCAATTCAAGTGTTGTTACACACCTCCCTTCTTCACATTGTTAAATTTGAAAAATATATAGAAAAAAACAGTGTCGTTATAATGTAGCCCGTTGGTGTATGTGTCTTGTTGTACATGCTATGTGTTGGGAGAAAGTCAGGGGTGCATAATGTATAGTGAAACAACTCACCAGCAGAGAAGGGTAACTGAGCATAGATGCCATTCATGAAAACCACACCACTGGGGAGAATAGTGATAACCTTTGTATAGAAGGAAACACAATATTAGTATTGACACATTTACATGATTACTGATTGTAATACAGAAAAACTTTCTGTCTGAAACGGGAGAAGTACATAGGCATGTGTGTGTGTTGAAAGAGAGAATCTGTGTGTTCCACTCACATTAGCCCCTCCAGACAAACCCAGGGTAACAGACTTGAGGCAGGTTTCACTTTCCGTCATGCCACACTGTACCAGTTCTCCCTGTACCACAAACTTGGTTCCACTGCAGTCCTAAACACACATCACACAAAGCTATTCAAACATTTCTGAACTGAACATGCAGTGGAAAATAGGAGAGCAAGCGTGTATTTGTTAGCTGTAGTATGCTGCACAGTTGTGAGCAGCACATATACAAGTAGTGGTTGAAGTTATTATCAGGGGATAATATTAGGGAATTATACAGTATATATTTAATTAAAGCAAACTTTTAAAAGTAGTGAAAATGTTCCATTCATCATTATTTTTATGAAAAAAGAAAGTAATATAAATGTATCACACACTGTATTACATTACTGTATAGTTATTAAAAGATGTATTAGGAAATTTAAAAAGTGACCAGTGTCCAATTAGTTTTAATATTCAAATGAACAGACTGAATATATGGGATGTATAAGAGATTACAAACTCTACTCCATTATTCTTATTATTTTCACTCACACTAACCACAGCCTTCTATCTATATAGCTTTGAACTTGCCATGTCTGAACCATAAGGTTGTGCAGGTGTGGGGTATAACAGCGGTGATTATTGTGTTTCTACCTTAGCCAGAACATAGGAGCAGTCCCCATGAAAGGTGTAGACTTTTTCATCGAAGGTCCTGACGTGAGCTCCTCCGTCCACAGCGCAGGTTCCTGAACAATCCTCTTCTGTACACCTCCAGTGACCGCCCTCACACACACTGTCAATGCACACAGTTTAATCTTAATTGCCAGTGGATTTGATCAATCCATCTGAAACATCTCCAAAGCTGTTATAGACTGGACTAGATACACGTCAATGGACCTATTGTGCTTCTGTGCACATATATTGGTTCTAGCAAGTGCACACATTTGCCATAATGCTGCATGTTCTTTTACGTCAAGACAAACTGACGTGCTGTATGTCATACCATTTCTTGCAGCTGCTGGAGTAGGACTCTCCAGGACTATAGATCTTGCCGTTGTAGCTGCAGGAGCACTCACTCAGTGGAATACAGCCCTTTCCATTTAAATCATCGAGCACCATGCCTGTAAGCAATCAGAGTAATACTGTAGTGTACTGAAACACAATGTGTATGTGTGCAATTGCATGCATAGGACTGTCTGCTGCACCTGCAGGGCAGAAGCATCCGTCGATACAGTGGTTGTCACAGGTATGGCTGGCCTCTGGGTTGGAGCAGGTATCAGCACAGGGACTCCCACACTCTTTGTACTCCATTTGGTAGGGACAAGATTTCCCTGTGAATACATCAATTGTTCCTTACTACTTAACTTGCTTTACTTCTCTGATTAACATTCATGCACATAAACATTTGTATTGTAGCCTGGTTCCAGATTCTGAATGGACTGCCACAGTTTTACAGTATTCTAAACTCCTAACTCCTAAGCTTTGAGATGTGTTAAGGCAAACCTAATGTTATGGAGGACATGATGATCATGTTTTTAAAAATCAGCTCACTCACATTACTCACACTGGCCTCAGTGTTTAATTAGGGACTAGTTTAGTCCGTGTCAACAAGCACACCCTTGAACAACCTATAGCTAGAAACTTCTGCCACAGTCCAAAATCATCAAGAAGAAGCTTAGAATAAGCTTCAGGATTATTTAATGAGTATGTTAAATAAAATTAAAAAAAAAAACTCTACACAGTATTTTCCATAAAAATGTAGTGGGAAAACATGAATGATGTTTATTTCTGGGTTGTCTGGTGTCAGAGTGTAGTTCTTCAACATTTGTCATAGACTTGTCTATGTCTGGAATAACTGGACTGGATGGAATCAGTGTTGGAGAATATTTAATTAGCCGTGTCTAAACAGTACTCACAGCAGAGTTCTTTGGTTCTCCAGTTATCGGGCTTGCCGCCAGCATGGACACACTGCCTGGAGAATTCAGACATGGTGTTGCACAGGCAGGAGGGATCTACTGTTTTTTTTCCCCCACTGCCACAGTGGCACAGGTCTGAAATGCAGGCAGAAGTGAAGGAGTCGATGTCCAGCAGACTGTGACAGCTTTGGAAAGCCGGACCGGTGAGGATCTGCTGACACAAAGGTTTCTGCAAAGAGACAGATGAACAGTAAAAGACCAGGAACAGACATGTTATCCATTGATAATTCGTGGCAAACTGTGGAGTTTTTAGAAATTAATGTGGCTAATGGCTGGTAATTATTTTCCTGTGTGAGGCTATGGTGCAGGTACTTGGGGATTCAACTGATATGCATGCTTAGTGGACTAAGATGTGATTCATTACTAGATTAGCTGTTGGCTTCTGTGTTGTCTGGGTTAAAGTTGCATGGTCATATAAATTGCATTATCACAGATGATGTGTGAACCCAGCTGCAGAATCCTGAATTTACCAAAACGGTTGTAGAGGCCATGGCATCTAAGGTTTAACTTAAATCTATGGAAAGCATGGTTTAATTAAGGTTCAAGGGTTGATTTATAGAGTGAAGAATATGTTCTTAACATCTACAGTGACTGTGTGTTAATCAACAGCACAAAATCAGAGTCAGATATACTATATATATTGTGAGATTGCAGCAAATTTGTCATTTCCACCTCAGTTCTTTTCTGATGCAGAGTTAATGTCAACCAATCAATCCAGTGTCAACAAGATGGACATATGATCAGTTAACCACATGTGCCTTATACATATAGTTAGTTATAAGAACATTGGACAATATGCAGTGGTGGGAGCCACCTGCGGAGGGATTGGCCCCTAAATTTCTATGCATACTGACAAGCATGGGGCATGTTGGCACTTTATCCATTTCAAAAATAAAACTTTATTACAGTTTCAGTAAATAACAGTGCATACAAACTTAGCTTTTTCTTACTCGAAAGCTTGAAACCTTAAGCTTGCTGACTTTGCAAAACACGTTGGTAATATGTTATTTTTTTGTTATTATCAGTTAAATACTGTAATACAGAGGAAAGAATTCAAAGTTGCCACTCTGATTAAAGTGGAGTCTCACCAAATCGTCACAGCTTTCTGTTGTTTCCACAGTGTAGCCAGAACAGGTTTCAGTTGGACCATCCATTTTCCAGAAGGCAGCAAAATCCATGGGGGAAATTTTCACACCTGTTTGAGAGATAGAAAAAAAAAATCATATTTAGTTCTGTGACCCTGCCTGAACTGACTGACTGTTTAATGTGGTTCATAGTTTACCATGACTGTAGAACTCATTGTGAATCTGGAGCCCATTAAAGTCTCCACAAAGACCACAAGTTTGGTTCCTGTACTTTGTGTCTAGCTCCACCTGTGAGAACAACAATTAGTCAGTTGAAACACTAGCTAGGAGCTGTGGGAAAGGTTTAATGGATATTAAAAAATTGACGTAGCCACCCAATCTGAAATGTTAATTTGGCCAATGCTAAAGTATCTTAAAGTGCATTAACACTAATGGTCCCTAGGTCCCTCCAAAAAATCTCTGGCTAAATCTATAATCAGACATCCACAAACCAGTGTGACAGTTGCTACGTCCGTCTTTCACATACAGTCTAAGAAAGATGACTTCATAAAAATCTCACTACTTTAGTGTGCAGCCTAAGCCTTTGTAAAGAGAATAGAATAATTTTCTGTGTAGTCAGAATCACACCAGAAAAGAGTCCTCCTCATTCCAGATAGCAACAAGTCCAAGTTTTGCTTTGATTTTGATGTAGGTGGGAGTTTTCTCAATTTGTACTCCTGTTTGACTGCATGGTAGGACGACTCTGCAAAAAGAAGGAAAAAAGAAGTCACAATATATGAACATTTTCTAACTTTCATCAAATGGTAGCTCACCATGTTGGAATATTTCCAAGGTGACAGTATATGCCAGTGTTTTTAGGAAAATTAACATCTGTGCCTAATGTGGTTAGGTTCTACATGGGTACTGTTCTAATAACTGATAAAGCCCTTTGGATGTTAAGAGACATTATGGAATAAGACTGAATTATACCATTCATTCTGAAGCAATGAGTTATGCAGGCAGGGTGAACAGGGTTTAAAGGTTTTTTAACGCCAACTCACACAGTCCCATCAACTATCACTGAGCCCTTGGAGAGTTCCACGAATACGCCCTCCAGCTTCAGAATGATGTTTTTGATGGTAGGATAGCCGTCAACCTCCTGTCTTCTAATTTGGATGTTGAAGTCGTTGTAAGTGTTTCTACAGGAGGAAGTCAGGATGTAGTTGCAGGTCGAGTGCAACTGGAAAATACTCCCATCATAGGTCTTGTAGTGGAAGTTGCCCCACGTACTGCAAACCTGGCCATTGTGGATGGGACTCACATCTGTAAAGACAGATCAGGATGTGAACAGAGAACCGCATTTTTGGTCTTCACCTGCGAAAATGAATCCTCACACTGCATAGATGATAACAAAGTGAAGTCCAACAACAAGCTCACCTGTTATTTGTTCAGGAATCTGGGACATGGAGGAGACCGTTTTCACAGTAGACTTTGCCTCTGTTGAAACAGTTAAGAGCTATTTGTTAGATAAACAGTAATCACATCTCAAACCACATTATAGCATAATAAGGCTGAACTTTGCTGTAACACATGGATGAAAAATGTACGTACCGCTGTGCAAAGCAGCTACGATGGCAGATAGGCTCAGCCATAGCAGCCACTTGTTAGCCATATCCATTTGCTTCTCTGCGTTAACTCTGTGAAAGATGGAAAGAAAGTCCAGTCCTTTATACTGGGGGCAAGGTCTTGGCAGGTGAAGGAGTGGCATTCCCATACCTTCATGTAGTGATTCATAATTGCGGGTCCTGCCCTGTGTTCTGTTTGTTTCCGTAATCCTTGTTCATTCCCCTCCACACTCCTGATATGACCTACAAGGTACAGACTGGCAAACAGATGGTCACCTCGCATGTGTGATGAAGACGGTCTAACATCTAAAAGCACCATCGATACTCATACAGACATCTACAGCCATGACGGCCATGGTGTGCATCAGACCCAGTGTGGTTTGAACACTGCATTTTGGTTCCATCAACAAAACTAACTTTCTGGAACAGGAATTCTGTTCACAAAGGCCAGCTTTTGGACGTAAATCCAGCATTTAAAGTTTTTGAAATTTTGAAAATCCACTATTCTGACCATTTGTTGGTTCCATTCAAGATTTAACTCTTAGTTAGTTGTCAAAGTTCACTGTGACTGTACAAAACACGTCCATAGCTACAGAATGCATACCACTAACAAAATTTCACCCAGTTGGAATCCACCAGCTGATTGTTGTTGCCTCATGCAGTGAAATAGTCTCTGATAAAGAATGTTTCTCACTGGAAGTTATACACGGGAGTACTACATGTCAGTGTGGTGACATTCTCATGTGCATTTTATTAAACCCCTTCAAAAGACAGACATGGATGTAATGTTTATGGTAAATTGGTTGGTTGGTAGAGGCAAGCAATTACGTGGTTTGATTTATTTTAGAAGAAACTTTCGAAGAAATATTTTCCATACTATTGTCTCACCATTTTACCTATGTGTTATCTGGTTCATATTTAACCAGAATGTTGGAGATTACTGTCTGTCTGAACACATTTAAACTTTACCTTTAAGCTTCTGGAACTTCTTGCTTTAAAAAAAAAGTGTTATTATATTTTAAAAATAATTTAATTCTATGCTGTACAGAGGTTCCTATTAGTCAAAGAAATTCAAGTCTACTGATCTGGATAAGCTGTTCAAATCAAGAATCAAGAATCAAACCTGCCTCCTCTAACACATTCATTTTCATCTTTGATGTACACAGATGATACAGTCTAAATGCAATATATGCTATAAACACTGTTTCTGAGTAGATGAATGTGATTTGTACCTGTGGAAATAGCCACTAAAAAGTAAAGCAAAGGCTTTGTCTTTGTCTGAGGCGCGCTCAGAGGCTCAACAGCTTTGGCACTGAATGTTCAAGTAGAAACACCCAGAACAACCAAATCTAATTTAGACCTGTGGGAATAATAGACCAGCATTATTACCAGTTATGGAATTTATAATGATATGAGACAAATTGGCGGCACAGTGGCGAGGTGGTTAGCACTGATCCCTCACAGCGAGAAGGTCACTGGTTCGAATCCATGGGCCGGCTGGCCTGTCTGTGTGGAGTTTGTTGAATGGTTGTCTGTCTCTGTGTGTTAGCTGCGATGGACTGGCGACCTGTCCAGGGTGTACCCCTGCCTCTCGCCCGATGACAGCTGGGATAGGCTCCAGCAGACCCCCGCGACCCTTAACAGAAACAACTGTGTATAGAAAATGAATGAATAAGACGAATAAAGACTTTAACAAATACTTCTGAGTGTTTGTATTTGCTTTATCATATTTTGACTCAAAGCCTAAATCTATCCATGGTGTGTTCAGATCTATGAGTGATTACCACTTTTCCCTTTTGTTTGTTTTTGCATCTTTAACAATAGAAAGACTTTACAGTGACTCAGTGTGAGTGGAAGGCTGCGATTACCAAAATTCACCCAGGCTCGTTAAAGAACCATTAGTATAGTTTTACCGTCCACCCAAATGAGATAGTGTGGTGTTGTGACGTGGGTTGATGAAGTAAGTATGGTGTTTGTTGTACAGTCATGGGTGTGGCCATTCCATCCACACAGCAGTGCTAATTAACAAATTATTTTCACTTGTGCTGTATGCCGTATGAATCCTGTTTTTATGCGGAAACTTATACAGTGTTTACAGTTGCCCAAAAAGTCCCACGATCCACTCTGCAAATAAAGATAAAAATCAAGCCATGAAATCCACAGAACTCGTTGAAGACCTCTCTGAGAACAATTGTGGCAATCCATTGACCAGGATGTTGCACCTGTCTCTGACAATATCTTCACATCCCATCATGTTCACCCATCACCTGCTGAGTGCGTGGGGCTCTCGCTAGTCAATATCAGCTTTGCTCTCAGCCTTGGCTTCAGTTCTGTACCATTCCCTTCTGCTAAAACCCATGTCCACAAAAAAATCACTGATCCATTCACTCACATTTTTACTTGGAAGATATCAAGAGTTCTAAAGGGATCTTGTATATGTGAGTTGACAAAGAGACAGCAACAAAAGGAGGTCACCTTTCTGCCCCTTCCTGGAACATTCTCTGCCACTAGGCGTTTGTCATAACTTATGTTTCATTTGCAACTGTGTTTGTGCCAGATAAGGCCTGGCATGATCTTGAAAATGATCCAATTTGGTCTTTGTTTCAGGTCATATTAGAGTTCATTTGATGATGTGGCACATGCCGCACTGGCCTCCTTCAAGATATCCATTGCACTGCTAACTGAATACCTACACATCAGTGAGGACTGGAAAGATGAAATCCCAGTTGATGTGTGTGGGACATCACTGTAGAGCTGCAGGTGGTACTTTTCTAGTCAAGAATTCTTCCAGAATGGAACTCCATCAGCCAACTGCAAATGATCAGTCTCAGGCCTTTCACAGATTGCTGAGATGTCAGATGGCCCTATGGAAGATCAGGCATAGCTGCTGCACCATCCATCAGCTGCTGTCAATTGCATTTGCATCTACTTCTCCTGCTGCTGCTAATGCTTTTACCCCTTTCCACCATTACAGTCAGACTGCTTTGACATCAAGCATCGCAGTCCAGAAAAAATAATGATGCCCAATGCTGGTCACAGACGTTATGAAATTGATCAGGTTGATGCTCTGAAATTTCTGAACTTTCTTTTGTATTTGCTATAAGTCAAAGCATCAGTGTTTCACTGGCCTGTTTTCAGATTGACATGGGTATGTATGCCAGTCCCAAGGCATTTCCCCACAGACAAATTATTGTCTCTGTAGGACATATGTATGAAATACCTAATCTGAACAACCTGACGTTAATTTCTATCTCCCATTTAGGGAGATATCATATCAAAAGGGTCTCAGTCATCTTACCAGCTTAATTGTCAACAATATCTGCATTAGTCTCACTCTTCAAATGAACAAAAACCATAATGCAGAACAGTTTCATTCTGCTTTCACTGAAAATTGGACCAAAGGTTTCGTGGAGTGCTAAAGTGAAACTGATATGATATCTCCCATTTAGGGAGATATCATATCAAAAGGGTCCCAGTCATCTTACCAGCTTAATTGCCAACGATATCTGTACAAGTCTCACTCTTCTTTCATCGTCATAGCATTTGCTACCTGATAAATAAAACCCGATAAGTTAATTCAACTCATTTTCTTTTAAAAACTGATTACATCAAAAATTTTGAGTAAAAGTAACTAAATAATAAGTATAAGGATAGGTATTGATTAAGTAGCTTATACTTGAACTTAAATCATTTTTTGAAACAGATTACATTTATTTTTACGTTTCTTTAACTCACAATCCCAAAATTCAAATACTCTCAGTAACACTAAAAAACACATGAACACAGACAAAATGCAAGTCCCCATTTTATCAACAGTAAGTAAAAAATTACTTAAAAACACTCAGTCATTTTAGGAACAATACAAGCCATAAACAACAAAGAATGTATGGCAAGAAGTTTTAAACATCTTCAACTTTTGCAGACCAGACGGAACCTGGTCATTAAATTACAATATTGAGAATTTTTTATAAGCACAGGCACTGCTGTCTTTTCAGACATACCTTACTCCACTGCAAAAAGGTCATTTTTAAGGGTCAACACCCTGGGCCTCAACATCCCATCTTCCAGGCCCATCAAAACTTTCTGGATAAAGTCAAAGGTATTGGCCAAGTCTTTTGGGTAACTTAAATGCAGGGCATACATCAGTGCAAAAAGCATGACAAATGCTTCAGCCAATGTGGGCAACTCAATAACAGCATTACCCTCAATGACAACCGCAATCTTCTCTGGTTTGGAGAACAATGCATCTGTTGCATTTGCACCGCTCAAGAGGAGTCCAACCGGTACGTCACTGATGGTTGGTTCATTACACTCAGATGCCTGGACAACAGACAAAAGTTACCCATTACCCAAGATTGTCTGAACGATCTAAAAAAGTCATTTGATGAATAATGTGTCAGTAACATATCAGAAGACAGCCAAAGAGTCAAACATTAATCACAATCCATAAATATGGTTTGTTTCACAATGATCAATCAATATGAAATGTGAAATAAAACCGATGTTTATCTTCATTACAGAACATTGTGTTCTCATGTGACAGCATTTTATATCTGCAGCTCAGAATTCACTCAAGTTGTAGCTTCAAGTCTGGCACCTGGCATTTTTCCATTCAAGCTTGGCTGATTTTGCTAATTTAACACTTGAAACAGTTCTTATGAAAATGTAGTACAATTTAGAGACTAAGAATGATTCCTTCTCATACATACAGTCAGGTAAACATTTATAGTATTTCTCATCTTGTGCAGACATTTGGCACATTATTATTGTTGTATTGTAGTGTGATGATCACATTGTTATGCTTATAGGCTACACATAATATTGACTTACATCCCAGAGTTTCAGAAACCTGGTGTCAGGACAGCAGCACGTTTGACGTGGATGTCAACTTGTTCCTGAGTGTGAGAACATATTCTTTAATACTATACATCACAAGGAAAACCCTCCCATAACTGCAGAGATGAGAGTTCTAACAAATATAATCCACTGTAGTATCACTATCAAGCATCAAGAAGCGTAACCAACTCTCCTAAAGGTCCAAAACTTCTGCTACTCTGCCCGTTCGTGCAGCTTTATTCCTGAACAAGCTCTGAAGACGGGTGGCATGTTGATCCAACTCGGCATAGAAGTGGTTAAAAGTGCAACTTTTGTTTGTATTTTTGGTTGACATGTTTAAAAAATGAACTGAGTCCACGATTCCTTTTAGTTATATTTATTGTCCATTTCTTCTTAATAAACAAGATTCCCTTACCAGTAGCAGCACACACAGCAGTGTCAAGTTGAAAGTAACAAAACAAAATGTAATAAATGAACTCAAAGAAAAACTCAGTTATTTGATTCAAACGGTCAAAAAAAACGTGCATCTACTTAACCAAAAAAAAGAAGGAGCAACTCACATACCGCTCCTGACCTATATATACACCAGCTGATGGGCCTGACGGAAATCAGGGACATGCTGATCAGCTGGCTGATATGACCCCGCTCCCTCTGACAATAATCAGCTGATTGTCAGAGTGGCCGCACATCAGGACATAGCCTAATTTAACGAATCATCAATTTCGGCCAGAATCAATTCAAAATAATAAAGTAACAATAATAATAATTTTACCAAGATTCTTCAAATTACCAAAATATAATTTTGGCTCCAACATCCCGGCCCCTAATTGACATAGAACATCTCATGACAATTACAAATAATATATAATAGAGCCAATACATGTCAACAACCCTCTTTTTTTTTTTTTAAATTCATGTCAATGATATAAAGTCCATTTCATGTAATGTCCATCTTCAACACATGAATAAATAGTCCATGGGTGCAGTGAGTGTGTGTGTGTGTGTGTAAAAAAAAAAAAATAAGGGGGGGGGGGGCGATGTTACAGTCCATTTTTGGCCTCCAACAGCAGAACAAGCTTTGTTATGGGTCGACACGGTGTGCTGGTTTTGGTCTGAACCTGCACTTGTCGTTGTCCATTTTTGTCATTCTTGGAGGTCAGGTAAATATTCTTTTGTCCATCGTTTCCAAAACAAATCTGCCATGTATTGTACTTGACGCCACCGTCTTCATCCGTAACAATCATTTGGGTCAAATATGCCTGGTGGTAGAAAAGGCTTT
This sequence comes from Chelon labrosus, assembly GCF_963514085.1. Lineage (NCBI taxonomy): Eukaryota > Metazoa > Chordata > Actinopteri > Mugiliformes > Mugilidae > Chelon > Chelon labrosus. The sequence goes on along the minus strand of NC_140339.1, from coordinate 29,017,691 downwards.
GTTTCGTGTAACAAAAGATGGTTTGGTGTAAGTGGCTCCAAATCTCCAGGGTCATTAGACACTTTAGTGATAGGCCTGTCATTTATGATTGCCTCCACTTCACAGAACAGGGTGGTGAGCCCTTCCTCATCAAGCGTTTGTTGCTGCATTAAGGCATTGAGAATGCGTCGAATGGTTCTAATCTGTCTTTCCCAGATTCCTCCATGATGTGAACCTGACGGTGGGTTAAATATCCAACTTATGCCTTTGTCCAGAAGTTTGTTTTGAATTTGTGTGCGATTTAAACTTTGTATTGATTCTTTCAGTTCACGCTCAGCTCTAACCAGATTGGTCCCGTTATCTGATCTCATTACTTTAATAGGGCCTCTTCTTGCAACAAACCTCCTGATGGCGTTAATAAATGAGTCAGTGTTGAGACTGTGTGCAAGCTCTAGGTGAACTGCTCTGATGTTCAGAGAGGTAAAAATCACACCATAACGCTTGATTGTGACTCTTCCCCGTTTCAATTCAAATGGGCCAAAAAAGTCCACACCCACATTTGTAAAGGGTGGGTCATCTGGTGTGACTCTTTCTTCTGGCAAGTGTGCCATGAATTGCTCTCCTCTTACTCCACTTAGTTTCCTGCAGGTGACCCATTTTGAGATGACCTTCCGGATAGCCGAATTTCCACCAGGAATCCAATATTTCTGCCTCAAATGTGAGAGTGTGTGACTCCTTCCACTATGTCCTATATTCTCATGAACATGTCTGATGAGAAATTGAGTCACATGGTGGTTTGTGGGTAGAATGATTGGATTTTTGGCCTCAGATGGCATTGCGGACCTCATCAGCCTACCACCAACTCTGATCAGGTTATCCTGCATAATGGGTGAGAGTTTGTGAAGGTGACTGCTCTTTTTCACTCCAAATCCTTTCTTCAATGCATTCATCTCATCCATAAATGACGTGGATTGACAAAACTCAATGTTTTCAACTTCTGCCCTTTGTAAAATTTTCAACAGAGAGGCGTTCTTTTTCATAGCTGTTATTCTTAGGCGGGCTCTCAGTATAGCTTTAATATGTAGGACCCACGCAACAGCTTTCTTGAGGCGATGCCATTGTGAGTAATGCATGAGCAACTTATTGACTGTATCATTGCAGTCTTCAGGGGTGCTAACACTTACTGCAAGTACCTTCACTTGTTCATTAATCGAAGGTAAGAGACTGTACCATAACCACTTTCACTAGCATCCCCAAAGTGGTGAAGCTGTGCTGTGACTGGTTGTCCAAAATCATATGGCTTAATACATCTTTTCACCTTGTAGTATTTTAGCAATTGGAAGTCATGTAACCACCTGAACCACTGTTCTTCAAATTCTTTTGGGATCCTTTCATCCCATCCAAGTCTCAGTCCAGTTAATTTTTGCAGAATTTGCTTAGCAGGAAGGATGACAGGGGCCAACATACCGAGAGGGTCGTAAATGGAGCTCACCATGGACAAAATACCTCTTCTGGTAAGTGTTTTTTCCTGTATATTGATCTTAAATTCAAATGAATCAGTTTCAGTACACCACTGCACTCCTAAGGCTCTTTCTACGGGCAGGATGTCTTGATCAAGTCCAGGTCTTTCATTTCCTTAGATCGACTATCCTCTGGTATTGAAAGAAGCAGGGTTCTGTTGTTGCTAACCCATTTGTTCAGCTTGAAACAACCTTTACTGCACAAAGCCAAGAGCTCATGAGCGATTTTTAATGCCTCTTTGTCATTTTCCACTGATTTTAAACAGTCATCCACATAAAACTTCCTTAGCACAGTGGAGATTGTTTCAGTGCTAAATCCATCCATATTGTCCCTTGCACACTGTTGCAAGGCAAAGTTTGCACAGCTGGGCGAGGATGTTGCACCGAAGATGTGCACAACCATCTTGTACTCCTCCAACTCGTTACTGAGGTTTCCATCAGGCCACCACAAGAACCGGAGTAGATCAGTATCATCCTCTGGCACCTTGACCTGATGAAACATGGCCTCTATGTCTGCCATGAATGCAATGTTTTTTTGCCTAAATCTTGTGAGAACACCAACCAGACTATTTGTTAAGTCTGGACCTTGCAAAAGATGTGCATTCAGAGATGTGCCTTGATAGGATGCTCCACAATCAAACACGACTCGCAGTTTGTGCTTTTTTGGATGGTAGACTCCGTGGTGTGGTATATACCAGATCCTTTTGCTTTGACTTGTTTTAATCTTTTTTTCAGGTGTCATTTTGATGGCAAAACCCTTGTTCAGAATATCTACCATGAAGTCTTTGTATTCTTGGTAGAATTTGCTGTTCCGCAGAAACTTTCGTTTTAAATTTAAAGCTTTTTTCAGCCACACATCGATTGTTTGGAAACTCAAGTCCTTCATCCTTTAATGGCAGTCCAATACAATAGTGTCCATCCACTAATGTGACAGTTTTGGAGACACTTTCCAGAAACCTGTGATCCTCCATAGACATTTCTGAACGTTCCTTATGTTGATGTTCTGGGAAGTCCAACTTAATTTGCTGCTGCAACAAATCCTCAACTTGTATGACTGAGATTCTGTTTGCTGTGACAACAGGATTTCCAGTATGTTTATCATCCATTTTTCTTAATGGTCCATTTATCGTCCAACCCAGGATAGTTTTAACAGCGTACGGGCCATTCCCTTGGCTGTTTATTACTTTCCATGGCTCCAAAGCCTTGGGCACATTACATCCAATCAGCTATCCAACATCTGAATCAATTTTAGAGATTTTAACTTCTCTTTAATACGACCATTGATCCACATCCTCCTGGGATGGAATGTTTTCTTTCTTTACTGGAATTTTATTTGGTGTGAATACATGTGGAAGTTCCACATACTGATCATTTTCCAGGCCACAAATTTCCAAGTCCCATGCAATAGATGTTTTAGTTGATTCCTCCCTGTTCATTGTTCACAGAAGTATTTCTGCCTTTCGTCCTGTTATTTGAAGTTGCTGGAGGATTGCTTCAGTGCAAAAGGTGGCAGTACTGCCTGGGTCAAGAATGGCATATGCTGTTATTGTGTTGCTACCTTTTTTTTGTTTTCACCTTTACAGGAACAACAGCTAGGGTGCCCTCAGGCTCACCGGCCCCAGTATCCTTCCCTCCTCGACTTTCATCCATATCCACTAATGCACTGGATGCGCTTGTAACAGTCCTTTCCTTTTCTTTGCTTGCAATATGAAGGAGAGTAGGGTGATTCAATTTACACTGTTTGCAGGTGAGTCTCTGTTTGCATCCTTTACTCATGTGTCCTTTCTCCAAACACCCAAAACACAGCCCTCTAGTCTTGAGAAATTCCAACTTCTCTTTATGCGTTTTCTTGAGAATCTGAAGGCAGGCAGCAAGCTTGTGTTCTCCTTGACAATATGTGCATAGGTTTGATGGCAATTTGCTAACATGCTTTAAAGGAACCGTATGTAGGATTAGGGGTGGGCGATATGACCTAAAATTAATATCATGGTATTTTTCATCTTTTGAACGGTGACGGTATAATATCGCGGTATTACTTTTTTTTTTGTACGTTTTGGGAGGAGTAGCCTGTCCTGTCCCTTTATGTGAATAAAGTTAATATTTTTATAATATAATAAGTAAATGGTAGGTATCCTTATCAAAAAGAGACATGGGAGAGTATTATGCATTCTCAACATATTTATTTTGCAAAAAAACTAAAGATCTTACTCAACAGTGTACGACAAAACAAAAAATAGCAGTGTAATAACACACGAACAGTGTAATAATGTGTACTTTTCACAAAAACTAACTCTCTCTTCATCTGAACTCTGATGAAACTAGACATTCAAGTTCTTTGCCAGGAACACTAGCCTGTCAACATTTTCTGGCTTCAGTGATGCCCTGGAGCTTGTTACAATATTGCCCCCTGTGCTGAATGCACGCTCGGAGGGTGAGCTTGTGGCTGGGATGCATAAGTATTTTTTTGCCAGACGGCTAATGCGAGGGAAGTGGGAACATTGGAGACGCCACCACTCCAGTGGATCAGAGTCACTGTCAGCCGTCACCATCAGCAGGTAGCCATCTAGCTCCATGTCAATGCCCTGCTGCTTTGGTGGGGCACTGCTACACTTTTTGAAGAAACTTCCCAGGGTGTTCTTGGGCTTTTTCAGTTGTGCAGGAGCAGTGCTAGTTTCCCTCTCGCTTTGGTCCTCTGTGGAAGAGGCATCTGTGGCTGTCTTCTCCTCCAGTGCTTTGGTTTCTGTAGCTACTCTGCTCCTTACTTCCTCCAACTTTTCAGGTGACATGTAGGTGGTCTTGAACCGTGGGTCCAGGAATGTTGCCATGGTGAGCAGCTCGTCAGTGGCAGGATCTTTGTATTTTTCATTCAAATAATCCAGGACCCTCTTCTTGATGTCCTCGCACAGTCCTGCTTTGTCTTCTTCCAGCTTCAAAATGTTTGAATTGAGTAGATGGAGAACTGGCTTAACATAGGAGACACTAACATACTCCTCTCCTGACAAGGCATCTGTAAAATCTTGCAGAGGCTTCAGTGCTTTGGTTATGGCCTCCAACACCTCAATGTCTTGCCAGGTGGGTAGAAGATGACGTGACTTTTGGTCTGCTGCCAGGACTTGAGTGATGGCCTTCTCCTGCTCCAACACCCTTTCCATCATTTTGACACGGGACCCCCACCTTGTTGGGGATTCTGTGACCAGCTTGTGGGTTGGCAGGTTCAGCTCTCTCTGTGCACTGGTCAGGGCCTTCTTCTTTTTCCAGCTGTAGGAGAATGTGCTGACCACTTTTTTGCACATACCTGTGGCCCGTGCAACTCGAGCATCATGTTGGACACTCCTCTCTGGGAAGTAAAAAGAACGAATAAAGATATTAGCATAAGTGGAAAAGTAGGTTATCATAGTTGAAAAACTTAATAAACCATTAACTGTAGAGCAGCACAAGTATTTACTGTATGGACACACTGAACATTAGGCTATTACAAATCTAACAGGCCTACATATTGTATGTATGTTGGTCACTATTTTGCACATTCCTGCACAAATAGTACAGCTTTTTCATTTTAAACACATATATATTGTACATATTTTTAATAATATTTTTCATATAATCTGATGATATTTGTATTTTATAATTATGTTTTTTTTTTTTTTTTTTTTACTTTCTGATTCGGTCCCCAGATGAATCACGGCTAAACAATACTAACAATGAACAATACAATACTAATGTGGTGGCCTTTAATTTGTTTTTGTTTCCTTTTTTTAATACAAACAGAAAAGGACTTGACAAATTTTCTGAATATGAAATGTTAGGTTTAGATAGTGTAACTTACCAATAGCGTTGTGCAGTCTGTGTCCAAAACATGCGAGTCTCATCCATTTATTGATTTCCAGAGCGCGCACCATGTTTGCACCGCTGTCAGTTGTCATGCACACCAGACGCGCTTCATCCAAGCCCCAGGCAGAAAGTGCATCCTGCAGTCCTAACGCAATTATTGCTCCGGTGTGACCTTCGGGGAAGAAGGTGGTCTGTAGACATCTGCTGCGCAACTTCCAGACATCGTCAATGAAGTGGATGGTGAGGCTAATGTATGGCTCAGTAGTCCCGCTTTACCATAAATCAGTAGTGGCCGAGTGGGCTTCAAGGTGGCGAATTTCGTTCATGACTCTGTCCCGTACCGCCGTGTACAGCTCTGGCAGACACTTCTGGGTAAAAAATTTCCGACCAGGCAGCTCGTATCTTGAGTCCAGAGTGTGAACCACATGTCTGAAGCCATCTCTCTCTATGGTTTGAATGGGCACCATGTCCTTTGCGATATATAGCGCAATTGCCCTGGTAATATCTTTCCATTTCTTACTACTCTTGTCGTAAGGTGTAGCAGCAGTAAACGATGCCTGCAGTGAAAGCTGTGTAGTCTTGGGACGTGCTCCGCTGGTGCTGCTGGTCCCACTTGCGCTCATTTTGGCCCGGGTTGCCTCTTCATATTCACGGACGTGCGTGTTTTTTAAATGATGAAACAGGTTGCTTGTGTTTCCACCTCTTGCTGTCACAACACGGCGGCAAACCTTGCATATTACTTTAGTTTGCTCCGTGTCGGATGATTTAAAACCGAACCAGTTCCAAATAACGGAGGTGCCTCCTCTTTTTGGAACGAGAGTTTCCTCTCCAGCGGCCTCGGTCTCTCCGTCTGGTTCCGACACTCCACTCATCTCTTTTCAGATAATATAGGCTACAGGCCCGACCTTTCTTCGCGATGTTTCACCAGTCGTTTCTTTATTGATTACCCAGGTTAAGTGCTCGTTACGCTAATTTAATGGCCACTCCCTTTTTACCACCTGCAAAGCTGATACGAATATGTTTTACTTTTTTATTTGTAACAAGATATATAATATATATAAGGACAGGTATTCAGACCATAACTGAACTTTTGAAGAAAATTTAATGCCTTGTTTAGAATTAGGCTATTATTGATGTAAATGCAGCCGTTCAAGGCGCACAACTGATTTATTACGGTATTGACGGTATTGCAAAATCCATGTCGTGGCGCAATGTCACACCGGTGATGACCTTGACACCGGTGTACCGCCCACCCCTATGTAGGATTGTGGCCAAAACTGGCCAAAACTGGTACTGCAATCACTTTCAAAATACTGTAGAACGGTGTATCCCCTCCCCCTCCCCCCTGACTCGAGGTTGCCAGCTAAGCTGCAGGATCCAGCAGGAACGTAGGCTGCTACAAGGAGCTTCCAATGGCAAGTGACGAGTCCTACTTTTTTTCTGTTAATAAAGTTTATGCTTCATGAGAGATGTTTTGCGAAGTAATTATGTGTCGCAAAAATTTACTAATGGCGATTAGCCAAATATTTCGTAAAGATGTACTGTAATACCACATTTCAGTCGGAACACAGATTGTTTTCATACCTTGCTAGTGGTGCGATATAAAGCTTTTTATGAACGCATTTAGCACGGGCGACCATGGAAAATCCACTGTCTATATGTACGGAAGCACGGGGCTTTTAGCCTATACCAACAAACATGGTAGAATATAGCATCCAAAAGTCGAGGGTCAATTCCATGCCATTCCGGACTTTGTCACGACGTATTTCGTATTCATAACGAGGTCTTTTAGGTTTAGTAACGTTATACATGTTTTATCCGACACGTTCGTAGCTGCAGCTGTGGTAACTAGAGCAGAGCTGGCAACCCGGAAGACGAAACTCTACTGACTTCGTGATTAGTAGATAGCTTGACACCCTCAGGCCAAAACACAACATGACAACATCAACATCAGTTGAGGGCTGCAACTTTCACTTTTAAATGACAATATCCTGGCCGGACCACTGTTGTCAGTGATATAAGTATTTGAAATGAACATGATTTCTTCATGTCTAGTGACATATCAGGGCCATTTTGTGATTAATTGAAATACATTTCTTACATACGGTTCCTTTAAGGTTGGTTGAGATACTGCTGTGACACTTGTGGCAAAACCACTTTTACTTTGTTTAGTTTTCATGCTGATAGCAGGGACAAATGTGTGGCTTGGTTTAATCATGGGACTGTCTTTTAGGTTTCCAAACACTGGATGAGACAGAATTCTTGCCAGTTTACCAGATCTACAAATTTGGCTCTCCTGTTCTCTTTGTCTTGTACATCACAAGCTTTAACCCGCCACTTCTCTTTCAACTTGTATGGGAGTTTAGAGAGAACAGCCCTCATGTTAGCTGGATAATCCATTTCCTCCATGTAGTCCACTGTTTCCATTGTATTAAGACAGCCGTTAAGAAACACTGAAAATGCCTTTAAAGCTTCTGGGTCTTCAGCTTTGATAGGTGACCAATGCAGGGCCTTGTCGATGTAAGCCATAGCAATCTGGTATTCATCCCCATAATAATGTTTTAGCAGTCTTTTTGCCTCTGTATATCCCCTATCTGCTTGCATATATTGACAACTACGTACAAGCTCTCTTGGTTGGCCGACAGTACACTGTTCCAAAAAGTACAGTCTGTCCTTGCTGTTCTCAGTCTTCTCCTCTATACCATGTTCAAAAGCTCTGATGAAAAACTGTTATCCAAAGGATTTCCATTGAAAGTGGGAATACTGAGTGGAGGTAATGAAGAGCTTTCTGTTGCCTTTCAAGTGCTTCTGTGATGACATGCTGTCTTTCCATGATGTCTAGCAAGTTACTCCTGCCGTCTGCCTGTATACCAGAAGATGTGCCGGAGCTTGATACAGAAGATGTCTGCTGACGTTGATATCTTGTACCTCTTGGCATGTGTTGTGTGTCATTTATGGCAGTGACAGCACTGGACGCAGCAGCTGGAGCAACGACTTGAGAGCTAATTTCAACTGGAGCGACATCTTCAGCAGCTGGTTTGCTCACCTGAATAATTGTTTTTTGCCTGTCTGTCTTGGTATGTGCGTTAGCAGGCTCCAGGGTTGCACTTGCAGGCAGGGCCTTTCCCTGAGTGTACACTTCACTCATTTCATTATATGGGTCCCCAATTAATCCATTTTCAAAGTAATCATTCATCCCGTCTCCTGAAGGGGGTGGGGCAACATGTAGTTGCTCAAACTCTTTAATGATACTCAGTTTTGCTGTATTAGCCGCTATTTCTGTTTCCAGCTCAAGCTGTTCCCTTTTTGCTTTTAAGATAGCTTCTTCTCTTTCCAGAGCTTGTTTCTGAGTAAGCATGGCTGCACGTGCCAACAATTCAGCCTTTTGTCCTTCCAGTTTGAGCTTTGCAGATGCAATAGAAGATCGTGAGGACCTCTTTAATCCTTTTGAATGTGTACTCTTCACATTTGAAACACTGTCCTGTGGAGTAATAATTTTTGATTTAACATCCTTTTCCTCAGACACATATACAGGAGGAGCAGCAGTCCATTTTGTCACTTCATCTGTGAATTCTTTTTAAGCAGCTGCCTTGGGTTTGTACCATTCGACCTGATCAATTTCTCCTTCTTTTGCATCCTGAGTGCTCATTAAATCATGAATGAAATCATTCAATTCTTCCACCTCTTTGAAAAGTTTAAGAAACTCATTTTCCATTTAAGATTTCACAACTTCAACATTACATACATTTTTCATCAATTCTTTGACTTCATTCCTCTTTATTGTTAATGCACCCAATTTTGCACTCCTTGATGCTTTCAATCTCCTGAGCCTTTCCCCAAACACATTCTCAATGTCACTCTCCAAGCTCTCCAAGTCCTCAGTTCTTTCATTTGACTCCATTTTGTATTTTGATTTTGACTCCAAGTCCTCCTTTTGTATTTCACTTTATTTTCAAACTTCCAATGAATTGCATTGCTTTGCATAGCTGTTTGTATTTGTCCAAAGGCGTTTTCCATACTCTTCAGAAATTCCCACTGAATTCACATCCTTTGAACGCACCATCATTAAACACAGTTGACAACGTCCATCCAAGCGGAGTGGTCCCGTCATTCATTCATTCATTCATAAACAAAAGGAGACATGGATGCATACGGTGAGGGAGCTTTGAGTGGTAGTTTGACAGGTTGTTTAGGGTTTTGAGTCCACAGACCAAAAACAATTTGAACGGTTCTTAAAGCAGCGGAGGTTTTTTGACGAATAAAAGTGCAACTTTCCAACGGGTCCCTTTTTGTTTGTATTTTTGGTTGACATGTTGAAACAAAGTTATTTGATTCAAACGGTCAAAAAAACATGCATCTACTTAACCAAAAAAAAAAGGAGCAACTCACATACCGCTCCTGACCTACATATATACACCAGCTGATGGGCCTGACGGAAATCAGTGACATGCTGATCAGCTGGTTGATATGACTCCGCTCCCTCTGACAACAATCAGCTGATTGTCAGAGTGGCTGCACGTCAGGACATAGCCTAATTATAGCCTAAACACTGCGTTGAACAGCTGATCCACGTGTCGTCTGACCAGCTTTCCATCTCCTAGCAACACTGTGTAGGAAACTGGTCCTGTAGTCCCATGTATCAGTCCTGGTACCCATTTTGGTCCATATCCATAGTTCTTTGTGTAGATGGAATCTCCTGCCACAAAGTTGCGTTCTCTAGCATGTTTGTCATGATGTGCTTTCTGACTTGTTTGTTTTGCTTCCACCTTCTTTTTAACATCTGGGTGTATGAGATCAAGTGTACATCTCAATTTTATACCCATCAACATCTCAGCAGGTGACAGTCCAGTTGTTGACTGTGGAGTGATACGATAGCTAAACAGTGCCCTATTACTCTTTGAATGTTTGCACCGCTCCTTCAGCTAACCCGTTAGATGATGGATGATACGGTGCTGATGTGACGTGTTATTCCATTTCGTGTCATGAACTCTCTGGTTTGTTCACTGACAAAACACTGTGCGTTGTCTGAGACAATCATCTCTGGAATACCATGCGTGCTAAAACTGTTCCTAAGACAGTTTATTGTGGTTGCTGAAGTAGATGAAGTTACTGGGTAGACCTCTAACCATTTTGAATGAGCATCCACAATTACTAAGAACATTTTCCCCATGAACAAACTGATCCGCAAGGCCAGTGATGTTGTCGGGGTGGAGTTGGACTCTTTAAACACAGTGTCAGAGAGGAGGATGCTGGCAAGAGTTAAGACCATCCTGGACAACACATCTCACCCACTCCACAACACACTAGCCAGTCTACCTTCAGTATCAGACTCATTCTACCCAAATGCACAACAGAACGCCACAGGAGGTCATTCCTGCCTGTGGCCATCAAACTCCCACCGAGTGTTGGTCACTCTTTAACACTTAGACGCTGTTAACTTATTTGCAAATTCTACCTTTGTATATTGTGAATACTTGTGCAATATTGTTCCTTAAATGCATCTTACTTATTTTTATATATTTTTGTATTACCTTTATTCAACTAGCAACTGTCACTTTTTGGGAGCAACAGCAACAAAACAATTTCCTTGAAGGATTAATAAAGTATTCTGATTCTGATTCTGATTCTGATTCTGAAAGGTCCTGCATAGTCTATGTGTAGCCTTCTCCATGGCTTTTCAGGCCACTCCCAGGGGTGGAGTGGTGCACAGGCAGGTGCCTTTCTGTGTTCCTGACAGGTGTGGCATGCCTTTATCTTTTTCTCAATGTCCACATCCATGTTGGGCCACCACATGTAGCCTCTGGCCAGTCCTTTAATGCGGCTCATGCCTGGGTGTGACTGATGTGTGATTGATAATTGTTCCATCAGCAGAACTTGTCCCTTCACTGGGATCACGATGCGAGCTCCCCACAGCACACAACCATCCTGTACACTGAGCTCATGTTGTCTCTGTTTATAAGGCATATAGTTACTGTCCAGATTATCAGGCCATCCTCTGAGAACATACTCACGGACTCTTGAGAGTATAGGATCCTTAGTTGTCCATTGCCGCAGCTGTTCTGATGTTGTCAGAGGGCTCTGTTCCAGCATCAGTACATGTTCCTCTGGTTCTGTCTCCATGGGTTTCTCTGACAGAGGAAGTCGACTGAGAGCATCAGCATTACCATGGTCTTTACCGGCCCTGTAAAATATGACATACTCATATGCCCTCAACAGCAGAGCCCATCTCATTATTCTTTGAGACGCCATCTGTGGGACAGCTTTCATCTCTTTAAATAAGCTTATCAGTGGCTTATGATCTGTACAAATCGCAAACTTTCTACCATACAGATACTTATGAAAATACTGCACTCCAAAAATGACAGCTAATCCCTCTTTATCAAGTTGGGAATAATTCTTCTCAGCAGCGGTGAGTGTGCGTGATGCAAACCCTATAGGTTTCTCATCACCATCTGCCATACGGTGAGCTAGTACCGCTCCAACCCCATATGGAGAGGCATCACAGGAAAGTATCAGTTCTTTCTTCTCATCGTAACACACTGCTTGATTGTAGCAGCTCTTTTGACTTTTCGAAAGCTTTTTTTTGTTCTTGCCCCCATACCCAGGTTTCATCTTTTCTGAGTAACTTATGCATAGGTGCTAGTACAGTCGACAAGTTAGGCAGAAACTTATTATAAAAGTTCAGCAGTCCCAAATAAGCTTTAAGCTCAGTCACTGATGTAGGTGCGGGAGCCTCCTGCACTGCTTTCACCTTGGCTGGCAGTGAGTGCAACCCTGTCTTGTCCACTTTGTGTCCCAAAAATGTCACTTCAGTCTCCATGAACTGACACTTACTCCTTTTTAAGCGTAGCCCAGCATTTTGCAGTCGTTGCAGTACTTGATCCAATGTCTATAGATGATCTTTGTCATTCTTTCCGGTCAGAATGATGTCATCAAGGTATACTGCCACATTCTCGATTCCTTGTAGCACACCCTCCATTGTGCACTGGAATATAGCTGGGCTGGAGCTCACACCAAAGGGTAGTCTTGTGTATGTGAAAAGTCCCTTGTGTGCTGATACGCATGACTCATGTATAACTTGGTCTATTTCTCACCCCCAGTAAGACAAGCTATCATATCTTCCATTCGAGGAATGGGGTACTGCTCAATGGGTGACACTTTGTTTACTGTTAGCTTATAGTCCCCACAAATCCTGGCTCTGGAGCCTGGTTTTAGAACTGGTACTATAGGCGCTGCCCAGTCTGAAAATTTCACTGGTTCAATGATTTTTTTCCTCTAAGAGCCTCTCTCGTTCTTGCTCTACTTTCTTTTTCATTGCAAAAGGAACTGACCTTGGCTTGTAGAAGCAGGGCTTCGCATCACTAACTACATGTATCTTTGCTGCAAAGCCTTTTAACGTCCTTAGCTCATCCTTAAATACTGTGTCATGTCTCAACAGTACTTCTTGTAGTGGTTCTTCTCTGTCTTATATCTTATGTACAGTTTTCCAATCTATCTTGAGAGCTTTCATCCACCCTTGCCCCAGTAAACTGGTCCCTGAACCTCTGACGACCACTACTGCTAACATCTTAGCACTGCCTTCATGTTCCACTTTGACTTTTGCTGCTCCTAACACTGGTACTACATGACCGCTGTAGCTTTTCAGTTTTATCTTGCACCGGAGCAACCTGTTTTTTTTAACACCACGGAATAACCTGTAAAATGCCCTCGCTGACATTATTGTATGGCCACAGCCTGTGTCTACTTCATAGGTTACATCCTGTCCATTTACTTTTAACACTTGTCTTATTGGTTCTTCTCTTGGAATGACTATTTCTTCCTGCATGTTGTATATGGTAATATTTTTATCTTTTATGTGGTACATAGTGAAAACTTCCTCCTTATCACTATCCTCCCCTTCTTCCTGCATGAAATTAGCTCTTTTGCTAAATTTGCCTGTCTCCCCTCGTACATGCTTAGTCTTTCCTTTCCCCAAGTTCTTCATTCTGCAGGCCCTTTTTATGTGTCCCACTTTCCCACAGGTATGACACTTTTCTTTGGCAAACCTGCAGTCCATTGCCAAGTGGTTGTCTCCCTTGCACCTGTAGCATGTCCTCACGTCCTGCTGCGTCCTGGCGTGGACCTCGTTCACCTTGTGCACCGACCCCGACGCTCGGTTCCAAGTGTCTGTCAAGACAATCTCATTCTTAAAATCCGAGACATCACAGTCTGGATGAGTCCTACTTTTGTGGGCACTGAAGGAGGAATACACATTACTACGGTAGTTGCAATCTTTGAATGGACAATCCACCATCTCGTGTTGTTTTAAATGTGTCTTTAAATGACTGAGAAGACTTTTATCATTGAACGGTTCCTTGAATCCACACACGGGACAGATGAATGACACACATCCTACCTGGTCTTCACAAGGTACAACTGTCTCAGTATGTATCCTTGTTAAATGAATTTTCAATGCATTTAATGAATGAAATGTGCAGATACAGTCATCATAGAGACAAGGCAGTGGACCTACTGAGGAAAAATTGATATGATGCAAACGATAGTGTTCAAGCAACTGTGTCCTTTTATCAAAGGCAACCCCACAAAGTTTGCACCTCCAAGCCATTGAAAAGCTAAATAATTCATTCATCTTCTATATCCGCTTAGTCCGGTTAAGGGTCGCCTATCCCAGCTTTCATCGAGCGAGAGGCGGGGTTCACCCTGGACAAGTCGCCAGTCCATCGCAGGGCTAACACAGAGACAAACAACCATTCACACTCACACCTACGGCCAATTTAGAATCACCAACCACACAGAACCGGTGACCTTCTCGTTGTGAGGCATCAGTGCTAACCACCTCGCCACTGTGCCGCCCCAAGCTAAATAATATTTCCCCCAAATCTCTGTGAAACACGTTTTCAGTTAATTTCAGTGTTGTGCACTAAATATTCATTTTCATAGTGTGCACCAAAAATGTCTATGAAGCCTATAGTTCAAAACGAACATACCATATTGAAGACTCCTTAAGGTGTAACAATATTGCACATATTAGGAGTGTTCGTTGTGGAGCCCAACAGCAGCAGGAAGGAAAGACCCTCTGCATCCTCCTTCACACATCGAGGGTGAATCAGTCTGTCACTGAAGCTGCTCCTCTTCAGGTCACCATGGAGGGGGGCGGGACTCATTGTCAGCCAGAACTCCCCCATCACCCACCTCCCCCACCGAGTCCAAGGGGCAGCCCAGGTCAGAGCTGGACTTCCTGATGATCTTATCCAGCTTCTTCCTTTCCCTCTCTGCTATGCCACTGCTCCAGCAGACCACTCCACACTGGATGGCCAACACCACCACAGAGCCTGCATAGTGCGGCCAGTTCGAACGTCGTATATGGCAGCGATCTCACATTGCCCATGGTAACGGAGGGGAGAACAGCGCTGAGAAGTGAAGCGTCTCTTCTCTTCTCAATGTTGTTTTCCTGCTCGGCATCCACGGCGGGTCCCACAAAGCATCTCTGGTGGGATCCCATGTCCATCCCGAGGGAACACCCCAGTGCCACGCAGGGCGATCAGCTGCTCCCTCCTGTAAACAATGTGCACGCTGGCCGCTTCTTGCATAGCTATGCTGCCCGCTTCCTGCATAGTAACGCCGGTCGGTCTGGATGTTGTTAAAAATATCTGACTATGGCGAGACTCCCAATAAAAAACTAAACTAAAAAAGTGCAATGCTGTCTGAAAAAGTATATACAAAAGTAATCTGAACAAAAAGGGAAGCGAAAAGTGAATTAAATTCAAAAAAACGAGAGTTCGAGTAAGAGCTATTGCAAGCAGCTGCCGGCTTCAACTGGCAACACAAAATAATAATAATAATAATAATAATTTGCTATTATGGCATATCTGACCCACATTAACTTGAACAAAGTGTAAACTAAGCATGTTACGTGGTTGTTTTCACTAGCAATCAACATTGCTAGGTTACAGCTAACGTTAACTGGTCAAACAAAACGTAGCCTAACATAACTGCTCTTATGCAACCAGAAAGCAAACGCATGGGGAATAAACAAAACTGGCTTGATAAACTGTAAATCATAGCATACAAATATTTTTTTTTATTGTCATGACATGCTGGTTAGATACAGTATACCATTCCAACCTGGGGCAGCTAACACTGACTCTGACAGCCAATTTAGCCTACGTGACATGGGCTCACAATTTAGTAGCCAAACTAAAACACACCCACCAATTTAGCTGTAGAAATCCACAATCGTAGTAGAAATAGCAGTAGAAATCCACAGTCCTACCTTTCCTTGTAACCTGCTAAAATCCATTGTTCAAGGACCGATGAGTTAAATCCACAATGCAAGTTAAGAGCCTGTTTGGATGCTTGTAACATGTAGCCTGTTATACAATTGTCTGGACAACAAAAAAACTTTAAAGTCATTTTTCTCAGTTTCACACTCTGGTGAGTTAAGGTCTTTTGCCTTTGTAGGGCAGCATTGGCAAGAAGTTAATCCCCTCCACTGTTGCCTGTTTACATCAAGTCAGTCAACAGCCATGTGCAATAAATTGCTATACCTTTGTGACATATGTATGGTATGAAAATATCAATATTATAATAATGTAACTTTGCATTTAAATTCTTCAATATACTGTTTGTTGATGTAAGGGGTTAACTACTCTACTAGGATTTTTGGTTAATTGTAATGCTCTTCCTTAAATTTCTATATCATTTGCAACAAGATTTTTATTTTAGTTTAACTTCATCAACTAAAATTATTAGTGTTGTGCCTTGTAGATTGTTTTCAAAGCTGATGCAGCTGAACTTTAGGAAACCTCATGCAGCTGTACAGCAGGCAAGGTTCTGTGCAACCATCTAGTGGCCTTGTTGTTCCAGACTGCTCATTACAGCATTTTGCAGGTGAGGGCTGTGGCCTGGGCTGATGTTTGCAGGTTGATTGGAGTGGTTCTAGAGGTCTACCTTTGATTGTTAACAAGCACATCTTCAATCCTGGTTTGCTCTTCTATCTCTTGTTCTGCAGGTGAGAGCTGTACCACTACCTGTGTCCTGCACAAGCTCCCTTCAAACATAGCATCGACCAAGGACCAAGGTAACATTGTAGCCGTTGTTACCACCTGGCTCTAAGGTGGCAACAAGGAGGGAGGCGACACACAGATAAAGCACAAATAGTTTTATTTTAACATAGCCGAATCAACTTATTTACAAATGAATGTGGTATGTAGGTAAGAAAGGAGTCAGTCATGTCAGCAGTGTGTGGATGTGTGGACAATATGGTGAGAGGTGTGTTGTATAGTGCGACAAACCAAACAAAAGAAGAAACAAATGGTGGGTCTGGAGCCTGCTGAGAGAGAGTGAGGCTATGCAGAAGGCTGTCTTTTATGCCCTCTGGAAAGGCCAGCCCACATGGGCAGGTATAATCACGACCCTCCCACTCTACCCCTTAACCACTCCCCGTACCTGCAACAAAAAGCAGAGGTGAACAGATAGGTAGAGGGGAGGGGTCGTCACACTCCCCCCCTTAAAAATGGAGGACCTTACTAGGTTCCCACCCTAAAATACCAGAAAAACAAAAAAAAACTACTAACAAATACAACTGTGGACTTTAATCCAATATACTCTAGTACACCAATATCCACATGTGAAAAGTCGATACAACCTGCAGACAGTTGCCATCTGGACCATCAAAGCTACCCTCTCAGCAACCTTGGTACCTAGGAAGCACATTTAAGAGAAGAAAGCTCCAAAGGACAGAGACACTGCTGGGAGGAAAGACAACACAAGTTAACTTTAAGTCATTGCTCTGGACATGGCATCCGCTACAGTATTCTCAACTCCCTTTACATGCCATATGTCCAAATGAAAAGGCTGGAGGAAAAGGCACCAACGCATTAGCCGCTGGTTTGGATTTTGGAATGAGTGGAGAAAAGTTAAAGGATTATGGTCCGTGTACACCACCAAAGGACTTACACCACCCCCCACATAGACCTCAAAGTGTTTTAAAGCCCAGATGAGTGCAAGTGCCTCCTTTTCAATAATTGAATAATTCAGCTGATGTGAGCTGAACTTTTTAGAAAAGAAGCTCACTGGACAGTCGACACCACCTTCACTGGCCTGCATGAGCACAGCACCAGCTCCCACCTTACTAGCATCCACATACAGCGAAAAAGGCCGGTCCATCTGTGGAGCTGCAAGGATAGGGGCAGAACACAACAACGACTTTACAGCCTCAAAAGCTTGTTGACATGTGGGAGACCAGTCAAACTTCACCTTTGGGCTCAGCAGGGAAGTGAGGGGAGCAGCAACTGTGGAAAAATTGTTACAAAAACCACGATAGTAACCCACCATACCTAAGAAACGGGAAAGTTTTTTTTTGGTGGTCGGAGCAGGAAACTGGTCAACTGCCAACACTTTTGCTCTTACTGGCCTCACCTGACCCTGACCAACAACTTTTCCCAGATAAGTGACTGTTGCTCTGGCAAACTCACATTTTGCCAGATTGATGGTCAAACGAGCCCAGGCCAGACGGTCAAACAATGCCCTGATGCGCTGTAAATGATCTTCCCAGGAGTCACTGTAAACCACAACATCATCCAAGTAAACAGCACAACCAGTCAGCCCTGACACTACTTTATTCATTAGACGCTGGAAGGTGGCTGGGGCATTTCGTAACCCAAATGGCATGACGTTGTATGAATACAAACCGCTAGGTGTAATGAAGGCGGCGATCTCCTTAGCCCTAGGAGATAAAGGAACCTGCCAATAACCTTTAAGTAAGTCAAGCTTGCTGACAAATTTGGCAGAACCAACCTGATC
This sequence comes from Chelon labrosus, assembly GCF_963514085.1. Classification (NCBI taxonomy): domain Eukaryota; kingdom Metazoa; phylum Chordata; class Actinopteri; order Mugiliformes; family Mugilidae; genus Chelon; species Chelon labrosus. The sequence goes on along the minus strand of NC_140339.1, from coordinate 28,999,557 downwards.
CACACAGTCCTCCATACGTGGAAGTGGAAAAGAGTCAGGCTTTGTCACTTTATTTACCTTTCGAAGGTCAGTACATGGTCTAAAGGTGCCGTCTGGCTTACTGACAAGCAGGCATGGGGAAGACCAACTAGATGCACAGGGTTCAGCAATATTATTTTCCAACATGTAAGTAACTTCGGCTTCCAACTGCCCACGCTTGTCTGGAGACATGCGGTAGAAGCGTTTTATCGGCTGTGCATCTCCCACATCAATGTCGTGCTCAATGATATGGGTACGTGATGGGGTATCAGCAAACAAACAGGGATAGTCCTTAATGAGACTCACCAACTCTGTACATTTTTGTTCAGGTAAATGATTTAACATTTCCTTCAGATTGGCAAGTGACTCTGAGTTTTTAAGACGACCTCTCAAAATCCCATCATCTGGTGTATCCAATTCCTCAACTTCCCCCTTGGGCACAACAGATGAGGCTGAATGACCCAGTGTAACAGCACTAGCAGCAACAGAAAGTGATGAACCAGGAGCTGAAGCAGGAGAGCGAGCAAAATATGGTTTCAACAAATTAATGTGACACATTTGCACAGACTTCCTCCGGTCAGGAGTTGCGATCATATAATTCAAGTCAGACACTTTTTGGGTCACTGTGTACGGGCCAGAATACTTTGCCTGAAAAGGTGAGCCAACTAAAGGCAGAAGAGCCAGCACTTGGTCACCAGGAGTAAATTCACGGCGTTCTGTTCGCCGATCATAGAGGCTTTTCATTTTGTTCTGAGCTGCTTGCAGATTTTTTTTCGCCAGCTTGTTTGCACGGTACAACTGTTCTCTGAAGCCATTTACGTGATCTATCACATTCTTTGGGGCCTCCTCAGCGTGCCAATCACTGTGCAATGAAGCTAAAGGGCCTCGAACTGTGTGGCCAAACACAAGATCATTAGGACTAAAGCCCAGGCTCTCTTGAGACACCTCCCTAGCAGCTAACATCAGCCATGGTAACCCCTCTTCCCAGTCACGGTCCAACTCAGTGCAGTAGGAACGAAGGAGAGACTTCAGAGTTTGATGAAACCTCTCCAGGGCTCCCTGACTCTGAGCATGGTAGGCACTGGACTTAGAATGTCTGATGTTTAATCGTTTTAACCATTCTGCAAACATGTTGGAACAGAAGTTAGTACCCTGGTAAGACTGAATTACCTTTGGGACGCCAAAAATGGACATAAACTGTGTCAAAGCTTTAACAACTGACTTGGCGGTGATGTTTCTCAGAGGGTAGGGCGCCGGGTAGCGTGTAGCTTGACACATTACTGTCAGCAAAAAATTACTACCAGATTTAGAACGGGGCAAAGGACCAACACAGTCTATAATGAGATGATCAAATGGGTGTTCAGCAACTGGAATGGGATGGAGGGGGGCAGGTTTAATTGTCTGGTTTGGTTTCCCAGTCAACTGGCAGGTGTGACACGTTTTAATAAAGGCAGAAATGTCTTTTTTCAACCGCGGCCAGTAAAAATGTCTAAGAACTCGGTCATAAGTTTTTCTTACTCCGAGATGCCCTGCAACACCATCATGAGCTGTCTGAAGCACAGTGGGCCTTACTGTAGCAGGCAGAACAATTTGCACAACTTCGTCCCCCACAAAACAATCCCCCTGAGGAACCCATTTCCTCACCAACAAACCGTCTTGGAGAAGATAGCCGCAGGCTGCACTGTCCACTTCATGATCTGGGAGAAGCTGGCTGTACAAAGACTGAAGTGTGGGATCACTTCTTTGCTCTTTCGCGAGGTCACTGCAAGACAGAGGCAAGGGAAAAGTAGGCACAGGAAACACAGGCTCTCTTTTCCTATCCGTTTTGTCACTATCTGAACCATCACTAGAGCGGCACATAGCACGTGTCACAACACAGGTGGGAAGTATCCCCACATTTCTGGGAGAATCCGAACCTTCCACCTGGGACGTGAAAGTGTCCTCTGGCACAGGGACATCAGGCCACACCCGACTTCCAGCCAGGTCATTTCCCAAGATGACCTGTATACCCCCCATAGGCAAAGAAGGGCGCACTGCCATGGCCACGTCTCCTTTCACCAAACTTGAAGACAATGTCAGCTTATGCTGTGGAGCAGCAAAGACCGTCAAACCCATCCCTCGGACATCGACACTAAAACCAGTCTCTGTCTCAGGGGAGAAAGGCAAAACAGAGTCCAGAATGAATGAGTCTAGTGCCCCAGAATCCCTTAATATCTTAACAGGCACCTTTGTTTCACTCCCAACCAGTGAAACAAAACCATCAGACACAAATGCAGCATAACCAGGGTCAATCTCATCAGCTAACAAATCTGTCTGTTCTTGCCCTACTACAGGAACCTCAGTCACTGAATCAGAGGAACAGGATTTTGTATGTGCCTGCACCGCAGCAATGACACGGGCTCTTTCTTCTGTGCGCAAAGATGCAGCAGCCCCAGATGATTTTGCTGTTGAAAAACCAGGCTTGGACTTTCTCCTCCACACAGGACACTCATTCCTCCAATGACCCTTACCAAAACAATAGTTGCACACACGATTAGGGTCAAACTTTCCCCGTAAACCACGATCAGATTTAACGGAAACCTTTCCTGTTTCATCAGACAACCATTTATTGGAGTGAGCCCCCACAAAACCTTCTCTACAGCTTGCGTCTCCACGACCACGATTCTCACCAAAAGAAACCTTATGGATCAGGACAAACTCATCCGCCAACTGGGCAGCATCTGAAATCTTGGTTACTTTCTGTTCATTTATGTAGGTTACAATGCGATCAGGCAATGTGTTTTTGAACTGTTCAAGCAAAATAAGATCCTGCAGATCCTCCAAAGTCTCTACCTGGGAAGCAGCACACCAGCGGTTGAAATGAGAGGCTAAATCACGAGCAAACTCAGTGTGGATCTGCCTCTCTTTCTTGATAGATCTGAATCGCTGGCAATAAGCTTCTGGTACTAACTCGTACACTTTAAGTACTGCTGCTTTAACCAAATTATAGCTACCGCTATCCCTAACACTTAAGGCCGAGAAAACCTCTTGAGCCTTGCCAGTGAGTACACACTGAAGCAGCCGAGCACGTTCCGTGTCAGACCAACTTCGGGCCTCTGCCAAACGTTCAAATAACACAAAAAAATTAATTTGGGAACTAACCGCAAATTGAGAGCAACATCAAATGACGGAGTCTGAGAAACAAAACCTACAGCCTCTTTAACCTTCGATGGGTCGGCCTGAAGCTTTCCTTCACTTATAAGCTCCAACTTGTAACGTTCCAACTCTAACTGACTCTTCCTCTGAACATGAGCCAGCTCAGCTTCGCGAAGGCGAGCATCCTGTCTCAGCTTTTCCAACTCCAGAGCATTTTTTTGTTCATGCTGGAGCTGTAACAGAAACAGCTGTTTTTGTTGTTCAAATGTCAACCCAGCCCCAAGACCAGTCAAAATAGGAGCTACATTTGCCAGTTTACTTGACTCACTTACACCAGGAGAAACATCAGAAACCCCACTCATTTCAACAAGTGCACTAGCACCCACTGCCAAGGCAGACAAAACCTTTTTCTCCACCAAATGTGCCTTTAATGTGGCCAACATGACATCTTTTTTGGACTGCTTATGGATTTCAACACCAAAATAATCAGCAACTTCCAAAAGCTGATCCTTTTTGTATGAATTAAGCAATTCTTCCGTCGGACACTGCACGAAAACCTCAATTGAAGCCATTTCTTCATTTAGGGGAACACTAAACACTCAAACACTACAGATAGGCCAGAACTGCACCCTGCAATAAAGTTTTACCACACTACCAGAGAGCATAACAGACTGCTTCAGATATGGAACCCCACCCCTCTAGCTAACTGCCTAAACAATCTATCTGACTCACTCAACCCTAGACTTCATGCAGGTTAGCGGCAGGATAAATTAAGCACAAAGCCCAGTAACCCGGTTGACTTCCAGCATGCTGAAAACCACCTAGACAGTCATGGAGTGCACCTGAGCAATTGCTCTAACCACTTTACTGCACAAAAACAACAAACTAAAACAAAAAAAGGGTCAATGGAGACAACTAGTGCCTCTCATTGCTTAAGCCTAACAGGAATGAGGTTTCCAGATGATTTTTCAGCCCTTACCTCCACTGGCAGTTGTAGAAAACAAATTTGCTTTAACCAGCCAAACTCTATAGAGTAAACACTTACTGGAATACACAGACAGTCCAGTAGCAAAACCAAGTGTTCAGCCCCTACAAAATACTAGAGTACCTCCAAAATCTGTGTGAAACACTCCCTCAAAGAATACACACACAACAAGATTCCCAGCTTTAACGTTTCCTACAGACGAGCCCCCATTTGTTACCACCTGGCTCTAAGGTGGCAACAAGGAGGGAGGCGACACACAGATAAAGCACGAAAAGTAGTTTTATTTTAACATAGCCGAATCAGCTTATTTACAAATGAATGTGGTATGTAGGTAAGAAAGGAGTCAGTCTTGTCAGCAGTGTGTGGATGTGTGGACAATATGGTGAAAGGTGTGTTGTATAGTGCGACAAACCAAACAAAAGAAGAAACAAATGGTGGGTCTGGAGCCTGCTGAGAGCGAGTGAGGCTATGCAGAAGGCTGTCTTTTATGCCCTCTGGAAAGGCCAGCCCACATGGGCAGGTATAATCACGACCCTCCCACTCTACCCCTTAACCACCCGTACCTGCAACAAAAAGCAGAGGTGAACAGATAGGTAGAGGGGAGGGGTCGTCACACCGTGTTGAGCTGCACCACATTGAACAGACTTCCAGTCTGTTTTGCCAGCCACGGCATGAGCTGCCCCGCATGCCACCCTTCATTCCGCGAGCAGTGTGTCCCAAACGTTACGCCTGGGACACACTTCGCGGAGCGAAGCACGGCACACGGCTGTATGTTTACACCGTTACAAGCAAGATACTATTACAATCAAGGCTACTTCTTAATATCATTCTCAGGGGATGTATGCAAATCAACACTCTATCAAGCATACACTGGTAATGTTACTACTGTAACTAATATGATACTGTTGGCTGCCGTAGAATACATAATTGTATCTTGCCACTTTGGTACACATAGATTATGTAGCAAATATAACACTGTAGTGAACATCAGAATTGAAAAACAAAAGAAGCTGCAAGAGATGTGTGGATAATTTAACACTTACTGTTTTACATTTTATGTGTCAGGATACCTCCCTGACCCACAAGTCTTGTCTCTTGGGAAAGGACTGAAAAACCTCAGGCCCCAACCACTAATATCCTCAGTGCTGCATGGCTTGTCTCAACTCTCATAAATTAGCTTTACGCAAGCCTAGAGTGACAGCTAGTAGGTTCTATGAGGTTAGAAAGGGTCATCTTCTGGTGAGACCCTGGCAGGGCAGTTTGTCGCAAGATAGTTAAGTAAAACGCTATGGAAAATACGTAATTAAACGAACTACAAGTCCCGCATGCTGGCCCATACAGAACCGACCAAAACTCCCTTCGTGTAATTACAGCTCTCGACATGACCCGATTTATAATGATTTTCACCTTGTTTGATGCTTCTGCCTTCGTCCTGGAAGAAGACGGTAAAGCTCAACAAGGAGACAGCCATAGTTCTCTAGTGACGTACATTGTTCGAGACGAGAGATGTAGTTCACTAAGCGATCTCATACAAAACCTAATGTTGTTCAGCTTATTTACGTCAAATAATTTATCTCTTGACGTGAAAAATTATCTTTTAAATTCACACACATCATATGTGAAATTCGAACGGAACCAAAAAATAATTATGATCTCTCCATAGACTGCCGTTCATATTTTTTCGAAAGATAGGTCCCATGGCCCGGAAGTAGAGGGGCGGGACTTCGGCTCTCTATACACAAATCCGGCGAAACACGGAAGTAAAGCAGTGCCGCCATTACTGCGTGCCTTGCTACTAAGGAAATAGCGGAAGTAGCATGTTGGTCCCGTAGGCGTCTGTAGCAGATGTTAGCTGTAGGAAATGTTATTTTTATTTAGTTTTTTTAGTACGTATGCTGTCCAGCAGGGCATGAAATTGCCACCCGCCCACCTGCCAAATGCGGTTAACTTTTGTGATTGCCGGGTGAAACTGTCAATCTACCTGCCACGTTGGCGGGTAGCCAATGACTGCGTTTACATGGTCTTTAGTATCCCGATTTTGAGGCTTATCCCGGTTTTGAGCATATCCGGGATATGGTGTTTACATGGAACACAGAGAAACCCGGTTATTCATATGCCCGTATACATGATAAATACCAGTAACCCGTTTTCCGATCACTGTATCCTATCTGCGCATGCGTGTTTCACGTCTTTTTCAATGTTTTCCAACGCGACCTAACTTGTTCAACGGAGCGAGGTGGAAAACCAGCGTCACGTAGCTTTTCCGCAACAGATTTGAATACATAAGCATTTCTGTGTTTTCTGCCATCTAAACACGTCGTTATGTTTAGTTCTTTCATTACTTTAAGGGTGTTTGTATTTATGTCATTTTTTATTCTAAATGCCTGCCACGACACCAGGTCAGATACAGTTGTAATCATTATGTAGGTCTAGTCATAAATGAGATTGGTTAAGTTGGTTAATAACCAGACAGCACTTTAATGTGTATTCTGTACAAGTTCAAGAACCATTCTTATGCATTTTCTGAGTTGTTCACCTTTATTTTAGACATAAAAACATTTTGGCTGGTAAAAAACTACTGTGGCTGGTGGCCAAAAAAGTTAACTTCAGGCCCTGCTGTCCAGTGATGCTGGGAAGATCGTGTTGTGTGGTTGGCTGTTTTAACAACAGCACAAAACTACAGGCCTGGAATAAAACTGTTTGTGAAATTCACGAACCTTTATTGCACATCGACTGTCCATGTTTACAGCCATACGGATTACACAGAGTTCCTGGTCGCCAGATGATTAATAAAATAATCTTGAATATCTGTAAGAACATGTAGGATATTTTATTGCTACAACTGGTCGTGGCTAATAGTTATTTGCAACTTGTGAACATATTAGCAACACAGCTAGTGTAGGATGACGTTCGGTTTTATTGTTGTCATCAATTAATACACGTCTTAATTACATTACATTTGGCTGACGCATTTTTACATTAATACATTATGTTGTCAGTAAATTGTGAACATATTAGCAACACAGCTAGTGTAGAATGACGTTCGGTTTTATTGTTGTCATCAATTAAGCTTAGCCTTATAGCTACACGTCTCAATTACATTACATTACATTTGGCTGACGCATTTTTACGTTAATACATTATGTTGTCAGTAAATTACCTTTATCGGTAAGTTATCTTTCATGAGCAGGATCCGCTTTCATTGAAATGTCATTAGAGGGTACCGGCAACTGTACTGTACTGTACTGTACTCTGTACTGTACACCGTCACACTTCGCAGGCACGCAGTAATGGCGGCAGGCAAGATGGCGGCGCCCATAGAGTTCGCGGCGGATTTGTGTATACGGCAAACTCCCGCCATGAAAAGGGGCCTGCCCCGCAAGGGTATATGACCCAAGTGCCGTTGCGTGTTTTGGGTTTGCTGAAGTGAAATGCCCAGACATCTCTAGCATTTCTGAGGCAGGACATGTGAAAATGGTGAGTGGTCAGGCAAAACTGAAGCTGAATCATAAATACCATGGTAGGTTCAAGGTCAGTTGGCCGTAATTGGATTGAGTTGGTGCGATTTTATAACAGACACTGAGGGAGACTTCACAGTTGAAAGAGTCTGGAGGGATGATGAAATGATAAAAGAGATAAGATAAGATAAGATAAGAAAAACCTTTATTCGTCCCACAATGGGGAAATTGCAGTTTGCAACAGCATGCAGAAATGATATAATAATAGATATGTAATAATAGATATATTGCACATATTAGGAGTGCTCGTTGTGGAGCCTAACAGCAGCAGGAAGGAAAGACCTTCTGTATCTTTCCTTCACACATCGAGTGTGAAGCAGTCTGTCACTGAAGCTGCTCCTCAGTCCTGTCAGGTCTCATTGTCCAGCATGGAGGACAGTTTAGCCAGAACTCTCCTGTCACCCACCTCCCTCACTGAGTCCAAGGGGCAGCCCAGGACAGAGCTGGACTTCCTGATGATCTTATCCAGCTTCTTCCTCTCCCTCTCTGTGATGCCACTGCTCCAGCAGACCACTCCATACAAGATGGCTGATGCCACTACAGAGTCATAGAAGGTCTTCAGGAGTGCCCCTTTCACTCCAAAAGACCTCAGTTTCCTCAGAAGGTAGAGCCTGCTCTGTCCCTTCCTATAGAGTGCATCAGTGTGGTGCGACCAGTCCAATTTGGTGTTGAGGTGAACATCCAGGTACTTATAAGAGTCCACTTGCTCAATGTCCATTCCCTGGATGTTCACTGGTGAGGGGAGGGCAGAACGGCGTCTACGAAAATCCACCACCATCTCCTTGGTTTTCCCCGCGTTGATAAGGAGGTGGTTTCGCTGACACCAGTCTACAAAGTTCCCCGTCAGTCCTCTGTACTCTGCGTCTTCATCGTCTCTGATGAGGCCTACAATCGCAGAGTCATCAGAGAACTTCAGCAGTACACAGCTGTTGGTGTTATGTCTGAAGTCTGCTGTGTAGAGGGTGAAAAGAAAGGGGGCCAGGACAGTCCCCTGAGGGGGACCCGTGCTGCTGGTGAGCAGGTCAGACACACAGTTCCTGCTTCTTACAAACTGTGGTCGGTCTGTGAGGTAGTCCAAGATCCATGTGGACAGCTGGTGGTCCACACCCATCCTCTCCAGTTTGTCCCTCAGAATCATGGGCTGGATGGTGTTGAACGCACTGGAGAAATCAAAAAAGGTTATTCTCACAGTGCTGCCGGGCTCTTCCAGGTGAGAGAGAGCTCAGTGTAGCAGGAAGATAACAGCGTCCTCCACTCCAACATTAGGACGGTAGGCAAACTGTAGTGGGTCCATGGAGGTGCCCACCTTAGAGCGGAGATGTCCCAGCATCAGTCTCTCCAGTGTCTTCATCAGGTGGGATGTTAGAGCCACCGGTCTGTAGCTGCTAAGGTCTTTAGGGTGCGATGTTTTGGGCACCGGTACCACGCACGAGGTCTTCCAAATCTGTGGTACCACTCTCAGCTCAAGGCTCAGGTTGAAGACATGCTCCATAACTCCACACAGTTCATCTGCACAGGACTTAAGGAGCCTGGAGCTGATACCATCCAGTCCAGCTGCTTTCCTCACTTGTATCTTCCTGAGCTCTTTTCTCACCTGGTCTACTGTGAAGGACAAGGGTGGGGAATGAGTGGCTCCATCTTAGTGAAACGATGTGAGTTCATGGTCTGGTGAGCCAAAGGTGTGAGAGGCTGAGTGAGGAGGGCATAAGCCAGGTGACTGCAAGTGAGGGACCAGCTGCATAGGAGGAGGAGTGGGTGTTTGATCAAACCTATTGAAATGTAGATTTAGGTCGTTGACCCACTGTCGATCCCCCTCAACCTGTGCATGGGGTGTTATGTAGCCCGAAATGGTTTCCAGGCTTCTCCACACCCCTCTGATGTTCTGCTGCTGCAGCTGCTCCTCCATCTTCCTCCTGTAGCTGGCCTTTCCCTCCCTGATCTTCTTTCTCAGCTCCTTCTGCACAGTCCTCCGCTCCTCCTTATTCCCTGATCTGAAGGCTCTCTTCTTCTCCTTCAGCAGAGCTTTAATCTCAGGGTTAATCCACGGCTTGTTGTTTGAGAAGCACCATACCACCCTGGAGGGAACGGTGTTGTCAAAGCAGAAGTTTATGTATTCTGTTATGCAGTCTGTCATGGCACTGATGTCCCCCCCAGAGTTCTGTCCACACAGTGGTGTTGTAGCAGTCCCTGAGAGCTGCCTCACTCTCCGCAGTCCACCTCTTCACCATGCGTGGGACCACAGGCTGCCTGTGTACAGTAGGCTTATACACAGGCTGCAGGTACACAATGTTGTGGTCAGCTCTTCCTAGGGGAGGGAGGGGGGATGCAGAATATGCCTCGTTGATGTTTGCATAAAACAAGTCCAGTGTCTTATTGTCTCTTGTGGGGCAGGTGACATACTGAGTGAATGTGGGCAGAGCCAATGAGGGAGAGACATGATTTAAGTCCCCAGAGATGAGGAAGAGGGCCTGTGGGTGCTGTGTCTGCAGCTTGTTGGTAACTGAGAGCAGGGCATCAGAAGCTGTGTCTGTCTTAGCAGATGGGGGGACGTACACCGCTATCACAATAGCATGTGAAAACTCCCGTGGCAGATAGTATGGCCTCATGCTAACTGCTAACAGTTCAATGTCCTTACTACACAGTTGTGCTTTAACCGTGCAGTGTGTAGATTTACACCATCTCTCGTTCACAAACACAGCCAGGCCTCCTCCTTTCCCCTTACCACTGTCAGCTGTTCTGTCTGCCCGCAGAAGATGAAAATTGTCCAGCATAACAGTGGCGTCCGGGATGCTCGGTGTAAGCCAGGTCTCCGTGAAAAGAAGGACGCTGCTCTCTCTGTACTCCCGTTGGTATCGTGATAGCGCGGCCAGTTCGACATCTTATTTGGCAGCGATCTCACGTTGCCCATGGTAACGGAGGGGAGAACAGGTCTGAATCGTCTCTTCTTTTCTCGATGTAGTTTTCCTGCTCGGCATCCACGGCGGGTCTTACGAAGCATCTCCGTGGGGATCTCATGTCTGTCCCGAGGAAACACTACGCAGGGCGATCAGCTGTTCCCTCCTGTAAACAATGCGCACTCTGGCAGTTTCTTGCATAGTTACGCCGGCCGTTTCTTGCATAGTTACGCCGGCCGGTCTTGATGTTATTAAAATATAACAAGACTCCCAATAAAAAATAAAACTTAGAAAGTGCAATATAGTATTAAAAGGTATATACAAAAGCATTCTCCACAAAACGGGAAGCAAAAAGTCAATTAAATTGAAAAAAAACAAGAGATAGAACAAGAGCTGTTGCAAGCAGCTGCCAGCTTCAACCGGCGCCGCAAAAAAAAAAAGAAGGTGGACCTGTACTTCTTTGGTACATATATGAATGTGCATCTTCAGCAGAAAGTGAAATGAACTTAAAGAATAAAGGAAATTAATGACTAAAGGATTTTATTAATTCCCTTTTTTTTTTTGAGAACATTGAGTACATTATTTACTACATTCCATATTTACAATAGTTTCAGTGTATTTACATATTTACAATGTTTTCAGTAGACAGTTAAATTCATGTGACCGGGAGAAACACTATTCAACAGGGATGTAGCCTTTTAAATCAAGTGGTCCCTTGATTTAAATCAACAGTCCACAGCTGGTTGACTGTCCCAGACAAGGTTAGAGGGAGAGTGTGCAGATGCAGTATTCCTTGACTCTGCGTATTGCTCTTTCCACAAGGATCCGAAGTCGGGCAATTGCTTGTGTTTTTAGAGCATCCTCTTTGGTGAACTGTGCTGTGGTTAGAGATGAAATGAGTTCATTTCTTTTATTTCGGTGAGTGCCGTAGTACTTTTTAAACATTTGTCTGCACATCATATAGATTATCATTTTGGTCACAGTTTTAATATGAAATGTTAAATTTGGGGCGGCACAGTGGCGAGGTGGTTAGCACTGATACCTCACAGCGAAAAGGTCACCGGTTCGAATCCATGGGCCGGCTGGCCTTTCTGTGTGGAGTTTGCATGTTCTCCCTGTGTCTGCGTGGGTTCTCTCCGGGTACTCCGGCTTCCTCCCACCAGCCAAAGACATGCTCATTAGGTTAATTGGTGATTCTAAATTGGCTGTAGTGTGTCAGGGACACATGTGAGTGTGTCCCTGTGTGTTGGCCCTGCGATGGACTGGCGACCTGTCCAGGGTGTACCCCGGTGGTATAATCAGCGTTGCCACACGGTCAGCTAGCAGCTTCTCGATGGTGAAACCCTTGTCTACCATGCAGCCATCTCCTGGCTCCAGTAAGTCTCAAGCAGTCCACTTCGTTCAGTCAGCTCTTGGTCAAAGATGGAGCCAGTGAAGAGACTTGACACAGACTTGTCGTGTTTTTGTACGATGAGTAAACCTCTGACCGGAGAGTCAGAGGTTTTCCCTCTGACCGGAGAGTGAGGGATGATGGATTCTGGCATCGCACCTCTGTGCAGTCGATGATTACCCGAACATCTGGACTGTACTGCACAAATTTGCTTGGCATGGTGTTTTTGACTTGCTGTTTACTCATCCAGATGGGAAGGGAGCCAAGGAGCAGGTAAAGGTAGTTGGCCCACTTTATAACAACACAGAGACAGTGGACACACTGACCTGAAACATGTCGGCCAGCACCTTCTCTTGCAGGCCTGCAGCAACTCGGCAGCAGAAAAGAAAAAACTCATCGCCCAGTTGCAGTCTACGTGTTGGACTGGGAGAAATGGGTTCAAATGTTTGTCCCTTTTTCTGAGCTTTCGACCAATAAACCACCATGGAAATCACAAAAAACATCTCTTGACGTGAATCTTGTGTAAAAAAGGATGTCTTTGTCTGAGACCCAAAATCGGTGAAAATGCACTTGACCCACTTTCAGCTTTGACAGCTCTGTTGTCAGCTCCTCGATTTCCAGCAGCATCCAGTGCACCTGTATGAGATGAGAGAAAAAATTAAAACATCTGACCCAGATTTTGTCTGTGACTTGCATACTGGAAGTAGTTAGGACTGCATGATATTCCTCTGTATTGCTGTTCACGGTCCTGAAAAGACATTTCAGCATCCGGCCCTGGCTATATCACAAACGGGTCTGAAAACAACTTCTTATATGGAAAAGAAATAATTTTTTTTTGGTGGGGGGAAAATGGTAGCCTGGTCGTTACCATCCTACGTTTCCGCCCGAAATTTGATTTCGGTCTGCACGTTAGTCTGGCCCAATGTAATAGGAATCTGTCTCCGTAATGGGCAGATGCTTATTTTGAGGTTTAAAATCATTGGAGTTCCCTTAACCAATCAGCAACGTTTGGTAATGATGTATATTGTGCGCCGGAGTTCAGGCTCTTACGCTTACCACTTCCGCTTCCAGTTAAATAAATCAAACTTTTCCCAAAGCCAGTTGGAAGGAGAGCTACAACGTCCTTGCCATTTATAAAATTGACAAAACAAGCCTCTTGTTCTGGTTTTAATTCCGTGATGCTCTCGAGAGTTGAGACAACTTCGCAGATGGCTTCTAGCGTCTCTTCCTCCGTCGCCATTGTTGCTATTCTGTTGAACTACAAGCTCCACTGGCTGGACTACAAGCAACTCGGCAGGCGAGTTTCACGTCATCACTCAACTGTTCGCTGATTGGCTAAGACCGCGCGGTTACACGCGAACCGCAGAAGGGCAATTTGGCCAGACTCCGTGGCAGACCGAAATCAAATTTCGGGCGGAAACGTAGGATGGTGACGACCAGGCTAGGAAAATGGGGGGGTTGGAGACAATGCAGAAATTTGATGTGATTTCAAGACTGGATTACACGGGAACCGCTAATCATACTATCTCAAGAAATCGTGAGATATTACACAGAGAAGAATGGGTATGACATGGATGCAGAGCTATATTAGTGACATTAATTTTGATATAAATTCAACGCTAATTATCTTGCGAACCGTTCATCACAGAAACTAGCAACAAGCATCGTTGGAAAGGTGCGTGTGGTGTCTGTGTGATAAAAACATTTAAGAACACTGGCAAACACTGACATACCTGGTTTACAGTGGCGGTTCTGGGGGGGGGGGGGGGCAACAGGGGCCAGTGCCCCCGTAACACTGAGTCTGGACCCCCCTGTGGCCCCCCCTCCAAACGAAGATTATACAGTAATTATTAAAATTGTGATATTGCGCTGACGCAAAAAGCGGAACTAATGCGCATGGCTCAACATTCGAGTCTGATTCTTTAGTGCGTTACACCACTGAAAATGGCGGCCAGTTTTGATACCATCAACCCGACAAGAGGCAGTGAAACAATTACAATATTATATTGTTATAAGGTAAGACTTCTGGTCAAAAAATGTTGTTGGCTAACTTTATGAATTATAATAGCAGCTTGCCAGACCAGGCGTTAATGTCAGCTTGACTTGATTGCATGCTTCTAGCTAACTTTAGTTAAACCTTACTACAACAAAAAAAACAAGCTCGCAACAGTAGCCTATTGTGATAAATGTAATTTATATACTGGGCTGCTGAAGTGTTGTGTATATGGTTGCCAACTCCCTGAAAAATAAATAAGGGACACCTCATTGGCAGGGCCGGCCGACCCAAATGTCCTCACTCATCCCAGTGTGATGAATCTTTTAGCCCTTATTTGTATGTGTGAAAATTTTTTTTAACTATTTGACTCCAACCTGAATTGAATTAATCATGAAAAACAAATTATTATTCAACAGTTTATTTTTAATACAAAATAACAAAATTAACAGAATAAAACCTGTTCTGCTTAACTTAAAACTGTATAGATTAATAAAAAACAATAGAAAGCAGAACATTCCTCTTGTAATAGTGCAATAAGAAAAATCCAAACAGAAAGTGTGAGGAAAAGTTGTTTGTCTTCAGGTATCTTCTTCGCAAGCGACAGTATACCTAGCGGTATTCCCGCTGTCAGCTCATTGTAGATGGACTGGGAATAAGTTACCGTCAATTTTATTATAAAGCGCCCTGTTATGTATTACTTCCATTGACATTTTACTCACTATTTTTGATTCTCACGGTAATACGGAACTAAGTGCGTCCTGTTTCAGCTCAATACGGGACGCGTACTTTTGTTTATAAATACGGGACGATCACGTTTTTTTAAGGGACGGTTGACAACCCTAGTTGTGTATTTCTCTCCATTGCTTTTTGTCTATAGTTTTTTATGTATATATAATTGATAATTGCATATAATTGATTATAATTAACTGAGAAACTGAACCAAGGCTGCACCTAACAGTTATTTTCATTATCAATTCATCTGCTGATTATTTTCTCCAATCACTGAGTATATTCTATGAAATGTTCTTATAATTTTTTTTTATACTTGTGTCTCAAATGTTCTGTTTTGAATTATTCTATTGGAACTGTTGGTTACAATGGTTAATCACTAGTTTTATAAAAATAAATCAAATAAGATTTCAAATCTTTGTATTTTTTTGTCCCGGGTTGAATGTGCCCCTCAAAAAAAAAAAAAATCCTGGCCCCAACCAGGCCCCCTCAGTGAAACTGGTCTAGAACCGCCACTGCTGGTTTAGGAGCAGAACCGTAATCATGTTCCGTCATCACCACCGAAGCTGCAATCTAATCCATCGTCTCTTCCTCACATGGCAAAATATACAAGAAATAACAATACTCTGAAAAAAATATAGAGAGAAAGAACTAGAAATATAAAGACATTCTGTATATACAGTGTGGTGGTGGAGTAAACTATCCAGCCTCGATTGCATCGGGATTGGGACCACTGTTCGTCCCAGCCATACAGTCTGTGGTCTGTGGTAGCAGCCAGCCCAGGTAGCAGGTAGCTAATATCATTTGGTGCTAGCCTAGCGCCCACTGGTGGTATGTAGCTGTATAGCTACGGAGGCACACTGTGCGCGTTTGCGGATCTGCCGCGGCAGAAGTGAAGCAAAAGTCATGTGTAAGAACACATCCAATGGAGAGGCCAGATATTTACAGATCACACATTTACAGATTTGTCTACACATACAGATCAATGTACGCATTTGCGGATTTTTTTTTTACACATTTGCAAATCTAGTTACACACAGATTTTTTTTACACATTTGCAAATCTGGTTACACACACACGGATTTGTTTTACACATGTGCAAATCTAGTTACACACACGGATTTGTTTTACACATTTGCAAATCTAGTTACACACACACGGATTGAAATACACATTTGCAGATAGTGTTGCTACAATAATGGCCCCATAAATAATGGCTGCATAACATAACCCATTAGACTGTGAAAGATCTGACTTGGGAATGTGTGCAGAGTGGTTCCGCCTTGCCCAAAAGCACTGTTTCACACTGGGAGTGTTTATGTTTTTCGAGTGACTCTGTGTGCAGTTTTTTGCTTCCATGTGCTGTGTTTGGCTTGTCCGTCATCGCAGCTTTATCTTGATCTTTCTGGGAGACCTTTATTCACAGGTACTGTACAAATACTCAGCAGGATGTGGTCTGGTGTAATATTTGTCTAGGGAAGTATTATGACAGCACCCTGAAGGACAGCTGGAACCTTAAAGCAACCACAGCCCAACAGAATGCTTCAAAGCTCCGTTTACCATTCTCCTCAGTTGTGGAAGAATTCAAGGCCACCAAGGCAAGGGCAGCCTGTACACTACTACTGTCCAATGAGAAAGTCCGGCATGCTAGCAATGCCATCAAGTGTGGCAGGAAGTGGAAGCCACAGGAAGCGAAAGTAGCAGAAACTTACTGGAGGCACCAAGAAACGGTGTGTCGGGGTGGCTAGGCCTCAGAAACTACAGTGCCAAGTGCCAATAAATGTATTCATGTCAAATTTCTAAATCAATTTAGTTTGAAATGGGATAGTTTTTTCTTTCTTCAAGGCTGATTTTGAACTTTCTTTCTTTCATTCATTCTTTCTTTTTCTTAAAGAAAAGTCTTTAAGAAATCAATGTTATTTAGAAATATTATAGAGCCATACAATTGTACATGATCAATTTTATCAACATTGGGATTTCTTGGAGTGACTGGGTATTACTGTTTCTCTTTAGCAATACTTCACTACAGACAATGAATCAAATAAAAAATGTATATAATAATTTATATTTTACCAAATAGTAATTTAAAGGTCTAGAAATCAAAACACATTTAACCATACTGGATACCACAGCCTTCTGTGATCCTATTTGGTTACTCCTGAAGTGGACGAATACACCTCCAAGCTACAGAAGGGCTGTTTGACTAAGAAGGATAGGGAAAGTCAGTGAGAAGAGAATACACCCAACTGAGAAGGTCAGTCACTGTATATGTGGCAACTTTTTCTAGACTACTTTGAAGAATTGGAAATTTGACGTTTTTATTTCTGTCTACATAATTCCATGTTTTTCCCCCTGCAGCAACCATGTTGTTCTATGATGTAGATTCCAACACTTTGACTGGTATTTTTAAAATACTGTATATTAAATACAGAGTCTGCAGTTTTGACATTGGATTGTTTTCAGGCAAAAAGTGTAGTGATTGGTTGAACAAACATACAACAGACATTCTTGACTTGCAGTATATCTTTATTATAGAGATCAGTGGGTTTACAATCTTATCAAGCTAAAACTAAGTACACTAATACATTAGACATAAATAGAGGAATTACGAATGCAAATGAAGGTGACAATGATTCAGTTATGACCATTACGGTCCTAAAACTTCATGCATGGTACAAGTAGCCCTTCTTCTGCTCATCCAATTTTCCTTATCTCCTTCGTCGACGTGACCTGATGCTGGAAGTGGCCACCTCACCGGGCCCACGTGCTTGGCACTCTGTTTTGAGGCACCCGCAGGAATCAATGTGGGTGTAGGTGTAGGTGATCTCCGTATTGTCAGGGCAGGAGAGCTGGACTTTCCGCTCAGACGTGGTCAACTCCTGGCAGCAGGAACAGGTGTGCTCTAAAGATTTTGTTTTGGTGGAGTAACTGTGAGAAGAGAGAAAGGCAGGTGTGAAGAAAGTGAAGAAAGGTGTGCCGATGTGAAATAGGGTAGCAAAGACATTGGAAGAAATTGAATTCAGTTTGTGAAAATTCCGAAAACAGAAAAGAAAACAGTGACTACAAAGAAAATATTTTGAATTTATTGTCATCCTGTTAAATAAATATTTTAAAGAAGCACTCTGTTGCTATGTTTTGCATTTATATATGGCTGTGCACAAAATCACTATGTATTCCTAGTGCATTACATTTCATGTAGTGTCATAGACACTCCATATTGCATAGTAAATAGATAATATGGAGTGGCATCATGGTAGTGATAGGAATGAGGATTTTTGAAACTTGACCAAAATTATGAACTAAAGGTCTAATCTAATGCTGAAATACTAATGATGTTGACTCTTTCTGTTTTAAAGTATTACAATTCCCCATCTCAGCAGAAATGCCACTAATAAAGTGATAAAAGGGCTCATGTATGGTAAAACATTTTCTCAGAACCACAAACATTTTTTTAAGACCAATTAAGAGTTTTTCTCGTGAACGAATGACATGGAATGGGATGTAAGAGGTACTCACAAGGTGAACGTCCCACATGCCCCAGAACAAGATGTAATGTTGATCAGGTCTTTGGAGCGGCAGCCTTGGCTTTCCAGATGTATACTAGTTGTGGACACATTGCATGCGTCACCCTTCAGAATACCTGAGATAGACAGGAGAAATGTGTTGAGAGCATTGACTGTATAAATAATCCTGTATAATCCTTTCATTTATCCCACAGTGGGGAAATGTGCCACAGTTGTCTGAAAAATAAAAGCAAAACGGCTGCTAAACAGAATAACCTTTGAGTTAACTGCTCTGAATTAATACCAATAAAATGACAAATTGCTGAATATACAGTAGGAATAGGCTTGATATAATGTCTTATGTCTTTAAAGTCTTTATGTATTACCATAGCTTCAAAATGCCTAAGCATGCATTATATAACACAAGTCATAAAGAATCATAATTATATAACTGGGCCAGCTATCAGGACTGGCCACAGTGGTTCTGCTCATTTGTGGCTCATCAAGCCACACAAGAGCATAAATACTGTTCAGGAAATTATAAAGAACTTGTGGATGAATACATACAGGCATGACAGCATCCGTCTGGAGCTATGGTCTCCGTTCCCTGCAAATGAACACACTCACATCAGTATTCTCATGACGCAAGCTTCTCTTTAAAGACATTCATATTAAATAGGTGGCATTGTGTGTGTTTTATATAACTATGCATAGGACTTCGTACATGAACCTTCCAGCAGAGTTTATTTTGTTCAGGGATACTTGCTTCCACATGAGCTAGGCTACTTTTTCTTGAGATTCAGTGGCACATTTGCTTATATGAACTAGAGTGGACATCAGAGTGAAAAGTAAGAAGTTTTTGACAGTATATTTAATCAAGGATAGGAGAACTTTGTTGTGCCCTTTTCTTAGTACAGAAGTGTTGTTGACATTGCACTTGCTTTACATCTGTTTCGTGTTACTGATAATGGCAGCTGTGCAAGTGTATGCAGGTGTGTGTGTGAAGTCTACCGGTATGCATTTAGTAGGGTCGTAGGCTGGGCAGATGATCTTGGCCTCGATGGTGATGAACTGATTTGCAATGTGCACACACTCAAACTTCACACAGGGGGTCGCTTCAGGAGTCCAAATGTTGCCAGGCTGAAGAATAACATAACACAATTTTAAAACAGTGTCACAGTAACTATCATCTCCATAAGATGACACTTGGCAAGGTAGATTTAGAGGACATTTAGAGGCAGGCAAAGCAGAGATTTTGTATCTTGACGAATTAACTTCACATTTAGTTTATATGAACAATTTTCCCTTGCCTGAAAATTTTAATTATTGAAAACTATGTCAGGCTTCGAGAATTCACTTTAAAATAAATTCCACTTGCAACATATTTCCATAGGAAAGTTTGTACACCGTATATTATGTGATTTAAAATCCAGCATTGGAAAGGATGCTCAGTTGCACCCCTCGAAAACGAGAGGATTCCTCTCAAGGGGTTTATCCTATTAAATAAAAATTTCTGAAGAAAAATTTCTGAAGTTCTACTTCCATACACGGGGCATACCAATGACAAATACCAACCTTTAATGTATGTGTGGAATTGTCTGACATTGTGACAACACAGCTTGTCTGGACGCACCTTCCACAGCACTGGCCAGAGACGATCTGGTACTCGAAACCCTAAATATGGACAAAAACACGGCATATAAACAATATGTAAACCATCACAAGATCAACTATGGATCAGGTTTTTTTATTGTCAGGATTTGGATTTGGGCTTGACATTTAAAGCTTTACAGTATGTCTATATCACATAGATAACTATAGAAGGAAGGGATAGACTCACACAGTTTCATAATGTTTGTTTGTTGTTTCATTCAGTTTCATTCTGTTATATACAGCATGCATAATAAGACTCGTCTTACCAGAGGACAGTATGTGTCACATGGAATGGGCTGGCATTGTATTGTGTGAAGATGGTTGGTGACATCTATCTGGTTGCTACAAATGCACTTCTCACATGGCTTCATCGGTACCTGGTCTCCAACCTGGATGGACAGGGTAAGAAGGTCACAACAAAATACTTTGTAACATACTGTATTATTGTATCTGGTTTGAATTTGAGGTACAGTGTATTAAATTCAAATGTGATAGCTGTGTACGTTCTCATTAGTTATGGCAAATTGACTTTCTGTGCAAATAATATTCTAAGAATTATGGAGAATTAACACAGACAATTTGTGTCTTTGTCTCTTTTCTTCACCAGTTTCACATTAAAGTGTGAGCTCTCACCCGATATTCTTGGTTGTTAAACACACACACGTCATTTTTAGGCACTGTGAAGAAAACAAAAAGACCAGTTGATTAATGCATTATAAATGAGATACGATAACAGCAAAATTTAATCCTGGCCATGCAATTACAGTGACATGAACACACAAGCACACTCACCGCATATGTATTTGGCACAACAGACCCCCATCGTGGTCTGGAGAGTAAAACCAGCAGGGCAAGGTAGTACAATACCGGAGCACCGCTTCACATCACACTCTGTTCAGAGACACAGATGGATGAATAAAGAAGAGTAAGTTCATACAGAAACAAGCCCTGATAAAATACTCATATAGAATACAAATAAGGGCCTTGATGCTCACAACAGGCATTTCCTATTACAATTACTGTTCCTGAGTGATGGGTCTTTTCTCTGAACTTACTTCAGAGTGACCACAGTGCAAATTCAGTCACTAAAGTTTGGTGACTTCAATATTAGCAACTTGTTGTTCACGTACCACACTTCTCCTTTTGACAGCAGCCCACAGTTTCATTAACCTTGACCATGCCTTCTTGGTCACAGCTGAGTGGTGGCTGTGCTGGACAGGACACAGGATGGCAGGTGACCTGTAGGGTGTCCTCTTCACATATACACTCATTACAGCCTTCTGTCCATGTTGCATTGGCCTGAGGATACAATATTGCACGTTAATTACTCATCCAAGGTAATGTTGAAAGGGACTGGCATTATAGGCTAAATGATTTACCTTTGTCCATTTTCCATTGGGCAGTCGACAGATTTCTAATGTGAGAAAAATATAAAACATTAATGGACTTTCAATTATTTCAGCTTTGGTTATCCTGCCTCAGGAGCTCAGCTAGTGATATTTTTAAATGGTATTAAGAGTCCTTTCCTATTTCATATTCCAAATGGTGTTTCATAATTTAAAAAAGAATAACAATGATTGACCCACAGTCAGGGCACTGTGTTGTGTACAAGCCAAGGACTGCTGTATTGGATGAGGTGCAAATACTTACTTTAATGACAATTGTACAGGACATTCATAAACAGAACACATGTATTGCTGTAATGCTATGCGCTCTTACCACAGGTGGGCACGCATTCATCTGAGGTAGAAGAGAGAAGGAATGTGTTGTTTGGGCAGGTGCAACCCTCCAGCTGCACATTCATCATAGCGCTAAACTGATCAACACTATAGATGAATTTCTCGTTGTACCTGCAGAGACAACAGCATGCAGTGTCATAATCACATCGTGTAGTATGTGATTAATAAGAGGGTAGGTGAACTGCTTTACCAGGAATCACAGGTAGGCTGCACAAGAGGGACACAGGCCTGGTACACTTTCGGGCTTTTACATTTATATTCTATTTAGAGGAGAGAGACAAAAATTGATTATAGTCATTACTGGGTGATGGGTTTGGTGAGATGTGTTTCATGTATTGCAATTGCATACCACAGAGTCCTTTGGTGGCACTTCTCCAGTCAATACACACTCCAGCCTCAGCACACGCATCAGCATATGTTTGTATGCTGGTGCAGCCAATGTTATAAAGGTGCATGTGGCAAACATCAAACTCACAGGCCGTAACAAATGGGGTGTAGTCAATGAGCTTGTGGCAAGCTTCAAACACACTGGAAAGATGGGATTTATAGTCAGTAAAAACACTGGACACAAACTGAACATATCTTTGCATTTCGCAATCTTCCATGAAACTGGGCTGGAATACTATGCATGCTTGTCTGTAAAGGTTCTCAGTCATCCAGGTTAATGGCATTCAATAGCACGGACAAATACACAAAACCAGTAGCAGATCCAAGTAAAAAGTGATTTGACTTGTTGGGTTACTTGAAGACGATTAGTGTCTTCAAGAAACCCAACAAGTCCATTAGCCTTCAATTCAGCCTTGCATTTGTGGATACATACATCCATATTTAGTCACAGTTTTGGTGTCTTCCGTGATTATTTTTCTATATTGTAGAACATATTAAAAGCAATGAAAAACTCCTGCACCCTTGCAGGCAGGGTCTAGGTCTAGGTAAGTAATCAATGTATATAAAGACTGTCTGTCGCTGATTAAATAAAAATGCTGTAGATATAATGCAAATAATGCATATATAACGTCTGTAATTTAAAATAACAAATTAACATGTAACAAGTTGAAATTAAAATCATTATTTGAACCTGATGTTACAGATTATGATTTTGACATGATCTCTTTTCCTCCTACCTGCTCTTGATGATCTCACAGATGCTTGTATTGCAGCTTTCAGGTGTAGGTGCTGGTGTTATGGGAGGTGGAGGTTGGCAGTCACTGTCATTAGTATGCCACTCATGTGCCATATCGGGACATGAAGGATCAATTTTACCAGTGGGCAACATGCAGTCATCTGTCCGGTTGTTGTCACATGTACCTAGAGAGTCCTCATTCATTAGTAAAGTCATGACATACAGTAACTTAAGTCAGTCACATGTAATATAACATATCTGTGGGGTTCAATACATAAAGTTTTCAGTGACTATAAAAATGCCATTCAATCATCAACTAATATTCACATAGTACATTTCAGCTGCAGGACTCACCACATTGCCCCTCTGTGTTGCCCGCAAATTGACTGTAGGGCAGGTAGATACTAAAGATGAGCCCTGAGAATGTGATCTTGGCATGAATTTCGGGGATGACGAGCACCGTATCAATGCCAGTGGTAGTTAAACGGAAGTCACCATTCTGGTATGCAGGACTTACAGGCTTGTCATTCACAGAAATCTGCAACAGAAGCATGTCACAGAAACGTCAGAAAGGCCTTTTAAAAAAAATTTTTTTTCTTTTACCAAAATACAGTGGTGATATTTTAACAGCTGCAACCCATAGAAGACAATGCACAAACATCACATTTCACATATCATGTCATATCCCCGTAAAATGGCTTTTGGAGATGTGTGGATCACTTCCCGCCAGTGTTTTTCTATTTGTATGCAGATTTGCTTGAAAAAAAAAACAAAAAAAAAAACATAAAATAAATAAAAGTGGTGACAGATACTACATAATGCAGGTAAATACAGTGACATTGGACGCTATCCCTCACCTTTTAAAAGGGGAGGTCGCCATCTGCTGGCTTAGCTAGTAACTGCCCCTGAAGTTCACAAACATTATGTGGCCAACTGACTTAAAAAAAAAAAGTAAGCCACAAATACACAAATCCATTTTCAGGTCTACAAATTAATCTACAAATGTGTATGTGTTAGAGTGTAAATTAAGCATTTTTGCAAATTCCTCCATATTTTTGGAGACATCTTGTGTGAGTTGCAGTTGTTAGTCAAATGAAACAATCCATACTAGTGGTTGCAACTAAACTATAGGAAAGAAGGGATAGTTGGTGCTAGAATAATTTTAGGATATGAGAATATCTGAGTGTTTTTAAAATTACATGGTTTGTGAAAATCCCATTGTCATCCGACTGCGTTATGAAGATTTTGTAGCCTTGGTAGAAGACAGTGATGGACTGAGGACAGGACAGGCCATCAACCGAACCACAGTAGTAGTTAGAAATCTGGACGCTGAAGTTGTATTTGGGCAAAATCTCTTTCACCAGCCAGTAGGAACAGTTGCCTTGAAAGCCATAGTAGGTTCCATCGAAGGTCACATAATGTGGGTCTCCCCAACCATAGCAGATACCTTTATATGACAAAGATAATGAATTACACATCTGATAGTAGTTGATGTAGTTGTATCTGATATGCACAAACAAACACACACACACATATATATATAGAGACTTTTAACTTTGTGTGACCTATCAATATTTTAGTAACTCAAACGTACATTGGCACTCATAGTGGGAGCAGCATCCATCATCATCCATCACTTCAACAGCAGGGAAGTTATTTGCGCACACTATAGGCTTCTTCGGTGGACATTTTGTGTCGGTATATGTAACTTCGCCATTTTCACATTTTCCCGTACGACAATTGCCTTCCTTCCAGGTTTCCCCTTCCTACGAGGAGAAACACAAGTTGAAATTAAAGAACAGAAGGTCACACAATTTGTTTAGCAAAATCCAGAAAACAATAAATGAGGAATAGATTTTTTTCGTGTGTGGAATACAAATAGAATTACCTTCCTTGGAGGATCTACCTTGATACAGATGAAAACAGGACCGGGAGAAGGACATGCGTAGCTTGTTGCCACTACTGAACAAGTGTCACTGCAGTAGCCTTCGTAACAATAGCCTTCATTGTCTGTCACATTGTAGACAATGGATCCTGAAAATGAGACACAAGAATATTTCTCAAAATAAACCCATAACATATGTAATGTATAGAGATGATAGACTGTATAACTGACACATATATGAAGACATGCATAATCTCATAATATTATTTAACCACATCTGTTCTGTCTTTCCAAGCAGTTTTACACATTTAGTGTAGTAGTCATTAAAGGTTCCCTGACAGATGAAGTAGCACTCTCTCTACAGCTACTTTTAATGTACATCTGTTTCCTCTGTAAAGTGAGAGGAATTGACATATAAAGATGTACATTTTCTGACCAACAGTATACGTCTATGTTACAAATTTGTGCAACTGTTTTATCTAAGGCCAATGAGTGCAAACGGCAGTCTATTTAGTTTTTTAGTGTCATGTTTGGTTGATGCAGCTGTTCACTCAAGTCAAGTCAGTTTTCTGCTAGGAGAAAAAGTAAAGTAGTCCAAACATATGACTGTAATAGTTTAGGCCAGTCACATTCCTTTCTTGTTTTAGGTATGGAGAATTTCAGTGTGTGTCCAACATTTCTGATTCATGAGTAGCACATGGATTTTCCATGTGATATATTCAGTATTTGTACTTGTTTGATGAGAGATGATTAGTACAAATGTAACATGAAAGATGTATCCAAGGTTTGTTTTCAAGTTATAATGACTCTTTGAATAACTTTCAATTTAAAAGTCATTGTTCACAGAGTCAAATAAAAGACAACAAACACTAAGACTGATAAACACAATGTTACATAATGTATATAATTATAATTATAATGCCACAAATGGTATTATGAGACTTGGATCCGAACTTACCAGGATGAAAATCTGTACCATTATGATGACAAACGCAAGGTGTAGTTGTCTCAGTCGTGGTAATAGGTGTTCTGGTTGTAGTAGTTGTAGGTGGTTGGGTTGTAGTTGTTGTTTCAGTTGTAGTAATAGGTGTTGTGGTTGTAGGTGTTGTGGTTGTTGTAGTTGAGGGTGGTTGGGTTGTAGTTGTTATACTTGTGGTAGAAAGAGGTGGAGGTGTTGGACACACACAGCATTTGAATTGTATCTCATAATCAAAACACTCCTCCTGAGGTCCTTGTTGATCGTTGTTACATAAGAGACCCACATCTTTGTCGCAAATCACATGTTGCCCTATCTGTGACATGGTAAGAGTTGGGTAAAGAACAGCTCTACACTGGACTTCTTCTGGAGCTGAGCAAACATGATAACCAGCAGAGATTATTTTCTGAATGGATTCATCATCTCCACCATCAGGGCCAGATGTAGGTTTTCCCAGATTGATCCATTCTGACCAACTACATGTCATTTCATGTCCATCAAGACAAGGTGGAGGTGTAGTTGACTGAGTTGAAGTTGTCATTTCAGTTGTGGTAGTAGGTGCTGTGGTTGTAGTTCTTGGTGGCTGACTTGTAGTTGTTGTTTCAGTTGTGGTAATAGGTGTTGTGGTTGTTGTAGTCATAGGTGTTTGGGTTGTAGGTATTTTAGTCGTGGGAGAAGGAGTTGTAATTGGACGACACTCACAACATTTGAATTGTATCTCATAATCAAAACACTCCTGCTGAAGTCCTTGTTGCTTATTGTTGCATAAGAGACCCACATCTTTGTTGCAAATCACATCTTGTCCTATCTGTGACATGCTAAGGGATGGGTAAAGAGCAGCTCTACACTGGACTTCTTCGGGAGTTGAGCAAACACGATAACCAGCAGAGATTATTTTCTGAATGGATTCATCCTCTCCACCATCAGGGCCAGATGTAGGCTTTCCCAGATTGATCCATTCTGACCAACTACATGTCATTTCATGTCCATCAAGACAATGTGGAGGTGTAGTTGACTGAGTTGAAGTTGTCATTTCAGTTGTGGTAGTAGGTGCTGTGGTTGTAGTTCTTGGTGGCTGACTTGTAGTTGTTGTTTCAGTTGTGGTAATAGGTGTTGTGGTTGTTGTAGTTATAGGTGTTTGGGTTGTAGGTATTTTAGTCGTGGGAGAAGGAGTTGTAATTGGACGACACTCACAACATTTGAATTGTATCTCATAATCAAAACACTCCTGCTGAAGTCCTTGTTGCTTATTGTTGCATAAGAGACCCACATCTTTGTTGCAAATCACATCTTGTCCTATCTGTGACATGCTAAGGGATGGGTAAAGAGCAGCTCTACACTGGACTTCTTCGGGAGTTGAGCAAACACGATAACCAGCAGAGATTATTTTCTGAATGGATTCATCCTCTCCACCATCAGGGCCAGATGTAGGCTTTCCCAGATTGATCCATTCTGACCAACTACATGTCATTTCATGTCCATCAAGACAATGTGGAGGTGTAGTTGACTGAGTTGAAGTTGTCATTTCAGTTGTGGTAGTAGGTGCTGTGGTTGTAGTTCTTGGTGGCTGACTTGTAGTTGTTGTTTCAGTTGTGGTAATAGGTGTTGTGGTTGTTGTAGTTATAGGTGTTTGGGTTGTAGGTATTTTAGTCGTGGGAGAAGGAGTTGTAATTGGACGACACTCACAACATTTGAATTGTATCTCATAATCAAAACACTCCTGCTGAAGTCCTTGTTGCTTATTGTTGCATAAGAGACCCACATCTTTGTTGCAAATCACATCTTGTCCTATCTGTGACATGCTAAGGGATGGGTAAAGAGCAGCTCTACACTGGACTTCTTCGGGAGTTGAGCAAACACGATAACCAGCAGAGATTATTTTCTGAATGGATTCATCCTCTCCACCATCAGGGCCAGATGTAGGCTTTCCCAGATTGATCCATTCTGACCAACTACATGTCATTTCATGTCCATCAAGACAATGTGGAGGTGTAGTTGACTGAGTTGAAGTTGTCATTTCAGTTGTGGTAGTAGGTGCTGTGGTTGTAGTTCTTGGTGGCTGACTTGTAGTTGTTGTTTCAGTTGTGGTAATAGGTGTTGTGGTTGTTGTAGTTATAGGTGTTTGGGTTGTAGGTATTTTAGTCGTGGGAGAAGGAGTTGTAATTGGACGACACTCACAACATTTGAATTGTATCTCATAATCAAAACACTCCTGCTGAAGTCCTTGTTGCTTATTGTTGCATAAGAGACCCACATCTTTGTTGCAAATCACATCTTGTCCTATCTGTGACATGCTAAGGGATGGGTAAAGAGCAGCTCTACACTGGACTTCTTCGGGAGTTGAGCAAACACGATAACCAGCAGAGATTATTTTCTGAATGGATTCATCCTCTCCACCATCAGGGCCAGATGTAGGCTTTCCCAGATTGATCCATTCTGACCAACTACATGTCATTTCATGTCCATCAAGACAATGTGGAGGTGTAGTTGACTGAGTTGAAGTTGTCATTTCAGTTGTGGTAGTAGGTGCTGTGGTTGTAGTTCTTGGTGGCTGACTTGTAGTTGTTGCTTCAGTTGTGGTAGTAGGTGCTGTGGTTGCAGTTCTTGGTGGCTGACTTGTAGTTGTTGTTTCAGTTGTGGTAATAGGTGTTGTGGTTGTTGTAGTTATAGGTGTTTGGGTTGTAGGTATTTTAGTCGTGGGAGAAGGAGTTGTAATTGGACGACACTCACAACATTTGAATTGTATCTCATAATCAAAACACTCCTGCTGAAGCCCTTGTTGCTTATTGTTGCATAAGAGACCCACATCTTTGTTGCAAATCACATCTTGTCCTATCTGTGACATGCTAAGGGATGGGTAAAGAGCAGCTCTACACTGGACTTCTTCGGGAGTTGAGCAAACACGATAACCAGCAGAGATTATTTTCTGAATGGATTCATCCTCTCCACCATCAGGGCCAGATGTAGGCTTTCCCAGATTGATCCATTCTGACCAACTACATGTCATTTCATGTCCATCAAGACAATGTGGAGGTGTAGTTGACTGAGTTGAAGTTGTCATTTCAGTTGTGGTAGTAGGTGCTGTGGTTGTAGTTCTTGGTGGCTGACTTGTAGTTGTTGCTTCAGTTGTGGTAGTAGGTGCTGTGGTTGTAGTTCTTGGTGGCTGACTTGTAGTTGTTGTTTCAGTTGTGGTAATAGGTGTTGTGGTTGTTGTAGTTATAGGTGTTTGGGTTGTAGGTATTTTAGTCGTGGGAGAAGGAGTTGTAATTGGACGACACTCACAACATTTGAATTGTATCTCATAATCAAAACACTCCTGCTGAAGTCCTTGTTGCTTATTGTTGCATAAGAGACCCACATCTTTGTTGCAAATCACATCTTGTCCTATCTGTGACATGCTAAGGGATGGGTAAAGAGCAGCTCTACACTGGACTTCTTCGGGAGTTGAGCAAACACGATAACCAGCAGAGATTATTTTCTGAATGGATTCATCCTCTCCACCATCAGGGCCAGATGTAGGCTTTCCCAGATTGATCCATTCTGACCAACTACATGTCATTTCATGTCCATCAAGACAATGTGGAGGTGTAGTTGACTGAGTTGAAGTTGTCATTTCAGTTGTGGTAGTAGGTGCTGTGGTTGTAGTTCTTGGTGGCTGACTTGTAGTTGTTGTTTCAGTTGTGGTAATAGGTGTTGTGGTTGTTGTAGTTATAGGTGTTTGGGTTGTAGGTATTTTAGTCGTGGGAGAAGGAGTTGTAATTGGACGACACTCACAACATTTGAATTGTATCTCATAATCAAAACACTCCTGCTGAAGTCCTTGTTGCTTATTGTTGCATAAGAGACCCACATCTTTGTTGCAAATCACATCTTGTCCTATCTGTGACATGCTAAGGGATGGGTAAAGAGCAGCTCTACACTGGACTTCTTCGGGAGTTGAGCAAACACGATAACCAGCAGAGATTATTTTCTGAATGGATTCATCCTCTCCACCATCAGGGCCAGATGTAGGCTTTCCCAGATTGATCCATTCTGACCAACTACATGTCATTTCATGTCCATCAAGACAATGTGGAGGTGTAGTTGACTGAGTTGAAGTTGTCATTTCAGTTGTGGTAGTAGGTGCTGTGGTTGTAGTTCTTGGTGGCTGACTTGTAGTTGTTGCTTCAGTTGTGGTAGTAGGTGCTGTGGTTGCAGTTCTTGGTGGCTGACTTGTAGTTGTTGTTTCAGTTGTGGTAATAGGTGTTGTGGTTGTTGTAGTTATAGGTGTTTGGGTTGTAGGTATTTTAGTCGTGGGAGAAGGAGTTGTAATTGGACGACACTCACAACATTTGAATTGTATCTCATAATCAAAACACTCCTGCTGAAGCCCTTGTTGCTTATTGTTGCATAAGAGACCCACATCTTTGTTGCAAATCACATCTTGTCCTATCTGTGACATGCTAAGGGATGGGTAAAGAGCAGCTCTACACTGGACTTCTTCGGGAGTTGAGCAAACACGATAACCAGCAGAGATTATTTTCTGAATGGATTCATCCTCTCCACCATCAGGGCCAGATGTAGGCTTTCCCAGATTGATCCATTCTGACCAACTACATGTCATTTCATGTCCATCAAGACAATGTGGAGGTGTAGTTGACTGAGTTGAAGTTGTCATTTCAGTTGTGGTAGTAGGTGCTGTGGTTGTAGTTCTTGGTGGCTGACTTGTAGTTGTTGCTTCAGTTGTGGTAGTAGGTGCTGTGGTTGTAGTTCTTGGTGGCTGACTTGTAGTTGTTGTTTCAGTTGTGGTAATAGGTGTTGTGGTTGTTGTAGTTATAGGTGTTTGGGTTGTAGGTATTTTAGTCGTGGGAGAAGGAGTTGTAATTGGACGACACTCACAACATTTGAATTGTATCTCATAATCAAAACACTCCTGCTGAAGTCCTTGTTGCTTATTGTTGCATAAGAGACCCACATCTTTGTTGCAAATCACATCTTGTCCTATCTGTGACATGCTAAGGGATGGGTAAAGAGCAGCTCTACACTGGACTTCTTCGGGAGTTGAGCAAACACGATAACCAGCAGAGATTATTTTCTGAATGGATTCATCCTCTCCACCATCAGGGCCAGATGTAGGCTTTCCCAGATTGATCCATTCTGACCAACTACATGTCATTTCATGTCCATCAAGACAATGTGGAGGTGTAGTTGACTGAGTTGAAGTTGTCATTTCAGTTGTGGTAGTAGGTGCTGTGGTTGTAGTTCTTGGTGGCTGACTTGTAGTTGTTGTTTCAGTTGTGGTAATAGGTGTTGTGGTTGTTGTAGTTATAGGTGTTTGGGTTGTAGGTATTTTAGTCGTGGGAGAAGGAGTTGTAATTGGACGACACTCACAACATTTGAATTGTATCTCATAATCAAAACACTCCTGCTGAAGTCCTTGTTGCTTATTGTTGCATAAGAGACCCACATCTTTGTTGCAAATCACATCTTGTCCTATCTGTGACATGCTAAGGGATGGGTAAAGAGCAGCTCTACACTGGACTTCTTCGGGAGTTGAGCAAACACGATAACCAGCAGAGATTATTTTCTGAATGGATTCATCCTCTCCACCATCAGGGCCAGATGTAGGCTTTCCCAGATTGATCCATTCTGACCAACTACATGTCATTTCATGTCCATCAAGACAATGTGGAGGTGTAGTTGACTGAGTTGAAGTTGTCATTTCAGTTGTGGTAGTAGGTGCTGTGGTTGTAGTTCTTGGTGGCTGACTTGTAGTTGTTGTTTCAGTTGTGGTAATAGGTGTTGTGGTTGTTGTAGTTATAGGTGTTTGGGTTGTAGGTATTTTAGTCGTGGGAGAAGGAGTTGTAATTGGACGACACTCACAACATTTGAATTGTATCTCATAATCAAAACACTCCTGCTGAAGTCCTTGTTGCTTATTGTTGCATAAGAGACCCACATCTTTGTTGCAAATCACATCTTGTCCTATCTGTGACATGCTAAGGGATGGGTAAAGAGCAGCTCTACACTGGACTTCTTCGGGAGTTGAGCAAACACGATAACCAGCAGAGATTATTTTCTGAATGGATTCATCCTCTCCACCATCAGGGCCAGATGTAGGCTTTCCCAGATTGATCCATTCTGACCAACTACACGTCATTTGTACAGAACAACCCCCAGGTGTGGGGCTTATAGATGTTGTCATTGTAGTTGTTTTAGATGTGGCTTCAGTTGTGGTAGAAGGTGTTGTGGTTGCAAGTACGTTAGTTGTTGTTGTTTTAGTTGTGGTTGTCGGTTGCTGCGTTGTAGTGCTTGGTTCTGTTACTGTTGTCGTGGGAACTGTTGGTTTTGTTGTTGTGCTGCATTCTACTGTCCTGCAACACTTCACCTTTATTTCATAATCTAAACAAATAGGTGGATCCTGTTCGTTGTTTTTACAGATGAATCCCACTTGAGTATTACATGTTACTTTCTGTCCCAACTGATATAGGGGTAGCCCTGGATAGCGCACAGCCTGACACTTCACCTCTACTGGATTCTCGCAGATGCTATGTCCTTTCTCGATAATCCCCTTCAAAGTTTCACTGTCTCCACCAAGAGGTCCAAATTGAGGATAATTTATATTTATCCACTGGGACCAGTCACACACTTCTTCTTGACAAGGTGTTACAGTGCTGGATTCAGTTGTTTTTACAATATCGGGTTGTGTTGGGGGTAGCGTTGTCTGGCATGAATCATAGTCACAACACAGAACTCTGACTTGATAATTAAAGCACAAGGCTAGTGGACCTGACTGGTCTTCATTTCGGCATGTCAGCCCATTTGCCAGATCACACTGCACCACTTGTCCCACGTCATCAATGGAAACGTTTGGGAAATTCGCAGCTCTGCATTCAATCTGGCTAGGTTGGTCACATATCGTGTGTCCTGCCTCTTTAATCTTTTCGTAGGTTTCATTGTCTCCTCCAGGAGTTCCCAGTGTGGGGAAACTAGTGTCATACCATGGCGACCATTTACATGGACTACATGGACCTGAGGTAATTTCTGTGGGTAGACATAATAGTGTTGGTGTTGGTTATGTGGTAAATCTTATATTATACTGTCTTCAGTTTCTAAAATGAACAACATGCACATACCTGGTGTGGTTGTGAAATCAAAGGTGGTTGAAGATGTGCTGGATGTAGTCATAGTTGTAGTGGTTGTCGTTGTGGTTATTGGGCATGGGTATAAACTCCTGTCAATGGTACCATTTTTCCCACACACTGCTGTGATGCAGTTACCGTGTCCATCTGTGGTATTATAAATGGTACTGCCGGTGGGATATTTGTTTCCTTGATATGTACAAGTACAAGCTGCAAAGAGAGCAGGTGTTTTCTTAACCTATTAACACTGTTATGTACAGTATGTATTTTTACAATCCTCAATCTGTCTAAATCTTTGCATACCTTGGGAGTCGTAATGGCACTCGATAGTCTGTGAACTACATGTACTTCAAGAGAAAAACAATACAAATCTTGTCAATTTTAATCTTATGGTTTATTTTATATTGTGGAGGTAATATACCTCCATTAATATGTTACCTTAATTTGCACATATAACGTATGCATGGCCTACCATGTACGACAGTTTTCAGTTGTTGGCACTCTGTCCCCATTATTGTAGTGTTTTCCTTCTTTACTGTAGCAACCACACTGTTCATTTGAGACACATGTCATTGTATCCTCATCAAAGTATGGCTGAGCCGGCGGGCACTTTGGATAGCAACCTAATCAAAAAGAAACAGCTGTTCATACAGTGCATGAAATTATTGAATTCATGTATACGTGTTCCCTTCCATAGAGCTTCAGAAAAAAAGGAAAATTGAAAAGAATTAAAATACAGAAACCTTATCTCATACCTTCCAAGGCTGGTATTTGTGTTGAACAGCTGCCTGATGGGTTCTTGCAGGTTTTCATGCAAGGCGAACCACATGGCATGTAGTGCCACTCGCATTCACCAGGTGGATTGTAGTAATCACAGAAAAGAGCTGGAAAAATAATAAAACTGGTTTATATAGAAGCCACCCACCCATTCTCATGAGTTTAGACATCAATACGTAATACGCTGGCCAAAAACCACACCATTAAAATACACCGTGTGTAAATGAATCCCCTCTTACTTTCCTGTTTGATTTTATACTTCTATTGTAGCCTTTCATAAAGTGTTTTAAAGGTTTAAAAAAGAACACAAAATGCATAAGAAATGAGAGAATATTTATGGAGATTAAATTTTAAATTTCAATAAGAACAGAATTTACATATAAAAATCATTAAACAAAATAAGCAGGAATAAGGGTATAATGAACACAGTGGATAGTGAACTACTGAATGTCACCAAGTTCTTGAAAGGGTATTACTATATCAAATTGTTGCTTGCTGCAATGATTTTGCATTATTTGTAGTGAAAGCTGAGGGACAGGAAAGAATACATTCTTTCAGAAAAGACATTCTAAGAAGTTTTGTTTTTTCTAGACTTCTAGACTCCTAGTCGACTACTGAGTAACCTAATAAATTGTTAGTGCCATTCAGTATATTGTTTCTCTGGTAGGTATTTAGATATAAAAGGTTATATTTAATGTACCTTATGTGCCCAATAGATTGTCTTTGTCATTAAAATAGTTAAACTCGGACAAACTGTATGAATTCGGATTACTCACGGCAGATTTTAGGGGTTCTCCAACGTACGCAGATGCCAGCTTGATTACAGGATTCAGCATAAGCAGCCACAGCGGTGCAGAAACACTCACAATCTCCACCGGTGTCACAAGCACAGGAGTCAAACACACATGCGTCATAGTATGGAGTGGGATCCACCTACAGAGAAATGTATAAAGATACGCTAATGAGTTAAACAAGTATAAAAGAACACTTCCTCAACACATAACTTCCAGTTCAATACATCTTAGTGGCAAACACTGTCATTTTAACTGTGCTCCATTTACCTAACAGCTACTGTTACTAATCAAAAAGTGAGATTTTAGTATAGTGCAATTTATGGACTATGAAGCACACTGTTTGAGACTAAATCACCCTTCACCTTATGAACAGTTACAATACAATATAATACAATAACATAAATGTTAATAAACTATAACAATAAACAAAAAACACAAAACAAATTACACTCTGATAGGGCAAAGTACCTTCACTTTTACAGTGATGTATATAATGCAAACAGGGGGTTTGGGGTCTTTTTTGTCTGTTTTGTCTTTCTTTATTATTGTATGATTTGTTCTGTTTTAAGTTAATTCTTGGGTATCTAACTTTAGTTGTGACTGTGAACATGTCTAAATAAGAATGTTGACACTGAATAATTTCACATCTGGAGGCTGTATATGCCCCAAACCCTGTCAACATACAGTATATATTCATGTTTTTTTGTTTATAAGTGAAAATATTGCCCAGTGATTAATTTGCTGGTGGTGAAAGTAAATTTATTGTCATTTAAAGTAATTTATCTTTGAGGTTCTATTTAATGGAGAAGTTATAAGCTTTGACTTAACATGACCATTATTATTTGGTGTTGCATGCAGTGTGAAAAAAGAAGTACTGCAACAAAAAAAGAAGATTTCAAACAAAAACTTACAGTGGAATGGCAGGCAGAGAAGACGTCACTTTGTATGATGCTGCACTGTTTCTGAGACCATGACTGTCTGTACGGGTTGGTGGTGCAAGGGCTAGTTATGTTGTGAGCATCGGGACAGCTTGGTAAATCCTTCCAGCTGTTACCGAATACCAGGGGGTTTACCACCACAGCATGAGATCTTGTAGTGAAGTCATTATTTGCACTGCTGTCATAGTTGCCACACAAGCCACACACACGACCCTGAAAAAGTAAAGTTTCTGATATCACTTTGTTCAAAAAAGCTGGGTATTTTGTTCTCTTAGCAGTCATATTAAAAAAACAACACCTTAATTCACTGTGTTTCCAGGTTACCTTATATTTTGGGCTGAGTCTGATGAACAAGCTGGTCTTCCTGTCCCACATGAGAATGAGTCCGTTGTTGGCTTCAACAACTAAGTAGATGCCCATAGTTCTGTAACTGAATGGAACAGTTTCTTCATTTCCACGTGAAAGCAGCTGGTAACGTCCCTCTGTTAGAACCAGTTCTGCAGTCTGAACAAGGGAAAAGACATCACGTTGTTCCTTAAAAACTAATTGTAGAGCAATTTTACAGAAACATCAGCTTTTTTCTCATACATTCAGGTACATGCCTTGGCTACAAAGAAACACAAATGAGAAACTTGAGAAAAATAATTATAAAAATGTAACTATTGAATGATTTAAGCCAACTAACAAAACAAGAACAGCTGGATGTGTAAGATGAAATGAAACATTTTCAAAGCTCTGTTGCCTCAAAACACATCCGTCCTTCAATGTAGAGGAAAACATGTTTTATACGTGTACAAGAGACCAATTGTTTTGATTTTCTCTACATTTTAGAAACATGACATTTAAAAGTTTAGTTTCATCAATGCAAATGGCAAGATAACTGTACTCTTCCTATTTGTATAATGCTTAGTGAAGATGATGAAATGATCATAGTCAACAGTTTTGCCTCTCGAAAAGTTGCCTTTGGCTCAGCACACTTATTGCTTTAAATGGACTGTTTACCCCCAAGAAGATCTTGATGGTCTTGGAGCAGCTGGTTCCTGTGGTTCCACAGGGAACATTCTCAGTGATCACTCTGAATGTTCCACTACTCTGAGCACTGCCACAGTAGTCCTGAGAGGGGTAGATACACACACGGATACACAAAATAAATTTGTGATTAGTCTCTTGTTGGTTACTCTTTTTCCATTTTTGATCAGAGAAAATGGATATTTGTATGAAATTAACTAGTTCACACTAAAATATTTAAAAAATATATTAGATATTCATTGCATTAAATTACCCAGCAGAATACTTACTGCTGCTTGGACTGCATTTGCATATGTCCATCAGTTACTTCACCATCTGTTTTCATGTGCATTCCTACCTGAGTAAGAACGTATTCACAGCTGCCATCAAAAGTGAAGCGCTTCTTATCAAAAGTCATGTAATGTCCAGCACCATAGACGGAGCAGGTTCCATCACACTGGTCGGTGGTGCACTGCCACTTCCTGTCTTTACATGTGCTGAGAATGCATACAGGTTAGATTAGATCTGGCTCATAGTGAAAGATGTGGATTCTTTAGCTTTTTTTCCATTTAATTTTAATCATGATTCACTTACCAGGTATTACAGTCAACTTTGATGGTCTCTCCAGGCTGATAGGAGACACCATTCTGTAAACAGGGACAGGCCTCTGGCTTGATGCAGCCCCCTTTACCATCAGATACCATTCCAGATGGGCACATGCAGCCAGAGACGCACCCCGTAGACACCTACAGAAAAAGACCACACCTCAAACATGTGGTATGTTTTTATACATTTTACAGGAAACATTTTACTTGATGCCACTATCACGATTATCCAAAATAGTCTTTGTTTATCTACTTTATGCTTGGGAAACTGTGACTTACACAAGCCATGTCCAACGTGTTGCAACTCTTCTCACACTCAATACCCTTTGCATCAGGACTATTAGCAGAGCAGTTGACATACATCATGGGAGACGCGCAGGCTGTTGAGAAAAGACACATCTAAAATAAATGACTGTATTCCAAAATCAGTCTTGGTCTCAAAAATGATCTCACACTGCAGTTGTTTATCACAACATCTGTGCAGTGTTTTTTTTTAAATATTATTTTAAGAACAACCACACCTTGCTGATGGACTTATGTGCACCGCTAAAAATGTCTGAGAAAAAGTTGTCAGAGTTAACTTATTTGCTGCGGGGGCGTTTTGTGCCAAAGACTTACTTCATTGCAAAAAGATACAGGTCCAACTCCAGGAATCAGAGAGAGGAGTCTGTAAGTGAGTACTTGGCGATATGAGTGCGAGGTTAAAAGTACTGAACTTCACGACTAAAGATTTGACATTGGCAGGAGCGTATGAGATGGGAATTGCTCTTGAGGTGATAAAGCAGAATGCACAGCAGTGGTCACACAAATCCTTCAAAGCTAATCCCACTGCAAAAACAGCCGCACTGAAAAAGGAGGTATACAGCCATATTACAGATCCACTGGTAAAGGACACATGCCATACGACTGTCGTTTAAAGGAGGTGGAATGCCGAGCATGTAAAAAGAAAGGACACATTGTCAAGGCGTGCCGTTCCTGGATGGAAGGGAAAAAAGATATGCCATGCACATGTGGATGTCCAAGCCCAGGCACTTGACATATCTGTGATATCAGAAAGACTGTACAAACGGAGGTTTAAAGAGACAAAGCTAATACCTACTAAAGTACAATGGTAATAGTCACACACTGAACTTACTTGTAGTCAAAGGTAATGGTCCAGCATTACTAGGAAGAGACTGGATCATGAAGTTAAAACTGCACTGGTCTTCTGTATACAGAGCTGCATCTGAGAGTGTGGAGGGGTTATGTGACAGGTACCCAGAGGTGTTTCTGCCAATCTAGGGAAGGTGACAGGAATCAAAGCCAAACTTCATGTAGCTCCGAGGGCTATTCCAAAGGTTTGAAACCCACACTCTGTGCCATGTGTGCTTAGAGATGCAGCACAAGCTATGTCAAATGGAAGCTGATGGGGTTATCACACCTGTTGGTTACAGTACATGAGCTGTACCCACTGTAAACATCCTCATGGTAGATCACGTATAGGGCTGTATAAAGTAAACAGACTTCCTTATGGTGTGGCAATTGCACCAGCAATATTTCCAAAGCTAATGGATCAAGTTCTTCAAAGACTTGCTGGTTGCTGGTGTAATTTGCTATTTGGATGACATTTTGATTACAGGAAAGGGCACAGAAACACACGTGAAAAACCTGGAACGTGTAATAAAAAGACTGAAAAGCCACAACCTAAGGGTTAACACTGAAAACCAAACCCAGTATACGGGGTGTATTACTTAGACAGGCTGTGTCTCACTGCAAAAGATATTGGACAGGAAACCCAAAGAGATCCTGTGCTGGCAAAAGCCAAAGTACCAGAGGAGGTTCTGCAGTCATACGTCAAGTGACGTTTTGAGCTCGCAATAGAAGAGTATTGTGTTCTCAGGGATTTCAGAGTGGTGGTTTCTGAAAATTTACAAAGCAGATTAGTGGCATAGTTACATGACAGCCACTGGGAAATGGTGAAAATGAAAGGCTCTGTCCAGAAGTTTGTTTTGATGGCGAACACTCGCTCTGGACATTGAAAATGAGATGAATCTGTGCGACATATGTAAGCAGCAGTGTAGCATGCCAGCCGGCCACAGCACCTCTGCATGATGGAAATGGGCTATGGGTCCATGGGAGAGAATACACCTGGATTTTACAGAACACAATGAGCAGTTGTGTCTGATTGGTAGGGATGTAATGCTCACTGGCCTGACATAATTCACAAAGAGACCACCACAGCCAGCAAAACTGTTGAGGTTTCAAGAAATCTCTTTGCATCCTACAGGTTGCCAGAAGAGGTGGTGACGGACAATAGACCCCAGTTTACTTCCAGTGAATTTGAGTCATTCCTTGAGATGAATGCAGTTCACCATGTTAAGACTTGACAGAGACTTGATAAGACCAGCTTATCAACCAGTCAACGAGTAGGCTGAAAGATTGGTCCAGAACTTCAAATGGTCTCTAGCAAAGAATAAAGCAGCATTGCTGTTACAGCATTGTATTGCCAACTGTAATTACTGATGTTCTGGGTCCTGTAACATATTTGGTGAATGTAAATGGAACATGAGTAAAGAGACATGTAAATCAGATGCTCAATGCAAAGACGAAGAATGTGGCTCCAGAAAAGACTGCAACAAACATGGAAGCCGACTTGGATCACCATGGTGTCCCAGGAAGTGATGTGAGGGACTCTGACAGTGTTGTCTCTGACTCACCACCAAAGGACTGTCAGAGCTCACAGGAGCCTGACAGAGCTCTGGAAACCTCTTCAAGTTCAGGACGCATGAAGAGGCCAAGGAGAAATGTTTGTCCTCCACAATAGCTGGACCTGTGTACTCAAGGTAGTTAAAAAACAAACAACACAACCAGTTTTTGGGTGCGTCATTACTCATGTTTTTTATTGTTTTGTGCTTTTTTGGAGTTTATGTAATGTTCACTATAAAACTGTAATAAAACTAAACAGAAGAGTGTTTTAAACTACAGAGGAGGAGCACGGGGAGGAGCACAATAACACTTACCTGTTAACATGGACAAGTGCTCAAATGGTTCTAAATAATGGGAAACTGGTGTGTGAGAGGACACGTTGACAATGGGTTATTGTGGTGTATAGAATAAAAGTGGATACTTAACCGTGCAGAGACTGCTGTGCATGACAAGTGCTGGTTCCACCCAATGTTTAGTTACTCGTTAACGCCAGAAGAGGGCGGTAATGGACTTTGGGGATTTTCTCCGGGTATTTGACCACACAGAACATGTCTCGATTTCCCAATGTAAACCAAGGAGGTTAAATACAATACTGTATCAATTACTCCCTGAATGGGCCGATCAGCTCCCTCTCCATCATGCCAAAGGTAAATCAAATCATACAGTTTTAATTTTTCATACTCTGACCTAGCATGTGACTCATATAAGACAAGTAACCGATATGATTATGTGATAAGAAATAAAGTAGCTGTTACATAGTCAAGTGTCACTTACATGGCTGTATAATAACCTCTCCAATGCAGCGGAGTTTGCCCTCCTTGCAGGTGCTTGAATGGAAATATGAAAAACACATCAGCATACATACAGTGTGACCTTACAGCAGCTGTTAACATATTTGTAATATATTCATTATATCACGAAAAAGAACAAATAATCAAAACCTAAAGAACAACAGTGAAAATTCAAAACCTGCCACTGTTGTCTCCATACCCCAGTAGGTAAGCAATGTCAGTTATAAACAGTTTAAAAACAAAAACGAGCAAAACCAATCTGATTACATAGTACAGCATTTGAACTTACTTTGGTGTTCAAAACATTACACATTGGATCTTTCAGACTAACATACTGACTGTGGCACATGGAAATCAGTGTGAACCTGCCAAACCATGTGTAAAATATTGTACAGTATAAGATTTTCATACCACATCACCCCATCCTTGTTGATGACTTCTCCAGGAGGAACCAATGTGCCTTTGTCGTAACAGGGACAAGACTTGGATGGGACACACTTCCCAGAGTCATCCATGTAGGTTCCCTCCGCACAGATACAGCCGTCGATGGGCGGGAAGGAGACGTGACAGTTAAGGTCTTCGGAGCCAATGCAGCGGCAAGTGCGACTGTTGGATGTGATGTTGTAGGAGTACACCATGCTGCTGGGGCAGCTTGCATATTTCCCTGAGGGAGGGTCAGACCACGGAATCAGTGAAAAACTGCGACAATATTGCACTGCAATGGTATTATGATTACTGTTGTTAATGTTGTTATTGTAGAGGAGGGTGCAAGGCTGATAAAGATGATAATGTGTGAAGATGCAAAGTGCTTTTATTGGTACTTAACCCAATTTACAGGCACATTTAATTAGTGTCATCTGTTTGTTGGTATGTACAGTTAGGTCAGTATATTTTTGGACATTGAAGTTGGAATTGCTTACCAAAACATTATCAAGTTACAGTTTTATAATGAATGTGGAGCAAGTGCAGAGTCTCAGCTTTAATTTAACAATATTCACAAACTAATTGCAGGAAAGGTTAAGGAACTATTCTTTAATACGATATAACAGTTATGCATAGAACTCCTCTGTCTTACTATTTCTCACTACTCACCACAGATGGTGTTCCTCCATCCACTGATCTGGATTCCTGCACCTGCACAGGCATGGACATAGGAGGAGACCGCTGCACACATGCAGTCTTCACTTTTCTCAGAATTACAGCTGTCATACATGCAGTTCTGTGAGAAAACAAAGTAAACCGTGTGAGTTCCAATCAGCTGTCAGGGTACTTGTCAGGTACAGTAAGCAGAGAGATGTCCAGACTTTATCAGTGAGTACCTCTTTATAAGCGTCAGGGCTGATCTCAGAGTGACAGGAGGCAAACACTCCATGAGGGTCAGTCAGCATGGAACACCAGTGCTGGGCGTACTTCTCTGTCATTGACACACAAGGACAGCCATCAGTCATTCTGAAGAACCCACAGTGATAACAGAGAATCCAGCTGTGTCACACCTACCATTTTCTAGACTGAGGCTGCAGGGATTCTCAAAGTTGGGCTGAACATCGGGGCAACCAGCACGTGTCTTCCAGCTGTTGGCAAAACCAGCTGCTGTGGCATCGGTAACACCACTGAGCTTAAGGAAGTCATCAGCTTGGTTGCTGTTGAAGTTCCCACACAGACCTGCAGACAGACACCATCGTATTAATAACAGTACCAATCCTTTTACAGTGTTGATATCAATATGGCCTCACTGTGTTTCTATTAATATAGTTTTAGATTAAGATTAAACCAGATTTAACTCCTTCAACTCTTTTGGATTTGCTTGCCAAATCCTGA
Organism: Chelon labrosus; assembly: GCF_963514085.1. Taxonomy (NCBI): domain Eukaryota; kingdom Metazoa; phylum Chordata; class Actinopteri; order Mugiliformes; family Mugilidae; genus Chelon; species Chelon labrosus. The sequence goes on along the minus strand of NC_140339.1, from coordinate 28,957,476 downwards.
CTGTGTAACTACTATATATTTGATATGTAATTTATATACTGTATCTCATAACTTATATATCTTATAAAACTCTTTATATTAGACTTCATATATACATATAATACATTACATCTCATGCTTAGTCCATATACCTATATTCTAACATATTCTATATCGGTATACATTTGTATATCCTGTTAGCCCTATATTTTCTAACTTTTTTCAGTCTGATATTACTTTAGTGTACATACCACAGGTCTTGGCCTGGTAATCGCTGGTCACTGTGATGTAGAGCTGCATGACTGGCTTTAGCTGCACCTCCAACAGAAGGCCAACAGACGTCTGTACCAGCAGATAGAATGAGGATCCTCCGATGGCAGTGATCCCAACTAGAGGTCAAGAGAAATGTTGGAGGTGAGCTTGTCAAAAAGTGGAAGGTACTTCAGCAGTGGACCCGCAGTCAGGTAGATAGATAGACATGGTCAATTTGTAGGGAAGGGTTGTGTGAAAACAGTCACTGGATGTTTAGAGAAATAAATATAGATACTAAAGTATACAGTAGTAAAGAGATCCTGGTATGGCCTTAGAAGAAAAAAACTAAGAAGCCTTACAGCAATTCAAGTGTTGTTACACACCTCCCTTCTTCACATTGTTAAAGTTGAAAAATATATAGAAAAAAACAGTGTCATTATAATGTCACCCCTTAGTGTACGTGTCTTATTGTACATGCTATGTGTTGGGAGAAAGTCAGGGGTGCATAATGTATAATGAAACAACTCACCAGCAGAGAAGGGTAACTGAGCATAGATGCCATTCACGAAAACCACACCACTGGACAGGATGGTGATAACCTTTGTATAGAAGGAAACACAATATTAATATTGACACCTCTGATTGTAATTCAGAAAAACTGTCTGAAATGGGAGAAGTATATAGGCATGTGCGTGTGTTGAAAGAGAGAATCTGTGTGTTCCACTCACATTAGCCCCTCCAGACAAACCCAGGGTAACAGACTTGAGGCAGGTTTCACTTTCCGTCATGCCACACTGTACCAGTTCTCCCTGTACCACAAACTTGGTTCCACTGCAGTCCTAAACACACATCACACAAAGCTATTCAAACATTTCTGAACTGAACATGCCGTGAAAAATAGGAGAGCAAGCATCTATTTGTTAGCTGTCGTATGCTGCACAGTTGTGAGCAGCACATATACAAGTAGTGGTTGAAGTTATTATCAGGGGATAATATTAGGGAATTATACAGTATTTAATTAAAGCAAACTTTTAAATGTATTGAAAATGTTCCATCCATCATTATTTTGATTTAAAAAGAAAGTAATATAAATTTATCACACACTGTATTACATTACTGTATAGTTATTAAAAGATGTATTAGGAAATTTAAAAAGTGACCAGTGTCCAATTAGTTTTAATATTCAAATGAACAGACTGAATACATGGGATGTTTAAGAGATTACAAACTCTACTCCATTATTCTTATTATTTTCACTCACACTAACCACAGCCCTCTATCTATATAGCTTTGAACTTGTCTGAGGTTGAAGTCTTGTGTTGTGCATTTCTGAACCATAAGGTTGTGCAGGTGTGGGGTATAACAGCGGTGATTATTGTGTTTCTACCTTAGCCAGAACATAGGAGCAGTCCCCATGAAAGGTGTAGACTTTTTCATCGAAGGTCCTGACGTGAGCTCCTCCCTCCACAGCGCAGGTTCCTGAACAATCCTCTTCTGTACACCTCCAGTGACCACCCTCACACACACTGTCAATGCACACAGTTTAATTTTAAATGCCAGTGGATTTGATCAATTCATCTGAAACATCTCCAAAGCTGTTATAGACTGGACTAGAGACGCGTCATTAAACCTATTGTGCTTCTGTGTCCATATATCGGTTCCAGCAAGCGCACACATTTGCCATAATGCTGCATGTTCTTTTACGTCAAGACAAACTGACGTGCTGTATGTCATACCATTTCTTGCAGCTGCTGGAGTAGGACTCTCCAGGACTATAGATCTTGCCGTTGTAGCTGCAGGAGCACTCACTCAGTGGAATACAGCCCTTTCCATTTAAATCATCGAGCACCATGCCTGTAAGCAATCAGAGTGATACTGTAGTGTACTGAAACACATTGTGTATGTGTGCAATTGCATGCATAGGACTGTCTGCTGCACCTGCAGGGCAGAAGCATCCGTCGATACAGTGGTTGTCACAGGTATGGCTGGCCTCTGGGTTGGAGCAGGTATCAGCACAGGGACTCCCACACTCTTTGTACTCCATTTGGTAGGGACAAGATTTCCCTGTGAATACATCAATTGTTCCTTACTACTTAACTTGCTTTACTTCTCTGATTAACATTCATGCACACAAACATTTGTATTGTAGCCTGGTTCCAGATTCTGAGTGGACTGCCACAGTTTTACAGTATTCTAAACTCCTAACTCCTAAGCTTTGAGATGTGTTAAGGCAAACCTAATGTTATGGAGGACATGATGATCATGTTTTTAAGAATCAGCTCACTCACATTACTCACACTGGCCTCAGTGTTTAATTAGGGACTAGTTTAGTCCGTGTCAACAAGCACACCCTTGAACAACCTATAGCTAGAAACTTCTGCCACAGTCCAAAATCATCAAGAAGAAGCTTAGAATAAGCTTCAGGATTATTTAAGTGTGTGTTAAATAAAATAAAAAAAAACTCTACACCGTATTTTGCATAAAAATGTAGTGGGAAAACATGAATGATGTTTATTTCTGGGTTGGCTGGTGCCAGAGTGTAGTTCTTCAACATTTGTCATAGACTTGTCTATGTCTGGAATAACGGGACTGGATGGAATCAGTGTTGGAGAATATTTAATTAACCGTGTCTAAACAGTACTCACAGCAGAGTTCTTTGGTTCTCCAGTTATCGGGCTTGCCGCCAGCATGGACACACTGCCTGGAGAATTCAGACATGGTGTTGCACAGGCAGGAGGGATCTACTGTTTTGTTATCCTCACTGCCACAGTGGCACAGGTCTGAAATGCAGGCAGAAGTGAAGGAGTCGATGTCCAGCAGACTGTGACAGCTTTGGAAGGCCGGACCAGTGAGGATCTGCTGACACAAAGGTTTCTGCAAAGAGACAGATGAACAGTAAAAAAACAGGAACAGACATGTTATCCATTGATAATTCGTGGCAAACTGTGGAGTTTTTAGAAATTAATGTGGCTAATGCCTGGTAATTATTTTCCTGTGTGAGGCTATGGTGCAGGTACTCAGGGATTCAACTGATATGCATGCTTAGTGGACTAAGATGTGATTTTTGCTCTATTACTAGATTAGCTGTTGGCTTCTGTGTTGTCTGGGTTGAAGTTGCATGGTCATTTAAGTTGCATTATCACAGATGATGTATGAACCCAGCTGCAGAATCCTGAATTTACCAAAACGGTTGTAGAGGCCATGGCATCTAAGGTTTAACTTAAATCTAGTGGTTTAATTAAGGTTCAAGGGTTGATTTATAGAGTGAAGAATATATTCTTAACATTACTACAGTGGCTGTAGTCTTCATGGAATCCTGCAGTTATCCACTCCTACCTGAATGAAGAGTTCTCCAACCTGCCTGTGATTCCTCTTACATTTTCAAACTGTCATGTAACATCATCAGTTTGTATCATAAGATTCCACATGTACGCTTTAGTCAGATATGTGTATCTGTGACAGATGTATGTTTATCTTGCTGTTCTCTTCTCTCTTTCTTCTGTCTGTACCCGGCTGGCCTTAGGCAGATGGGTCCCTCCATATGAGCTGGGTTCTGCTCAAGGTTTCTTCCTGTTAAAAGAGAGTTTTTCCTGCCACCGTCGCCTTCAGGCTTGCTCTGGGGGTTTTAGGCCGGGTTTTGTAAAGCATCTTGAGACGATTTGTATTGTTTCTGACGCTATATAAATAAAATTGAATTGAACTGAAAATCAGATATACTCAGTCAGATATACTATATATATTGTGAGATTGCAGCAAATTTGTCATTTCCACCTCAGTTCTTTTCTGATGCAGAGTTAATGTCAACCAATCAATCCAGTGTCAACAAGATGGACATATGATCAGTTAACCACATGTGCCTTATACATATAGTTAGTTATAAGAACATGGGACAATATGCAGTGGTGGGAGCCACCTGCAGAAGGATCGGCCCCTAAATTTCTATGCATACTGACAAGCATGGGGCATGTTGGCACTTTATCCATTTAAAAAATAAAACTTTATTACAGTTTCAGTAAATAACAGTACATACAAACTTAGCTTTTGCTTACTCGAAAGCTAGAAACCTTAGGCTTACTGAGTGCAGAACGCGTGGGTAATATGCTATTTTTTATGCTATTATCAGTTACTCTAATACAGAGCCACTCTGATTAAAGTGGAGTCTCACCAAATCGTTACAGCTTTCTGTTGTTTCCACAGTGTAGCCAGAACAGGTTTCAGTTGGACCATCCATTTTCCAGAAGTCAGCAAAATCCATGGGGGAAATTTTCACACCTGTTTGGGAGATAGAAAAAAAATCATATTTAGTTCTGTGACCCTGCCTGAACTGGCTTACTGTTTAAAGTGGTTCATAGTTTACCATGACTGTAGAACTCATTGTGAATCTGGAGCCCATTAAAGTCTCCACAAAGACCACAAGTTTGGTTCTTGTACTTTGTGTCTAGCTCCACCTGTGAGAACAACAATTAGTCAGTTGAAACACTAGCTAGGAGCTGTGAGAAAGGTTTAATGAATATTAAAAAAATTGACGTAGCCACCCAATCTGAAATGTTTATTTGGCCAATGCCAAAGTATCTTAAAGTGCATTAACACAAAAGGTCCCTAGGTCTTGCCTCCAAACAATCTCTGGCTAAATCTATAATCCACAAACCAGTGTTACAGTTGCTACGTCCATCTTTCACATACAGTCTAAGAAAGATGACTTGATTAAAAATCGCACTACTTTAGTGTGCAGCCTAAGTCTGTGTAAACAGAATAGAATAGAACAGAATAGAATAATTTTCTGTGTAGTCAGAATCGCACCAGAAAAGAGTCCTCCTCATTCCAGATAGCAACAAGTCCAAGTTTTGCTTTGATTTTGATGTAGGTGGGAGTTTTCTCAATCTGTACTCCTGTTTGACTGTATGGTAGGACGACTCTGCAAAAAGAAGGAAAAAAGAAGTAATTTCATCAAATGGTAGCTCACCATGTTGGAATGTTTCCAAGCATAAGGTGACAGTATATGTCAGTGTTTTTAGGAAAATTAACATCTGTGCCTAATGTGGTTAGGTTCTACATGGGTACTGTTCTAATAACTGATAAAGCCCTTTGGATGTTAAGAGACATTATGGAATAAGACTGAATTATACCATTCATTCTGAACAATGAGTTATGCAGGCAGGGTGAACAGGGTTTAAAGGTTTTTTAACGCAAACTCACACATTCCCATCAACTATCACTGAGCCCTTGGAGAGTTCCACGAATACGCCCTCCAGCTTCAGAATGATGTTTTTGATGGTAGGATAGCCGTCAACCTCCTGTCTTCTAATTTGGACGTTGAAGTCGTTGTAAGTGTTTCTACAGGAGGAAGTCAGGATGTAGTTGCAGGGGGAGTGCAACTGGAAAATACTCCCATCATAGGTCTTGTAGTGGAAGTTGCCCCACGTACTGCAAACCTGGCCATTGTGGATGGGACTCACATCTGTAAAGACAGATCAGGATGTGAACAGAGAACCGTGTTTTACTTTGGCCTTCACCTGCGAAAATGAATCCTCACACTGCATAGATGAGAACAAAGTGAAGTCCAACAACAAGCTCACCTGTTATTTGTTCAGGAATCTGGGACATGGAGGAGACCGTTTTCACAGTAGACTTTGCCTCTGTTGAAACAGTTAAGAGCTATTTGTTAGATAAACAGTAATCACATCTCAAACTACATTATAGCATAATAAGGCTGAACTTTGCTGTAACACATGGATGAAAAATGTACGTACCGCTGAGCCAAGCAGCTACGATGGCAGATAGGCTCAGCCATAGCAGCCACTTTTTAGCCATATCCATTTGTTTCTCTGCGTTAACTCTGTGAAAGATGGAAAGAAAGTCCAGTCCTTTATACTGGAGGCAAGGTCTTGGCAGGTAAAGGAGTGGCATTCCCATACCTTCATGTAGTGATTCATAATTGCGGGTCCTGCCCTGTGTTCTGTTTGTTTCTGTAATCCCTGTTCATTCCCCTCCACACTCCTGATATGACCTACAAGGGTACAGACTGGCAAACAGATGGTCACCTCGCACGTGTGATGAAGACGGTCTAACATCTAAAAGCACCATCGATACTCATACAGACATCTACAGCCATGACGGCCATGGTGTGCATCAGACCCAGTGTAGTTTGAACACAAAACTAACTTTCTGGAACAGGAATTCTGTTCACAAAGGCCAGCTTTTGGGCGTAAATCCAGCATTTAAAGTTCTCTATGAAACTCAATATCAAATAAATAATATCAACCTGAAATAGTGTAGCTTTTGAAATCCACTATTCTGACCATTTGTTGGTTCCATTCAAGATTTAACTGACTGAAAGTTGTTGTTTAAGTTCACTGTGACTGTACAAACTGTACTCGTCCATAGCTATAGAATGCATACCACTAACAAAATTTCACCCAATTGGAGTCCACCAGCTGATTGTTGTTGCCTCATGCAGTGAAATAGTCTCTAATAAAGAATGTTTCTCACTGGAAGTTATACATGAGAGTAATTCATGTCAGTGTAATGACGTTTTATTAAATCCCTTCAAAAGACAGACATGGATATAATGTTTATGGTAAACTGGCTGGTGAACTCCATGCTTTAAAAAAAAATGTTATTATATTACTTTGTCTGAGGCTCAACAACTTTGGCACTGAATGTTCAAGTAGAAACACCCAGAACAACCAAATCTAATTTAGACCTGTGGGAATAATAGACCAGCATTATTGCCAGGATGGAATTATGGAATTTATAATGGTATGAGACGAATAAAGACTTCAACAAATACTTCTGAGTGTTTGTATTTGCTTTATCATATTTTGACTCAAGCGATAAAAGCCTAAATCTATCCAAGGTGTGTTCAGATCTATGCGTGATTACCACTTTTCCCTTTTGTATTCTTATCACCAGCAGGCATCTTTAACAATAGAAAGACTTTACAGTGACTCAGTGTGAGTGGAAGGCTGCGATTACTAAAATTCACCCAGACTCATTAAAGAACCATTAGTATAGTTTTACCGTCCACCCAAATGACATTGCGTGGTGTTGTGACGTGGGCTGATGAAGTAAGTATGGTGTTTGTTGCACAGTCATGGGTGTGGCCATTCCATCCACACAGCAGTGCTAATTAACAAATTATTTTCACTTGTGCTGTATGCCGTATGAATTCTGTTTTTATGCGGAAACTTACACAGTGTTTACAGTTGCCCAAAAAGTCCCACGATCCACTCTGCATATCAAGATAAAATCAAGCCATGAAATCCACAGAACTCGTTGAAGACCTCTCTGAGAACAATTGTGGCAATCCATTGACTAGGATCTTACACCTGTCTCTGACAATATCTTCACATCCCATCATGTTCACCCATCACCTGCTGAGTGCGTGGGGCTCTCGCTAGTCAATATCAGCTTTGCTCTCAGCCTTGGCTTCAGTTCTGTACCATTCCCTTCTGCTAAAGTCCATGTCCACAAAAAAATCACTGATCGATTCACTCACATTTTTACTTATAAGATATCAAGAGTTCTAAAGGGATCTTGTATATACCCTGCGAGTTGACAAAGAGACAGCAACAAAAGGAGGTCAACTTCCTGCCCCTTCCTGGAACATTCTCTGCCACTTGGCCTTGTCATAACTAATGTTTCATTTGAAGCTGTGTTTGTGCCAGATAAGGACTGGCATGATCTTGAAAATGATCCAATTTGCTCTTTGTTCAGGTCATATTAGATTTCATTTGATGATGTGGCACATGCCGCACTGGCCTCCTTCAAGATATCCATTGCACTCCTAACTGAATACGTACACATCAGTGAGGACTGGAAAGATGAAATCCCAGTTGCTGTGTGTGGGACATCACTGTAGAGCTGCAGGCGGCTCTTTTCTAGTCAAGAATTCTTCCAGAATGGAACTCCATCAGCCAAGTGCAAATGATCAGTCTTGGGCCTTTCTTAGACTTCGACTTAGACTTAGATAAACTTTATTCATCCACAAGGGAAATTGCTTGGTCACAGTAGCAGTAATACTAATTCTCAGTTTGCTGGGATGTCAGATGGCCCTATGGAAGATCAGGCGTAGCTGCTGCACCATCCATCAGCTGCTGTCAATTGCATTTGCATCTACTTCTCCTGCTGCTGCTAATGCTTTTACCCCTTTCCACCATTACAGTCAGACTGCTTTGACATCAAGCGTCACACTCCAGAAATAATAATGATGCCCAATGCTGGTCACAGACATTATGAAATTGTTTAGGTTGATGCTCTGAAATTTCTGAACTTTCTTTTGTATTTGCTATAAGTCAAAAGCATCAGTGTTTCACTGGCCTGTTTTCAGATTGACGTGGGTATGTATGCCAGTCCCAAGGCATTTCCCCACAGAGAAATTATTGTCTCTGTAGGACATATGTATGAAATACCTAATCTGAACAACCTGATGTTAATTTCTATCTCCCATTTAGGGAGATATCATATCAAAAGGGTCCCAGTCATCTTGCCAGCTTAATTGCCAATGATATCTGTATTAGTCTCACTCTTCAAATGAACAAAAACCATAATGCAGAACAGTTTCATTCTGCTTTCATTGAAAATTGGACCAAAGGTTTCGTGGAGTGCTAAAGTGATCCAAACTCAGACTTTCATCGTCATGGCATTTGCTGCTTCATGAAAAGAAGAGTTTTTACTAATGCTGAATACTCAGTATGTTGAGTTCTCATTACTCAACATGTAGGAGGTAACTGTAATAAAACATAACACACAAACAAACTGGGCATAGTAGGGGCTTGTTCAGGTTAAAGGTGGAATTATGGATGAAACAATTTATTAAAGTATATGGGTAAAAAAAATAATTAATCAGGGCAAATTCTATGTTTTACCCTATTTTGTTGTAAGATGTAGGTGATGTATGGTTTTCTGCCGTTTCCCCAATGCGGGACATATAAAGGTTTTCTTAATCTTAATCTTAACATGCCAAGTGTGTCCATTCTTGTACCAAACTTGCTTTGAAAGCAGCATTGTACAGTCTTTGCATTTTCGCAGCCAGGTTTGTGAGGTAAAATACATCTCTAAGACTTTCTTATTCTTCGTCTTTTCAGACATCTGTACAGTTTGGCAATATTAGAAACATCCCGTGTCAAAGTGATTCTTGTTAGTTCATTATTATTATTATTATTATATGTATTGAAATTCCTTATTTTCATGATGTACCAATATGTCTCTGAAGACGTACCAGCCAAAATGCTGCAGCGACTGTACTGTGAAGAACTAATTAATTTACAGGTATTCTGCATAAAGTAGAAGAAGAAGTAATAGATTTTTAACAAGATGGAACCTGAATGGGTTTTTAAAATAATAATGAGGTACGGCAAAGGGCAGGTTAAATGGATATGGATAGTTAATTATGTGATGAGGGTTCTTGGGGAAGGAGCTGGTAATTTTTTACCGACAATTACTAACAGAAATTACAAGTGGGAGGAGAGTCAGGCTATTTACAGTAAAGTGCTGGCTGAACTTGTGTCAAGTGATGCTGTGACTGCTGAGCCAGGTTTTTTCACTCTTTTATTGGGATATTCATTTTGATATTCATTTTACCTTGTGCTAGCGTTTATGTCTGATTGTAGCAGAGAGTGCAAGGGCCAGGGGAACCATTCCATAGTGGAGCTGACTTGGAGTTGTATATCAAATCAAAAAGTTGCGTAATACTGAGATTTTCTGAGTCAACTTGAGATGTGACCACATAGGATAAAATAGTGTTTGGATAGTGTTCGCCTCCTTTAACCAACAGTGATAACTGGGTGGGGAAAGCAGCACCTATGATTTCCTTGACCATTTTGGAGAAATCTGATCATGTCTTTTTTTTTTTTATCAAAGCAAGGTTGCGCAGTAAAGGTTTGATAAGATGAGATATAAAGCTAGCATGCTGTACTCAGTGTGTAAAGTTGTGGAAACTCCCTTTTTTATCATCCAGTCTTATCTCTTCTGATCAAATTGTTAAGGAATATGACTCGTTAGTTGGCTTAATAATGAGTAATAATGTGCATAGCTTTGGCTGCCACACATGTAGGCCATAGTTCAAAAGTCTTATGACCTCAATTTGAATACAGTCTGAAACACTAAGACATAACAGTATTTAATCCCACTGAATAATATGTATTGACTACTACTGCAAACTGAAACTACAACTATACATTAAGGCAAGTAATGAAAAAATAAATGTAACCGCAATCCTGGTGCTATTTCATCCACAACTCATATATTTAATATACAGTACATTCACACACCAGACCTGGATCAAACGTAGACTGAAATCAAAATCACTGCAACCATTTTCATCCCAGAACTGGGGTACCCTTTATATCAAAGCTCCACAAATTCTCACATCACTAGAGACATGATTATCACCTGTGGTCAGCAAACAACTGATCATGCTTGGACTCTAATTGCCTTGGGAAGAATCCACACAAGAGGCAACTGAGAACACTTGAGAAGAATTACTAGAAGAATACAGAGAAGTGATGAAACTGAGTTTGAGCCTACTGAGGTGGGCTGTCAGGGCTTTGCAGGCTTTCACCCCTCGGAGGATCGAAGAGTGGGCTGTAAGATCCATGACAGAAGCCATTTTGTTCAAATTTTACCCTTTTTGATAAAGTTATGTGAATGTTTTTCTTCTTTTAGTCCAATAATCATGAGAAGTGTTTCAAAACTTAAAATTAAAGTAATCCTTTGTCTTTTTGAATTTTGAGTTGAAAAAAGTGATGGGGGGTGGGGTGATATGATGCGAATGCTGGGAAACATAGAGGCTGCTGCCATTTTCACATTTTTTAACTAGAGGGAACGTACTATGAAAGACAGAAGTACTATAAAATGACAATACCTTTGAAACAAGGCTCTACAGAGAGGATTAAACCATGGACAACGTCAGCTAGAATATGAGCACCATAAGCATAATGGAGGAGTGGATTTTTGGTGCATCAAATTTTAATGTCCTCCCCTCTGAACAATCTAAATAAAATAAATGTCAAATTTCTGAACAAACAAGATTTTAGTTTAATGTGTATGAATTTTGGGTAAACTTTAAAACTAGTCAAGATGAGAAATCAAAGTAGAAACAAAAACATTAGTGCTCTCAACGTAAAATGGCAATTGATATGAATATAGCTAAATTCATGACTTGGAAACGTGAGTAGAAATATTGGCGAATTGTGAGTTCATTTGATGGATAGTGTAACCTTGTTTTAACTCATAGCATCAAGGTGACATGAGAAATAATTATTACTTAGAACTTAGCTTCATAAGTTGAAGCAGATGTTTTTTTCAAGTTGAGTTTACTCAACTACTACTACTACTACTACTACTACTTCACTAACATTAAAATGTATTGCAGTGTACTAAGCATGTAAGATGTAGTCTGAACTGCGTTTAATTGAAATAATTCATGTCCTTGGATTCCTGCCTATGTTCCCTCTTCTGCCTGAATTTCTGCCATGTGCCTGGAAATTTCATGAAAAAGGGTACAAAGTGGGGGTGATATACAATACACTGTGCACTCCTATGATCAATTTGTAGCAAATAATTACTAGATTTATACAGTATGTACCTAGATCATGACCACCTGTCAGCTTGCTCTACAACTGCTCTCAGTAAAGCATGGACTCTAAGATACCAATGATTCATTTGTTCCACCAAGCTAATCTTTCCTTTACCAGTGATTCCTTTGTTGCGTCAATACCTGATTGATACAGATAGGATATCTTGCCTTGGCCTTAAAGAACGTCCACACCAGTGGGAGGTATGTGGATTATTATTCTTGTGTTACTGTGATTTCTTATGGTGAGATGTACAGTATGCATATTTTATACAGGATCTTTTTGCTAGAATAAAAGCACAGTTTCTTTAAATGTAATTTGACAAATTGCTACATTATATTTTTTTATATATATTACGTATATTTTTATAATAGTGTATCAGAATATAAAGGTGTGAAGTGGCTTGTGAGAAGGTAGTAAAATAAAAATCTGAGAACCAGTACATCACCACTCTTATCTGTTGACTGAAAGTTTATAGCCCTTTAAGACCTTTATAAGCTAAATGGTTTATATGTATATATCCCAGGAACAACATCAGAAGCCTCAGTCCAGAAGAGCGCAGTCCTAGGAACAGTTAAGATACTGCGCAGAACCCTCAAACTCCCAGGACTCTGGACCCAAGCTTGAGAATGACACAAATACCACTCCAAGAGGGTGAGAGGGACGTTTTTTTTTTTTTTTTTTTTTTTTTTTATACACTACCAGTCAAAAGTTTTAGAAAACCCTAGTTTTTCCAGTTATTTATTGCAATTTCAGTCGTGCAAGTCCAATAAATAGGTTGAAATGGTACAAAGGTAAGTACTGAACAGCCAGAGATTAGAAAAAAAAAAAAGGTTTGGTTAGTCAAAACTGAAAAATAATGTACATTTCAGAATTATACAAAAAGGCCTCTTTCAGGGAACACGAAGTGGGTTAACAATTTAAAGCTGTTCTGCAGCAATGAAGGTTGAATCAGCCTTGAAAGCTGGAGCTACTAATTCCTACAGGTGTTCCAACGTTTTTTGATTACTTACAACCCCCTCTGTCTGCATAGAAGCAGTGTTGAAACACACTGTGGTACCAGACCCTCATGAGCATCAAGTGAACAGTATTGTACAGCAGAAAGTAGTGTGTTGCTACAAAAATGATAATCATGTCTTAGCTACAGGGAAATTACAAAGAAAGTCAAGGTGTCAGTGAGTACAGTTTTCTTCACCATCAAAAGGCACTCAGAAACTGGGGGAAACTCTGACAGGAAGAGGTCTGGTAGACCCAAAGCCACAACTGAATCAGGGGACAAGTTTCTGAGAGTTAACAGCTTGCGTGATAGGCGGCTCACAGGACAACAGCTTCAAGCACAGCTTAATAGTGGTCGTAGTAAGCAAGTCTCAGTTTCAACTGTGAAGAGAAGACTTCGAGTTGCAGGTTTGACAGGACGAGTTGCAGCAAGAAAGCCATTGCTAAGATGTTACAATAAGACAAAGAGGCTCGCCTGGGCCATGAAACACCGCCATTGGACTACTGAAGACTGGAAGAAGGTATTATGGACTGATGAATCAAAATTTCAAATATCCGGTTCATCACGCAGGATCTTTGTACGCCGTCGAGTAGGCGAGAGGATGGTTCCACAGTGTGTGACATCAACTGTCCAACATGGAGGAGGAAGTGTGATGGTCTGGGGCTGTTTTGCTAGATCCAGGGTCGGTGACTTGTACAGAGTGAGAGGCACCCTGAACCAAAACGGCTACCACAGCATTCTGCAGCGCCATGCAATACCCTCTGGTATGCGCCTAGTTGGTCAGAGGTTCATCCTACAGCAAGATAATGACCCAAAACACAAGTCCAAGCTATGCCAGAACTACCTCAGGAAAAAAGAACAAGATGGTAAGCTTGAAAACATGGAGTGGCCAGCACAGTCTCCAGACTTAAACCCCATCGAGCTGGTTTGGGATGAACTGGACAGAAGAGTGAAAGCCAAGCAACCTACAAGTGCCACACATTTATGGGAACTTCTCCAACAGACTTGGGAAGAACTTTCTGAAGAATATTTGATTTCTATTGTAGAAAGAATGCCACGAGTGTGTTCAGCTGTTACATCTGCCAAAGGTGGCTACTTTGATGAGTCAATAGGTTAGAATACATTTTGGTGTATAAATTGATTCCATGATTTCTTTTTCAACTCAAATTGCTTATTTGTTCTATGCTTTCATTTCAGAGTGCAATGAGACACTAAACTGAATAATTTTCAGTAAAAAAATGGAAAAAATGTGGTGTTCTAAAACTTTTGACCGGTAGTGTATATCAAAGTTTCAGTGGAGACCTGGCTATTTTGGCGAATTTGGGGACCACTTGGGGACCACTTGGGGACCACCACCACCAGCAATACCATCACCAAGACATTTGACTCAGTATATTGACTCAAGGTAGGTTGTCATTTCCACGTAGATACAATAACTATTAGTAAATGATTTTTCAGATATTTTTCGAAAAAAAACTTGATGTAAACAGTAGTAAGAAGGTGTGTGAGCTCGTACAAAGAAGTCATGTGTGAATTTAAAATGCTCTGTCATTACAGCTGGCTCTGTGACGTCAGTGTCAAGCTGCTGTAGTCTGTGAGCAATGCTTTCCATCTGACTTCGTCCACATGCATTCAGTCATTAAAAAGGTGTGACATGGTATTACACATATATCTAGTAACACTGTCAACAAATTAAAATCAAACAATGCACTGCCTTACTTCAAATTGCATTTTATATCTTTGATCTGACACTATTAAATAAACTACTTGTTTGAAATGCATCAATAATATTAAGCTGTTTGTGATCCACCCCACCAACCTAACGTTTGATAAACCACAGATGATTTTCTGTTGACACTACACATAAGTCACGGGTAGGCTTGAACTTGGCATACGAGGGCGATAAGTCCGAAGCGAAGGTGTATGAGTTGTTATCAGAGTGTGTGGCGTGTGTGTCAGGATAGACTGATTGCTCTGGGTGCTGCTGTTTGCCTAACAGGAGTGGTGCTGGTGCCAGGGAGTGAAACCTAGGAAGCCAGAGGGAACATGGACTTGAACAAAAAGTAGAAAACTGCACCACAGTCTCCAGACCAGTAGAGCCAGGAAGACTACTGAATGAGTTTTCTGAACACAGTTTACAAGCTATGCCAAGAGAGCATTATAAATGTGTGATGACATTTCTATTGTACAGTGAACGCTAACATCAGGTTGATGAAAGGGTTTGTTGCTTATCTTTTTCCGACACCTGCAGTTGGTTTCCACTTGCCTAAACTGAAGTATAGCCTTACTACGTAGGAAAAATTGACATGTCTGACTAACCTGAAAAATGAGACTAAACACAGACTCATGCAGCATCACTCTTTTGTTGTTTACTGTGGCTCAACTGCCACAGACACAGATTACTGACACATAAGTAATAGACTGAATAGACTATGTATCTGTTCATATATTCATGATCTAGTTTTCAGGTGTTGTTGTTTTCGCTAGCATCTTCTTCCACTATCCTTGCCTTCCTTAGGACTGGAAATCACCTGGTAATCTTCTTGGTCCGTGTACTTTTTGGAAAGTTTGCTTTTAAAACCAGAAACGAAAAACTGGAAAAAACAAGTGTTTTAATTTAATCGAAAACAAAAGAATAATAAAAACTATTTTTTTATTTTATTTAGTAGTCTAAAAGAAAAAGAGAACATTAACATTAGACTTTCTTTCTGCTGATGTAATTTTAATTTTGCTGTAAACTTCTTCTCCTTCATCGTCTTCTTCTTCTTCAAAAAATAACTTTTGGTTTTATATGAATCAAATAATGGCTTTAGTTCTGTTTCCGTTTTCTTTTTGTTTTCATATAATAAAGGATGAAAGGTAAATTTATTTGCTTTCAAATACAGTATTTTATTTTATTTTATTTATTATTTTAGAGTCCAAAACTAAACTTGAAATACCAAAAACTAGTATGTATATATCCAAAGACATGCTCATTAGGTTTATTGGTGATTCTAAACTGGCCGTAGGTGTGCGTGTGAGTGTGAATGGTTGTCTGTCTCTCTGTGTTAGGCCTGCAATAGACTGGAGACCTGTCCAGGGTGTACCCCTGCCTCTCGCCCGATGACAGCTGGGATAGGCTCCAGCAGACCCCTGCGACCCTTAACAGGAATAATGAATGAATGAATGAATGTATTAATTGTTGAAGAGCATTGAGAGGTCTTTTGTTGCCTTATCCCAAACTCTCCTGAGTTTCTGATACAAGGCTCACCTTGACTCTTCTAAGAACCACACCACTTTTAACTTGATTTTAGTTTTCAGTTACTTTTTAGTTTTTAAGGAAAAGGTACAACACATGAAACATTTTTTTTTTTTTTACGTGAAGCCCAGACTACTGCTTATGTGCCTATCATGTGAGGACTTGTTGTGGTATACCCATGTAGCCACTGGTACATATTGTGCTGGTTAGACCTCTTAATAAGACTGTGATGGAACATACAGAACAAACATGTTTGTTTGCTTTCTTCCAACCCTGAATGAATGGCCTGTGTAGCAGAGAGATAAGCGTAAACTAGGGTGTGTGGAAGGGACGTGTAAGGCACAGACTTTATTATAAGCATTTTGAGCTCTGAAAATTTGCAAGATTGGAATTGTAGGTTTGTAAATGACAGCTATAGGGCTTTAACACTGAACAAATAGAACTATTACAACCAGTGTTGGGTATAGTTACTTTGGAAAGTAGTTAATTAGGTTACAACATTACCATCAATTAAAAGTAATCTGTTACGTTACAGCGTCACCTATGAATAAAAGTAACGCGTTAAGAGTAGCTACTCATGCGTTACCAAAAATTAAAAGCCATTTGCAGCGCCTCGCATATGCTGCAACTTAACTGACACAGACACACAGCCTCCTTTAAATGCACCGAGAAGTCCTGACAATGAATAATGTCAGTCATCCAACCAAATTAACTCTGCAGGATAACAATACCAGGGTGATACAGTGGTGCCTGGATACAAGATACAAGTTTTTTTTTTAATTGGAAGTGGATTTTTTTGCGGTTGACAGAAGCTTTTCACCAACGCAGACGTGTGCATTTTACCGTTGTTCTTGTCCTTTTCGCTGGCGAATTGAAAATAATGTGCGTACTTCCACGATTCAAAAGCTGTCTTCTCTGCCATCTTGCCGGCGGTTCGAAAACACTCACACACACACACACACACACACACGCAGGTAACGTAGGTCAGCAGGGCACAGACGCATCATCACAGCGCTGCGGCTCCACTGACACATCCACAGGTGGCACAGTACTGTCTGACAAAAAGCAGGCTGCAGTTGGAATTTTTCTTTCCTTATCCGGAGTAATCCTTAAAGTAACGGATTACTTTTTTAAAAAAATAACTAAGTTACTGATTACTTAACGCACGAAACTAACACGTTACGTTACAAGTTACACGAAAAAAGTAATTACAGTACTCTAGCGCGTTACTTTGTAACGCGTAACCAACAACACTGTGTTAAGTGATCGCTGATCGCGATCAATCAGGATTTTTTTCCGACCACATTTTCCTCTAAGAAGATGGTTCTCCACTATCCTTCCGGTTTTTAATAATGCGTTGAATAGTTCTTAACTCCTTCAATGTTTTCTCAGTGATTTGACCCTGTGTCCTTGGACATGGTTGTTTAAGAAATGAGAAGCTACTCATTGCATCAGTTGGGGTTAAATGACTTGTTGCCAGCTGAAGGATAATCACTCATGCAGTAATTGATTGTGGATGCTGGTGACTGTGTGAATGGGTATTTGGCATGTGTAATTTTGTTGTACTGATGTACAATGGCAATAAAACATCCAATTTCTATATTTCCATTGTGATTTGTTGAGTTATGGCCAAAAATGTGTTTTACGAAGTTGTTTTAACCTTGGCCATCGATTGCCAAAATGTTACCACATTATCCTTGTGTTTTTGCAAAATTAAAAAAAAAAAAATAAATAAATAAAAAATTCCATAAGGAGGTTTTGAGATATCACAATAGGAAGAGTGAGTTTGACATATGCACAGTGCTTATGTAGGAAGGGACGGACAGATAATCCCATAATGCAACATAATGTCTTCAGCTGCGGCTGAGCCTGCCAGTCCTTGGCATTAGCCCAACTTAACTAGTTTTTCATCTTGAACACTACAGTTAAATTAAATAAATTAAATAGGACATTTATCTACATTTGACACAGCAGTGGATAGAATTACATTACAACAAATCATCAGAATTTATTTTAAATCAAGTAGACAGACATAAGTGTTTAAGACAGCAGTGTTTCTTCCTCTGTTTCTGTCAAGAGACATAATAGATGAGACACTAAATAGTGAAGGCTATCTCACTCTGATACCTCAAACATAAATTTGGAAATGACAGTTTAAAACAAAAGACTCTGTTACACCCCCTCTGCTTGTTCTTTGCAGCGGCAGTCCAAGAGTCTTTGGATGGTGCACAGGGTTGATTCTCTTAATCAGCCACCTCAGAGTAAGTCACCAGTCTTTTTCTTTTTTTGTCGAGAGCATGAGGTGACAAATTAACTAACCTAATTTCATAATGACTTCATGGTAATAATGCGCTTTGATATGTTGACTCACAAAATGTCACAGACATTCTATCAAACTATTTATGCTGCATGAGAGTAATTGACACTGCCACCTAGAGGTCTAGGCTATTTCTAACTGCTATGCACCGTAACTAGAATAAATACACACAATTTCTGCATTCATTTCAGATAGCAAATTTAGTAAAACACTTGTTTTTTTGACAAATATAGTCCATCAGAGCAGAGTTAGTTATTTCTCTTTTAGTTCTGCATATCTGTCTGATGATGTGATTTGAGTGTTGCTATAACAAAATCCAAGTGAATCACACCGTCTTACTGACCTCCTTGTCCACCTTGAATTTTAGTGCATTTGGTGAACCACTTAATTTCAGTGAGGTAACTTAATTATAATTTGAAGAAGTAATTGTGTTGATGAGATGTTTGATTTGACCAGTCAACAGAAAGTAAGTGTCAGAAGAAGAATTACAAGTAGTGTTAAAATGATGGACGGTCATGGTGTGTTCACGCTCCAGTGTTACACTTGGTATTTACTGATCTCTTAAAATGGGTGAATTCTTTTGTATGGTTTTAATTCAAGCTGAATTAAACTCATGGCAAGCGTTACATTACAGCGTTTATAGGCCTACTATTTACTGGAACAATCACATTCTTGAAAACATTCTCCCTGTTACGTGCATAGTTTTGCTTTAGTAAATCCTAATGAATAAATGGATGCCTGCAGCTACAAAGATGCTGGAAGTTCAGAGGGAATCAGGTAAGCCAAAACATATTTAAAATAGCCTAAAATAACAATTAAATATGGAAGTACGAAAGGTTCCAAAATGCAAAATTAATGTTTGGAAAACAGTTGCTGCAGCTTAAAAGAAGGTTTGTTTCTATATTCAAATTTGAAACACTGTCGATATCTTCTATATCATGTTATTTATTACTGATGCTGTCCTTCTGAAATAACCACACTGAAGAATATATTCAGTATGGCTTATAATCCTGTATCCATACAGACTCAGTGTCAGAGGGCTTGATAACCCACTCACACTTAACACTAGCTGGTTTATAAAGATTCTTACGGTGGTAGACCCTCCACATGAACATGGAAAAACTTTTTGTTTGGATTTGGTCCCATACAGTATTGGTCATTGTCCACTGTGACAATATGTGAAACAAAACACTGGACTGTTGCACCAGATACCCAAAATGCTCTGTTTTCTGCGCAGAAAATAGAATGAAATGGACAATGGAGAAAGGTGAGTTCTCCCAAAAGTTTCCCGAAGTATTTACATCTAATTCTTTAATTAATAGGGCCCCACACCCTTTTAATTCCTGTTAGATTACATACAGTAAAGCGTGCAGTTTGGATCAGTGGCAGGCACCCCTCACAATACTGCCCTCCATCCGCTGGGAGGCGCTATAAGAAACTAAAGGCAATGTCGTCGCCATAAGTGTTCCGGGTAGCGTGTAGCGGTAGCGGCAAAGCACACCTCTCAGGACGTATTGATGCACTAGCAACAATTAGCTAACGTCTTTTTTCGTCCTCATCATGGTGAAGTTATCCGCGGAGCTAATCGAGCAGGCTGCTCAGTACACCAACCCCGTGAAAGACAGAGAGTTGGATCTACGAGGTTAGTTCAACTCTCTTCAGCACAGTAACCTAGAGCTGGAGGGGCCTTGTGTTGGCGCAGCTTCCTCTGGATTTACGCGGGCCTCCTTTAGAACTCAGCTCAAAAGCGTGACCGAAGTGTTGGTACTGTCTGTTATGGACAGCAAAATGTCTTACACGTTAGCGTCATTTACAATAGTTTTAGTAAGTACGTGTAGACTGTGTCACGAGCGACCGGTTGGCTAGCGCCCGGAAGCACGCGACTAACGTGTTACAGAAGCGTTTTAATGTATGAATGTAAAAGACAATAGAGGTATCATCAGGTGTGGGCTGCTGTCGAGTCTTGCAGACCAAGACTGAATAACTCAGCAGGAACTTGGCTATCTCTGTGTGACGTTACTAAATCGTTGCTAATTGAGAACGTATCAGAAAACATGCAGCTAGCTATTGTTAGCATGACTAGCTAACTTAGGCTTAGAGTCAAAGGATAGTGGAAGTCAGTGGATCCTGAGGGGATGCACAAGCAAACTGGAAATATACAAATAAAAAGAGACAGCTATAAGACAAGCTGTAGCTAAAGGACAGGCTGAATGTTTGCTTTTATTCATGAATAAGTGGCATGTGTAATCAGTCAGTACAGATGGTAGATGATTATATTATACATATGACCTGTTATGCATGTATTTAATACCCACTGCCATCTTTTGCACAAATAACTACACATTTGCACTATTGACAGGACTCATTCTCTACTCGGTCACACTACTGCACATAAATTGTTATGTACAGGAGTTATTGTTACATTTATACAGTTATTCTTATTATTCTTATTATTACTGTTATTACAAATTATGCACATCATGCTAGATATCTCATATCCCTTTTTTATTCTAGTTTCTTTAGCATTCTACATTTATGTTTGTTTATTTTGATCTCCCAGGTTATAAAATCCCAGTGCTTGAAAATCTTGGAGCTACTCTGGACCAGTTTGACACTATTGATTTGTCTGATAACGAAATCAGAAAACTGGACGGCTTCCCTTTGCTCAAGAGACTGAAAACACTACTAATGAACAACAACAGGATTTGGTAAGTAGTGGCTACAACAACTGGCTAGAGAGGAATGAATGCATGTAGCTGGTTGATGTGGAATGCACAAATTTAAGAGAATTTCAGTGATTTCCAGAAATCCCAAATAAACCAGGGGTTATATTCATAGTTTGGTTTTATTTCTACATTTGGTCATGTAAAGAGGGTTCACTTTTCAGGTTTTTCAGTAAACGAGTCCTAGTCAGAGACCTGGATATTTCTGAATGGACTGTTATAATCGGAGTCCAACCCGAACCCAT
The DNA here is from genome assembly GCF_963514085.1 of Chelon labrosus. Taxonomy (NCBI): domain Eukaryota; kingdom Metazoa; phylum Chordata; class Actinopteri; order Mugiliformes; family Mugilidae; genus Chelon; species Chelon labrosus. Next base: position 28,936,149 of record NC_140339.1, on the reverse strand, counting down.
AAAAATACCCACATAAGGGAATCCTTGGTTTACGAGTAGATTTATCATAGATCAACTGTAAACAAACTAAACAAACTGAATACTAACTGTCTGCCTTCTGCCTTTTTCTCAATGAGTCACAGTGCATAGCTTTAGACAAGCTCTGGTTTATTTGGTTTACTTGAGCTCTGGTCATTAGATGGTGTCAATGCAGAATCAGTCTTGATCACAGTATGCTTGTAATCTTATGATATGTCGCTCCAGTCGCATAGGTGAGAATCTGGAGCACTGTCTGCCGAGTCTAACAGAACTGGTTCTCACAAACAACAACATTCAGGAGCTGGTGAGTACATTTCAGCAATAAAATTATTTAAATGGCATCTTCTTCTTGGTCTCTCTTCTTTTTATTTTAGAATTTCATCTCCTCTCATTGTTTTGTGTGCATTACATTGTATGTATGTAGTCTTTTACTATTACATTTACAAACACTCCTTAAGCGTTAAGTGTTTGCTTTGTCATTGTGGAAATTTATAATGAGTCCGGAATATAACACACACCTCTCTCTGCTAGTCTCTGGTATTCTCTCATCCCAGTGAATGCCACATGGTTTTAATATGGCTCCCTAGGTAGTAATGTGTCATTTCAGATCTCACTTGTTTTTCTGAGTCTTTGTTCTTTTCCTGTGTAGGGTGACTTGGACACACTGGCTACGGTGAAGTCATTGAGCCTACTCAGGTAGAAATCATCAAGACTCAAAGATACATTTATTGTCTCACGCACTACTCTATCATGATCATACACATTTGTAATAATCACTGAATTTCCAGCTTGCTGAGGAATCCAGTGACAAACAAGAAGCATTACAGGCTCTATGTCATCAACAAAATCCCACAGATCCGTGTGCTTGACTTTCAGAAGGTAAAACTGAAGGTAAGTCGTGACAAGTCTCAATCTAGTCTGAAGTAACATGATCTTATTCAGTGTCTGAGGTACAAAAGCTAAAACTGTGGAAGATTATTCATTGTTCTGTAGAGGTTAATAACATGTTGAACTCTTTCACCCTGGAGTATTTATGCTGTTGAACATCCAAGGAGTTCTGGTGAATTGTTCGATTTCCTGCCACCTCTTGCACCACATGGATGAAAGCTGAGACTGTCATTTTACAAGGGTTTTCACTTTAACTGTGTGATATCGTCATAGGAACGCCAGGAGGCGGAGAAAATGTTCAAGGGCAAACGAGGTGCTCAACTTGCAAAGGATATTGCCAGGCGATCAAAAACGTAAGATTGAAAGTCCGTGTTAGACAGCAGCTTCTCAGAATCACTGGATCCTGGCTGATCAGAGGGGTTAAATACTGTCACCAGCACTCACAGAATGTACCTCACATCATTTCTCAATGCAAGCAAACCACATAAGACTGTGGGGATCTGCACAAAAAGACTATCACTATTTATTTGTGTCTGCAAATGTGGAGGTAATACACTAATTAAGTTTAAGTGGGCACAACAATTTAATCACAATGCCAGAAATATTCACCAGAGTGGTGCTCAGAGCTGCTGTCTTTGGACAATGTATCAGTTTATTTGACCCAAGAAAAGATACTACACATGAGATTGACTACACTGGTTGAGAGGTCAGAGAGGCCCATGTGTGCGCATGTTGTTCACATGAGCTGTGTTTCTTTTTAGATTCACTCCAGGAGAGGCAGCCCAGCCTGAGAAAAAGAGGACGGGGCCGTCTCAAGCGGATGTGGAAGCAATCAAGGTTCAATTCTTATACGTGGCTGTTTTTGACCGTTCGTAGTGAAGAGGCAGATTCAACAAAGATCCTCTGTCAGGACTGAACAGTGGACAGAGCAGATATGTGGCATGTGCTGTAACCATTCAGCCACCACCGTGCTTCCATAGGTTCTCTTATTTGGAGAACCTATATATGTTTTTTAGGGTGTTAAGCTTTTGAGACTTGAACTTTTAATTCCATGTCATCAAAAATGTGCATTGATGGGTGTCATTTAAGAAACAAGTAAAAACAGACACATTTTAAGTAAGGCCTGCTTGCACTTATAAACTAATATCTGTCATGAGTGCTTTTGGTCTGGTGCCAGAGAGCATCCTTGAAGAAAGAGAAGCATCACAGTCACGACAATTAATGACAAACTATATCGCTCAACTGTATTAAACTCATCAATGATAATGATAATTATTGTCAATGATTCCACAACAGCAGTGGAATTTAAGGACAATGCACCGATGTACAAAAATAACCTAGGTGAACATTCAGACCTTTTGCATTGGTCTTGCACAACGCAAATTGGATGACTGAGAATAGAAGTTGCCAGACTGTTTTCTTTGAGGCTTACATGAATGTCTGTATTTCAGAATGCCATCGCTAATGCTTCGTCCTTGGCAGAGGTGGAGAGGTTGAAAGGGATGCTGCAGGCTGGTCAGATCCCTGGCCGAGAGCTCAGACAAGGTCAGTTTGCATGAACACACTTAACCAGAACTGGGGTTTTAAGAGTTTGTGTCAGAAATCTGTACTGAGGAGGTAAGTCCACCAACCAGTCAAAGAAGCAGCTTCTGAATAGGCAGTTGTAATAATAGCAGTAGTTTTAAGCAGTCTATGACAAAAACCTAACCTATAGTGAGCTGATCCTGGTAACAAGTATTATGTATACATAGTCTACATTATTAGTCCTCTGGGTCTTAGAGCTTCAGTTGCTATGGTTTTATGGACACTACTATTGTGCTAATAATTACAATAGAGTGAAGAACAGCAACATGGCGATAGCAAAACAATGATTTGTTGAAACAAGTGTCTAAAAAGATAAATAAAGCCTTGGTCGCTGTGGGTAGTAAGGTTACAAAAACATTAGAGAAAGCTTTATCTCTGTTTGTCTTGGTCATCTTCTTCTATTGAATGAATTCAGTGTCAGCAGGTGTTGGCAACAAAACAACTGCTTTTATATGTCTGGCTGATTCACCACTCCACAGGTGGCAGAATCACTCTGAGCATGTTCAAAGTTCTGTTCAGATTAATGTTATGGGACATGTAAAACACATGATTTCAGTCAGGTTCAATAAATATTGTCCCTTAAGCCAAACTCTTAAACACAGCTACAGAGCTGCAACAAAGAGGAAAAAAAGATGTTTTTATAACCTTATTGTATTTTCAGAGATAGATGATTGAATGGATATATTCTCTTTGTAAAATCAGGTCAGGGTGTGATGGTGGAGGAGGAAGAAGAGGAAGAGGGTGACGCTGCACAGATGGATACACATATGGGTGGAGGTTCTGGGGAAGAAATGAATGAGGGAGACCAAGGAGAGGATCAAGAAGATATGGATGAAGAGCCACACGTTAATGGCTCCTGAGTATGCTGACAGCGTTCTTGTTTATGTTTTTCCCCGTTGATTTCTTGTGTTATACATTTGTTTACCAGGATTGTTTTATTTTGTAAAATGACTTACATTAAACGGATTTCTTATACTTCTGTGAGTGTGACATGTTTCTTTAAATAAGCTGCTGAAATTCTCAGGATGCGACCCATCTATATGCTCTGTAAATCTCCTGTGCAACCTGCAGCACTAAGGTAAAATTTTCTATATTTCAGCACTAGTATTGGTCCATAAACAAATACAAAGAGCACCAAAGACATCTGTGTGGTAGCCCCTTTCATGGGCCCATTTAGGTTTTATCATTATACTGTATGTACAGAAATGTAAGATTTGATAAATGGATAAAATGAGTTCATGCTCAATCCAATAACCATAATGTTAATGTAAATATATGTCTTTTGGACTTTTTTGGAAGCAGATTTGAAAACTCAGTTGTAAAAGTACCCCTTTACATTTATGGTGTTTTTTTCTTTGTCTAGAAAGGGAGACCACAGCAATGGTTATAAACAGTGAGGACAGTGGCCTCAGTAAATGTGAATGTGGCAGAAGTCTGAAACCAGAAGGATTCTTTATAAAGTTTTCTGTCCAACAAAGATGAGCACCAAGATTCTTAGTCGTTGAGAAGAATTGCAACTTCAGAAGTCCTCTGTAGAGATAGGAGAACCTACTACTGACCTATCAGTCAGATTTTCCTGTATGAAATAAAACTCTTTGGACCATACCCAGTGAAGCATGGTGGCAGCGTCATTCATGCTGTGGAGGTGCTTCTGCAGCAGTGGAAAGATCAGTGGGACCCTAGAACAGAGAGATATTTGGTGTATGTCTTCAGTATTTAAATAATCATTAAGTTCACCTGATAAAAAGATTGTTTTTTTACCATCTTGGTACTGCAGTGTCTCTCACCCCCAGGGTAATTTAAGGGTTCAACCAAACTGCTGCTAAACCTTTGCAGTATCTAGAAAACCTGGATACTTCTAGGTGGATGAATGGGCTTTCACCCTAAATGATGGTCAATCATGTTGCTTAACAAGGATAGCTACATCTCTGGACATGGATATTGATGACACCCTCATCCAGAAGGTGGCAGTAATGCAAAAACCGTTACAAAACCTTGAGAAAAATAATTCAGAATTCAGTCTTGTCACTTCCTCAATATGTTAATGAAAACATACAGAAGTGTGAAATACTGTTTCCTCTAGTCCAGAGGTGTCAAAAATATGGACCAAAACCAGCCTGCTACAGGGTCTGATCTGGCTCACAGCATGCATTTGCAAAGTGCGGAAATTACATAGATAACTTTAAATGCAATTTTGCAATAAATGTAATAACTATTCCTAATCTGCCCTCCGTTTTAGTAAAAGTAGTGGACAGAACACCACACCCAGAACTTAAAAGAAGACAACAATGTGCCAAAATTGCACATCTTTTTCTTAAAACATTTCAGGTCAGTCATAAAATGTACTTGTACTACGTTAAAACAAACGGGAAAATGTCATTATGCTATTATGTTACCAGTCCAGCCTGCTTGAGATCAAACTGGGCTCTATGTGGTTCCTGAACTAAAATGTGTTTGAGACCCCTGTTCTAGTCCCACTGTGCTAAATAAAATAGAATATCCACTGTGGGATGAATAGAGGATTATCTTATTGTCTTACACAAGAGGAATCTATTAGTGGAACATTTAACAAATAGCATCAAAAAAGAGGCCAAAAAAATCCACCTTTTTTTTTTTTTTATTTTAACTTTTAAACAACATAATATGAGAGATACAAGACAGGGTATACGTACGGTATACATCAAGCAACATGACAGTCAGTTTGGTAGAGTGTAATGTAAGTATACTATCCATTTTAGTGTGGAAAACTGTAAACCTGTGGATATGTGACCAAAATAAACAGGTGTATGGACATTGTGCACTGCTTTTTTGTAGCTAAAAAGCACAGCTCGAGGAGGTAGTCCACAAACTACACAACGTGGTGACGTCAGAGTCGCTACGTCCCGTACTACAGGCCCGCTTGAGCGGCAACCTCCGAGTCTGCGTCTTGACTATGGTCTGGGACTGTGCTATGCATAGACCACATGTACATAAGTCTATGGTGCTATGGTACCGCTCCCGCTCGCTACGTTCTCTGATCGGGCCGCCTCTGATTTTGCATGAGGGGGCGTGGCCTCTCTGTACCAATATGGCGTCCGCGTGGCTACGTATTGCTACGTAAGCGCGTCATGCAGCCACCACGTCATCCCAATGATCTGCATTTTAGCTAGCCAGTTCTAGCAAACACTACTGACACTGTATCCACAACGATAACTAACTTACAGAGTCGACACCGTTTGCGCGCCAGCTCGGTACACGTCAATAGCCTTAAGTAGACGACGTGTATTATATTATTTATGGATGAAATGGATGATGTAGAGATCGAAGACGTCAATGACGATGGGACGCCTTTTCGAGTGGAGAGAGCTTCCATAAAAAACCAAGATCTGAATTCCCTAATCATAACTGGTAACTTGACACGATCACAATGACCAACGTATTAATGGCTAAATTTACTTTATGTTATTTATAATTGAACTGAACTGAAGCAATGTCAGTAGGTAAATCGCTCTATACAGTTAAAAACGATCGTGTTTCCAGTGTAGCTTGTATTTATGATATGACGTTTTATTTTTCATGTGAAATTATGAATTAATTGTGTCCATAACAACTTAGTGTATGAATTATGAAACCTCAATACTGAGCAACATACCGGTCACTTCATGTAATATTTTACTTCCTGTGTTTTGTCACGGCCCCCAACAGCGGGAGAGTTTGTGTCCCAGTATGGTTGGTACCTGCTGGTTGTGACTGGGGTCATCTACCTGCTCATTCAGTACCTGAGCAAGAGGAGGTCCAGCCAGAGCTCCAGCAACCCAGCCCCACAAACAGAAGGTCAGCCCCGAAGTCTTTAAGTTGCCAAAACAGAAGTTGTATCAGCAACATGTGTCATATAGATCTCTGTATTATAGAAAAACTACACTGTCTTTAGTGTGTTCATACGCACTTTATTGTTCCTGAAATTGTTGGGTTACAGCTGTCATGCTTCTCAGTCCACTGATCGTCAAACACCACTCCCTGTGCATTTGTAAACTACATTTAACTGTAGGGCAGCATGACAGTTAAAAATTGAATCTGTTATCAGATTTTCTTATTACCCAACCAGCTTAATGAAAATTTAACTGATACATTTCTTTTATTCTTTCTGAGGCCACCGCCCTATATCCCAAAGATATTCACTTCACATGTTATGGATGAAATGTTCAAAAATATTCTACCTGTGCACTGCAAAAGCCATGCGTTCATTTGACCAGGATTTTATTATTTGATATAAAGATGCTGTGTTGGTGGAAAAAAGGCACCAGGCTCTGGAAGCAGCCCGGAGAAAGATGCAAGAGGAGCTCGATGCGCAAGCAGCCATCTTTAAAGAGAAACAGAAACAGGTGCAGTAGTTAAATAGAAACATTTAAAAGCATGATGGTGGTCTCTCTACGACCTAAACAGAATGTTTAATGTGTTTTGTGTGCAGCAAGAAGAAGAGAAGAGGAGGCAGAAGATAGAGATATGGGAGAGTATGCAGCAGGGAAAGAGTTACAAAGCAACAAAGCTTTCCCAGGTGAGTTTAAAGTTCGGCCATCTGTAACGTTGTGACTTTTATGGATACATTAGTTTAACTTTTCAAACAGAGGAGGAGTTATTGTACTCGGAGAAAGTGTCCACACTAGTTTTTTCCAAATCATTTCAAGTTTACCACTTTAGCAACGCCTGACTAACAGTATGATTTTAGCAATAGCATCTGCTCTCAGGTGACTTCTTGAGTATGAAACTGTGATTTGATTGTGAATGTCGACCAGGTGTAACTACGAGAGTACTGAAGTGTCTGATTAACACATGTCACTGTAGGCCACAGAAGAGGAAAGCTCATCAGCAACAACGCTGAAACCAAAGACGAACAAGAGGCCGCTTCGTGATGCTGGTATGTACTTCACTGGACATGATCTGGATCAGTTGGCACCATAGACTGTATGACAGAACAGCTCCTCTAAAGTGAAGCCAAAACAAAGTAGAGCTCCCCTTAGTGGCTGGCTGCAGTACATGTCATGAGCACCCCACCCATGTTAGTGGATGGGACTTGGGCCAAACTGTCAAGTCATTTTTTTCAAGAATAGTTTCTGTCATTTAGGAAGTTGATATGATGCCGAGGTGTATTCAAGTGTCCATTTTTCTGAGAAGTTTAGTTTTCAATAGTTATGACAAGAAAATTTCCCCTACGTGGGATAAATAAACAATGCCTTATGTCTTATTTGACGCTATAGAAACAGGATGTGACCTCATAACTACCAGTTGCCATGTCAAGTGCTCTATGAAGCAATCCCGTAGGACCCTGAGAGTAGGAAAAAAAAAAAAAAAAAAAATACTGTCTATTTCTTTGGAACTGGTGGAGGTAGAGCAGAGCACAGTATTACAGTGAGTCTAGAGGAATGTTTACTGCCTGTTTAGTTGCTGGTTTAGTTGTGGCTCTTTATTATCTCTCCTATCTTTATATCTGGTCCTTCTGTGTGTTAGCAGTGCTTGAATGGTGTCACCTGTACCAGTTGTCTGCAGCCTTTTCTTCTGCTTGTCTTTCAGGCTACAGTCCCCTGTCGGGACAGGGAGGAGGCTCCTGCTCCTTCAGACCTGGCAGGAGAGGGCCGTCATCTGGTGGATGAGGCTAAAGAAGGTTGGAGACTCTGGTCTGTATGACCTCTGACCTCTGACCACCTGACGTGCACGCTGGCTGACTGAACCAAGCTGATAATGCCACAAGGCTCATACCTCATTTACATTTCTTGCTTTATACCCCTGTTGTGTTGATCAGTTCTTTAACTGCACATGCCAGCTATCTGGTTTTATTTTTCTTTAATTTACTTTCTCATCTCTCTGTGCTGTTGAGCATAAAAAATATATTATCTTCAGTCATGCTGTTAAGAGGTACATGCATTGTGCAATTGAAAGCTTGTCATGAAGCCATTCCTGTAAATGGTTTATAACCACTAGGTTTGGCTGATGAATTCCACAGTCAGTGTGTTTTTCTGATATATTTCAATGTGCTTATCAGCGTGTGGCACTATAGCTTTAGAGTTTACATTACTGCAAAAGTTTTAGCTGGTGGACGACATTTAATTACAGGAAATGATTTTCAACATTCTGATTATAATGTCAAAATGTAAAGAGGTCCTGTCCATTGTTATGCACATTTTTATGCAATAAAGATAGTCACCAGGAGTTTTAATTTGTCCAGCTGGTTCAGGATGGTGTGAAGATGCAACATGCTAGCCTGGAAGCAAGACCAACTTCCCAGCCTACAAACATTTTGTGTCGGAACCTTGTTCTCAAGTCTCTCCGTTGGGATTTTGCTCCGGCAAAGATCTGCTGGGCCAAACAAATCATTTGGGTAGGCTTTATGTGAGGATGGACACAAGAGTAACACCATTGTAGTCATACATGTGAACTCGGGGCCATGAAGTTAAACGCGTTTACAACACAATGGGACTCTCCAATTGCGTGCAGAGGTATTTTTCTTTCTCGAAACACACAATAATGAAATCCAAATGGTGTGTTAGCTGACTCATATTCTATTAAGAATTGAGTAAGAATTGTGGGGTGTTCCTCTTATGTGCACTATACACTGATCAGCCACAACATTATGACCACTAAGTAACATTGACCATCTTGTGACAATCCAATGTTCTGGGAAACTTTCGGACCTGGCATTCATGTGGATGTTACTTAGACATGTAGCACCCACCTAGACCAGACCAGACACCCCCACCCCATAGCAATGACACTCCTTGATGGCAGCAGCCATCCCCAGCAGGATGCAGCCTGACACAGACACACACACAAAAACACTTTCTGTTGCCCGACTGCACAGGACACCCTCAGAAGACCCATGTTCATTCTCTGATGAGTCACAATTATACACAGTATTAGGAAGGTGGTCATAATGTTCTGTCTGATCGGTCTATGAGCATATAAGCACTTACTTCAGCTTTATTCATCCTGAAGTCTGAGATAGGACTTTACATAATGGGATGAGTTGGTCATAAACACTGAAAGCACCGGGTGCAGTGTGTTAGAATTCTTTAATGTTATGTAGATTTGCAGTTCTGCATTAATGTGGCTAAATGTCCTGAAAGAGAAACGGGTAAATGGACTGTCTAAACACTCTACAAGCACTACTACCCCTTAGGGCCATCATGGGGAAATAACGTTCAACTTCCAGTTTAAGCTGCAACAACCACAGTTTGAACTGAGTTGCAGAGATACCTTAAAGTGTAATGTCACTGTGGGCTGACTTTAAAAAATAAAAATAAAAAGTAGGCCTACTTATCATTTTGAAATATGTTTTTGTATTCATTAAAGTTAGTTCGCCAGCTGGGCTGCAGCATCTGTTTCTTTTAGACTTCTAGAACAGATTTTTAATTTGTCATATCAAGTTTGTTCTTCCAGTGAGAAACACGCAGCTCCATGTTTATGACTGGTCATTTGGTGCCAACACTGTCCTTTTTTATGTGAACACACCCGTATTTACTGTAGATTGGGAAGTTGATAAACGTCCATTGTGAAACATGCGTACATACTGAATGATTGTGGTTGTTCGGCCTAGTGAAGCCAGGTAACAAACACATAAACTGGGTATGCGGAACTTGCTTAATGGTACTGGATCACAGCCCATGGTTATTTCCTTTGAACTCCTTTGAACCTTTCAATATCTCAGGAACTTTATTGGCAATATTTCACGAAGAAATAGAGATGTTTGTGCCTAAACTCAGATTATTACATAGAATTCATTGTTCTGAGTGCGAAAGTGTCTTAAGCGATGAGTTGAATGGCAGGTGGTGTGCTGTGTTTTGGCAGGATAATCCAGAGGCACTAAAGTTGAGGTATGATTCTTCTGTCATTTAAAGACAAAACACTGTTTGATTCCTCATCCATTACAGCCACCATTTAATTTTTTATTTCTCACCCCATGCCCAGCACAGGCCCACATGGTTGCAGGCCTTAGGGATTACTACGCCTGTACTCACAGAATATGGAGTTACAATATGTAACCATCATTGTGGTGAAGTCTCGTATTTATTCTGTATTTCAGTTACATGTCATTGGCTCTCAGTTGCCATCTTATTCTCTTTTAATAGCTCAGTTAAACAATATTTAGCTTCTGCAAATGTTTCTTAGACAGGAGTAGAAGAGTGTATTTCTTTGAAACTGTACTGAACAATTGATTCATTTACATTTGGTGTTCTGGTGAGTGTTTCCAGCAGCAGAACAGTGATAACAGTGGTTAGGTTCACTGGTGATAGAATCACCAGTGAACCTAACCAGCATGTCTTTGGACAGTGGGAGGAAGCTGGAGTACCCGGAGAGAACCCACGCAGACACAGGGAGAACATGCAAACTCCACACAGAAAGGCCCAGTCGGCCCATAGATTACAACACTTGTTATTAAAATCAATTTTGCACTGGTTTAGGTTAACACAAAAAGAAAATCCATATCATTACAAGTTATACTTATAAGTGCAAGTGCCAGCAAGTAGTAAGCAGAAAAGTGAGACTTCCTCTTAGAAACGATACAGATAACACACACCTGATGTATATTTACCCTGATTCTCTTCTGATTATAACCCACAATCCGTCATGCTTGGATGCCTCACAACAGTCCAGGTGATGGTGATGATTCACCCTTTTTGCTTTGTAGTCTTTGCAGGCTTCCGCACTTTACAGTCCTCTCATAAACCCTGCATTTCCTCCGAGTTCGCTTTGAACAGACTTGTGTGTACCTGATGATTTGTCAACTCAAGGCTAGTTTCTCCTTGCTTTGTTTTGGGCCCCACAGAGCTTCAAAGCATTTTAAAGTGAAGGTCTTGATCTTTTTCATTTTCCGTCTTTCAGGTTCAGTGAAGTGAAAGCAGCATGGAACAAGGATGTGTAGGTTTAACTATGAACTACTCGGTAATACACTGTGTATATAATGATGTAATACATCATACAGCTTCCTGTAATGTTCCAGGAGAAATTGTATTTCTGGGGCGAATGTCATGTCACTTTATTTAACTGCCATCAACAAATCCTTTCAGCGGTAAACTGATATGGACTGAATTAAATTCTTTAGTTCCTGTTGCCTCCAACAGTATAAATGTATGTAAGACAGTTGGGAAAAGAACTGACGCTGTCCAAAAGCAAGGGCAGCAATGATAAAGTGCTGCCAAACTTGAATGACATGAAGAATTAAAGCCTCAAATATTTTAGCTGAGGCTATATTTTACAGAACTGTGCACTTTAGATGTTTACATTCTTATCCCGTATTCATCCTACAGCAGAACAATGACCCCAGTTATTCATCAAGAATCACTATGAGTGATGAATCAATGAGGTGATGAAACAGATGGAGCCACCCATCAGGAGGCAATCTGGGAATATACCGAAACACAAAACAAATGAGGACATCTAAATCCACTTAAGGTCTGCATGTACCTTGGTGATGTTTTGAATGCAAAAAGGTGATTAAACTTCGATTAAATTCGCATTTACTTTTAATGTATTACTAAAAACATTTACATCCTTTTTTAAGCATCCTCACATCCTTCCAGGTGTCTAAATCTTCTATCACAGTAAGATAAGAATTTGATAAGAATTTGAACAGAAGAAGGTAGAAGTGCTACCAAATCTTCAAGGTGTCAACAAGGACAAAAAAAATAATAAAAAAAAACCTATATGGTGAGTGTCTTGACACGTTTCGGTGTACTTTACACACACCATATTAACAAGAATCACTAAAATGAAAAGGAATGGTGTGGTCTGTGATCAATATGTTAATCTCCATTTGAAAAAACTGTTATGTTAGCCACAAAGTATTTATTTGCAGTTGGATCGCAGTGTTAGTTTTAAACAATCTAATAGTACTAAAGTTCAACAATTTTCGTTATTAATGGTTGTGAAGGAGCAAGAAAACCCTCAGCTACTCTGTAACCAACACATAATAGTTTTCACCAGACAGCGGCTTGTTGCAGTACACCACTATAACCACACAGGGGAGCTCGAGATCACAGAGTTGGCATGCTGCATTTGTGGCCGTTCTTCTCTTCGGGATTCTTTTGTCATGTTTTGTATCACGGAGCACAAAAAGTTCATGTTAGGAAAATTCTACATAAAGCAACAACATAACCAATTAATAACACTATAGAATAAAACATGTAAATACAAATATGTTTATTACATGCGTTTCTCTATATTTAATCTTTACACGCCATCAATACATTTCTTAATTCTTTAAATAAGAAACAATAATGAAACAGTTATTAGTCTTGTTTCAGTTAAGTTTGCAACAGAAACCCTTCAGGTTCCGTCTATTAAACATTCAGCCAGCCTTTTCAATAATTAATTAAGTAAAAGAACATTTTCAAGAAAAAGCTTAAGACATATTAAAAAAGTTAAAAATCCACCGTGCAGCTTCAGAGTTAATGGCAATTATTACTGCATTTCTCTTTAAAGATTAAGGCTGAGCAAACACCTCTAAGTTTCAGATTCCTATGGTTTCCTATAACACTTGAACGCAGCATGAATGGCTTGAAAGGATTCATCCAGTCAGCCAGTCAGAGCGCTTCTACGGAAATTCCGTTGGGTCAAACTTGCTGTTAAACCCTTCGCGATCAACGATCGTCGGCAGTCAGACATTCTTCCAATGGTGAGATAATGGCGAGAATGGGGCCGCTATTCAAGGCTAAGAAAAAACCTGCGGCATCTGTCGATCGGCGTTAAGTGAGCCCCTGGTCGATAGCGGCGGACAGCTTGATGGTCAGAGGGAGCGGCGACAGAGAACGGTTCAGGTGGCCGCTTCAAGGAGACTGCTGCGATGCTACGTAGGCATCTGGAAGAAAAGGGCTTTTCTACCATGAGAGAGTGTGTGTGAGCCCGGTTCTCTGGAGACACGGGACCTCAAGCGACCAGATTTTTTTTGTTGTTTTATTTTTACTTTTTTTTTTTATTTAGTTCATTGGTTTGCTTTTACAGATACGCTGTTTTGGACACAGCGAGGATACTCAGCGAGCTGGTGAAGTTTTGGGGAATGGCAGGTCGAAGTCGAAGAGCATGGTTTAGTGTTCTGCTGGGACTGGTTGTCGGGTTCACACTGGCTTCCAGACTCATTTTACCCAAGGCGACCGAGTTGAAGAGAGCTGGACAAAAACGAAAAGCAAACCCTGCCGGCTGTGGGTTGAACGCGGGTCTCAGAGAGGAATACGGCAGAGTATTATGGCCACCGCAAGTTAACGGTTCACCGGCGACCGAGAAGCCTGGCTCCAGGTCCAGTAATTTCCTCTTCGTTGGTGTCATGACTGCCCAGAAGTACCTGAACAGCCGAGCCGTGGCGGCACATAGGTATGTGATGAGGAATGCCAATTTTCCTTCAAATGACTCCTTTAGCTTTTCTCTTAAATGAAGCTAACGGTTCGCCATCCTCAGCTGAACACCTCAGCACTTTAATGTAGCCTCTTTAGAAGATCCCATTAACGACACGGGCCGGTAAAAAAAAATCACTATTACGGTGCACAGGCCTTTCTTTATACGGTGTGTTTCTTAGGTAGCTAGCTAGCAACAGTATTCTCAGCTTTTTTCACTGGTCCACTCTGATTGCCACCCTGTAGCCCACAGTGTTTTCTTGTTTGCTTTTTATATTCAAAAAGGAATTTACGAGAAAATGCAAAAATATACCAAATTACAGCGTGAAATGTGTTGTGTATGTACGTTTTTGCAGACATTGCTGGACTGGTTCTGTACTAACTGGGTAGCTAACTGCTGTGCATGGACTGTAAAATTCACATACAACCCTTTTGACATGCATTTTAACTACTCTTATGCCTTGAGTAGCTTTAAGGCAGCTGGAAATAATGACATTCCACTCTTTCCAATAGGATCTGAAATCCAGTTTGTACGTCATTTAAAGGAGATGTTCCACTTGGCATCATTTTAGACATTTTAGTTGTAGGATTCATATTTTATTTATTTATTTATTTATTTTGCAGTGTCAGTTATTCAGTAGTGATAATGTTTTATCATAGGATATTTCTAAGCAAGTTTTCAGAGTCTTGCTTAATATTTTTTTTGTTTTTTAATGTAATTTAATCTTGAAATCTTGAACTCATTTTTTAGTTATGCTTTAGGCTCTCTAACCATCCCTATGTGAGATCAGCAGGCGTTTAAAGCTGGCAACTAGGAGTGTCACAAATCTGTGATGTGTTGTTCTTTTTTGGACAAGCAAACATTTGATCCCCGTGTCTACACATAGAAGTAACTTACCTGAATACACCCAGCGGGAAAATACACATTTATTTATTTATTCAACAGAAAAAAAGCAATAAATGTAATATTCCCTTCATGGAAAAGATAAGTACATCCTGGCTTCAGAAGCTAGTATTGTCCCCTCGAGCACAGCTGAAGAAGCAACTTCAGAGGCCAAGGCTGTATTTACTTTTTCTACAGAAGAATATTAAATCTGTTGATATACACTGATCAGCCACAACATTACAACCACTGACAGGAGAAGCAAATAACCTTGACCAACTTTTGGATCTGGAATTGGTGTGTCTGTTACTTAGACATGTACCACGTAGACCAGACCAGGCACCCCCACCCCATAGCAGACAAGGGAGACCTACACAATGTTAGGAAGGTGGTCATAATGTTATACCTGATCACTGTGTGTGTGTGTGTGTGTGTGTGTGTGTGTGTGTGTGTGTGTGTGTATATATATATATATATGACTGAAGGCGGTTTGCATAGCTGTTTCTGACATTGTCATGCTGAAATATTTGAAATCCCTCAGTTACAAGATGTTTGGGGGTTTCTTGCATGTACTGCTCACTTCAAATCCCCCCGCAGCATTTCAAGCGGATTCCAGTCCAAGCTTTGACTAGGCCATTCAGAAACCCTGCATTTCTTTATTTTGAGCCACTCCTTGGTGGATTTGCTGTGTGCTTATTCTCATTATTCTGTTGAAAGGTCCACTGCTGGTTCATCTGAAGCGTTCAGATAGATGGCCTCATGTTATCTTCAAGCACTCTTTGATGTGGTTGCAGAACTCATAGTTGAAACAATAACCTGCAACCTGCTTAGACCTTGAGGCGGCGAAGCAACCCCAAACCATAATATTGTCACTGTTATACTTAACAATTGCGATTCTTCTCCTGAAGAGCTGTCTTTGGTTTGCATCAGACATGTCTTCTGTTACTTTACACAAAACTGTTCTCTCTTTAAACAGTTGCTATACTTACTTTTGCTCTAGAGTAATATTTGGACAGTAAAGGTTTTCCCTGGCACACCTCCCATACATGTCAGATTCATACAGCGCCTTCCTCACTGTAGATGCTTGCATGCCAACAGTTGTAAGACTTACCTGCAGAGCCTGTGATTTTTGGGAATCTCAAAGACTTAAGCATGGCTTATGCATCTGCGGGACATATAGGCGTAACCTACACACATAGCCTACGGCGCCAATGCAAGCCATTTATACTTGTGCACTCATCAGTCTGGCTCCAAATGATAGTCTACGCTGTGTCTTTTTAGCCACTCGGGTTAATTTTAGTTTCTACTTCCTGCTTCACTTTCTACTT
This sequence comes from Chelon labrosus, assembly GCF_963514085.1. NCBI lineage: Eukaryota > Metazoa > Chordata > Actinopteri > Mugiliformes > Mugilidae > Chelon > Chelon labrosus. The sequence goes on along the minus strand of NC_140339.1, from coordinate 28,920,091 downwards.
CCTGCTTCACTTTCAACAATGGTGACTGAAACTTCACCAGAATTTCACCGAAAACGAGTCATACCAATGTTTGTATGTGAACTCTGTACCATTTGTGGATGACTTTCCTTACAGTGATATGATCTATTTCAAATAGTTTGTGAGACTTCTACATCTCTTTTTCTGAAGGCAGGAGGTCTCTTACGGCATGATGAAACTGTACATGTCAGTAGTAAGGAGAGCTCTAAACCTAGATGTCAGAGGTTTAAAAACATGATCTAACTATAGTGTCTTAAGGAGGTTCTGATACTGGAACCTAATCTGGGACACAATTATCACACATGTATCACAAGGTGAAACTGTACATGTCCGTAGTATTTTACCATATGACTGATGATTTTATGGAAATAATGAAAATAACTTGTCATGTTTTTGAATATACTGTAACACTGTATTTATGTGTAGACCATAGACCATTAGATCAAATCAAATAGATATGTCAAAAAGCCATCTATTTCCAGGGTATCTACTTAATTTTTTTTTTAACATGCCCGTATTGTGTTTGCCAGGGGTATCACATCCGATTTCTCTGGGATTTCCTCACTGCAATACATACAGAGCTATCTATACAATCTATACTCGATCATAACTTGAAAAGTTTCTATAGAGACCAGTAAAAATGTTCCTTTCAGTGTAAAGAGAAGTTAAATCTCTCAAGGGACATGAACGTGATGAGGGATCAAGACTGAAACATCATTATTCAAATATAGGTCAGTTAGTTATATGTTGGTATTGTGATCTGGTAAACTTGTCACTTTGACAATATATTAATAATAACATATAAAGGTGAGAAATGCTGTTTCTCCTGGTCCCACTGTGTTACATATAAGCTGACAAGAAACACACAAGAACTACTTTAACTTCAACTACTGTAGCACTACTTTACTACACAACAGTATGTTACAACATGAATGAATGAATGAATGAATGAGTACTGCTACTGATAGATTCAACTGTACAGGCTAACTATAGGTACAAGATTTAAGTAGAGTGAACATCATTATTGACATATATACTGACTGAGCATTAGTTTTGCTAGAATGGGTACTGATGCCAGTGCTAAAGAGTTCAGATTGCCAGAAATACATGTAGTGCAAAATACCATAAATATATATGTAAAAACAGTACAAATTGTTGCGCAGTAGTTGTTGTTTCCATGTCTCCATCTCAGATGAAAGTGGCTTGTGTGATGTTTGGGAGTTTGTTTTTGTATGGGAGCGCGTTGTGCTTTGTGTGTTGATGTTAGGGGGGTAGGGAGTTTTTAGAATGGGGAGTTCTGATGGCCTGTGGGAGGAAGCTGTTGCTGAGTGCAACAGCTGATGCTCCCGAACCGTTTACCTGATGGCAGTGGAGGGGGTGGGAGAGGTTTCCTAAGATGCTGGAAGGTTTCCTGGTGCACCTCGACCGTAGGTGTCCTGATCCTCTCTGCTTTGTGCACCACTCTCTGCAGTGTCTTCCAATCAGAAACTGTGCAGTTTCCAAACCAGACAGTGAGGTTTGAGTTGTTGGTTTTGTACCACCTCTCCAGGTGTTGCATCTTCTTTCTGTACGGTGTCTCATTGTTGTTGCTGACGAGGCCAACTTCAGTTGTGTCGTCAGCAAACTTTATACTGTAGTTGGAGCTGGACCTTTTAACACAGTCATGGCTGAGCAGGGTGAACAGTGGCCTGAGAATGCAGCCCTTAAGGGGATCCAGTGCTCAGGGTAGTGGTTGAAGTCAGGGATATTGCATCATCTGTAGATCTATTTGAGCGATGGGCAAACTGAACATGGTCCAGAGTTGGGAGGTGGGAGGGTGGCTTTAATGTGCTTCGCAACTAGTCTTTCAAAGCACTTCATCGCAATTGTGGTCAGTGTTGCAGGGTGGTAATCATACAGACATGTTGAAGACTTCTTTGGCAGCGGTATGATGGTGAAGGTATTGAAGCACTTTGGTACCACTGCTTGTCTCAGCAAGGTATTGAATGTGTCCGTAAAGACCTCTTTCAGTTGCTTAGTCGCACAGTCTTTTAATACTTTCCCAGGAATGTTGTCTGGTCCAGCAGCTGTGGGGATTGATCCTGGACAGGGTCTTCTTCACATCAGCTGAGGAAAGACAGAGTACCTGTTTGTTGGGTTGTGGGAAGGTCTTGAGCACAGACAGTGGTATGGTTCAGTTCTTTAAATGGTGCATAGAAGTCATTCAGTTTGTCTGGGAGGAAAGGGTCACAAACTGTCACAAACTTGTGGTGGTGGTTTGTAGTCTGTCATGAGTTGGATTCCCCTCCACAGGCGTCATGTGTCTCTGGTGTTGGTGACGTGTCTTTCAATTTTTATGTCTCAGTGAAAATAAAGACTCAGCAGTCCTACATGTCACACTGTGTGGTTCTGCATAATCTTATATTTATTGTCCAGGGATCGTATGTTTGCCAGCAGGATGGTTGGGATCGGTGGTCTGGATGGGTTAGCCCATGGGTTAGTCTAACCTTGAGGCATAAAAAAAAACACAGATCTCATGGGAGCTGGAGAAGCCACTGCAGCCATGTGTGCCGCCATCTTAGCGGGCATGGTGATGACTGAAAAACAATATATATCAGTTGGCCTTTACATGTGTGGACAACTTAATAGAAGAGTTGTTTAGCTGGAGGATTTGATCCCAGCACCAGCACAACAGTATGATCTCCATTACAATGCCCTTTTAAAAACTTAGACTAACCATTTAACATTCCCTTGTCTAACGGCAAATGTTATGTAGAGAGCAACATGTGGTGTAGAAAGCAGTCCTTATTTTCACAACAGGATTTTTTGAGGGCTGAACCTCCTTCCAAGGCCAACCATGGCTTCAATGGTGAAAACAAATTGTTTTCCAGTGGTCTGGAATCCTAGTTCACTGGACATTTCTCTGGTCTGCACTATATATGACAGCAATTCTTTGTAATGTTAGTTAACCACCACATGCAATATCTTGTAGGAATACAACCAAAAATGTTTTTAAAGAAAAATATCAGTGTAACTTTTCAGGTCACCCATTCTCTCTTTTCCCTACATTCAATATTCCTTTTGCTTATATAAATAAACGTGACTTGACTTGACTTGACTTGCTTTTTATTGTGTTTTTGTAGAGAAACCAGCACACTTCAGCTTCAGCATCATTTACATGTTAAAAGACTGTTTCACCGTTTTGAGTGCACTCATTTCCAAGACCATGATAACTGACAGTACATTCATATATGTCCATACACACTCAATTTATTTTACACCTAATTCTTATTGCTATGCACATCTAGAGAAGAAATTTAAAGATCTGGGAGAAAACATGTTTTGCTGGCCTTTTGATATTTCTCAGTTTCTGCAAGTAAATCAAGGGTTTTCTCCAAGGTTTCCCAGTGGACTGTTAGCAACCTGATGACTCAGTCCCATGGGACAAGACACAGGCTGTTAGTCTGTGCTGGATTTGTCATCTGTTCACTGTCTAACCAAAGAACATACCGACTGAAACCTCTGTTTTAAGAGTTTTACTTATTGAAAAGGCCTGTGTACTCTGCTGTCTCTTGTTTCCTGTTTAGGCGTATGCCGTCATTATAATAATAATGATCACAAGGGAAGATAGACCACTACCTTTCATGCCCTCATTCCTGCCTTTAAACTGTGTTTTTTTATTTGCTCATCTCCTATGACAGAAACGTGTGAACACATTTGAGTGCAGGAATCTAGTTCAGTATAAACTAGTTCAGTATAAGGCCATCATTCGTGTCCACGTCTGCATCCATTTTGTGATGCCTCTTTCCCTTTAATCAATACAGCTGCCTACAGTAGCTGCGTGACAGGCCGCATCACTTACTCTTTATGCGTGTTCCTGCAACTGGAAGCATATTTTTATACTTCATTTTCTTCAAATTTCTTCACTTAACTGTAGTAATTGTGTATTAAACTAAATGTGAGTTCAGAGCAGTACTGTTGATCTTTCCAGAACAACACAAGGAGAAATTAAGTTTTAGCAAGTAAAATGCTTTTTAGTGAGAATTATTCATTTTTCTTGTGTTTAGAAGCGGCTGACAGGGAAAGCTATTTTACAACCTCTAAGGAAGTTGCACTACAACCTGCTTGCACAGTGCAATCTCCACACATGCCTCTTTGTTTTCCATTTAGGTTGAAATTATTTTGAGTGAAACGTGAAAACTGAGAAATAATGCTGCATCTTAATCCAGAACTTGCGTGGTGGTGAATATTAATATATTAATATAAGTGTTATAAGTGTTTATCTTTTGTTGCACTTACAGTGTCACGTGGCCCACTGTTAGAAAACTGAAGCAGTTCTCCACACGAGAGTAGGAAGTCTCAAACCACACAAAATGTGATGTTTTTTTTACTGCTTTACCACTGAGCACCAAACAGGGATGTATGATTGATTATCAAGTATCTATTTAAAAAAGGTTAGGAATATAGATAGATAGAAGATAGATAGATACTTTATTTATTTTACAGTGCCCAGTAGCGTCATCCCATGACTCTTTGTTGTACTTGAAGTCCGAGGTATACAGGGTGAATAGGGTGCTGCTGGCGATAGCCTCGGACATGCAGTTTCCCACTCTTTTCAGTGACTGGATGGTGTTGAATGCACTGGAAAAGTCAAAAAACATGATCTTCACAGCAGCATTGCCCCTGTCTAAGTATGAGAGACTCCGACAGAGCAGGTAGAGGATGGCATCCTCCATCCCCACCTTCTCCTAGTACCCAAATTGCAGTGGGTTGAGAGCGTGGTGAACCTAGGGCCTGATGTGATGGAAGAGCAGCCTCTCCATGGTCTTCATGATGCTGAATGTCAGGGCGACCTGTCTGTAGTCATTCAACCCCCTCTGGTGTGACTTCTTAGGGACGGAGATGGTGCAGGATGTCTTCCACTGCAAGGGGACCATCCTAAGGTGTAGGGACAGGTTAAATACATGCTGAAGGGGCTCCCCCAGCTCATAAGCACAGGCCCTGAGTAATCGTGGGGACAATCTGTCTGGGCTGGCTGCTTTTCTGGGATGGAGCCTCCTTAGTTGTCAGCTGACCTGAGCTGAAGTGATGGTGGTGAGGATGAGGTGCTATTAAGTCTGGTGTCAGCCAGCTGAGTCAAAGCAGAAAGAGCAATAGAGGGGGCAGGGCGATCAAACCTGTTAAAAAAGTAATTGCTCCTCTTCTTGGAGCTATAGCCAGTGATGGTCTTGATGCTGTCCCACACCTCTTTAGTGCAGCCATCCTTCAACTTTTGCTCCACCTTAGATCTGTATTTCTCCTTCGCCTCTTTCCTGCTCCACGCGCTTCAGCTCCTCCTAGTTACCAACCTTAAAAGCCCTCTTCTTCTGGTTAAGAAGCACCTTGATGTCACTGGTGATCTAGGGCTTACTGTTATGTGTTTTCTAGCTCTGGAAAACTGTGAATTCTGTATGACATAAATGCTGCTTATGTCATTGTGTCCCTTATTCATATTCAAATGTGTACCATATCTGCATACACAGCCACCCAGTTCAGCATGCACACTGTAGTGTAGAATATTGTAAGTCTCTTGTGGAGCTGTTACTGTTCAGCACATGCTATTGCTGGTTGTTGCACCTTACACATAATCACATATGTCTGTGACCTGACCATTTGCTGACGTCTGTTTCTGTTTCTTTACAGGACATGGGCACAGACAATTCCAGGTCGCGTGGAGTTCTTCTCCAGCGAGGGCTCTGACACCTCCATACCCATTCCCGTAGTGGCTCTGAAGAATGTGGATGACTCATACCCACCCCAGAAGAAGTCCTTCATGATGCTTAAGTATATGCATGACCATTACCTCGACAAGTATGAGTGGTTCATGAGGGCAGATGATGACGTCTACATCAAGAGTGAGAAGCTAGAGAGCTTCCTGCGCAGCCTTAACAGCAGTGAGGCCATCTTCTTGGGCCAAACAGGGATGGGGGCACGGGACGAGCTTGGGAAACTGGCCCTGGAACCTGGTGAAAACTTCTGCATGGGAGGTCCAGGGGTAATCATGAGCCGCGAGGTCCTCAAGAGGATGGTGCCCCACATCCGAGAGTGTTTGCAGGAGATGTACACCACCCATGAAGATGTGGAGGTGGGCCGGTGTGTCAGGAGATTTGCCAAGGTCCAGTGTGTCTGGTCCTATGAGGTAAGATTATTTTATTTTGTTTTCATATCATATTTCTCATGTTACTGAGTCCAAACATAATTTCAAGACACAGTGCCCAACTACATTTATGACCCTGATACAAGAAGATCTTGAGTACTGAGTAGTAACTGTCTACACTAGAGTTTTTCAAAATGTGCGGTGTGAGGCGAATATACTTTAGCTGTTGCTGTGACACAAATATGTATGGACTTGTGGTGCTATAAAGCTTATGTGGGACTTGCATGTAATTATCTTGGATGTCCACCAGGACTAAACATCTATAAGTCCCCCTAAAAATCATGAACATCACACTGCTTTTACCAGCAAGCAAGTTTTCCAGTGTATTCCAGTAGTTGTCTGTGCCAGCACTGCCACTGCACACATGAACTGCTAAATAACTACATCTGCACACTTCAAATAGTGGAAATTTGCCAAATAGGAAACAAATACTTGCTAAAAAGTAGATGACTCCATAGCAACCTTATATACTTTCTGTTTACATTTTACAAATACCTCAAATTACACTAGTTGTAGATGTAATTCAGTCCTCTCAGTTTCAACCAATGAGGCCCACACTGTCAAATTTGAAAACCCCTAGTCAATTCTTGTGCATTGTGTATGCAAAGGATTCCATAAGGGACATTTCCCCTATAGTTTCTCAAAATTTAGGTCTTTTATTAGTGTACAATGGTAACATAATCCTGTTTTTCTGTGTTGGCTATCTAGCCTTGTTTTACATACAAGAATATGTTTTTCTTACTTTATCGAACCTCCGGAAGATTTTCTTTTCACTGTGATACACCAGTCTGATATGATTTTCTACAAAACTGGTCAGAATTAGGCTCACCATACACTTTGCTACCGGCATCCAAAACTGACAGATCAACACCTCTGGGGCCATCCTTTTCCCTACAGCAAATTGCAGGCTTGGTAAAAATGTCTTATTGGGTTTGAATTGCTGTCTTTTTGAGAGGAAAAAAACATCAAAGTTTTCAACAGAACTACAACTGGTTGCATATCATTGTATTGTTAGAGTGGTCAATGTTGTATGTATTTCTCCCTGTATTGAAGCTGATATCTGACCTGTCTCAGCTTACAGAAAAGCATTCCAATAGCTGGTACGTGTGTGTCTTGCCTGCACCGTTGTGCGCCATTTCTACAGTTTGGTTTTGTTTAGATAGTGACATACACAAGTGTTATTTTTCAAGTGGTTTGACTGTTTACACAGATCACTTAAAGGACACAATACTAAGTGCCAACTCATGCAGTTACAATCACTATATTCAGTTAAAATGAGTCAAGGGTAAAAAACACTTGTGTGTTGGTGTGAAAATGAAGCAGGACTTGCTTCGTTCATATGTTTAATGTTGAATATCCGAGGTAGTACTGTGTGCTGTTTCTTTAACATCAGGTCTGACAAAAAAAAAACTTTTATTTCTGCCATGGCATCTTAAGCAACATGCAGTGCAGAGGAAATTCAGCATGTGTATAAAAGTACTTACAGATGTATGTTAAAGGCTGTTTTTGAACAGCAGCAGACAATGCTAAAATAACTCTGGCTTCTGTAGAGATTTAAATCCCTGTGACTAAATACAGGGATGTACAGGCTCACTATCCAACTGATTGCTTTAAGTCACAAATCATGATGTGACTCTGTGCTTCTATTTTGGCAAAAACGGTCAGCCCTCTCATTCACAAAAAATGAACTGTGGATCAGATCTGATTATGTACCTTATGTAGGTCACCATTTTACACTGACTGACGGGCAAAATTGATGCCATTGAATTAATGAGTTAACCCTAACTATGACGATGCAGCGGCTAGACTAGTGAAGAGTGAGGGCCTCAGTTTTTCCCAGCATGTGCTATAGGGCTTTGTTGCCATGGTAGCCTGTGCCGCTGTAATGATGGAGAGTTACTGTGGAAGAAACAGTTTCTCAAACACAAGAGCAGCAGTCTGACAGAAAATATCTATATTTAGAACCACATCATGGTTATTTTGGTTCTATCACCATGGTGAAAGCCTGAAGGGGACTGGACAAAGTACCGGTCTGTTGTGGGGTGAGCACAGAGACACACAGGGTGTCAGTCACAGTGTTTGAAAAGATGTTCACCTAATTTTAAACTGCTGGGTCGTCTGCTCCATTTCATATTCTGGTGTGGTGTGGTGTGCTTGAAAGAGAGACTGTGTTAGGGGGTACACTGACATACTGGTCCATCAGTTCACACCGTTTTTCAGTTCTCTGTGGCTCCAATAATTAAGCTTTCAGGAGGCCTAAACTTCTACATCAGTCATTCTCATGCTAGACCAATATACAGGAAGTCATCCGCCCACACTTGCATGAGCAATGCCTCAGCATGCTCTTATCGCTCTGACAGTTTTTCAGCCCAACACCATTCTCTGGCTCTGTCACACATTCTGTCTCTCTCAGTGGATGTCTTAACTGCAAGAACCTACTGGTTCCTGATGTATTCTCTATTTGGAAAACCAGTGCGCTGCATTTTCTGATCTGATCCTGTCCTGTCTCACCTGTAATTTTAAATCATTTTAGATTTCATTTTATAGAGAGAGCTTTCTTTTACAGTTGTCTTGACATGAAGCCTCAAATATGTGTTCTTGGCTGACAGGAGTGGAATCTGACATGGCCTGCTCTTGTAGCCCATCTGCTTCAAGGTTCCTCTTGTACATTCTGAGATGCTTTTCTTCTCACAGCTTGAAGGAACAGTTATCAGAGTTACTGTAGCCATTCTGTTAATCTTCCTAGCCATAGTCCTCTGACCTCTCTAAATAAAGCATTTTAGGACTGCTGCTCACTGGTTGATCATATGACTCAAGTGTCAACTTGTTTCCGCCTTCAGTCTGACATTGCCTCCAGTCTGATTTCGATGGGGGAGGGGGATTTATTTTTGTTAACCAATCACTGGATCCCCTGACAAAACCTTGATAATGGCATTTTTGTCCAGCCCATTGCGCTGATTGGCTAATCATTCAGAAGTCCAGAAGTTGCTGTTTTATATCAAACTGTTAAACAAACCAGTCATCTCAGTGGAGTGGGTGTATTCAACGTCTGGATCTGGGAAATCACCCTCGATGAGGCATGAGATCAACATTTTCGGAAACCCATTGTACCCATGTATTTCTCTTAGGTCAAGCTAATAATTATATTAGTATTTTTAGTTTTATATATTTTATTCTATATGGATGCGTGCACTGTACGTGTCTTGTATGTGTCTATTCTTTCTTGTCATGAAATGCATTCACACAGCCCAGTATGTGGTGAGCCTTGTGTATTTTCAGACATCCTGTGGCCACCACTCTGTGTACTTGTCCTCTCTGTCTCCTTTGCATCGTACTAAAAGTAGGCCCCGTGAGCAAGGCCCAATGAGTAAATAAATGTTTATGCCCATGATTCAAAAATAAACAGAAATGGGAGGCAAGACTGCTGAATTGGCATGAATTATAGCTCTGCAATATAAAGTGAAGGCAGTGTGTGGCTGCAGCAGTAGTGAAGTGCAGAATGGTGACATTTTGAGGTGGGCCTGAGTTAAGGAGACGGAGACTTTACATGTCTAGCAGCACAGAGATGTTCATGGTATTTGGCAGGAAAGTTGCCAGTTGAGACCAATCAGAGTTTTCCATGATTGTATTGCCTGATGGATAAGAAACTAAACATCTAAAGTGTTGAAAGGTTTTGCACAGTACTGTTTGTTTGAATGGAGACTTCCACATACAGGAAGTTGTTAGTCTAGGATGTTCCACTGTTTCATATCAACCCTATGACACAAAACATTTCCTGGGAAATGTTTTCTTGAAAAAAGAGTGGGAGCTGTAAAAAAATTTTTTCTGTCAGACTGAATCATGACTCACACCCCATTCAGACATCTGTACTTAACTCTTTTCTCTATAGATGGATCAGAGGAGTCCAGTTGGTAGAGTAGTGGATCTGCTTATGGTAGACACTAAACTCTTTCCTGTAAATGTTTGTCTGGCTTTAGGAATTTGAAAATATAATTCCATCCATTCTCCTGCACCAGCTCATGTTGGTTAACATCTCCACTACCCTGATGGAGCTGTATGTTCTGAAGCATTACAACTCTCTGAACATCCTGCAGCAGTCTAACACTTTGCACATCATACACTGCAGGGTGTGCAAAGTGATGTTTACTAGAATAGGTTACGTTCCCAGTCAGACAGCATGAGATATCAAGTTAGCAGAAGCAGTGCAAGGTTATTTAAGACTATACCACAGTCACTGTACTGTCATTTCCCAAACACAAATCATTGATTGATCTGTTTGTGTTATTTAGGCTAATTAATTAATAGTTTGCTAAATAATTTAGCTAAATGCGTGTTTGCCAGCATTTACCTAAATATGACGTGCTGTTTAAGATGTGAAAGGATACAGAATGTAGTCAGACTTCTTAAGCAGGCTACATTCTAAATATTAATCATACATTATAGCAACCAACATTTACTTGCAATCAACCCTATGACACAAAAAAAGAGTGGGAGCTGTGAAAATTTTCTGTCTCACTGAATCATGACTCACACCCCATTCAGTTGATCTGTTAATCGCAGAAATGCATTTACTTGCAATGCATTACTGCATTGACCCAGGGGCCTCTATGTGGTTATAATGTTCTTGGGGTTAACATTAGTCTACTATCCTCTGCAGCACTGAGAAAAATCCTTCCCCACCCAGCTCAAGAAGCTCCAACACAGCTAATGGGAATCACAGGGCTGCACTGCTGTGAGTCCACCTCCTAATCCTAATTTTTCCTGAGTGCCCTGCAGAGCTGCCAAACCTTCAGCCAGCCCTCTCACTGTGCAGTGCTGCCTGAGCTCCCCTTCTGCCAACAACCGCACCATTGTATTTTATGTTGCATTACTGCCTCCTTTCTGCAGGACTATTAGCAATTCCATTTTCCCCTTTCTATCCTGTGTCGACATTTACTGTACAGATATCTTGCGCCAACCAGAGTCCAGCATAGTATGAGTCTCTATACATCACTGTATAGCAAGTATGTGTCTTTGTGTCCCCTGCAGACATTAGAGAATGAGTCTGCAGGGGAGTTCGGCACAATATCCATAACACACAGAGAGAAGGATAAAAGCGTCTGGCTGGGCTGTGTATGCCAGCATGAATAAAAGAACCGCCATAACATTGTCATTATGGGTTTAAATATAAAAGTGGATCCAGAAAGTATTCTTACCCCTTCTTTTTATTGTTTTGTGCTTTGCTTCTTTTGAATAATGCCAGGGAACATCTTTCTCTTGGTATTTCCCTACAGACCATGTGTAATTGTCAGTACACTCTCCTTAAGATATCAGAATGATATGGTATGGCGGGGGCGATGGGGAGGCCCACCCATGTAAAGCTTATGTGGGGAACACTGTGGCAGTATTGGCTATTTCAAATTAAGCATAAAATATGCATAAAGTGTAGGAGTCTGAATATTTCGATCTTCTTTTATCTATTTAAGTGCTTTCACCCTGAAGTAGTGGATGTGGGCATTAAATGAGAGATGAAGGAAATCAGCAGTACCATTCAGTCTGGCTGTCCAGACATGATGCTGTACTTGCAGCTGTTCCCACAGAAACATGCCACATAAACAAAGGTTGATTTAACATTTAGGATGTTTGCCCAAACAGCTTGTATTCACATGTGTTCAGGTAGCCTGATAGGAACTTGTGTTAAAGGATCAGAATACACATCATAAAGAAGTACACCAGGATAACATACTCTTAAAGCTGGAATGGAACTCTCACAGAAAACAGTAGTCCAGTTTACCAGGCAACTCACAAATCCTGGCATATACCAAGCAATGAACAGTAGCTAGATTAGGTATGTGAACCCTTAGGAACTACCTTTACTTCTGCCTCATACTTCTTAGCTTCAGCTATAGCAGACCACCTCCTTGTCTTCCATAAGAGACACTGACACCTTCTTGATGATGGTAAACTAATGGCTTAGATTTACAGTTATTTTAATATAAACTTCAAACTAACCTCACATTATTAATTGTAATTATTGGTTCCAGCCTCACTCGTGATGGCATGTAGCTGCAACCTTTCCCCTGTTACTTGACATTCTGAAGGATTTAAATAATGCCACCAGTGTGGAATTTTGTCTGCCCTGTCTGTGCCTCCACCATCCCAACTTCTGGTATTGTTAAATACGATACAATGCCAAAGTTTGGCATTGATAGTTTACTTAAAATGAACTATTAATGTGTGTGTTTATGATTAGTTTATTCTTATCTGCTTGATAACCTCCACAATGTTGGGTGAAAGTTGATAGTCTTATCATAGTGACTAAACAGAAATATGTTTTTACTGAGGAACTGTTCTGGTACACAGTGACACAGTACAAGTCTTCTGCAGAAGTCATGTTATTATGTTATCCATCACGAAAGTAATCTTTTAGTTACTTTAAACACTTGAAATGAGTATAATGCAGAACAAAACTGCAACAAAAACTGTTGTTTCTTTCAGATTTGATCATCTGCACCCAACATTATGCAGCAGAGCAGCTAGGAAAACTCTAAACTACTGCAGTGAACTAAGAATGAGTTGTGTGTTGTATTGGCTAAAATGACTACAGAAATTGTTGTGCAAAAGTGCCATTTCATGCTTCTCTATTTGTGTGCGACTTAACTCATCTGCCTATTTGACACACATTTTATGAGAATGTTTTAAGTTTTCTGATTATGTTACACAAATAATTCCCCTGTTTCTGCATAATTTCCAAAGTTTTTATTTGAGTGCATTGGCAACAAGTCAGGAATGATGTCAAATTCAACAGTGCTACTAGACCTCCAAACACTACTGTCTGGAGTGTATAATTTAGTCAATACTTGTAGCTTATAGTTGGTGTGTTGACGTGTTTGTGCTGCAATCTAAAATAATTTCCCCATTTTGTTTGTTTAGCTGAAAGGGGAAGTGAATTGAAGATAAGAGAAATGACCTGACACCAATAAGCAAACTCATCCACATTTCGAAAATATGCCGTGTCATCTTCAGTGGTCAAACCAGCAACCAGCACTGAAAACTAGACTTTACTTGTTACGCGTAGTTGCTAAGTTCTGTAATAAGAGGTCATTTGGAAGTAAAGAGCAACATTTATTGAAGAGCAAGAACAGGAGCTTGTTTGAATAAATATTTTTGCGGTTAGACTCCAATAGGAAGCAGTATCACCGTGTGGATTCCCAGATGGTACTAGATGAGACAGGACCCCCAGGAGTCTAGACGTTGGTGGTGGTGAAGCAGACAGGCTTATGGAGACTTCAGTTGAGACCCTTTAGATAACCAGGATTAGGCAGAGATGGGATGGAGGAAAGCTGCACTACAGATGGGTTTAAAGGCAGAGTGACAGAGTTGTAATACATTTGAAGTCCGGGCACTTGGGGCTGATTATTACCTTAGAGAACGCAGATGAACAGATCATTGGACAAAAACAGTCAAATTGGAATTGAGAATGGAGTCCTGTTTAGTGAGCGTAGGAAAACAGAAATAACTAAGAGAATGAATTAGCAGAAAAAAAGAAGTGCACATTTAACTATGGAGGGATTGAAAGAACATGTGAGCAGATCTTCGTCATTTAACTTTTGCCCAAGCTTCATTAGTAAATAGATCCAGTATCCAAATCATTTTCTTTCCCATAGTGCCACCAATGTGTAGCAGTTCCTTTTGCCCCAAATCACCCCTGCAACATGATGAGGTTGGTTTTCCTCCACACATAGTGGTGCTCATTATGGCTTAGCAGTTCTGTTTTTGTTTCATCAGTGCAGAGGATTTCTCCAGGAAGGAAGAAGCCGTTTCAAACCGTAGTCTGGCTTTTTAAATGGCAGCTGCTTATTCCTTGCTTTGCTTCCCTTCAGGTTGCGTCACAAGCCAAAATTGTGTCAAGATGCTTTACTGAACCTCAAGAATAACCAAGCTCAGAGGGGAGAACACGTCTGCTTGAGACTGGCTGGGTAGAGAGCTCTGACACACTTGAATTGTGATATAGTCACTTAACAGTGGAAAAAAATGTCAACAATGATTGGAAAAAAATACTTATCTTACAAAAAGTAGATATCCCTACTGACTTGCCAAAACTAGTTTTCTGGAATTAAATCTGCGGAATGGTTAACAAAAAGTTCCAATGACTTGCAGTTGTACTCAGTCACATTGTGCCTACACCAATCAGGTATAACATTATTATTATGACCACCTTCCTAATATTGTGTAGGTCTCCCTTGTGCCTGCAACAGTTGTGACTCATCAGAGAATGGACATGGGCCTTCTGAGGGTGTCCTGTGGTGTCTGGCAACAGAATGTTGTTAGTGGGGACCTTTGGGTCCTATGGGTTGAGGGGAGGGGCCTCTGTGGATCATCCCACAGATACTTGATCAGTTTGGGATCTAGTGAATTTGGAGGCCAGGTCAACACCTTGTGCTGTTCTTCATGTTTTTTTTAGTTGTTCCTAAACTGTTTTTGTGTGTGTGTCTGTGTCAGGCTGCATCCTGCTGGGGATGGCTGCTGCCATCAAGGAGTGTCATTGCTATGGGGTGGGGGTGTCTGGTCTGGTCTAGGTGGGTGGTACATGTCTAAGTCACATCCACATGAATGCCAATGCATTGTCAAAAGATTGTCAGTGTTATTTATTTACTGGTCATACTATTATGCCTGATCGGTGTATATTTTCTGAAATGTGAAGAAGGGTGATAATGTTACTGTACAATGGTTCTTCTTGTGCTGTGTAAAACTGGAGTGCTGTGAATGGGAGGTGGTAGCATTGACTGTAGCCTGGCCTGGTTTAAAGCCTGCTACAAAGTAGGTTATCAGATCACGGTGGTGCTGCTTTGGCTGGGTCGTTTTTACTGCACCCATATCAAGTGGTGAGTGTCAGGTTTTCAGCTTGGATTACATGTTTTTTTCTGCTTTACAATGCTGGCCAGAATGTCTCCCTGTAAAATGTTATACTCGATTATATGATGAATAAGTAAGTGAAATAAATCATGTAAGAGCTGTCTTGCTGGCTGATTTGATTTTCAAAGGCCTTGGCTCCCAGTACCCAGCTTCTGTCTATTTGATGAGTTCAGTATGGGACAATGATGAAATCATTAGCAGCTGACTGTACCAATAGTTTGCCTTTTAAAAATCTTAATGCCTTAATCTGAATGAAGGAATTTAAATATAAAACCAAAATTAAATTAAATAAATACTGGATACATCTTCTTCTTCTGTGAATGGTCGCGGGGGGGTACAAACATTCTAAAATTCTGTTAACCATGCCATCGTCTTCAACAACTTATACACTGCAATTCTCTTGCTCTGACTGCTCCCTTGCCTCAGCGTCTCTGTGCCTGGTTTGAGTATCACCCTTTGTTTTATGCAAGAGTAGAGTGTAACATCACCGACCAGACTGTAATACTGTCTCATCTAGTATAAAGCAGAACAGTATGTTGTACAGCTGTTTTAAAAACATTGATTATGCACTTTCTCATGCAAGATGGTATTGGTTGGGCTGAACAGAGCATTTTACGAGTTCGTCCAGTTAAGAGCATATGGCAGATTTGACTTGGAATACTCATACTAGTAAACCACACAGAAAAATGTAAGTGGGCAAGCCTGGATGAGCCAGCACAGCCACAGACAGAGAGAGCAGTGAAGACAGCCAGGCTCCTCTTCTGTGTCCAGTCCACAGTCCTGCTTTCCTTTCTTATGCCACCTCCTTCTTTTTTGCTCGTAATTGTATGTTTGCCAACGCCCCCCAGAACTGTTGAAGCAGTACCCTTTCGTCGTCCTTCACCAAGCCACAGCTTTCACTTTTATACAGAGTTTAGTTATATAAACTTTACATTCACCTACTGAACTTGTTTATTCAGATGCAGTTTAGGATATGCAACTAAGAAGCAGCAAAGACATAATATAGTCCAGTCTTTCCCCCCGTTAAGTGCAACTGATTCAGTAATGTTCAGTGAAAGGAGGCATGGTATTGCTGTGGTGTTTTTGGTCAACTTTACATGCTGACAGTTATGTATAATGCAATGTGGCAAAATATAAACAAGTGTCAATGAATATTTTTTTTGTTATTAGATGAATGATTGCATTGTCCAGAGATGACCTGTTCTGATCTTTTCATTATCACTGTCAGTTTACTTGCTTCTCAAGGGGACACAAAGGACACATTTAGTGAATGTGTTTCCCATCTATGAAACCTGATCCTGAGTTCAACCTTTCTCATTATTGAAATATATTGAATCCACTCTTTTTCCACATCCCTCTTTCCCCTCAGACCTTTGTTCCCTTTCAGTTTGACCATTTTTCCCTCTTCCTCCTCCTCTCCTGTTTCTCTTTTGCCCAGCAGTCTTCTCTTTTTTCCTGTCTGCTTTACTGGCACTCTAAAGGCTCTAAAGCCCTGCCACTGTAGGCCTTAGTCACTTTCTTGGCCTCCTCCTCTTCCTCCTCCCTCCTTTTTTCTTTTCCTCTCCTTTGAACGAGACAAATCCCTTGCAATGACCCAGTATTGGGAGATGTAGGCAAAATACGGAGAGTGTAAAGTTGTAAAAAACCTTTATTATTTCATTTATATTTCTTATTTAAATTTGTATTTGTAACAAATGTATTGAATACAATATGCAGCATAACCAGTTTAACCTATCACATTCCTGTTTATGACATTTAGGGCTAGAAGAATGATTTTTTATTTTTATTTTTATGTCTGAGGTGATGACTCTTCTCCCAAACACAACCCATTTGTGCCTTAACTAACAGAAGAATATGTTAACAATAGAGTAGTGTGTCTAAACCATCATTTATCCATTACAAAAACATCATGAATCACATTAAACGGTGGGGATTGCCGTTGTCATCTCCATATTTAGCCCAGAACCATGCTGATCAAGTCATTCTGGTAAATAGACTTGTTAAAATCTTGGCCAGCAACCATGTAGGAGGGCCAGCCTCTCTCTGCCATCTGCTGACTGCAGAGTCAACCTCTGCTCAGAACCAGGCTCAGTGCTAGCCTGCAAAGTGTATCTGCTTTGTTCATATTTGTAAGTTAGAGGTAGAGCGGGTTGTCCACGACCTAGAGGGTTAGCAGTTCGATCCCCGTGCTGAAATGTCCTTGAGCAAGGCACTCAACCAGTGCTTGGCACTGGTGTGTTTGTGTGAACAAATGGGTAGATGTGTCATTGTGATGATAAATTGCTGTGGGGTTAAAAATAGAGCTATGTAAATAAAAGAAAATGTATCATGTATATAAATATATTCTGAGAGAAGATATGTCCTATGTTGATATAGTGATCACTCAGCCAAGTGTAAACCTGGCTTTATGTCCCAGCAGAGGTGGTGTGGAAGGATGGATTTGATGGAAGTTAAGAAAGGACATTTTTGTGTATGCTGAGTTGTGGGAGTCGGTGGAATGAGGATTTTGAGTTCAAGTCAAACAGGTTTGGTTGGTTACTGAGGGTTTGGGGGTAGATCAGCAGCAGCTCTTCTTGGTTGCATATTTGTGGAGGAAAGCAGAGAGTGAAGACATTGTCAGAAGTAGCCCAGGATCAGTGAAGCATTCTGAGCCTTGCAGTGTTGATCTGTGAGGGCACAGCTTAATGTTTGACATTAGTTTTTTATTTTTTAGGATTGTATAGTATTTCTTTTCATTCAACTCTTGATTAAACCTCTGCAAAGGAATGTATGTGTCTTATCTGACTTTGAGTACTTTTGCTGTCAAATATTACTACATTTGACTCCCATTTTGCTTTTTTGCCTTTTTATTCAATGGGATTCCAATCTTACTCATTTGCTTCTTTTTCTCTTCTTGTAGTTTGAACGTTGTTCCCTTATTTTCTTGCAGAAATGCAAGCAGACTGGCCAAGTAGGCAATTATCTCCCTGTGTTTGGTGTTAAGGGGAGGATTAGCCCATTCAGTTTAGTTAATTGGGCTGAGCAGTTGTCAGCTTGCTGCTGGCTGGGTCTGGCTGCCATTACTTCATTATGTGTTTCTGTGTCAGTCTTTTAATGTCAACGACCGTAAGAGTTTAGTCTCATCCGGATGGCTGCAGCTGTTCGTGTGTGTGTGCGTGTGTGTGTGTGTGTGGTCTTGTTTTTATTATTTATTACGCTGTGAAGCCTGACAAAATGTTTTTGGAAATTAAAACCTGTACTTTATGGTAAAGGTTACAATTAGGTTATTATGTATGTATTATATATTGTGTTATGGTAAAGGACTTTATAAGGCATTATGCCAGTGGATGCTGCCTGCAAAGATTGTAAGAGAGGCTGTGTGTTTGTTGTGTTTGTGCTGTCAGCAGACCAGATGTCTTTGCAACCCAGATTCTTCAACAATTTTCATGTTATGTTGACATGTCGTATGAGAAAGGCTTGCCAGACCTCCCCCAGCAACAGGTCATACATATTACATGTACTGTATTTAAAATGCTCATTCTCAGAGCATTGGAAACAGACTAAAAGTAGTTTTCACGATTTCCACCAACAGCTCTTGGGCCTCAGGCAACAGCGGGATCACTGGAAAGTTGCCACTTTGAATTCTGGCTGAGAATATCTGGCTGAGGCAAGAGAAGTGAAACACTCCTGCTCGTCTTTACAAGCAGGAGAACATGCTAAAGCAACAACAACATGTGTTTAGTTGTCCAAGATGTGTGAAGGTCGGAAACAGATAACTAGGTCTCTGTTAATGTCAGTTGATATTACCATTTTGAACAGAGCTGTTAGTACATTTTCATTGATATTGTTCTATAAAGGCTGATTCTGCTACCTTAATTTTAGGTACAAAGGTGCCTTTATCTGTCCCATGAGCTGTTTTCACACATGCATACACAGACCTGAACTTATCTAGACAGACTGTGGGCCAGTCTTTACCAATAGACAGACCTGCTAGATCGCTAGTGGAAAGTCTGTGTGATATCTGATTGACCTCATATATGAAAAGAGCAGGTCATTGTCAGGCAAATTCACATTGAGCAAGTGAGTGTGACAATCACATTTCTATAATACAACTGACCATGCCAAATAGGCATGGTTGTCTTCCAGGTACGTTCTTAGTCGTCTGGATGGTTTCCAGGAGCATGCATCATGCTTGGAATGTAAAATATGTCAGGTGTTCCAGCACAGGGGTCTCGGGTGGTTGTGACGTGCCTCAACACAAAGAGTTGAGGTTTTGATCTGTTCAGAAATTGTATCTCCCTGCCTGTTTGGCAGTCCACTGTTTTCATTTCTGCTTCAGCCCTCTGTCTGTCCATCACTGCTCTGTCACACTGCATTTCTGTGCCCCACAGCATGTCAGTGCACTTTAATTGTATTAATTTATCATGGCATTAGTAATGAGCCTGAAAAAAGAAAGAAAACACAACTTTTGCTCATTGTCATAACATTTGTAACTAACCAGTGTGAGTCTCTTTCTCTCGCTCTCTAACAGCTCTTTATGTACCATGTCATATTTAAATAAATACACCATCGACCTCAACGTTGGCGGAAATGATGAATGTCAAAAGGCCAGAGAGATGATGCTAAAACGGTACGAGAGCTGTACATCGGTACAAAGTAGCAGAATTCTGAAAATCTAAATGTACTTGTTTATCTCTGGTTGCATAGGCGCTGAAGGTAACGTAGATCCTGTAGATACTGGAGATGCTGGACAATAACGGCAACATGTGAAATGCGGTGTCAGGTGCAGGTCCGTGTTGAGAAGAAAAAACATAGCATGCATGGAGACTTAGCACATCTCATCTCTCTGCGTAAAGTAAATTTGATGGATGAATGGATCATGGAGTTTCAGTGGTAGCGGTAACAATTATATATATATATATATATATATATATAATATATAATATATAATATATAATACATTTCTGTTATAATTACATCCTTAAAAGCCAGTTATTTTACCCCATGGATTCCATGTCCTCCTCGTCTTCAGAGTGTCTCTCTCTGCAGAGTAGAGTAACAGCTACCCAACAGATAAAGCAGATTTAAGCTCCACTGCTGGCATTGGCCTACATCGGGAGTACTGCACTAACCAGTAAGCTGTAATCTTTATCCATCTATACCAGCATGTATTTACTGTGTCTGTCTTCATGTTGATCCACCCTCCTGTCAAGATCTAAACATTGACTTTTTGCTAGTTCTGTGTTTGAGCATGTTGAAAACAGAACTTCCTGCCCTGCCCTCCTGGTACCTCCTCTCCACTCCTGCTGCCCAACAACCCGTTAATTATGACTTGACTGGCATCTGATATACTGCCAATGGGCTGTATGTCAGTACAATTCTTTATCTCTCTTTGCTTCCCCGTTGGAAGTATTGAGTTGCATTGGTGGGTTTGGTAATGTTTGTCTCTTAGGCGTTTTTAATCAATAATAAAATTAATGACTAGTTGCTTTCCCGGTAATCAGACTACACAGTGGGCAGCAGGCAAGTAGCTGTGGTCTGGCAGCCGGAGTCCTGAGGCTGGTCCATTCACCGTGCTCGATCCATCATGACACCCATCACAATCAATCACAGCGGTGTTGTTAAGCCTCCAGCATCCAATTAGAGGAGATTAGTTTGTAAGAGTCTTACAATGACCATACAGGTTCTCACCATGTGTTTCCTCTTCATAGATGGATCACAGTAGAGCTGGCACTGATACCGCTCCATGTTCACAACAATGTACGGTATGCGGGTAAAAGGCCACTGTGATGTGAAGAGAGGATTGTGTACGTGCAAAAACCAGTAGTTGTTTTTTTGTTGTTGAGTGCAGAAAATAGCAGTTACTCCAGTTATGCTTGCAGTTTAGTCAAGTCAGTCTGAAACATTGTGATTCTTAAGTTTGAGCACAAATTATTGGTAATAAGTGTTTTTCGAAAGTTATTCATCAAGTCTTGATCATCTTGATTGATAATGTGGGGAGTAGCTGTTCTGAGGCTCATATATTTTTGAGCTGCCTTTGTTGCAGACAAACAGTGGGGTTCTGTAGGTGCATTTCACTCTTTGTGTATGTAGATGTTTATTCTTTCAAAAAGGGAACGCAGCACACTTTTGCATGATGTTAAAGTGTGATAGAAATTGTTGTGTGACCGGTGAAAAGAGCTTGAGCCTTAAAACCTAGCTGTAAGAAGACAAATATACTTTATTGTCCTAATCTACACAGGACATTTGTTCTCTGCATTTGTCCTGTCCATTTGTACACACACAAAGCAGTGAGCACATTCTGTCAGCCGTGTGCAGCACCCTGGAACCTTGCTCAGGGGCACTTTAGTCATGGACGGTGAGGAAAAAGCACTGCTCGTTCACTCACACATTTCTGAACATGGTTAAGAAGATAAACTACAAATACCAATGGATATTTGATGTTAGAATAGAAATAATCCTTCAATTCTCCTTGCAACTTTAATGAAACTCTGTACTATTCTTATATTTTTCATGAGTGGACACAGACAGCATCACCTACAGAGTAGCCTGTCATCTGGTGGGAAACTCCCAGGAACTTCAGCATAGCATACAGATAATTGATAACAAGGCTAGACTTGCTCCTGAATGCACAAGCAAACTGGATTTGCTTCGGCTTACCAGCGTGTACTGCAATCCACCACAGCAAAGTGCATGTCTGTAACCGAGATTCTCCTCTTTGGTTTTTTTAATTCACCATCAAATTAATTAACCTACCACTTAAGTTAGTGGTATATTTTGCAGAAGATATGTCTCCTTTGTACTTAACAGCAGTTATGAACTTGGGGGAGAAACTATGGCAGAGCTTTTCACATGACAAGATGACACAGACGCTACATCCACATTAATACATTTTTGTTACTCAATTTTCCTATGTTTTGCTTACACCTTTACTTACCTCAGATATTGACTTTTGGGACCGCTCATGTAGACATAATATGTCCTTCACTGATTGGTCACATCCCTGTCATGTGTCCCTTTGCCAGAAGAAAACATCAGTCTTTACTGTCTGGTTAATCTAATATGGAGAATGAATTGCATGCATCAATGACCTTGATGTCTATGCTAGCAGCTGCTGTGTAGATTAATTCTGCATTTTACTATTACGTACATGCAAAGGAGGTAACATCCCCGGTATATGTGAATGGGCATGTGAAATGTGTTTGCAGGAGGGAAGTATGGACTGAAAGTGATTCTTGAGTGGTTAAAGCTAAAACACTAATCTGAATGGAGATTGTTTTAGTTTTAAATGCCATTTTAAATTGGAAAGATGTCAGTGTGAATGTTGGTAGAGAGTAAAGTGGTAGACGGCAACTTGCTGCCTCCAGTGCTTCTAAATGTCCCCACATTTCAGTGCCAGTGAACAGTACTGAGAGTGTAAAAGCCACAGTTTATGTGGCTTTAGCTGGCAGATCCGCGTGAAAACACAGAGCTCTCCAAAATCACAAATCACCTTTTATGTTTGTTGACTTTAGCCACTTTGCTCTAGGGCAGTGGTTTCTAAAGTGGGTGCTTCTAGGAAAGGCCAAGGGTCTCATGAGATTTATTATATCATTGTTTATTTATTGCACATTGATATGATAAATGTACTACACACAGCACATTGACATTGCCTGCATGTAATTTTTTTTAATATATCAGAACAAAAAAAGCAATGAATATCAAAATTACAGCTTTTAAGTATGTGTTTCTGCCAGAGCTATGATATAGTAATTTACAGTTGCTGGTTGTCAGAGTAGCACAGTATGCTTAATGGCAACCAACTCAACATGATTTGAATAACAGCTTAACTGTCAGGTTTTGGCCATTTGTGAAAGATGGATATCTGTCATTGTCTGGGGAGGTGCACATTCCCAACATCCTTCATGTATGGCCACATCTCTCATCCCTGGTTTGGATCAAAGCGAGACCTGCACCCAGCTGTCAGTGGAGTCAGACCTGTGAATTGAGCTCACCTCCACACATCAGCAGCAGGCTTACTACGTCATGAAACCCTTTTTTCTTTGTCGTTGTACATCCTGAGTATTATCAAAACGTCATTGGTAAGTGGATGGTACCATATGGACGTACTGGCGAGGTATTTGGGTTTTCCTGACAATAGAAGAGCTTGTAACTGAGCCGACGGAAACCACCACAACAGAATTGGTTTGGGTCTGTCAACCCTCACCCTGCAAAATCCCTCCACATTGTTGATTTCGAGAGGACAGGCATTTTCAAGATGTTGTGAATCAAGATAACCCCCATAAAATGTATTAAAAATATAATGTATATCTTTATCTGCTACAGTCAGAAAATGGCTTTTTTAAAAATTCCTAGACAGGCTTTCTCACCAAGGCCTTTCTTGGCTTCCTCTCTGGGGATTTGCTGAAAACGTGTGGTTTGCAGCTCTCTTTCCATTTTCCTCCAGGCTGGTGGGTGATAACTTTGTTACTACTTTTGTGTGTTTGCCTCCTTCCTTCTCCTATGTTGAGAGACCAGGGAGTCAGCGTGGTTATAATGACATTCAAGGGATAGAGACCTAATGGACCTGCACATACAAAGAACACAATTTGTCCTTAGTGTGTCAGCATTGTAAAACTGTGAAGATATACGAGTTATGCATATATATACTCTAAGGTGAAGGGACTCTTTGCTTTTCATGCAGGGTGCTGTGGGATTAAAAAGCAGCCTTTGTCTGTGAGCTGTAGCAGGTTGGAGCTGAGCTGAAAGGCTCATGTTGCTGCAGGAGGAATGACTTGAGGGGAGGGGTGAGGATGCCTTGGAGAGAGGAAACGGATAAGAGCCCAGAGACAGGAGGACGATTGTCCTTAAGTGTGCCTTTATGGTGGTATGTGTAGTATTTCCACATCAGTCCATCAGTACCACATTCATTTTTACATACCATAATTATTGTAACAAATACTCTACATACATCAGTGTATGTAGCTTGCTGTGTTCTGATCGGGTACTGGGAATCTGTACAGTTCTGACATTTCTTTACAATACAAACATCGGCTGTAATTACGACTGCTATTAGGATTATTTATTGTGTGCATTTGTGTTAAATAAATCACTTAACTGTTAAAATAGTTTTTTTTTTACTGTCCATTTAACTGAGATTATTAATTTATTGTTTTAATATACTTTCACGTGTCAAAATTTAAATTACAAATGTAATCAAAATGTGACTGTCTGACCACTCACTATTTTGCCCATGGAAGACAATCTCTTTTTACTTCATTACTATGAAAAGTGACAGATTAAGGAAATTCTTATCTTTCAGGTTGTTCACATTGAAACAGACCACCCTTCTATATTATATACCACTGAATATATGAATAAAACTTTCAAAATATTGTGTTACCCAATTCAGAATATTTTAGTCCAACCATGTGATAAATCCGTTCAGAGCTTGGATGCACTGTGCAGTCATGTTTTCTCTGCCAAGTGTGTCAGAGGCATGCAAAAAGCCCTTTTGGTAATTTTATGGCCTTGGTCGTGGATATGGGGGAGGAACAAGAATAAATTATCTTCCATTATAAGTGGCTCTGTAAGAGTTTAGGTCAGTCATGGCCAATCACATTTCAACTTCCATCCAAAAAGGTCCTTTTCCAGCGAGATTGCAAGATTAAGGGACAGTTTAGGAATCCTGTGCCGAATTTCCCTCAGAAGAATCGTACTGCTGCTGTGCAGAGTTTCACCATGAATATACTTTATTCTCTGTGATTATACAGCAGGTCGCTTTCCCTGAGAGAACAGATGCTGTCTCTTGTTAGGTTAAATTAACTCGTTGAGATGTCTTGAAGATCCTATGGCCTCGTGTATTCTCGTGTTTTATTCTTGTGTTTAGTGTGTGTATGTGATCAAATGTTGGTTGGTGGAAGACATATGAACTGTGGGAAATGAACAGTCAAGCTGACTCATTATTTTTTTAGAAATCAATCAGCTGTCGCCATATCTGACACTGATTGTTCTAGAGGAGACTGCATCATATTGATACCAACATGTTCAGGTGGGTCATAGCGCAGATGGATTGCAATTTAGGTCGATAAATCTTTGTTGGCAGGACCACTGAGCCTACAGTCCCAAGGCTACAGAGGCTGGCAGTCACACAGAAAAGGCCACTGGAAACTCATTAGACCTTGTTTAGCATGAGGCTGACTTTGTGCTGACTGCATTCTGTCCCTGATGCTGTTGCCTCAGTCTGGCCCAATCTGAATAGATGATTCATCATCTCTAGCAGAGTGTGCTGACTGAGTTGCAGGCTGAGCCCAGCTGTAGCTGGCAGAAGAGACCAGACTCTAAGATTCAGACAGTGTTGGTTTATTGCCAGCAGACTTTCATCAGTCTTGGTAAGTTCTGTGATAGTATGGCTCTTTGTGTTTTTGAGAGGGCTGTTCTATTTCCTCATCGATTTTTGTGGCAGTATTACATTTAGTTGAAATGGCACTAGAGCATATTCTTTTCTTCAGTTGTTGAGACCCCAGATCACAGACAGCAAATTGGACAACACTGCATACTCCTCCAAGCACAGGGAAAATAGCTGCCACTGTCCCATCTTCTAAAGAGGCATAGAGTATGGGAAGCAGCCTGCTTAAACATCTCGCTGATGCTGAATATGTTTTAATTTCCTGACCACTTGAGACAGACATATATAATGCCTTCCCGCTCCCCAAATGAATTCATCCATCGCTTCTTCAGATCCCTGCCCTCTTTTATTTCCAACCTGTGCAGACTGTCTAGAAGTGTGCTCATTTTTTCCACATTCTCACTCCTCTCTCTGCTCTGCTTTCCTCAGCGGAAATAGTCGTCTCACCAAATCCACAGGTTATGACGAGGCAAATCCTCAAATTCAGCACTTGATCTTGTTTTAAAATCAGGCCCTGAAATATAGACTATGATCAGTGGTCATAGCATAGGCCCAAGGTCACTGATAGCTGTCTGGTTTCAGACACAAATGCCATCCTATCTGGACCTGAATTTAATAAAAATTGATGAATATATGTTGACAGAGCATTTCTGTTTGAATTGGCCCAGCTTTTTAGCTTTTTTGGGAACTGGTTTAGTGGAACAGGAAACTCACAGACTAGTTGCATCGTAAATCATCTCATGAGTTACTAACCAGCCAACCAAATCTGTGCACACAAGGGAGAGGTTGGATGAGAGAGAACTGTCGGAGAACTAAGTGAGTCAGAGAAAAATAATTTCACATGACGTGTTGACACCATTCAGATTCAGCTTGAAAATCCTGGCAAGACATGCCACAGCTCACTAGAGAAAGTGGGGAAGAGGGATATTGGAGGGAAAGAAAGAGGAAAGAAGCTGTGAAAACTGTTCAGTCGTTAAGACGTGATGATGTTGTTTGTTGTAAAATAGATTGAGACTTTTAAGTTGTAGAGTTAACCAAAAATAGGAAAAGGGGGAAACTCAAGCTACAGTTAAGTACCAGTAATAAAAAGCACCATCTTTAAATAGAAAGTTCAGCCTTGCCACTGAACAGGAAAACTTAAATTTGTTTGGATCCAATGGTCCACCATTGTTGTTGTGAACTTTGCCAGGAGTTCCACTGTGACTGTGTCTAAAAACATAGAAAATAGATAGGATTAGTAATCATTTATGTATAAATATTGTCCAGGGCTGAACTTGGTTTTGTTATTTACTGCAAAATATTAAAATATATTTTAAAGTGCTTAGAATACTTATTCTGTATTTCAGTCAGGAGCAACTAGTTTGAATTTATCTTGTATTCAACACAATTCTTTGATTCTCTTCTGAATGTTACTGTTCCAATTATTAATCACTTTCATTGTCTGAGAAGCAACAAAAACGTTAGTCTGTCCTCAGGCCAGCCATCATATTCTCCTTCTAATCTGCTGCATACCGAGAGATTTTTAATTAGACTGGGAGATGAATCTGATTGCCATGGGAGAAATGACCTCTTTTCTGAGGATAGTAGCAACTAATTGTTCAACTGAGAGGCAATCTAAAGTCATTGCTACGTTTTCTGAGAAGGAGAGAGAGAGCAAGAGAGAGAGAGGGCTGGCACTTCTCAGTGCCTTTAGAAAGCCCTGTCACAACTATTAATCCATTCGGAAGGTGTTAGAATGAGCTACTGTAGCTGGTGCTGCAAATAAAACCGGAGCTCTTTCAAGCAAAGAGTAACACTTCCCTTACATTGCCTGCCAGTGTCTTCATTGCTCCTGCAGTGAGACTGTTTCAGACTGATTCCTGGCATTATTACCTCCGTTTATTGGATAATAGGTGTTAAGGCACTCAGTGCTGCATACTTCCATTAACAAAAGGTTTTTTCTTTGAGATGAAAAGAAGCTTTTTTGCATTATTAGCTGCGTGCCCGTTTCTGTTTTCATCTATATTATGCGACACTGAGCTAAACAGTCGTTCTCGTTCCACATTACTGTGTGGTGCTGAGAAGTATCTGCAGGACATTGTTGCAAGAGCTGAATATCACATTATTTAACTTTTAATACTGCAGTGGTTTGTCTTCACTAGAGGTTGTAGTCTTCTCTGTTTTAGATCATCTTTATATCTAAAACAGAGAATTTCTAAATCACTTACAAACAAGTCAGTCTGAAATTGACGGAATAAATACCAGTGAACTGTCTTCCAAATACCTGCACAATGTATAGCTTGGTTAGTTAATGAACCACAAAACTATTTTGCATGTAGAACAACAGTTTGTGGAGTGAAATCCCATTGAATCCGCTATGCAATTAAATTAATGAGCATTCCGATTTTAACACAATAGAAAAAAATGCCATAATAGGACTTCATTTAAACAATCGTTTGATTAATTTATGCACCATTACAGTTGCAGTGTGCCTCTGTGTTTTGGTTGTATGTGTTTGTTTGTGTTTGGATTTGACTCTTTTCCTGGATGGCACTATCAAGATAGTACAAAGCTCTTTAAATCCAGTTAGCAGTAGCAACATTCACCCTACCCCCCACAGCAATCCATCAGTGCCACCAGACAACCTCCTGCTCTTTACCTAGGTTCTGATGTAACAGTGTTGCCTGCGTCTCCTCTCTGTCTCTGTGCACTGTCATTGTAAGGGTGTCTGTTTTTAGCAAGGGGATCATCCACTTACTGGAATGGCAGTGACATCCAAGATAGGCAAGCACATTTTAAGAAGTGGCACGCTCGAGTGGCACAGTCAGGTCCCTTTTGTACGTTTTTACGACCAGGTGTCAATTTACAGAGGTGTGAGATCAGAAGTTACCACAAAGAAAGCTTATTGTACTTTGAGTACACCAACCTCAATTATTAGTAGATTTGGGATGAAAAGGTGATTTGGTCAAGAAAAGGGTGTAGAAGCTTTCTTCAGTAAGCATGACTCACAGTCCTGCACAATACTACTTTTTTGGTCAGAGCAAGTGTTTTTCAGACCTGTTGCAATGCAGTATAGTGTTTGTGTGTGTGTATATGTGTGTCAGTGAAGCATCTTTTAAAGCATTGTTCTGTTTGCCATGGTTCTTACCTGTTTGGATTCACATCCAATGCCCAAGACACTGAGGAGCTCACTTTTCTGGTTAACCGACAGCATCTCTTTTCAGATGAGTCCACTCGTGAGTAGAGAGCATGTCGGAGAGCTCTTACTGACACCCAAATGCTCCCAGAGCCTGCTTCTACTCAGACATGCACGCAACTAGCATGTAGTGCGAGCTGTTCCTGTGGGTTGGCATGTCTTGCTGCTGTCTTTTTATAGGCTGATTGAACTACACCTGAATGTCTTCCATGCAGGTGTAGACTAAGTCGGACTGTTGAAATATCAAGCTATTTTAAATCTGACTGTCATCTCATTGGCAACTTTTCTCTGACCTAAAAGTCCCAAAAACACAACATTGTTCACAGCCAGCTAACCTGCACCTCTGTTGCTAGCCTGTGCGACCGATGTATTGCGTTACATAACCATCTTCTATAACTACAGCCATAGAACATTGTTGTGTGCTGTAAAAAAGATAGGCGCCATGACAATGGCTCAAAAGTCAAGGCAAAGCCAGTAGAGCTCCCCCTGGTGGCTGCCTCCATGTTAGTGGATGGGCCAAACTAAAACACTAAAGTACACGTCATGTTTAATTTTCGTTTTTGATGCTATCAAAACAACATGATGGTGAATCTTGAATGATTGACAGTCACCATTGACAACTGCTCCATGAAGTGTTCAGCGTATACTCCAACATTTCTTTGCAACTGGTGGAGGTAGAGCAGAGCGCAGTAATAATCAAACAAAAACGCCAGTGAGTCATCGACAATGTGGGTCTGCTCTCTTGCAGTATTGCACAGACTCTGACTCCAAACAATATGGTTTTGTCCTTTTCCCCACGATACTAGCATTACTGTGGCCAGTGGGAGGAAGTTGAGATGCAACATCCTTATTTTCTACAGTCTGTGGTGTAGTTGCATTACTTGTTTTACAAATACGCATGAGCACAGTAGTGGACAGATACTTGATAAAGATGTCAAAAAAACACTTGATTTGAAAGCAACAACTTTCCTTAAGTCAGCAAAAAAGGCAATGCATTGCGGAAACCGCTATCCACATTTCCCTTCACTGTTGGCAGCCAGTGGTTGCCACATGGTCGCTGGGAGCTATCTGTAGTGATCCCAGATAAATTTCCCTGGCCATCT
Organism: Chelon labrosus; assembly: GCF_963514085.1. Lineage (NCBI taxonomy): Eukaryota > Metazoa > Chordata > Actinopteri > Mugiliformes > Mugilidae > Chelon > Chelon labrosus. Next base: position 28,890,359 of record NC_140339.1, on the reverse strand, counting down.
GCATGTGACATCTGGACCATGAGCCATAACCATTGGATACAGCTGTTGCCATGTGTACCTGGGGGTCGGGCGGCTGTGCTGTCAGTGGGATCAAACAGGGACAGGGTTGTAATTAGTACCCCACTCCCATCACCCCCTCCTGGGCATGCCAAAGGGTTTGGGGGAGGGACTGATCGCTGTATGCACATTTCAACTCCACAGCTGAATTCCACAACCAGTCCTGGAATATAAGAGCCTGCTCTCTCATCTTCATTAGCACTTCTCCTCCTTATTCATCCACAAGCCAGGCGAAAGGGTTATACGTGTGTAAGCACATTATGTACAAGTCTTTATTGAACATTTGTAGGACCAGTGAGATGACTATTGTAGCAGGTGGATATATCAGATCAGATTACTGTCTTTCAAGTATTTCACCAACTACCTACTCAATGTAAAGAATTAGTCCTTTACACTGCATATATCGGTGCATGTCTAATTAGTTACCAACCTTGGTGATGGGAAAGAGGTGAAAGATTCTTTGGACAACACTGCCATCCGTTATCTGATTAGGGTGTCTGCTCACACACTACCAAACCAGTTTTGCCTTTGGAAGTACAATAGAAATATGAAACTCTATGCTCTTGTTTTGGGAAAGGATATCTGGCTCAGATGTTGTTTCAGTGAATTACTTTCACAGTCATAGGGAGCATAGTAATGAAGTTTTCAATACAGAAACACTACCGTCTATTCAGAAATAAATCCTAGTACACATAAGGAAAAAAAAAACAGACACATAGAAAGCGACACATAATTATCAGTGTGAGCTAAACATAATTAACTAGATTTGAGTTTTAATTTCAGCAGCTCTATGTTTTGCTTGAGTGGTTGGAAAAATCAGTTGGATAAAATTATTGCTCTGTCTTTATCTAGAAAGTTTGTGTGGTTGTCCAAAGTCACTTGGATAACGTATGCCCACATTTCTGCCACAGAAGTCTAATAGCTGTGTGAATAATGAAGTAAAGGAGGAAATAGTGTGACGTTATAACAGCACAAAACCTGTTTGACTTTTCCAGTGTAGACCACAAATCACTGCTGGTTTTGTTTAATCATTACCATGACATCTGTGAAGGTTCTCAGTCATCCAGGTCATGGTATATCCAAAAAAGGTTTTGAAAAGGCAACTGGACTTGTGGAGTTTTTGAGAAGACGTTTCACCACTCATCCGGGTAGCATCTTCAGTTCTAGGAGACTGGTGGGAAGTTTGAGGTTTAAATAGGAAACTTCTACTGAAACTTGCTTGTTGTGTAAACAACCAGAGACTGGTGCAGCTAATTTCCATTAATGGTTGGGTACTCACCTGTCGTTGAGGGAGGGGGGCTGTTTTCCCTGACCTCTTTCCCTATGAATGGTGCTCTAATGACCCTTGTCCATCAGAGGCTCCAGTCTCGAGGTGTGAATGGGGTTGAAACTTTCTGGGGACAGATGTTAAAACTGTATTGTAAATAGATGGCAGATTAAATCTCCGTCCACCTCCTCTGTTTAGAGAAGTTTTTTCTAGTCTGACATAGATGACTTCCTTTACTCCTTTTTCAAACCATCGGTCTTCTCTGGCTAAGATTTGGACGTTGTTATCTTCAAAGGGAGTGTCCTTTGTCCCTCAGATATCAGATACTATTGTAATAATAATAATAATAGTAAGACCAATTAGTGTTTTCATTTTTGTTTTCTGGGAGGTGGTGTGAAAAATGTGGAGACTGTTGAATTTCCATATCTTTTTTTCCCCCCCCATCATAACATTTGAAAGCATCTGACAGCATAAAAGGACAGAGAATTTGTGCGAGCCACACCGAAGCCCCTGCTTGTTTAACGGGTTTGCACACTTTCTCACCTCATTTACTCACACTGTGATAAGCGCCCCATACATGGCAGAGTTAGAAAGTGGACTTCAAAGGGAGATTTGCTTTTGGAATGGAGAGATTGTTTAGGGCAGGGACCGAGGTGCAGATTATAGGCTCGTATAAACATATTCACTTTCAATAGTTGGTGTGTGTGTGTGTGTGTGTGTGTGTGTGTGTGTGTGTGTGTGTGTGTGTGTGTGTGTGTGTGTGTGTGTGTGTGTGTGTGTGTGTGTGTAGAAAGATTTGTCTCAAAGCTTTCCTACACCCACGACCCAGTTCCTGTTCATCCAGCTTCCTTGGGCGGCGCTCACTAAATGCTAGCTCCTTGGACCACCACGACTCCACAAGTATGCTGCTGCCTGCCGCACAGCTATAATTATGTTCAACAATTAAAAAAAAAAAAGGAAAAAAATCCCCAATATTGGGTAGTTTTTTCCTTTACTTTTGTGGAAGGTTTTAATTTAGGATTTTGCCTTGATGTCACAGAGCTGTGGATCCGCCCATGGACTCTTCTGCAGACACAGAACTGTAATGAGGCAGCTCTCATCTGTTGCCTTCTTCTTAGAATAGCGAGAGGCTGCCACGGGCCTGTGGTGACAGCAAGGCCACATACATATCATACCAAATAAAAAACTAATTGTACTGTATTATTGCAGGTTGTAGTAATGAGGGAAAGCTTTGTGAACAAAAGAGGCACTTTTTGAGCAGGATGATCCTGGCATTTTCTGTTAACAGACTGGTATTTTTGGACTAAGGATGCATTAGTCTAAGAAGTAGGCAGTATTCCTTTATTGTGATGTCCCAGTGTAGTCTAGGATATATGCATCTGGATTGTTCGAGCCTGTTGTTTCTCTGTCACACTGCACTAGATGTGTGAGTCCTCACCATTGCACTGCACCTGAACTAAATACAGGCCCTCTGAAAAGCTGCACAATCATCTGTGTCCTGTCACAACACCGGCTTGTTTGTCTTTTTGCATTCTTGCTTGGCCTACACAAAAGAGTTTGTACAAGGTAAGAATTTCATTGAAGAACCCAGTTAATCAGAGCTCTCTTACAAAAGCAAGTGACCACACCCGCAGGGACTTACTTTTCTATGTTTGTCTATAAGTAGATATCTTTGGTATGGGTTGAGTGTTTGCTGCATTGAGCTTGTATTTGATTTTTGACTATTGTGAAAGCATGATGAAAGTCACTGGATTCTATAAGCATTTGGCTTTGCGCACAAGTTTTGTAAATTTCCGTATTAGGAGTTTCATTTGCACCTAGTAGCAACATCATCGAACTGAGCCTTTCTAAAACGGCTACATACACTAATATATAAAAATATACAACAGATGCAACAATTGTGAGGGAATGACCTTTGAGTTATATCCCAAAGGTCAACTTCGCTATGAATTTATAATGTTCTGCAGAAACTAGAAGACAAGCGTAGTATTGTTAGTAGTAATTTTGCCCGGACCGTCAGTTCCTGGACATAACCAAGGTTTATGTTTGAATCTTTTCAAATCTAAGACATCATTTTAGTATCGTTTCAGAGTTCACACTTTTTTTTTTTTAATCGGAATTCCAGCTGGGTGAGAAATCTAAGATAACACTTTTAGTTCATGTGCCCTTATTCTCTTCTGCAATGGAGTCCATGTAAGAGAACATATCTCCCATTTCTCCCTGGGAGCCTGAACTGAAGAAGATATCTTTTTTGAGGGAACAAAGGGTCTTTTCTGCTCCCTGTCACCCAGTACTTTCCAATCCTCAGATGACACACCAACCAAAGGGCCTGTTCACATTCCTTCTTTATTAGTGCTCTTGCCATGTTGAAGATATCCACTGGCAGCACTGACTTATAATGGCACTTATCAAGGCGATAATCTTGTTATTGTAATGTGCAACATATAAAACCTGACCGAAAGACTTATCACACTCTGATTTAGTCCTTTTGGAGCTTCCTTGTGCTCTTGAATAATAATTTGCCATGCTTTTAGAGAATAAGTCATGTCTTATTTTGTACTTTTTATTGCCAGCAAATAGCATAAAAGACAAAACCAGCAATGCGTTTCAGTACAGATGTGCTTTCATGGACACGGTGGGGTGAGCTTGAGATTTTGGCCTTGGTAGTGATCTAACTACAGCAAGATGGTGGAGTAGAATAGTCAAGAATGAATTCAATGGCTAGTGATTTTGTATGGTGTCTATAAATAATAAACGATTCCCTTTTGAACATACTTTAAACTATAATTTTAAATTGTACCATTTTATTAGACTACTGGTTGGCAGTCTACAGATTGTAAGAAACAAAACAACACAAAGAATGGGGTTGGGATGTAGTTCAGACATTACTCTGTCATGGGATAACTCTGTCATTTTAGATCAAGTGATTTGTGTAAGACGGATATTTCTGGTTGTGCTGCAGTAAACTTACAGGAACATGTCAGCGCCTGCGTAGTTTCCTTCTGGGCAATTCTCCCTAAGAACAAAACACTGCTTATCCAGTGCTGCTATGTTCTGGAAGAGCAGTTAGGGAAAGATAAACATCTGGTGATGTTATTCTAAGTGCCCTTCTAAATGCTGAAGTAGATGCAAGATTTTTAGATGTTGAAACAAAAGTTACTTGAAGGTAGACACATTTACATGCAAGTTTTTACAGTTTCTTTCTATGTGGCACTTGTTGAATGAAATGATTCTGCTCTCCGTTGTGTGTTTGGCAACACTAAATCTGTGGTTCACTTCTCATATCCTGGCTCCTGTCTCTCTAATATCCTGACGTGGCTGTTTTCAGACTGCCCATGTTTCTTTGTTTGGTGTTTCATCAAATGACTTCAGGCCACAGCTTTCAATCTCCTCAGTTCCCCTGCCAATTTACAATCTGTTATTTCTACTGAATCTCTCCTGTTCCCTTTAGCATTATATGTTTTAATGGCCATTATATTTTACTGGCTTGCTTAAATTACTTTGACCCGTCTTGTTCATCTGTGATTTGAACTGATTTGAACATCTTGTCTGTAAAAATACTGGGCAGCTGAGGCTTTTCTGCAAAATTCTGTGATTTATACAAGCTTCTCTATTGTTTTTGTCGCAGAACCCTGCTGGATTCATATTCAGATGGAAATATATTCTATACTTAAAGACTGATATTAAGTAACTGTTAAAGTTTAGGAGAAAATACATCCTCTAAATAATATGTATGAAATGAAGGAACTGGAATAAGGGTCTCATTTATCAAAGCATTTATCATTTATCCAAGTACCACAAAGAATCCTATGAATCAGTCCAGTAATGTGGTCCGCCCACTGTAAAGCAGCTTTACAGTCTATACGAAAAGTTTTCTGTGGACTGTACAGTCTCACTCAGCAGCAGTTCACATGTTAGATGACTAATATTGATGAAGCCATCAGGTGTCATGAAGCTGTTGCTGGTGCTTCCCATAACACACATCAATACCAGACCTATTGTAGAGCTGTCTTATTTGTGGAAAGCTTTTTCTATAGTTGAAAAATTTGTTTGGACAGACCACCCCTGTTTACAAGAGAGCCAATTACAGCAGCATAATGCCGTCTCCAATTAGATTTGCATGGCCCGCTCAGAGGCAGGCACTGCTTATTGTCCTGCAGATTAAACTCAGCCTGAGCAGCAGCAGCACTGCTCTGCTGGCCTCACCACCTGCTCTGACTGAGTCTCATGTGCCTGCACATACTCCCCTCACTGCACCAAGCCTTCTAGTATCACACACTCAAGCCTGTATATGCACATGCACAGATACACAGAGTCTTTGTGACTGCATGGTAAAGTGACTGCAAAATTTAATTTGCCGTTTGACTTGGGCATCACTGAACATTGACACAACTGCAACATGTTAATTTCTGACTGAAAGCAGCTTGATCCCCACACTAATAGTATTCATTTTTGCAGGTACAAAGAGCCTTTTAGTAACACAGTTACAGAGGAACATGTACATATAATAGGTCAGGCCATTTCCAAACAAAGCAGAATGTCAACACCAACTAAACTGTTGGAACAATTGGTGTATGGATTTTAATACACTCAACAATTAAATAAAGAATCCCACTCTTTAGGGAGCACTATAAATAAACACTGATTGTAAAGTATTAAAGAGAAGCTATATGTCCTTTAATCTGCCTATTTATGTGGATTGTGAATGGACAGTATAAAGTCCAGGGTCAAACAAGGAGAAACCATTCAGTATTAACCACAAAGAAAACTGAGGTATGTGAATGTAGCATGATTATTTGCATTTAAATAACACGGCTACAAATGCAGTTTGCTGCACAAATACTTCTACAGTGTTTGGGGATTCAGTGAACAGGTATCATGCAAGCCTTTCTTGTGACTCATTCGTATTTAATATAATGTGTGTTGACTGTTCTTTGTTAATATGTGAGTTCAGTATTAGGTTTGATATCTTGGCGCATCCATTCTGTATATCATCGGCTTCAAGAATGATCTCCTTAATGGCTGAAATGAAGTACACCAGGCCTCAGCTACCAGGATTAACTTGTAGCTTATCTTGACTTGCCTTTGTTAGAGAACTGTTGATTAGCAGGACAGGATTTTGTGAGGTAAATGGCTGTGAAGAAATTGCTCTAATGAGCCGTGGGTTGCAGCACTGAGGTCATGCAATTAGGAAAGGTGCAAATGATTTCGAAAAACCACAGGAGAGAGACATAAAAACATCCTGAGCTGTTGTCTGTCATATGATGACCATTGGTGTTACCCAGCTGGATACGGTCTGAGCTCTTATCCAGCGTCTATCAACGGAACTGGCCTCATAAATTACTCTGAGGCAACTCTAACCTTCTCCAATGAATGAAACAATTAGGAAGGTACTGTATGTGGGATCCTGTTACATTGTCTGATGACAATTTGGCAAACTGTCTCAAATGAAGGAAAGTAGATAAGGCAAGCATAACATTATGACCACCTTCCTAGTATTGTGTAGGTCTTCCTTGTGCTTCCAAAACATTTGTGTCTCATCAGAGAATGGACGTGGGCCTTCTGAGGGTGTCCTGTGGTGTCTGGCAACAGAATGTTTTTAGTGGGGGCCTTTGGGTCCTATGGGTTGAGGGGATCTTTTGGAGGCCAGGTCAACACTTTGTGCTTAGTTGTTCTTAAACTGTTTTTGTGTATGTGCCTGTGTCAGGCTGCGTCCTGTTGGAGATGGCTGCTGCCATTAAGGAGTGTCTATGGGGTGGGGGTGTCTGGTCTGGTCTAGGTGGGTTCTACATGTCTAAGTAACATCCACATGAATCCCAGGTCCAAAAGTTTCCCAGCAGAACATTGAATTGTCACAAGATGGTGAATGTTACTTACTTCACCTGTCAGTGGTTTTAATGTTACAGCTCATTGGTGTAATCAAGCTCGCTATGCAGAAATCTCCATCTTTGGATTGAGGAGAGTACTTCCGCTTGGTGATATTTATTGATATATCTGTAAGGATCTGGATAAATGAGGTGTTAATAATACTTCTTCACCACTTGAGGCACAGCTTGGCTCAAGACGTCCATCGATGATATGGTTACTGTGTGTTTTGATTGGCTGGCTGCCCTCTCTTAGGTGCAGAGGAATGCAGACTAAAGCCATGGAAAAGCAAAGAGTTACTTAGGCACTTCCTGTGATCGTATTTAGCTCTAGGTGTCACTTTCCAGTGCTCTCAGGGCCGTCCTGTCTTATTCTCAGTATGGCCTTTCCCTGGGGATCAGGCTTGTGGCTGTATTCCAGAGCTGTCCTCTCAAATTAGACTTTTTGGGCAGCAGCCGTTCTGATGCTCCCTTCATTGGGAGGCAACGTCACAAACATTGCCTTCTTTAACATGGTTGAGCTCTTGTTTGCAGCTCAAAAACAGCTGTCCCAGTGTGTTTACTTTTTCAGCCTCCAGAAAATGTAAGTTTGTAAAGCTCCAGCACTCTGCAGTAAATACTTGTCTGCTGTGGCCTGTGCAGTCGGTGCACTGTGCAGTGTACAACACACTTTTTGAGACTTTTGGAGACCATCGATTGGTCTATAAAGAGGAATAACTGATTACATTAAATGTTTGGAATTTCAAGGAATGAAGAGATGCAGGGCTTAACTGCTGCCATATTTATCGTCTGCTTGTTCAACGAAAGAATTCATGGAATTTTTGCACACATTTTTAATAAAACAATAAAAAAAGAATAACGAGTATTTTAGGGAATAACATCGGAGGCTTCATCTTGGAATGAAGAGTTGACTGTAAAATAACATTGCTAAAGGAGGTCCATGTTTATGTTAAAGAATATCTTTAAGTATGATCACATCTATTGGGTGGATCACTTCAGACTACACTTTACAGAATGAAGCTCATCACACCAATACTTATAGCACAGTGCTTATCATGTTTTTGCCAGATCATGGCTCTGCATACAGCTGGGAACAGAAATTGCTGGTTAGGCCTGTACCTTCGGACATGTGTCATGTCACAGTTAGCAGTGTATGAAGGGACAGACAAAACTGATGTTTTGCATTTGAATGTTAACATTTAATAGTAAATCCCTAGTGTTATATATATAATATACTGTATAACGCTAGTGGAATATATATAAACTCAGTGGGATTGACTGTAATCTATTTCCTGTCTTCACAGATGCAGCAGCTCTTCTATGAGAACTATGAACCAAATAAGAAGGGCTACATACGGGATCTCCACAACAGCAAGATCCATCGGGCCATCACCCTCCACCCCAACAAGAACCCTCCTTACCAGTATCGCTTACATAGTTACATGCTTAGTCGCAAGATCGCAGACTTGCGCCACAGAACCGTTCAGCTCCATCGGGAGATTGTCCAGATGGGACGCTACGGGGCAGCTGAACCCAGCCGGGAGGACCTCCAGCTTGGTGTGCCGCCCTCATTTATGCGCTTCCACCCACGTCAGCGAGAGGAAGTCCTGGAGTGGGAGTTCTTAACTGGGAAGTACCTGTTCTCATCATCTGACAGTCAGCCACCCCGACGTGGGATGGATTCCTCTCAGAGACAGGCCCTTGATGACATCATCATGCAAGTAATGGAGATGATCAATGCCAATGCCAAGACCCGGGGCCGTGTCATTGATTTCAAAGAAATCCAGTATGGATACAGAAGAGTCAATCCCTTATATGGGGCAGAATATGTGCTGGATCTCCTGCTGCTGTATAAGAAGCACAAAGGAAAAACCATGACAGTTCCCGTGAGGAGGCATGCCTACCTTCAGCAGACTTTCAGCCAGATCCAGTTTAGAGAGGAGGAGGAGATGGATGCCAGAGCTCTGGCCAGCCACATCAACAAGGAGTCAGATTCCCTCTCATTTCTGTCCAATTCCCTGAAGATGCTGGTGCCCTTCAAGCTGGCTACCTCAGGCCAGGACCAGAGGGAACCAAAAGAGAAGAAAGTCAACATCTTGGTGCCGCTGTCAGGGCGATATGACATATTTGTACGCTTCATGGCTAACTTTGAACGAGTTTGTCTGATCCCAAATCAGAACGTCAAACTACTGATTCTGCTCTTCAGCACAGACAACAACACAGAGCGTGTCAAGCAGGTGGAGCTGATGAGGGAGTATCACATGAAGTATCCTCGGGCCGAGATGGAGATAAAGCCAGTGGATGGTTCCTTCTCCAGGGCTTTGGCTTTGGAAGTGGGTTCCTTGCACTTCACTAATGATTCGCTGCTCTTCTACTGTGATGTAGATCTGCTCTTCTCCAGTGACTTCCTCAAGCGATGTCGGACCAATGCCGCCCTGGGTGAGCAGACCTATTTCCCTATCATTTTCAGCCAGTACGACCCCAAGGTGGTGTACGCTGGGAAGGTCCCTAGCAACAACCACTACGTCTTCACCTCCAAGACAGGCCTGTGGAGAAACTACGGCTTTGGGATCGTGTGTGTCTACAAGGGAGACTTGGTTCGAGCTGGAGGCTTTGATACCTCCATACAGGGGTGGGGATTAGAGGACGTGGACCTTTATAATAAATTTGTCCAGTCAGGGATTAAGTTGTTCAGAAGCACAGACACGGGGATAGTCCACGTCCACCACCCAGTCATATGTGACCCCAACCTGGAGGCGAAGCAGTATAAGATGTGCCTGGGCTCCAAAGCCTCATCACATGGCTCTACCCAGCAGCTGGCTGAGCTCTGGCTGGAGAAGAACGACCACGGCTTCAGGAGACTGGCCAGCAATAACGGCTCAGTTAGGACAGCGTAAGAAAAGCTGGGCTGCAGACTGTCAGAAACTGAACCTGAATATGTTCTGTGCTCACTTCCTCCTCCTTAGTGGTGTTTTCACCGCTTAATTTATTTTTACTGAAATGAAAGACTTTATGTGGATATATTTTGAAAATATGTCTTTTTTAAGAAAATATATAGAAATGCCATAATGAACAAAAAAAGACAGTTTGGAAGTACACGCTTGGATTGAAGGTAGAAGGACTGTTGACCAATAATCTTGTATGAGCCTGATCACACCAGGGGCCTGAGGCTCCTTCAGCCTGTTAAATGTTATCTGTCAATACAGTGGAAAATGGGGAAGGCAGGGGTTATTAATATGTACCTCAGTGAAGTACTCAGTCACTGTCTGTAATTGTTCTATTTGTCTTATGTGCAGAAAACAGACTGATTTCCATGTACTCTTAGACCAACAGTGCTCGAAACAAAATTCAACTTCTGATTGTGAATGTTTACAAAAGACTGATTCTAAACAACAATCCATGAATGAAAAGTCAAATCACAGCTGTCTCAATGATTACGAAGGGCCATTTAGATTGATTTCTTTCCTTTTCAGTTGTTTCCTTTTCCATTTACTTTTATAGTTTTCGTAATATGATTTAACACTGTTACTGTTTTTCTTTTTTTTTTAATATTTTTCTGTATTATTAATTTCTGTGAACACAACTGCTGGATTTGATATCTGCAATTCATTATTCGCTGTCTAATTTATTGAATTTGCAGGCTCCGTTTTCTACACTCTGACTGTTGAAATATGTATATGGGAAAGATTGTATACCATGCCAGTTGTGGGATAGTTGTTTTTTTTTCTCCCCCTGTTCCTTTTCTTAAACTCATTATCACCAAAGAGTTTTGCACAGTCTGCTTTAGGTATCATGTTGCCTGTGTGTACGTGTGTGTGTGTGTGTGCGTGTGTGCGCGTACATGTTTGCGTGTGGGTGGTGTTTGCAGGCACAAACATGAAACTGACTGTATAATGGAGGGTAAACACAAAAGCTCTATCTATCCCAGGCCTTTTGATGGGTGAAGTGGGAGCAGGTCTGGCCTTTATGCCAGTGGGTTGAAATGGGAGCAGCACTCTGGTTGGCCGGCTCGAGTCACACGTCGCTGTCTCTTTTTATAAATCACTTTCTTTTATGTCGAAATAAAAAGTGTTGTGGTTCATTCCTGTCTACAGAGGTGTGGCTTCAGTGCTGATTCCATGGAGCTGTGATGTGAAAACCCATGTTGTCTGGTCCTGTGTTACAGGTTTGATGGCAGAGTATTTCCTCATGGCAGGTCTGAATCACTATCCTGCTCCTGCCTGTGCTGCCTATAGACAGGTACTGTATGTTGTAGCGCTCCATTCGGTAAATGCTCCTGTTTCAGCATTCCAACATGAATGGCCGATTTGTATTTTTAACACTGATAACAGGATCAATTACTGTGCTGTCATCATAGTATTGTTGTTGTTGTTTTGTTCTCGGACTTTTTTGTATTTTTGGTCTTTCAGCTCTGTCCAAACGGACAAGGTTTTCTATTTAAAAAGAAATAAAATTGAGGGGAAAGATTTCAGGTTTTTGTGTTATTTTGTTCTGGTATATTTCACTCCAACTCTCAGTCATAGTTCCTGGGAACATTTTACCACATGTAACAATGAATCACCGTTATCATTTCACTTTAATTGTGCCTGTTGCCAAAAACATTTAAAGTTCATTTACAAAGGTGGCTGCCTGGGGCAGTTGCCCACTTAGACTTTGTAGCAATCCAGCCTTGGGAACATTCCTGTGCTGGCGTTCATAATCAGCCTATGGAAAGAAACATTTCACAACAGGGCATGAGCATTTTAGATAAATGAAAAACAACATATCAAAGGGCAATAAATCATGTGATTTAATGACTGCAAATAAGCCCTGAGTGAAAGTGTGGAGTAGCTGAGTGGTCTGCTGTGACTTACTGTGATCATCTTCAATTCATACTCCCATCTGTGATAGTTGTGTAAGAGATCTAAGGGTTTTTCTAATGTTTTTGCCAATGTCATTACTTAAACTGTTTATTTGGTCATTTAGTTTCTCTTATACTGTACAAAGTGAGCTACAGTACTGTCTGTGAAGGTTCTCATTCATTCAGGCCATGGTATATCCAAAAAACTAAACTAAAACCAAAAATTGCAGTTACCCCAGTTTTAGCTTTGTTTTTTTCCCCAATATACCTGCACTACTGTATCTTAGTAACAGCTGTGTCATTGCTATGGGGTGGGGGTGTCTGGTCTGGTCTAGGTGGGTGCTACATGTCTAAGTAACATCCACATGAATGCCGGGTCCAAAAGTTTCCCAGCAGAACATTGAATTGACACAAGATGGTCAATGTTATTTACTTCACCTATCAGTGGTTTTAATGTTGTGGCTGATTGGTTTGTATACTTGTTACCAAAAAGCCATTAATAGAAATAGTGTAGTGTATAGTGTAAGTATGTCTACTTCATTAAAGTATATGTAGGACCAAAGTATTAAATCACATATGCCAGCAATGATCTAAAATGATAAAGTTTCACAAAGACAACATTTGTTACAGGACTGCTGTGATACATTGTGAAGGTCAGAACATTCTTTTTTTTTTTGTTCTCTGTGTTACAAATGTCAAAAAAGAAATCTCACCTCAGACTCATCTGAGTAGTGGGTTCCCGTATGTAGCCCTTCTTATTTGTAGTGGGTTGTTTAGAATGAATGAATACTTAAAAAAATAAATGACACGACAGTTCCTGTAAACTACAGCCGATGTCATGCCAAGTCCTGCAATAAACATGTCATCAGTCAAACTGTGTTGCAACCACCACTGACACACCTGCAGAAACCGGTACTGTTCTCATTCTAGTCGATACACATTGACTCCAGGGAGGTGCTGTCTCAGGTTTCAGGACATTGCAGGATCCGAGGATCTGGTTAAATCCCCTGATTCCTATCAGGAGAGCTTTGCCTTTTATCAGTAAAACTCTCGAACAGGCGGAGCAGAGCATGACGAGAGCCCAGCAGGACGTATCTGACTAGTCTGATGTGAGCCAGATGAGGTCCCACACAGGGTCCTTTTGAAACTCTCTGCTGAACTACCACATCTCTGCCAAACGCTATCAGTGATGAGCAGCAAGAGCTGCCATCATATGTCCCGGTAGCTGGGAATGTTTTCATTTAGATCACGTTAAAGGGACACTGATACTTACTACCCTGAGATACAGTACAATTCATTTTCAGTGCAATAAATTACATTTGTTTTTATAGCGTCAATAAGAATACAAATTGTCTCAAGATGCTTTACAGAGCCTGAAACCCGAAGAGCAAGCACGAAGGTGACGGTGGCAAGAAAAAAACAAATCCTTTTAACAAATCTCAAGGGGAACCCAGCTCACATGGAGGGTCCTGTCTGCTTGAAGCCGGCCGGCAGATAGAAAGAGAGAGAGGGGAGCAGCAGGAGGAACAAGATAAACATCCATCTGTCATAGATACATACATCTGACTAAAGCATATATGTAGAGTAATTATAATAGAAACAAGAGTACAAAATATAGCTGATGCATGTTACACCAGACACTGATAATGAAGAAAAAAGAATGGATAGAGCTGTCAATTAAAATATTAATTGTAGAAACATTTATTGGGTATTGCAGGTGAGGTGGCTGCTATAATGATTGAATATAAGAGGTTGGAGAATGATGCATTGAGGCAGGAGTGGATAACTGCAGGCCATAAACACTGGGCAGGTTGATGAAAGAGTGGTATAGAGCTCTGCAGGTCAGAAACACACAACTCCAGGTCAGAGACACGGGGAGGAGGGAAGGATGGAAGGAGGAGGGAGGTAGGAAAAGGCAGATGGAGAGAGTGGCACACAGCTAATATCATGCTATACAGTAGTAGCACACAAATACATGATGATTCAGTGGTTCTTACAAGGAAAGGCTTCAGCCAAGCCACGACTTACTTAATAAGTAAGTAGCAAAATAAAGCGCGCACACACATGTGTGGACAGAGGGACGCACATCTGTTAGCATACTATACAGTAGTAACACACAAATCTATGAGCAGTAATAGAGAATAAATTAGATAAGAAAATAGAGGATATGTGCTCAGGGCATCATGGGAAGTCCAGCAGCCTAGGCCTATAGCATCATATATAATGGATGGTTCAAGGTCATCTGAGCCATTCCTAACTATAAGCTTTATCAAAAAGGAAAGTCTTAAACCCAACCTTAAACACCTTAAAAGTTGAGAGGGTGTCTGTCTCCTGAACCCAATCTGGGAGCTGGTTCCACAGGAGAGGGGCCTGTAACCTGAGAGTGAAGCGATCTGTTGGGATGATATGGTACAATGAGGTCTTTAAGATATGATGGAGCTAGGCCTTTAAGGGCTTTGTATGCAAGGAGGAGGATTTTTAAATGCTATCCTGGATTTTACAAGGAACCAGTGAAGAGAATCTAAAACTGGGGTAATATGATCTCTCCTGCTCATTCCGATCAATGCTCTCCCTGCAGCATTTTGAAACAATCTGAGGCTTATTAGAGAAGTGTTTCGAAAGAGTGTATGAAGTTATACTTTTTCCATGTAAAACTTAAACTTCAACTCTGGTGAACATTAAAACGGTCTTTGCTGTAGTCATTTCTCCTGTTAATGGCATTGAAAAAAAAAACCTTCCTAATGTCCTTCCAATGTGCTAAAGCAGACAAGGGGTGACAAAATCCTTGGATCCGCATTGAAATAGATTCCAAAGTTCATTTGAAGCTAATATGTGACTGGACCCCTGTGTCGGCTTTATTGGCGTCTAGTGACATTTGAGATAGAAACCAACTCAATACACCTCTATCACCCCTTCCTGTCCAAGCACTGGGGACAAAGCCTTTCCACAGTGTCTGTTTTCGGGTTGGTCTGCTGTGGGCTACTGTAGAATCATGGTGGTACAACATGCTGAGCTCTGTGGAAGAAGAGAACACATGCAGGGCTCATTCTGAGCTACTGAAAACACAACAATTCATAGTTTCAGTTGATTATATACTAATGACATTAATATAATTGTTAACACTGCATTTCTTTTTCGCTAAATCCTGCACACAGGCTTTCAAACTTTTTTGATTTACTCTTTCAGCAACCCTGTCTGCTACATTTATATTTCTATACAACTAAATTACAACAGCAAATATTATTCAGAAACCTTGCATACATTTCCATTGCTATGCCGATGACACCCAGCTATATTTATATATATTTATCCATGAAACCAGATGAAACGAATCAGCTGGTTAAACTCCAAGCATGCCTTAAAGATATAAAGGCTTGGATAACCTGTAAATTAGTTCTCTTAATAAATTCACATGAAGCAGAAGTCATTGTATTTAGTCCTAAACATCTCAGAGATTCATTATCTAATCACCTAGTTTCTCTGGCCTCCAGTACTACTGTGAAAAACCTTGGTGTTAGGAACATCCTGTCTCAGAGTGAAGCTGAAAAAACTCATTCATGCATCTGTGTCTTCCAGGCTGGGTTACTGTAATTCATTACTGTCTGCCTGTCCAAAATACTCTTTGAAAAGCCTCCAATTGATTCAAAATGCCGCAGCAAGAGCACATAACAGGAATTAGCAAGAGAGATCATACTACTCCAGTTTTAGCTTCTCTTCATTGGCTCCCTGTATAATCCAGAATAGATGAATTTAAAATCCTCCTGCTTACATACAAGGCCCTTAAAGGCCTAACTCCATCATATCTTAAAGACCTCATTGTACCATATCATCCCATCAGATCAATTCACTCTCAGATTGCATGTTTCCTTGTGGTTCCTAGAGTTTCAAAAAGAAGAATGGGAGTTAGAGCCTTCAGGTGTCAGGCTCCTATCCTGTGGAACCAGCTCCCAGATTGGATTCAGAAGGTGTACACCCGCTCTACTTTTAAGATTAGGCTTAAGACTTTTTTTTTACACCCTTTTTTGATAAAAAGTTATGCTGCTATAGGCCTAGGCTGCTGGAGGATGATGCCCTGGGCACCTATCCTCTAATTTCTTATCTAATTTATTCTCTATTACCACTCATACATTTGTGTGCTACTATTGTATAGCATGTTTACAGATGTGCATCCCTCTGTCTACACATGTGTGTGCGCTTTATTTTGCTACTTAGTTATTAAGTACAGTAAGCCCTGGCTTGGCTGAAGCCTTTGCTTGTAAGAACCACTGAATCATCGTGCTGGTGTGGACGTTACAAAAACCCATAGCATGTTCTTATTCTTGATTAGCAGTGGCAACTTCTCAAATCTGTCTGTACATGTCCTATAGTAACCTCAGCTTGACTTTAAGGGAGTGCTGTGCCTGGAGCATGACCGTAGTGAGCTGACGTCAGCTTGGGAGGAAAGCAGTGAAAAAGCATTAGATGCCTAGTGATCAAAGCAGTCTGAAGCCTAAGCATATGAGACACATTTAATGTGAACATGCATTATTCTATCATTGTATTCACAGTAAACAGTATGAAAATAAAATAAATCCTAGTATGTCCCTTTTAACCACCACACCACTAAGTCACCCAAAGTCACTTTCTACTTCATGTTTCTCAGAAATGGCTCATGATGCTGTGCAGTAGAAATGTTGTTTAACTAAATGAGATTTCTACTGTTCAGCATGAGAAACTAAAATCCCCCTCAGTTGGAGACACTGGCATGAAAAGATTCATGTTGTATAAATCTTAGAATATGCCTAAATAGTCATCTCAGTTTCAGTTATGGAAAAAACGGTCTGGTTTAATTAATAACAGATAAATCACTGGACTGTTTTTGAATACACTGAAGAGAAAAATGTGAATCCTTAGGCTACTGACATTAACTAATGCTAACTGGATTCAGACATTACCAAAACCTGGAGTCCAGTCAAGATTGGAGGTGGGTTAGAGCAAGTTTGATACTCGGGCATTCTGACACTCCTCAATGCACAAAGAGCATCTGCTAATGTGAAACATGCCTCACAAAAAAGGAAATCTCACACAACGTACAATGAACAATTGGGGATTTGCATAAAGCTGGAAGGATTGCAAAGCAATCTCAGTTTGCATATTGATCAGTCGACAGTTAGACAAACTGTTTACAAATGGATACAATTAAGTTCTGTGACTACTCTCACTAGATGGGTCCAGCTGGGATGATTCCATTGGCACAACACAGAATGCTCAGTGAGGTAAACGCAAGGAAGTAACGGTGAACATGAAAGGCTCAAAGGAATCACTGAAGCTGGCTGACAACTCTTTTATTGAGTCTTTCATCCGGAGGTCATTGTGCGTGTTTGCGGGGAGCCGAACGTCCATGGCAGGGCACTAAGGAGGAACCCACTGCTATATTTTGTGGACCTTATGAAACTAAGCTTGAATTGTTTGTGATGGACATTCATTCATTCATTCATCTTCTGTAACCGCTTATTCCTGTGACCCTGGACAGGTCACCAGTCTATCACAGGGCTAACACAGAGAGACAGACAACCATTCACACTCACATGCACACCTAAGGCCAATTTAGAATCACCAATGAACCTAACCAGCATGTCTTTGGATGGTGGGAGGAAGCTGGAGTACCCGGAGAGTGTTTTCCATTATTTGGGATAAAATATATTTGCTTCCATATCGAAGTAGCGTTAGGGTTTCTGTCCACCCAAGAAGCTTGTTGCAACTCGGGCACTGTTTTCAGGATGACGCCTCCAGCAAACCTTTCATATCAGACAAGAGCTGAAGCGGTTCTGTAAGGTGAAACGGTCCAAAATGAAATGAAACATTCCCTTCCCAGTGTATAGGGGATTATACTTGATCTCCGGCATACCCAATGAATATTACCCTGTTCTGGTTAAAGCTCCGCTGTGCAGCTCTACCCACTCCTGTCATTTGGTAGCCACATGGGCTCTGCAGTCGGAGGGACAGCCTGATCTCAGATCAAACGATGTGCTCCAGCAAACCAATGGGAGGGGCAGCACTCAGTCTTGACAGCATCTGGACGACGGCACCACAGGCAAGAAACAAGCAGACTCAAGTCCTCCTCTCAATACACTTTAGAGGTACTTGTACATGGTTTGTTAATTGTATCTACATTGTCCATCTCCGTGAGTAACACGAGCTTAAAATGCGCAAGCACACACTTTATGAGAATCAATATGAGTCATACGAGATTAACTGGTAATTACACAATGTTTACAAAAGATATCCCAATGAGGAATATGAAATACACAGGAAAAATATCTGCTCTTATCAAGACAGTCCTGTTTCTAAACCCAGGATTAGTATAATGATACATGAAAGCATAAGCAGGTCACAGTGAGAAATGAAACAGGTTTTAACTGTTTAGTCACGCTTCTCAAAGAGACAATGATACAATCAGGTTCAGACACAGTTCTTTGGTTCTTTTTCAAATGTTGTCAGTTCTGACAGAGCTACGGGATGTGCAATGGCCACTCATGCCGGCACATGCATGCGCCCCCACACACAAAGGGAGGTGTGGAAGTGATCAGTGTTGTTTGGAGGCTTTTCTTCACAGCGAGCCAAATGTCCTTGAGACACTGAGCTAGAAGCAAATGTAGCAAACAACTGAGGCATTGTCCTGCTCTGAGGGGGTGTTGTGGATTTCATAACCTGACCAACCAGCCTCCCACATTCTACCACTACCCCCCCCCCCCCCCCCCCCCCTTAATCCCCTTCAGTCACACTGTAACTCTGATTAGGGTTCAGGCCATGAAGGGGTGGAACCCTGTTGAGTTTGCGCTGGTTAGTTATTATTATTAGTCGTCTTATGCTGCGGCTCAAATTGGCGTGAGATGGTATCAGCTCGAAACTTGTAACTTGGCCTATAAAGTGCTAATGCCTCTCATAAAAGAGGAACCAACCCAGTTTTCCAGATAGTAACCCTGTAAGGAACAAAGGAATATTGGAAAGGTCACAGTCCTCACATGGTCTGTCTGACTGGCGTGTGATTAGACACTGTGCGCAAACAGCAGTGTGCGATTATTAATGTGTGTGTGCGCATATTGGTTCATAAATCAAGTTGTACCACAGAAATTTTGGTCACACTGACTTCACTGTGATCTTGACATTGTGCCTAGCAAAGAGGGGCTTGGAGACTGAATAAAGCTTTCCTTCTCTGGTTCTTTCATCACTAAGTGTATTAAGCAAAGTCATTTTATTCTATTAAGTGATCAAATAATTTTTTTAATTTTATTTTAAAAATAAAATTTTGTTTCATATGTATTTCTTTGTGTCTTCTTTACATGCTGATATGTGTCGTAGTATATATACATATATATGAATGTAACGTTTCTTCTGCTGTGTTGATAAACCTGTACAGACAATTCAGTTGTCTCCCTTGGTCAAAGGTCACAAATGTCATGATAGATATCAAGACAAAACCTTGTAAGAATATATTATATGGTCCACCCGTTCAGGTTCAAGGTTCAGTTAGTTAGAAATTGCATTGATTTCCCATGCATTGTTTTTTCTCATTAAGAAGCAGCTTCCCTGACTCTTCCCATTAGTGCTTTTCTATATTTTAATTGAGCAAAACATGTATGTGTTTCCTGTAAAGGTCCACAGCGTGCCATTGCTTGCAATTGATTATGATGAAATGTCCGATCGTGTCTTTCTAAGAAAGTATTTGCAGTTATGAGACTTTTTTATACTGTGTGTGTGTTATATACTGATATTCAGAGTGAGGTCTCAAGTTAACCTCAGCTGCACTGAAGTCTGGGACTTTTTCAATAAGGAATTAGAGATATTAAGAAGTCTTCTTGGTTTAAAGACAGATCACAGACTGTGCAATTTAAAGGGTTGCCTGAGGCCAGCAAAGCAAACAGTGCTATATCAGATCACATATTAAAGCCCTACTGGACAATGCCCTTGGCTTCCTGTCTGTCTTGGCGTCTGTGATAGTCCAGCTAATTATGTCTCATCAGACAGAGTATCGCAGTTGAATCTGTTTTTTTCTAATTAACTGATTTCACTCTTCTTGAAAAAGAAAACCAATCTAAATGGACTTATAATCAAGCATACGCTGGCAATCAGACCACTCCATATAATCTCAGCTCTAGTGTAAGTAGGTCATGATGGGTCAACTCTGAAATCTTTTTCAGTACTAGCTCAAGTTCAGTCTCAACAAAGTATTAACATTTAAGACATTTTTTGTCATATTTACAGCATTTACACTTGGGACTTCTTATTTCAGGGAGAATGTTTACACCCTTCTTAGAAAATCAAGTCATTTTCCCCTTGACTTGGCTCTTGTTCTTATACCTCATGAACTCTTTGCCGCCCAGAAACTGTTGACACGAAAGCTTTTCACACAAAATTCCCTTTTTTTAATCAATTAGTTTTATAGCAGGCTCTATAACAATAACAATACAAATCAGGAGAAAGGTCTAAATCCAGCCTAAAACATGAATTCAAGTATAAATGTGCTGCTCTAAAAGCCTCCAGTCTTCTGGTTTCAGGCTTTCTACCAGATTTCAGAACCTGGCTGCCTTTGGTTCCATTCACAAACAAGATGATCAGTAAGGTCCAACATTGTGGTGTTATATGGCTGTACTCACCGTCTCTGCTCCAACCGTTTCTGGATGGTTGATTGAGGTTCTAAGAGTCTGTCCAGGCATATCAAGTTCCTCCACACTGAAGTGGGAAAATGTATAAATAGATTTTCTTTTAAATAAAGAATTAAAAACAAGTTTGTATCTATTTCACTTGGCATACTGAACTATTCCAACCATAAAGCTGTTTGTTTCATCTGGACTTGGATTGTTCTGCAGCAAACCGCAGTTTGTGCTATTAAGCAGTAATCTCATTCTGCTTTCACAGCAGCATAGATTCTTGTTTAAATTGAGATTCTGAACAAACCAATATACATAAATTTAACTCTAAATCAGTCAGAATGATTTTTCCAACTTTTATCTGAACTTTGTCAGTGGTAAACATGCCTCAGCACCAGTCACGCAAGCAGATCAGATCGGTCGTCCCCACACTCAGTGGGTTTAACGTCATCACTGACAGACACAGTTAGTTCAGAGTTGGGCTGCTGCATTTTCTTTATCCCTACAACACAACAGCTCTTTTCTTCTACTTCTTGGGTTTTATTAGATTTGAGTCCTCCCTGTTTCCAATTATTATTTTGCTACTGCAGCCTTTTCTACTAATCTGTTTCCACCAATGCGGCTCTGCCCTGTCTCTCTTCTCTTCTCACCATCAATGTAAACTCCCTGACTGATAGGTCTACTGCAGAATAAAAAATCAATTACTGCTGAAGGTAATAGGTGAACACTCTGTTTAAAGATTTGTAGATATGCACTAATGAGTCACCTCTCTCCACAACACGTGACAGATACCTTGGAGGAAGAAGGAAGAAACAAGTTTTATATCTATCCATTTCCTGTTTGGCTGTGTGAATGTTTCCCTGTCAGATATAACAGCAAGAAACCTGATACAGCTGTCACCATAGCTGCCTGTTTGGTGCATGTGCATGTCTCAGATACATGATGGGAGGGGTCTGCAGCTCTGTGAGCATTCTCAGTGTCTATTTGTACTGCTTTAAACTCTATATAGATACTCTAGTGATGTTAAGGGTACTGAACATGTGATATATCAAATCATGTCACTATTAATAATGGAATTAGTGAAAGAGTTTAAATATGAGGAACAGAAAGCAATGTATCAAGGTAGCTGGTCAGGTAGAGGATTAGCTACTAAATCTACTCTCTACTGCCCCCTTCTGTCTGGTTGTCTGAGGAAGCATAAGTATGCACTATTAACTATTAATCAATGTGATGAGATTAAAATGAGCTCTTACTCACGGATACATGTTGCATCTGTCTTACTGATAAGAGTGAATCCTGTGCAGAGCTGGTTCGGTGTGAGGGGCTGGCTGTCTGCTGTCTCATCCGGCCGCGAGGCAGAGCTGCTGTGGGTATTTTTGCAGTTCAATGAGAGCACTCAAGGACTGAGCATGATTTATTCATATCAGTCCAACAGAAGGTCTTTTTAAATGACAAGAGCATCATTCACGATATTTGCAGTGCCACCATGCTGACTGCTGAGTAAACTCCTGGCACCATCCCTGTCATGTCATTTTTTAAATGGAGGGCCCGCAGGAATTCTGGATCATTTAGGGTCAAATACATTCATTAAAACTAATTATGTATTCTGATCAGTAAACTTTACCAACAGAATTAAATTAAAATGGTATATATACTGTACATGGAACGTGACTACTGTGAAAAAGTAAAAAGAGTTTCCATGCAACTGGTTATCAAACGTATTTCTCTTCCGTGGTCTTCTCTACCAAATCACTGCCACAGGGCTACTGTCCTTAGGCATGGACAGGCTTTTCATTTCACACTTAGTTCTTCTCATTGACACTCTGGTATATCAGTCTACAATACAAGCTGGATGCGTCGACAAAGTCGTGGGTGCTCACAAAGCAAGAGACTATCCTCAGGAGAAAAGATCAAGGTCTGAATTTTTCAGCTTATGCAGCTTCATTTTAACTTTCTCCCTCTTTAAGGTAATATCAAATAAGCAGATAACCAAATTACTCACTAATGTGATGTTTAAAACAGCTTTAACTCAGAAGGTAGAGCAGGTCGTCAACGAAGAAGATTTCCACAATCCTGACATGTCCTTGAGCAAGACACTGAACCCTGAGTTGCTCCCAGTGATTGTCACTGGTATGTGTTAGTGTGAACAAATGGCTAGCTCTTTGAGCACCAGTAGGTAGGAAAGCACTACATACACCAATCAGGCATAACATTATGACCACCTTCCTAACACTGTGTAGGTCTCCCTTGTGCCTCCAAAACAGTTGTGACTCATCAGAGAATGGACATGGGCCTTCTGAGGGTGTCCTGTGGTGTCTGGCAACAGAATGTTGTTAGTGGGGGCCTTTGAGGGGAGGGGCCTCTGTGGATCATCCCACAGATACTTGATCAGTTTGGGATCTAATGAATTTGGAGGCCAGATCAGGTGGGTGCTACATGTCTAAGTAACCTCCACATGAACACCAGGTCCAAAAGTCTCCCAGCAGAACATTGAATTGTCACAAGATGGTCCATGTGATTTACTCCTCCTGTCAGTGGTTTTAATGTTGTGTTTGATCAGTGTAAATAGAAAACCATTCAATTAGTCAGACACGTTTTTTCTTTTATGTCAAGTCAGGGACAAGTCAAAGCAGAACTTTTTGTAACCACATAGGAGAAAGCTTTGGCAACCTTCTGAGCAGCAGCTTTTTGTGTTACTCATACTGCACAGGGGCCTTGTTATAAGTTTGGTTTTCCATCTGTCACCCTCAGTTCATCAAGAGAGGGCAGTGCATTAATGTGTAAGGGGATATTTGTAGGTAGAGGCTACAGTCTCTGTGTGTCTCAAAGCCTAAGACAGTTTTAAGAAATGAAACAGATTTATTAAAAGAGCTTTATTCAGTACAGTGATTATGTAAAACATCTATTTTTTTTCATTATACATTGTGGTAAATAAATAACCTCTGCCTTACTACAAGGATGCTAAGGACAATTCACAGTTCTTTGCTGGCCACTGTAAAACTGTAAGCTCGCCAACAAAACTATTTACAAACGCTTTACCCAAAGCCATATTCTCAGTAATACACTATGATTTGAATTCTGAATCAAAGTGCCATGTCTGTGATTTGACATGTTATAATAACTTTGGAAATCACCTTCCTCAAATGGACCTCATCTGATGATATTAGGATTAGTGCCATGTTATGGGATGTAATGCTTCAGACTTAAAAATATCCTCAGACAAGATGAATAAAAGACACTGAATGAACATTAGTGTAGGAACATTTCTATCCCATGACCCAACTATGAGCAAATGATACCCTTTACATTATTTGACGACAGAGCTGAGGACTGATTTCTGAACAAGCACTCAGACTTATAGAGCTACAGAGTGTTTCTTCCTATCAGAAATAGCATCTGTCTCACTAAAAATTACATCTCAGGTGTTTTTTTTTTTTGTTACATGCATTGGTCAACACAAAGACAACCCCATAAAAAACTAGTGGCATGTTGACAAAACCCCATGGGAGCTTCTTTAAAGTATTTTAAAGTTCAGTTAATTTCCTAATTATGCACATATTATTCACTGGCTGCCTTGAACAGCTTCTTTGTGGGAAATACAACAAGGAACAAGTGATGTGTCTGTTTACAGTCCAGCCAAACAAAGTGCAGCTGAGAGGATTCATCAGAGTGCTTTAATAAAGAAGACTAAAAAAAGCCCATGGAGCAGCCTCTGTCCTCTGTCTCATGTGCAGTACATTTTGCACCATTTCCTATGAAACCCTTGTGACCTCTATGAGGAACAGGCAGATCTGTAACAAAACGACTACTTAATAGGATTGGTAATACCCCAATAATACCTTTAATCTTCTCAGATGATTTACAGATGCTAGTGGAGGAGAAGCCAGAGAAGTAAACAAAGGACACACTGTGGAGTCCAAAGCCAAAAATCGAGCTTCGTTAAAAAGACAAAAAAAAAAAAAAAGTTCTTTTAAATCAGAACCTGCCACAAGCATTGTAGTTTAACAACAAACGATGAACAACTGGTCTTTTGCATAATTCTGCATAAAAGACAGATGTCTGTGTTTGTTGCTTTCAGGCCTCTCAGGTACCAGTGCAGCTAGCATGCAGATCCATATGGCACAGGAGTGTCACTGGCACCCACCCATCTACCACCTGCTGTTAGTTTGCAAAAAAAAAAAAAACACTACATAGAGCAAGAGTGAAGCATTGTGCTGAGAAACAGCAGCACCGCTATCACGCAGATCAGTTAATCTAAAAACAGTCAACACTTATCCCTTAAGAATGTTCCCGTCCCGTGTCTCCTCCAGAGGGCACAACGTTCCAGACTGGAAGAGTTCAGCGAAGGAAGACTGAAATTGACAGACAGAGAATAAACAATGGACTGCAGCAGCTGGAGTCAGCCTCAAACAGTTCACCACATCTTGAATTGAATCCCAGTCATAGTGGAGTGGCTGACGGACTACTGGGGTGACGTAAATTCACTTATTAAAGCATCTTTTGTTCTTGCAGCTTTGATATGTGACTCAGCGTTTTTGCATCTGCTGTGTGATTACTGATGTTTTCAGGTCTTAACTTATTATTGTTGCTGAGGCATGTAGTGGGTGGGTAGGTGGGGGGGCATAACCGCTTTTGCGCAGCTTGAGCCTCAGCCCTGTGCTGCCCTGATGTCGGCGTTTGGCAGCCCCCCTGCTCTGAACACTGGCAGTCTGTCAGTGTGTATTCCCTTCGGCTCAGCCACCGTACAGAGCTGTGATTCTGCACCTCGCTGTCGCAGCACAACAGCTACCTTCTTTTCCTCATGTTGGTCTCCAAGCGGCCCAGCTCCTCGTAGGACTGGTAGAAGACTTCCAGCTCGTAGCAGCCCCAGCCCCTCCAGACACACAGGCACCACTCCATGTTTTCCTTGCGAAAGCCACATACAACTGTGTCCTTTGCCACTAGCGCTGCCTCTTCCAGGATCCTGCGAGAAAGAAGAGGGACACAGTGAGATAGACAAGGAAGGGATCGATGCTTGGCAGGAAAGAGTGGGATGCAGTGTGGAGACGGGACTAAAGTTGGTGGAACATCTCTGTGCACTGTAATTAGCTCTTCCTAGAAGCTAGTGGGCTGTTCTAGGAAGTGGTTCCTTCGAAAGCCACGGAGGACACTGAATGTACTGTAGAGAAGTTACTATTTAGTGCATGAATGCTGGTGAGGAACTAAATTCATGAGTTCCTGTTAGAAATGTCTGCTACAAAGCTCTTTCTCTTGGAAAGAAAACATTTAAATAAACCACACGGTACTGTCAAACAATGAGGTAAAGCAATCTACTTCTAAACTGATTATGTGTTATGTTATTTATGAGGGCTGTGACACAAAGCTTTTTGGGAGGAAGAAGGGCTTCTTGTGACCCCGCATCCTGAGCTCAACCACCCATGTATCACCCAAAACAACCCTGTATTATCTACATCCATTGTTGTTTCATCTTTCTGAGGTGTGTCATTATCTTCTCCTAAAGTTAGTTCAAGGCTACAAAAAAACAGGTGGAGCAGCACTGTTAAGACAAAAAGACCCACATAAGAGAGATGAAGCCCACACATGAGCTCTCAGATAGATTAAACAATAACCGACGGCTTAGACATTACATTTCTAATAAAGAGAAACTGTCCTCTCAGAGTGGGCAGGCAGCATTATGGCCATGCTATGTTATGGAGATAAATACAGGTCCCACAGGCCTGATGACCCGGCCCATCTTGACCTGAGCCATGAACTCTCAACATGTCACCTATGTTACAGGTGCACTTTGTAACAACTGCTTATTAAGGACCCTGTTTGAGGCAACTCTTTTATTGCCTGCTGCTAAAAGACCGGCCCCCTTTGTGGGAGCTCACACAGAAGGCTTTTCTGCAAAGGACCAGCTGTTGGCTTCTTTAGGGAAATAATTACAGACTCAGCAAAGCACCGTAAGTACACGATGAAGGATTTTGCAAAGCGTTATTGAGGCAGCATCAGTAAATTAATATACAGCTCTGTGGCCTTTCCTTCCCCTGTGGTGAAAAGTTTTGAGGGTAGCTGAAAATGGGCTCCATACAGGTGGAGGTTCAGCACTCACTAGAACATTAGATTGAATTTAACCCTTACTGGACAGAGGCCAGGCATTTTCAAGGAGCCTTAGAAACATTATTAAGAAGGCAACAGTGTAAAGCGAAGTTCTCTTCATCATTTAAAACTCTATAACACTGTAAACTGCAAAACCTTCACTTTTACAATCTGTCAGCTTGACAAAAGCACTAAAATGTTGATGTGTAGTTTCATCAATTAAAAAAGGAATCTGTACGTGTGTGCTCATCTGATCGACTTCACACTTGGTGGATGTATTGGGGACCCAAGTATGTGCAGCATTGTGTTTGAAGACTCGTTTCAATGAGCAGTTCTTATATTCTGAGCTATTTTCTGTTTTCATTTTTGGTGACGCTATTATCATTTGGCCTTCGCCATTAAGGGGAAATGACAATGAATTAACAGTTTTTAACTTAATTAGATGGGGCACTGGTGTAGTGGTTAGCACTGACGTCTCACTGCAAGAAAACTCTGTGTTCAAACTCATGGGCTGGCTGGGGCCAGTCGGTGTGGAGGTTTTCTTTACTTGGGCTTCGTCCCACAGACGTGCATGTTAGGTTCAATGGTGATTCTAAACCGGAACTGGCTATAGGTGTGCATGCAAGTGTGAATAGTTGTTTGCCTTTTGACCTGCCAGCCCCCCCGCGACCCTTTAGAGGCCAAGCGGTAACAGATAATGAATAGATGGGGCCCCTGAAGCTCACTTCCTGTATCTGTGTCATATGGCTTTCATCACTGACCGCTGCCCCCCACTGCCTAGCCGCACTTCCTGAGTGTATGCACTCTAACAGGAGAAGTGAAAGTGAACACGGACTACTCACTGACCTTTATAATGGGCTCATTGCTTACAAGCAACATTCAGACTGATCTCAGCACCACACCATCTGACGATATCTGGCAACATGTTGCTAAAACTATACTCAAAGTGTGCTGCTGTTCCTCACTAAACATTTTATTTTAAACATTTTTATTTTATTCCCATTTTATAAATCCTGTTCACAACATGATTCGTAATGTCTACAGTTAAGTTGTTACTGATATTTGTTTTAATGCAGCATGCTCTGTTAAAAACTATTTTAATACAACATGGTGACTGGTTAGTCTTTCAGTTCTATCCCTGTGCTGAGAGCGATATCCACTCAGACTGACGAAGACGAAGGATCTTCATGTTGTTAGTAGACATAAGGGGAGAAGGGAGCATATTACATGCTCGCTTAAAGGCACCTCAGTGGCGAACGGTTATGGAGGGGAAGTGGTGCTCATTCACTCGCCCACACACGGAAGGGAATAGAGAAATGGAGGAACAGTTCTGTGCTTCTGTTTGTGTGAACAAGTCAAATTTGCCATCATTTAAATTGAAATCCTCTGTGTTGTGCAGAGGACAGTGCTGGGCTAGTATACCAGGCCCCATTCACAATGGATAGCAACCGGGACCGGACTGCAGTCCCAACTGTTGAGTTTGTAAAAGCTGATGGTTTTAGATGCAGGATCAACAACGATCAATGATGTTTTACAGAAACTCATTTTTTGTTGTATTTTGAAGATCATCATCAAGAAAAGCTGATTACAGTCAGCGGCGTCCAAAGATTTGTTTCATTTTTTCTTCTTTCATCTTTGTGTGTATGTATTGTATATTGACTATATATTAATGACATTACTACTGAGATCAAGCTTATCTGACAATATCCAACTATAAAAGAATGAGTCTGTGGGTATGGGTGTCTCTTCTCCAACCACTCGGACAGTCTACGTCACACTCGGCGGGTACATTGCTGAAGAGTCTCGTAAGCAGCATCTAGTGTGAAGTCATTAAAATCAGCGGTCCTTATATTGTGGCTAAAAGTTGTTGTCTGTTGGAGTTCCACAAGACAAGCGTGTTTCCAAAGACATCCTCAGTATGCCCTTGTCATCGGGGGCGTTGGCTGTGTGTCACAACAGTTTTCAATTAAATTGCCTGGGACCTTTACAGCTCGTAGCTCACTGACTGCAGCTCATTCAATCTTTCTCTGGCTGTATGGATGAGCTGTTCTCCAGACATCTGCAAGTTGTAATCCTCTCATTTTGAACAGAACTAAACTAATTTTATTAAACCTACATTTGACCTTACACGATGTGTGTGCTTCTGTGATTTCTGGTGGGGGTGTCAGCTACAAGGGATTACCCAGTGGAAGTCTTAAGCCATCTGCTTTTCAATACCAAAGTCACCTTTCATTCACAGTATGTACTGACATGTGTATCGTGTAGTTCGGCTGGAAGCATTCATTATTTTAGTGTATGACCTAGAGAAATATTTGAAAAATGAAGAGCCTCTAGATACAGATCTCATTAATCAGCAACATGTGACCAACAGTAACAATGCATAGTGTCTGCCCAGCCTGAAACTCAGCTTTCAGCTACAACAGTCCTCTGGATCAGAGGGTGCTGCAAACCTTTAACTGTAAACTGCCTTTGGATACAACATGAATGCCTCTTTATCTCAGATGGAACAAATATCTTTGCTTGAGAACGTCAGTGATTAGAGTATTTTGTACTGTGATCACAAGCTGCCGGGAAATACAATTCTTTTATTGTAGTTTTCAGCTTTTTGAGGCTAAAGTTAACAGATCAATATTGTAAATTCTAGGGATAATAAAAAAAACTAAACGGTGGGTTGGAATCAAATCAACAGGATAGTGCTGTAAAAATTCAGAAATCGATCATTAACTATTAAAGAGGAAATAAGCTCACCCCAAAGAGGAGCATCCAGGTGGACTGAGGACAGCAATGACACGGCCCCTCAGCTGATCAGCATGTGACTGCATCTCAATGACGATCACATCTCCTCCTCGTCTGCCAAACATAAAACACATAGACAACACTTATACAAATCTAATAAGCGTAAGCATGCGCTTGTCATCGCATATGAGTAGCCTTGTGTTATGGCACTGGAAATGAAATCAAACATACTAATCCCGCCAGATGTTAAACAGAGTTGAGATATTGTTAAATATTAACCCTTCATACGTTCTGTAGATAACGCATGACACACACTGAGTGTGACGGTAGTGTGTTGTTGTGTAGATACAGTAGTCATAGTTTACAAGGTCCAGAGCCTGTGAGTCAGAGCAGGCAGCCTATCTAGAGCTCATGTGACAGACTTCTATTGCTGCCTAATGTCAGAAAGCTGTGCTGCTGTGTGCTGATGCTGCTGCAATCATCATTGCTCTGTGGTCCAGCTGAGATGTTACCGTGCCCTTTTTAGGTGCTTTTGGCAGTGGACAACTACACAGCCCCACACAAAACAAACTGTCTATCAAATGCACTACTATGTGGTTACGTGAAATGTGTCTTGTGACAAATACATCTTGTAACTTGTACACCAAGGTTCTAAAATTCTGATATTCAAACTGTATTTTTTTTATTTGCTTTGTCCCTGAGTTATATTCATAATGACGTGCTACTGCAAAGTTTTCTAGTGTACTTTTTGGCTTGTATCTTTATGATGTGGTTGGCTGGTATGCACTACTTTGTACCTGGGGATCCACAGAGTTCCATTCACTGGCAGCACAGTGAAAGCTTGCAGCTGAGGCGTTGTGGTGTTTGGGGTTTCTGCAGAGTTCAGATCAGACTCAAGGCTGATGGATGGCTGAGGCTCCTGCTCCCTGTTTGTCTCATCCAAGTCTGCAGGCAGTGGAACACTACTGGAGCTGGCTAACGAGGTGGGCTCTACGGTGCTAGAAAAGTCTGACTCTGGTGGCTCCAGGGAGCAGTTAGATGAAATGGAGCAGTAGTCCGTCAGTGAATCCTGGTGCTGGATGATCTGAGTGCCGGCCTCTTCACTGTATATCAGTGTTACTTCTCCATTAGTCCATTCCTGCTTCTCTTTTTGGTCTGGTCTGGTGTTGAGATCAGTGTTTGACGCTGAGGTGAGTCCTGCAGGACGCTGCACGGCGAAGACATCTCGCAGAGGATTGCTGTCTCCACAGCTGAAAGCATGACATAGAGGAGTAATGTGGTTAGCTTTCACTGTAATATTTATTATCCGTTGCTTTGCGACAACAAACACTGCACTTGTCCATTTTTTTTTGACTGCAGATTGAGACAGATACTGATTCAGTTTATTAGGTTAAATCAAGACAGAACTTCCTCATTAAGCTGCTGAACCATCTCTATAAAACACCCCACTGAAGTTGCTTCCTGGAACCTTAGCTGGTTGCCTGGTAACTTCATGGTCATGACAAGACTTCAGGAAGTTACTTCCCCCTGGTACATAACCATCTGTAAAACCACAACCTGATATTTTTACACAGTCCTCAAATGCACTGAGCAGAACAATGTGTAAAAACAAACTTTACAGTGCTCTCTTGTGGATTACCTACGTATGTAATGGAGTGGGTGGTACATGCCTAAGTAACATCCACATGAATGCCAGGTCCAAAAGTGACTGAATTGTCAGAAGATGGTCAATGTTATTTACTTCTCCTGTCAGTGGTTTTAATGTTGTGGCTGATTGGCGTACATTTAATTGTATATTTACCACACACAAAAAAAATCACAAAATATCTCTACATTATTGTTTCTGTTTGTTGTACTTAAATGTTTTAGACGCGGTTCTATAGAAAGTTCATCATCCCAGATCCTACACCTACTCACTAGTACTTAGCGCAGAGCTCGTAGGAGGCAGCGTGGTAAAGCAGCAGGGTGTTGGTGTGGTCGTCCAGGGTCCAGACTGCTTCATGTCCCCACAGACTGAAGCTGGTTGCCATGGATACAATGGTAGACGGCGGGCTGTAGGGATCCAGTCTTCGGACTGCCTGAAGATTCAGACAGTCGATGACCAGCACACCCGGACCGTTGGAGAACCATAACTGATAAACACATGGAGAAGGACAGAGTTAGCTCTAAAGCCGTCGGTTTGGCTGATTCCTCGTTTTCCTTTTGTTTGACCTCCTGTGCAAACTTGACCTTATGGTCAAGGTCAATATACTGACTGATCATCTGCTCACCTGGGAGCCACTGCTGACAAGAGCCATGCTCTTGACCGGGTAGGGTCTCTGCCTGGGATCTGTGTCCTTCAGACCAAACACTGTCTTGTTTAGAGTGTGTGAACACAGGTAAGTCTCCCCCTCCAGAGGAAGGTCCTCCACCAGGCTGTACACTGCCACCAGGCCGTCAGACATCCCCGCAAACACTCTGGCCAGGCTCTGAGCAGGGGAGGAAGAGAGATCTTTACATTCACATTCTACTGATACTGGGTTCAGGGAAATCTTACTACAGGATGTGATCTCAAATGTAGGCTGGGTGCATATTATTTTACACCACTGAAAGTTAGCCAAGACGGTAAGTGGTGGACATGTAAAGAAGTGGGAACCTCTTGGATACCAGAATTCCCATTCCATGTCTGTAAAGAAACTAGGGCTTACTAATACCTCTCACTGAAGATCGTAAAACAGCTCGCTACAGTAGCTTGACTAGACACCAAACCATAATTCTGTGAGAAAAGTTTCTTTTACGGTGCATTCAGTTTCTCCCCCACTGACCTCTAACCTGCTGTCCTGTTACCCATCTACACATGACTGTTAAGCAACCTGGCTCCCTTTTGAAGTGGAGATGGTGGGATAACAGTAACACGTTTTATTGTAGCTGCCAGGCTTCTTCTACATTACTGGAAGGGCCCACACAGGCCAGAGTGCACAGAGAGGTGTAGGCTCATGACAGAGACTGCTGTCTGTGGAAATATGCTGCCACAGTAAATAAAGTGCAAATCTGGTAAATTCCTCTGGTTTATATAAAAGGTGTAGCCGCTGCTTCCTTTAGGGCGCCCCGAGGTTTTCTATTTTTATTAATATAATTGTTCATGTTCACGTTCACATCTCATATGCAGCCTCATCTACATTTTGTATTTGTATTACGAAAAAATAATATTGCTATCACTAAGAGTATGTAAGTCTGATTTGTGTTTTCCAGCTGTACCACAAATCACCTTTCTGTAACAGGTTTTTATCATGTTAATTCACATTATTGCACCTTATAATATATAATATAATATATATTGACTCCTGTCTCTAATTCTTGTACATTTGTTCATATGCAAATTTTGATCATTTTTTGCTTATACTATTTATTTTATTATTACTTTTTTAAATTACCTGTTTTTCTTTTTACTACTGATTCTCAAGAGTGTTTCGTATGTATAACTGCGCTACTGTGACCAAGCTATTTCCCTTGTGGATGAATAAAGTCTGTCTAAGTCTAAGTAACATCCAGCCTTGTAGTAGCTTAACAATGACAGTGACTGGATTCCCATTATTGTAACATTATCTGGTGAAACAAACTGCTTTTATCAGTGGCTGCATGCCCATAAAAAAGAAAAATACATTTCATGTTGTGAAATAATCACAAATTCACACCCAAAAAGGTGATTTAATCCCACTCATTGATACGAGTCAATGTTGTCTCCCCATCCAACACCACCCACCAGCCTCCTAACACCTGGATTCCACCAGCTACACTTCAAAAGGTAGTAGTTATCTGTAGATGTTGTAATGGGACAGCAGGTTAGAGGTCAGAGGGGGAGCAACAGCACAGGCCATAAAAAAAAAAAAAACTTTTCTCACAAAAGCATTGTTTGGAGGCAGACACCTGAAGTCACGTTACTGACTGTGAGATGTTTTTGGACAGCTGTGAGGGGCAGGTAAGCTATTAGCACATTGTATTTATTGGGTATACTGAAGCTGAGGACCTTCCACCTGTTATCGTCTTCATGCATTCTCTTGAAGTCAGAGCTTGTGAAGTCAGACAGAGATTGCTGGCATCTTCAGCCTGAAGCCCTTCTCAAATTGGAAATATATGCTTTTGACTTCTCTTTTCCATTTTTGACAGTCCACTGGATGCCGCCTATAAGCGTGGATGATTAATAGTTCCTCTGTGATTAGACATAGATGAAAACTGACAATGTAGGGCGGGTGGGTCTGATTACTCATACGGGTGTGATCACTTCACAGACATACACTCGATTTCTGTTCTCATTTCTGTAAGAGCAGAAACATGTTTGTTTACAGACTGATGTGACGTCAAAAACCCTCAACCCATAATTCCATTTTCTGGTTTAATGAACTGGTCTGATTGCTTTCTACATAAGGGATGAAGGGAAAAATTCATTAAATGGGCGCAAAACACAGAATATAAACAGCAAGTATTTTAACTTGGAGTCCATCTCAAGCGTGTCTGATGGAACAATAAGCCTCTGTGTTCATCAATACACTGCACACATCATATTTCTAGGCTTCAAGCCTCTTTTTCCTATTTTTCTGTCTAACTACACTCATCGTGTACTGGACTCTGAGCGGATCTAAAATGCGGGTGACCTTGACTCTAACACTGTAACTGAACAGCTCCTGTGTAGACACACAGATGGAGACCTAGCTGCTGCTGCTGCTGCTCTGCTGAATGTACGACTCACACTCTCTGTGTAGACGCAGTGTAAAGTGAAATCAAAACAAAGTTCATACACAGTGGCTCTGTGTGAAACAGCAGCTGTAGTCTTTACATGAACCTGATAGCTTTCACTTCAGACTACAGAAATCTGTCCAAGAACCTGCTGAGATTGCTGTGACACAAACATTATTAACTGTGGCTTTTATACAGACTGAGACCAACATGAAAAATCACGTTTAAGTGATGATGCACGCTGAGGCAGATAACTGCATCTCATTACTGCTAACAGGCTATCATCACCTGATGATTCACAGTTGTGTCAGTTTTTGCACATAATTTATTAATAAACATTATCAAACAGGTGGCTAATCTGAACAGACTTCTAACTTATGCATGACAGGACTCAAGAAAATCTTGGGTATCTTAATGTCAATTTAGATGAATTCTGGATCATAAAGTCTACAGCTGCTGGCCAGCGTTCTTCCAGCCTCACAGTTTTAATGCAGTGTCAGTGACAACACAGATATAAGTATATCGGCTTAGGTTGGTATGTGTACATGCTGAGATGTGAACTGACCTGCTCTCTGGCTGGAACGGGGAACAGGCAGGTGATGACGGCTGGACAGGAGAGCTGTTTCTGGGGTTGGCTGAGTGGACACATGTCCTTCAGACTGTAGATGAACACCTCTTGTTCCTAACACGCAAACACACACCGAGCAATTCCTTTAACCACATCATTACATTTTCTCTGAAGATGTATTTAAACATTTTGTTTGTGGATTCAAGAGATTGTGGTACATTGACCTTTTAAATAAATGCATTTTTACAATGATGAGTAACTTCAAAATCTCTTGTTGGATTTGATTTTCCATTTCCAATCAATACCAGACACTAGTTTGATACACACTACAGCACCAAAATGAACCACCTTTTTGCCAGCACATAGTTTTCTCTGTTTAATTTTCCCTTAAAATGTGTTTAAATCTCAACACATTTCAACACATTCTCAAAAGCAAATGTCTCTGTCTGAAAGTAGTTTGTGGATGGAAACAATACAGTACTTCCTAGCATTTCGCTGAAAAACTGAAAATTAGAAACAAGTATCCTAAATATATTTTTTAAAATACTTCTATAGTTATTTTTTTTTAGCTTTTGTAGCTTTCTTTGGTATTCCAGGTTTGCCAGGAGGTGTTGCGCAGCAGAATGTGATTTCAGGAGAGACTGGCTTAGGTGTATGTACCTCAGTGGCCATCCACAGCGAATTGTATATCTTTATTTGGCTGCTAATCTTGCTTCCCGGACAGGACATCCTCTTCACCTCCACCTGGCCCTTCTTCACATTCACCACACTGTAGTTCCTACACAACACAAGAGGGATTGTTGAGTTAATTTCGTCTGAACCAGTGAGTTGGAGAAAATAAATGAATAACACAAAAAATATATCTTTTGTCACAAAAGTGATGGAAAAAGTCTGTAAATTGAATCCCAATGTACTTGGGACACACAGTACAGTGCAGTTTAAAATCATAAAAACTATGTAAAAATGTCTTATATTTGAATTTGCAATGTATTGACTAGGACTTCTACTGTCTTTATATTGGAACAGAAAACAGTTGACGTGTATGACTCCCAATAAGTTATTCTGCTACTCTATAGGATACCAATACATTTGCAATATACATGATACAGTATATTTACTCATTGCATTTCTTACTTTTTTTAAAAAAATAAATTCTTTATCTGGTTATTAACCTCTTTTGGCCGTTTCTTGTGTAAAGTCTTGCCTAATCCGATTTATGTCATCAAGAAAAACTGCTGACAGTGCCGTATTACGGTAAAGGTCACACATTACTGTGTAAAGTGCTGAAGAGAGTGCAGAAAGCACATTATCTTCACGCTATGTCTGCTGTGACCCTGATGAATATGAAAATGTTATCAGGAAGTTATCAAACCTACAAATATCTTCAATGACAGACAGGTGTACGTGCACATTTTGTAAGACACACAGTATATGTACGGTGTAGGTACTTTAAACACTTGCAAAGGGAAAAAGCCTTGTCTGAGCTTTTAGAAGTGGGAATCATCCTCCTACCAGTTAATGAGCAGAGCGGAGAGGCTGTGTTGAGGGTGAGACAAGTCACTATGCTGCATGGACTTAAAGACTTTAACAGCAGCTTGAGAATGCAGCACTGCACGCTGGGTCCATGAAGACTCAACACATATGGGTTTCATCAATTGCATGCCCACATGCTGTATTCATTTTAAGAAGGTCAGCACTTCCCCTTTTTTATTACCATACTTAAATGATGACAGAATGAAAAAAAAAATTGCAACAGCAATTATTTTTCCCGGATTCTTAAGATTATGTGACAAACATGAAACATTTGGGATCATTAAATAACTGTGCACTTGTCAAACTACACAAAATCATATGCTCACAGCATTACCACCAAATGAAAATCATCAGCTAGCAGACAGAAAAGTTCAAACAAACCTGTCTTCCTTGTCTCCACTCCAGAACACAGCGCTGTATCCCTGCAGCTCGGACAGGAAGAGCTGCGAGTGGCTGTCACAGGACAATAGATACCTGAGGCAGGGGAAACTGGGCTCCTGCATCTGCCTCACACACTGCGCCGCCATCGGCCTCTACATGAGCAAACAAAAACACAAACGCAGGTTACAATTCAGAGGACGTTGATCTATATTAATTTCCTGGAGATTTACCCGAACCATAAGCACTATTTGTTTAATCCTAACGCAAACCCCAACCTTAAGCCAGGTCTTCATCTGAAAACCCTTTATATAACAGGGATTTGCCTTTTGTCCCGGAAAATAAGTCTCTACAATGTGGCTGTTATCAGATGTATGTTTCCACAGCGTCAGAAATACATGTACACACACAATGGTGAGTGAGAGAAGTGCTCCAGATGGCACACGTGTACGTTTGTGTGGTAGTACTACTTGAAGTATGTGTGTTGGGCTTGTTTCCATCAACAAACATGCAAGTGGACAAGGGCTCCATGTGATGTCTGGTCTGGTCTAGGTGGGTGCTACATGTGTAAGTAACATCCACATGAATGCCAGGTCCAAAAGTTTCCCAGCAGAACGTTGAATTGTCACAAGATGGTCAGTGTTATTCAGGGGTTTTAATGTTGTGGCTGATAGGTTCAAAAATTTATTTAATTCTCCAATTCTTATTCTTATTCTATTCTTAATTCTTATTAAATTATTACTGTCCAGCATAATATTCCTACCACAAACAAATGAAACTCATTTAATAAAATGACTGATTGCTTGTGAGCAATCATACAAATATGACCACTTTGTTCACTGGAAGCTAATGGCCCTGGGTCTTTTGTGGGTCTCCAGCTCAACCACCAACCTTGTCACACTGTGTGCAGTCTATAATCAGTCTATTACCTACAAGGCTGAGCAAACGAGGAAACTAGATCACTGTGTCAGCCAAAGCAAATTGTGTGATGAAGCAGAAAGGCCCACCTTCTCTGGTTTTGTGTCCCAGCATTCAGTCAGCATGCTGTGGAGGCTGTAGAACTGAACCTCCTCTAGACTGCCCAGAACTGGTCGGACGCCTTTGGAGAGCTTCTTTGCAATCTGAAGCTGGTGATTTCCTAGTGCAGGCCTTCGCCCAGACAGCAGCTCGTACATCACCATGCCATAGGAGAACATATCCACCTAGAGACGGTAATGATGAGAGGAGAAAAACATGGAACATCAAGGTCAGGCTTCAGACCTCCGGAAAGATTTGTACGAACTGTCGCATGAAACATAGTCTTGAATTTCAATTAGTATGCGATGGAGGTTATGACACAAATGTCGGGAAAATAAATCAAATATATTAGGGGTAGTCATGTATGGCAGAATGACTCCCTGTTTGGCAAATAGTACTGAGCAGAAAACAGATTAGATAAGCTAAGCCTGCACTTATCAGCAATGGGACAACACATGTGTGTGTCAATAACAGTATTTTCTTTTATTGTTAATGTCAATAAAGATAGCTGTTCAAATATTCAACAGTAACACAACTCTGGTTTATCCTGGCTTCCTCGTATCACTTGTTTGCATTTATTTTGTGTACTCAAGACTAAGAACCTTTTTCTTCTTACTCATTCATCTTATCCCTGAAACTGTTATCAGAGGACCAAAATACCCGAGTGGATTCCTTCTCAGAATGTTGATTCACTGATAGTGATTGGAGGTCTCAGCCACTTGGGAATTTCGAGGCTATCAGAGGCTATCAGCAGTGCATTGCCATTAAACTACTTCAGTGGTGACATCACTTGTTAGTGACTCCAAATATATGTGAGGTTTGTGGTATGGTGTGGAGTCACAGCGGGTATGAACCACAGGATTTTCAAATAAGGAAGTGCCCCTGGCTTAAATTAGACTAGTCAAGAAGCTTTTTAATATTATCCTCACTAGAATGACGATCCTACTCACTCACAGACTACACATCTGAAATGTACACTGATCAGGCATAATATTATGACCACTGACAGGAGAAGTCAATAACATTGACCATCTTGTAACAATACAGTGTTCTGCTGGGAAACTTTTGGACCACGCATTAATGTGGAACAAGCCTGATCCACAGAGGCCCCTCCCCTCAACCCATAGGACCCAAAAGGCCCCACAAACAACATTTTGGTCATCGACACCACAGGACACCCTCAGAAGGCCCACGTCCATTCTCCGAAGAGTCACAACTGTTTTAGAGACACAAGGGAGACCTACGCAATATTAGGAAGGTGGTCATAATGTTATGCCTGATTGGTGTATGTACTACATAAAACCTTGATGAGACAGTTACAGATCCAGTTTCACATTCTGTGTAAGAATGGAGGTATCCGTTTCAATTTACACTCGAACATCTTGTGTTCTAAATGTATTCTGATGATTTCCAAGCTTACATAAAAATAT
This sequence comes from Chelon labrosus, assembly GCF_963514085.1. Taxonomy (NCBI): domain Eukaryota; kingdom Metazoa; phylum Chordata; class Actinopteri; order Mugiliformes; family Mugilidae; genus Chelon; species Chelon labrosus. The sequence goes on along the minus strand of NC_140339.1, from coordinate 28,851,245 downwards.
GGCTGTTTTATGTGGCCTCAAGCAATTAATTTGTAGTTGTGCACATGTGAAGATGCATACACAACTAAGAAAAACTAAGCCCAACCATTGGCGCCACTGTATTCCACTGATCAACAGGTGATGTGCAACTAAGACATGAAAACACTGTTTGCTAGTAAACCTAGATGTAAGGATTCAACATTTTAAGAAAAAATGGCTTTGCAAATGCTTTATGAGATAAGAAGCACATTCACCATGTTTGTCAAGGCCGCAGTGTCTTCTCACAAGTCACATCAGAGCTAAGTGTGGCATTTTAAAACCTGAAAGGGTACATTTATAGAAAAGAGCTGAAGCTAGAGTGGAGTGGAGCCTCCTTGTGCATCCATAGGGCCTTCATCTGGAGGATATGTCATGGGACTTTGGGCGAGGCTTAAGTAGTTAAACTAGGTTTGAAGACAAGTGCCCTGGCTGCACATAACGGGTAGTACAGATTCTATTTAAAATAAAAGCTTTGAGTAAACCCATGTTGTAAAACCCTAATCTTGTCGCTCAGCAGCTTTCTATTACTGTTAACGTATGTTTTTCAGATCCTCAGCTAACAAATGTGTGCACATTTTCCATTTCTTCCCAAGATACTCAGCTGGCCAGCATATTAACAGCCAACACACTGCTTTTCATTTATTTTCCTTTTATACACTGTATTGCTTTCCTACTAGAGATGGGATTTATGGCTCTTGGAAGGGAGTCAGATCTTGTTTTTCCGTTCCTTTCAAAGAGCTGTTCAAAAGACTGGCTCATTTTGATATTTATTTATTTTTAAGATGCCATCCCAAGGGTAACTTATTTTATCCTCGAAATAATCACTTTGATAGGGTAAGATTTGGACCAGAATCATTCAAACTTAGACGTGCCGCCAAAACATATTCTCTCGGTGGGATATCTGAGTCTATCCATATCTAAAATATATATTCTTGATAGACACTTGCTTTATTTATCGGGTGAGAAATTTGGTTGTTCCTTTGTGCTGACTGGGAATCAAACCCGGGAGCACTGCTATTCTCACCACTATACCAGCTCCGTCATCAAAACCGTCTCAAAGCAAAGCAGGAGCTACTGTGTGCAACTGCAACTCGGATCCCTTCGTTCATTTTTTAAAGAGCAAATCAATAGATTCGGTTCGCTCATGAACGTCACAACTCTGTTTCCTACTTGTGCCAACTTCTTCTCTCTCCAGCTGTATATGTATCTAATTATAATAGTGAAACCTCATCAAAAAGGGAAATTAACACCCAGGAGAGGAGAAAAGGTGCTTGACTGGCTGAGGTCAGCGGAGTCTCTGGGACAAGGGGCTGATGAACAGAGGGGGAGGCTTACGGATATTTTCCTTTGCTCTTTGAAAATTTCCTCCACAGAGGAAGGGGCAGTAAAACAGTAAGCCCTAGTAAAGCTAGCCTCCCTGGGGAGAGGAGAACCTCAGAACAGCCGGAGCTAGTTAAAGCAGTCGTACTGCTGTGATCACAAAACACACACTGACATCTTTATCATGCTTAGATCAGCTTAAGTTATTCATATATTCATGATCTGATCTGATCTACATTTACTGCTGAGACAGTCGGCTGATTTATAGATTTAGTCAACAGGCATGGCAACTCTACGTCTTTTAAGTTATTTAAAACGTCCTGAAAGCATTTAGAATATTTATTAAGTTCCAGTCTCCACCATCCTAGCTAATTCATGGGCCGATTATTGATCATATAATCTACAAAGTACAAACAAGAATTCATTAATTGCAGTAGGCATACCAACTGGAATACATCTGTTCAGGACTGAAACCTAGCATCAGACGTCTGATTTTTGCTCAGATATGTCAGTTTGTGTTTCGTCAACTTTTCCGCATTTCTGGCCATTGGCTTCTGTCTGAGATGAAAAAGAGTAAAATACTAGCATGTTTAAAAGTAGTGACTACACAGCCGTGGTTCAACAGCTAATTTTCCTCCGATTCCATTCAAGCACTAAGCAAACAGTACAGCAACACGCTGCAGAGAGGAAGTAGCTAGTCAAAACAATCGGCGCGCTGTCCGAGAATTCTCTGGTGTGACAAGTTAAATAAATACTGAGTCAGGGGCAGCTCTGTCATTCCTAACACCTTTCACTCAAACACAGATCAACATATCACTGTCCAGATCAGTTTTGGTTGAGGGACGGGGCTCCTGTGGGCTGTGCATACGTGTGCACTGCAGCTAGTGGATCAAACTAATTTAAACACTTAAGGGATCACCTTCTTGTCAACATATATCCTACATTAGGATGAAGTGGCCCTGTAAAGACTTTCATATGTGATGGGGGGAAAAAAAAGGAAAACTGAATCATAGATGTATGCAGCAGAGTGTCAGGATGGAGGACCTGGTGGCCGTGATGAGCAGTCCCCCATTGGAATAAACCACATTTGAAATTGTTTTGCGATAATCCCCGTCCGCAGTTTGGAATGCAGGCCATGAGAGGCATGAGCATAAACTAAACAAAACAGCTCATGGAGGAGAGGGACATTATAAACACTGGCAGCAGCTAGAGCTAAACTGTCTGTTATCCCAACCATGGACTGGTTTTGGTTCCACTGAACATGATAGGAATCATACATAAAGTTTTATTAGATTATATCTCGAGTGCAAACTTGAAACTATGTGAGGGTGACACAAGAGGAAAACAATGAATGTGATGACAATCTGCACATTACAGACTGATATTTCCTGTGTACAAAAGGTCCAGAGAAAGTTTAGTCTGGTGGTGGAGGGAGAATATATCATGTACATTTAGCAATACTTCTCTCCTGCTCTGCAATCAGCCTGCACACCTGAAGCCTATGATCTATGAAGCCCTACATGCTCATAAGAACATCCCCAGGTCCCCAGTTCATTTTGTCGACCTGTGCAGCAACTCACTGATCCCAGCAAACAAAGAATTCGATTCTTTGTCCTCGTATGCTTGCTTGACTTCATGTAACCTGTACCTCTGTGTGTTCCAGGATCATTTGCAGTCACTTCAGCTGCCAGATCTCCAGCCCAGCGCCGCACCACCACTCCACCTACTCACAGCCATCAGCCTGCATCCTATCTGCCCTCACCCCAGCCTGCCTGCCCACAACAAACCACTGCCAAAAGTCACCCTTGGCTTCATCTGTACCAGCTGAGATTAACAGAAATATTTTTCACCATAAAAACTCTGGATCTGTGGATCTTTCGGGTCAGCTTTGGAGAGCCTTGTGACATTTAATAAAAATGCAATACTGTCTTAATACCAGCTTTGTCCACAGCACACAATATTGTCTGCTTGTATAAATATGCAATGGTGTGTTCTATGCAGGTTTAAGACATCGCAGTCAAAACAAAACATATTTTGCTATTTTTTCTCAGACTTGATTGCTACTGATTTCTGTTTTTTATTGCATCTTCTTTGTTATCCACTATCCAGGAGATAATGTTTGTTTTGTGACTTCCTCTGCATTGCAACACTCTTCCACTGGATAAAAGGAAGTGTTAAGTACAACAAAGAATACAAATTTATAAAAATGCCACCGGCACCACACACTATTGTAATTTAAGAAATGGTAATCCTTACTTTCTCATCGTACACAATGCCTGGTCTGATCTCAGGAGCCTGGTAGCCCGGTGTGCCCTCAACTCCCAGAGCCCCCTCGTGAAAGGATTGTCGAGATATCCCATAGTCAGACAGTTTAATGTTGACTGGATCCTTAACCTGGAAGAAGGCACATCCATTACTAAGCAAGCTGAATTAGGTGATGACAAAAATGAGCATAGGCTAGTGCCAATGTCAATGTTTGATATTTTACTTAATTTTCAATAAACCAAAAACTTTTTTTTTTTATTGGCATACACACCTCCAGAGACCACACCAAGATGTTGTCAGATTTGAGGTCACAGAAGATGATGTTCTTTCTGTGAAGGTACGCCAGCCCTGCTGCAATCTGATAGGCTACTTTGAAGGTTAGCATGTGACCAAGCGGCATGTAAGTGGAATCTAGAGAGACAAAACATGATGTCATGTTCCACTTACACAGAAACACACTTTAAGATCAAGATCATGTTAGAAATCACAAGATGAGGATCTCTCTACGTGCTTTTGCCTTTGTGCTTCTCCTCCAGCACTGTGTTGAGGCTACCCAGGGGGGCTAACTGCAGGGCGAAGCAGAGTGGATGAATGCTGATGCCCACCAGACAGACAATGCAGGGATGCTGCAGAGAGTGCAACATACTGGCCTCCTGACGAAATTCAGAGAAGCTCCGATAGGCATTTGCAGACTGCAGATGTTTCACCATTGTGTCTGAGGAAATTGAGAGAGGAGCAAGAGAAACCACCAATTTAAAACATAGATCTGGTTCAGCAAGCGTTTATTCTACTCAGTATTGCCATTTCAATTTCTTCCTTAATGTTACTGAACATAAAAATATGTAACTCCTAATGTGTCAGTCTCAACTAACTAATGTGATCATCGTGTATGGTTTATGCATGACCTCCAACTGTTCCAACATTCTGTCTGGCTTTAATACATGACAAAGCTAAACACTATTGCTATGCAGAGCAGCATACATTGCTTGCACCGAGTTATAAAACTAAAACTAAAATTAATGCTTTGGGGACCAAGGCCTAACGAAACAGTTCCTCCCACCTCATAAGTCTACATTCTTTATTCTATCTGTGTCCTCCTTTTATTGATACTGACTCATAGGAAACTATGCTGATGGAGTATGAGATTACACATAGGAAAGACAAGCTTACATTGTGATGTTCTTATGAGCATGATCACTCCCAGAGCATCTGTTCATCAGGACAGATTCATGGATGACCATGCTTGCACTTTAAAAAACCTGGGAGGTCGTCTATGCATGTGCAATTTAATATTAACAGAGATACCAAATACAAAGCCTGGCTTCAGCAGCCACTGGAAAAGCCACATCTCTTAGCTTAAGGTGCAGAGGGCATAACATTTGAATTCACAGTAATACTAAATAAGGCCTGCTATGGCATTGTTGTGGACTTCTTACTGCCAGACACCTTTCTCCCAGCACACATGGCTGAATAGAACATTAATAGCAGACAATTTGATTTAGGTAGGTACAGAAGGAGAAGGGCAGTTGTATTAATGGTGACTCAGTTAAGCGCCACACCTCTCCTCATTGGTATGCAGCCTCCTAAGCCATTTGACACTTTTGTTAAAAACCATCCACACTGTCAAGACAGAACAAGCCTTTGTACCTGTGTCACTGCTGATTGTTTGCTGTCGACACTTCTTAAAGTGGAAGCGCTTGATTGCCACTGGCAGGTCATGATAGTGAGCTCGGTAGATGATGGTTCCACTGCCGCCCTGTCCAAGGATGTCATTCTCCTCCTCAGAGTAGTCCAGCTGGGCCTTCTCCAGAAACAGCCTGACACAAAGACACACACAAGTGTGCACACACGCAAAAACACAAACGAGTGTGTCAAATTATTATAATGGCTTTAAACATTGGTTTTACTTTATAGAGACATTTCCCTTTTCTTTCAGCTTTGACCTAATGTCATTATGTGCACAGTTTTCTACATAAAAAGAGGGAATACTGATGACCTTTCAGGTGTTTACACTGTAAATTTAATCTCCAACTGAAGTGGTGCAGATAATCTGTCCCCAACCAACAACTAATGGTTAGTGGCAGGTTGCCATGACATTAGAATAATAATGTCACAATAATGTGACAATATTTTGAAATAAATGAAGAAAATCAACTCTTGTCCAAGATCGTCACATGCTTCTGTTTGGAGGAACATAGCGCAAACTGAGAAGACGTATATGGGCATAAATAGTGTGTGCTCTCTTGTATTACCCAGTCATCCAGCTATAAAAGTGGCTCATGTTAGTTGGTTCTTCATTATTTAGAGCTTTATTCATACACGCTGAACAAATATTTGGAGGGGCTGTTTACCCGTTGCAGCAAACATGGGCATGCACTATTTCGAAGACGCAGAGAAATGCTTGCGCAGATGACAGCCCACCCAACAACTTTGCATACACAGTATTTCACGGAGACAAAATGAATGTTTATTCCAATAGCTGAAGGAGTGGCAGTTACCCTTGAGCCCTGACAATACACGAACAGATGCTGTCACTGGCAGCAAATCAGCCGAAACTCATTATATAGTCAAAACCTTGAAGAGCTGCTGACGGTCAGTGTGGGCTTGTTTTACTCATGTTGTGGGAACATAAATCTGCTTTCACAGTCACATACAGATTTAGGAGATCAATTTTTCTAGAGAGAAAAACCTAGCCCTCACAGTACTACGCAATCATTCAACTTTAGTAAATGCTGAGTCTGGGGCAGCTAGACATGGTTTAAAGTTAGGGTTAGATTTAGGCAAGCAGCAGTGTGACAGTTATCGGAGAAGGAGAATGCACAGGTAAGCCAAACAGTTTACAAAGTTGAATTAAAAAAAAGTGGAAATCTAAGGGATTTACAGGTAGAGGACACAAAAATAAAAGTAGACATAAACAGAAGGCAGCAGCAATGTCCTCCAAACAGAAGTTAAACTCCAGAGTAGGGCAGGGTCCAGATGACAAGCAAACATGACACAATACAGGAAAATGTAACCAAAGGAGCTGTCCTGAAGACAACAGAGAGGCAGGACTGCTAAGGTGGACGGCACAAGGACAGGATGAATAAGTGTAGCCAGAAGTGATAAACTTGGAAGGAAGATGGCAACAAGAGCGGGCTGGTCATCTCTGGGTCAAGTGTGGTAAGGTTAGTTGTGGTTGCCTGTCCCAAAACTCTGCAATCTATCTACTGTACATCCCATCATTGTCTGACATTAAGTCAGGAGACACTTTCCAGCCAGGCCGACATCTAACCAACACAATAAGAGGTTTCAGACTTAGTGAGATTGTCCATTAAATGTGAGAGATTACCTCGCAGGGAAGTCAGTCATGAAGAGTTCTGGGACCAGTTCTTGGAGAGGGACTGGCTGATCGGGATGCTGAGGACAGATGATGTAGTCCTTGTCCACAGCAGCCAGCACACAGTCCTCCATGTTAAAATAATGAACCCCTGCTCCTCCACTTCCTCTATCATCCTCTCCATGTCCTCTTTTGTCTCTGACCTGGCCGGGCTGGCTGGCTGGGAGCTCGGCCTGCTTCTGTTGGCCCAGTGAGGCACAGAGCGAACAGGGGGCGTACTGCTCTATGAGGAGACTCCCGTCACTCTCACTGGCTGTCAAAGCTACAAGAGAGGACACCGAGATGAAAGACATGCACGCAACTGAAAACCGACTTGTTGCACCACACATACACATATACACCCAAGAAAATATAATTCTGAATGCCATATTAATTTTTGGCTAATCTAGGCCACTAAATCTGGGCGGTGGCAGATCTATCTTTCTGGAATCATTCAATATTGTTCATAACCACTGATATATAACCTTGATATACTGGTCCAGGCAGGGAGTAAACTATCCTTGCAGAATAAGGCTGGATCACATTCTGGCACTGTGCACACTCTGAGCTCATCTGGGACTTCCCAAGCATACAAATGCACGTTAAACCACCTGTTAAAACCCTATTCAGCAGTGTTCTTGGCTTCCTGATTAACTTGGCTCGGTGAATGCAGTTCAGTCTTTCACACATACACAACTTTTACGTTTTGGCTTTCGTCCGCGACTGACTGAGTCACAGTGGCCTTGGGTGTAGCAGTAATCTCCATGTGTGAGAGGCAATCTCTGTATGTGTGTATGCAAGTTTCTGAACTAAGCCCTAATTATTATATGCAACAATGGACCAAATGACTGTGTGCAATGCCAAACTGTTACAGTTCAGTCTCAAACACCAGCAGCAGGCAGTGAAGAAGCTCTGATAAACCCACAGTACATATTCCCATCATCAAACATCCCAAAGTTATTAGCTAGCTAGTGGATGTACAGGGTCATTTAACAGATGCAGAACCAGGTAAATGGATATATAATTGGAGTGCAGTTTCTCTGACATTGCCTTGTCTCACTTAAAAACCACCCCTGAATGTATCAAAACAAATGAGTACACTTTCATGAAAGATTTAAATAAAACACTAGGATTTAAATCCTGTCTGACCAAAAAGCATCTGTAACACCATTGAGTGTCTGAACAATAGTGAGAGCGAACGTCCACCTAGTGCACTAACCTGGGAACCACTGCTCAATTAGAGAGTTGACATGGTCTGTGATGAACGCCATGGCAGAGAAATCCCTCATCTCCGACTGGCAGATGATCTTTATGCCTCCACTCTTCTTTCGCTTCCAGTTGACATCTGATGACTCAACACTTCAGAGACATAAACAGACACATGTCATCATTTCAATTTCATTACGCTTTCACCGCTTCATGATTCAATCTGTACACAACAGCTGGCATGGACCGACAAGTGCAATTTTTCCCCTCAGAGTTGCTGCCTCTTATTTTGTCACCATGTTATAATTTAACTCGCCATTCGTTAGGTATACCTGTTCAGCGGCTCATTATTACAAATATCTAATCAGCCAATCACACTGCAGCACCGAGCTGCTGAATTTCAAACGGAGCATCAAAAAGAAAGGTGATTTTAAACCTGCCATGGTTGTTGGTGCCAGGTAGGCCGGCGTGAGTATTTCAGAAACTGCTGATCTATTGGGATTTTCACACACAACCATCTCTAGGTTTTACAGAGAATGAGCTGAAAAAGAGAAACTCCAGTGAGCCGCAGTTCTCTGGGCGGATACGCTTTGTTGATGCCAGAGGTCAGAGAAGCAGAAAAGCATATTTGAGCACACAGCATGTCGAACCTTGAAGAAGATGGACTACAGCAACAGAAAACAACATCGGGTGTCACTCCTGTCATCTAAGAAGCTTAAACTAAACAAGCAAGTGAGGCTGGCTTTGTTTTAGCTGGTTTATGCTAAAACAAAGCCGTATTTTCTAACGTATTTAACGTATTTTCTGAAAACATAATCTCCCTAAATCCTACACAATGGACCTTTAAGCATTTGTCTAATGAATTCCATTTGCATCCTTCTAGTCCCAACTCTGACCTGAGGTAACCTCCATCAAATGTGACCAGCAGCCCCTCCTTCCAGTAGATGGTTTGGCTGCGTCGGACTCTGAAGGTGCTGCAGCGGTTCCTCTGCTGGGTTCCGGCGAAGCTGTAGATCACAGAATTCCTGCTTTGCTGGCTCCTGGAGTTTTTCGTTCTGGGCTCAAATGACTGCACAACCAAAACATGTCAGTCCGTGAATGTAAAAAGCTCAAACTGGTGAATAATGAGAAAATGCTGGGTTCAGTACCTGCAGGTCCATCTCTGTGAGACTTATGAGCATCCTGGCGATGAAGCGCTCCCAAAATCCTGCAGGAACGAAGCTCATCTTGAAAAGGCGCTGAAGTGTGTTGTTGGTCTGCTGGCGGAAGCCGTGGATGTCCAAGGCTGGCTTAGGGGGAAGGAGGTGGGGCAGCAGATAGCTACGACACAATAAAAGAAAAAAATATTTAGCATATTTCTTGCTGCTAGAGCCAGAATTGATTCTGCTGTTAGCAGGCTGCTTTCACAATAACTCTTTGCATTATCTGATAGCTTATATGTTGCTACCTCTTGAAGGACATGGCTAACTGTAAGACATGTTGCATATGAGTACTTGCAGTTCCTAAGGTGTTTGATGTATGTGGTATATAGTTAGCAACTATATGTTTACTAGGATTTGAACTGTGTCAATGGTGGTTTCTGGGATTTTTTAAGGTTTTTACTAGGGTGTGGGGGATGTTTATTTGTGTTTGCCAGGGCATTGCTTGGTTGTTGTTATAATGTTCAGAGCAGTTCAGTGTTGAGACCTTGAGTATTGCAAGGAAGTTGCTAAGGTGGATGAAAGAGAGTGCTATAAGGTTGCCAGTAAGCCATAACTGTGAAACATTGTGAAAAACCATTAAAAGACACTGTACTAGGATATGATACGTGCTATCCTTAGCTTTCTGCTAGGATATTAATGTGTGAGAATGCGCATGGAACAGAGAAAAGCTACAATACAAGGACTCACCATATAGATAATAGCTAGACAATGTTTTACCTATTGTTGGCCACAGGCAGAGCGATTTCAAACTTGGCCAGAAACTGGAAATACTGTTCCTCTGTCTTCTGGGTGAACCCCGTTCCCACCAACAACATCTGCGCAACAAACATCACCACAGAAAGTCAGTATCATCATTAACACACGAAACATCACAGAAAGCTCAGCAACCTAAGCCTCACCCTGAGGTCTTCAGTTCGGATCACTCCATTCCTGGCTACAGAGCGGGAGGACTTGAGGTGTACGATCCTCTCAAGGCATTCTGACAGCCACACAGGACACAGAAAGTAGAGGGTACATAGGCCATGGCTGGTGTCCGGGAAGTGTAACAGAGTCCCTGTTTCTATCAAGAAACTGATGGCTGGATGTGGATACAAAGCAAAAAAGAATACGGTCATTCGTTTGGTTTGCTTCATAAATGACGGAGACTGTTGCTGATCTGGGAAATATTCTGATAAATAAGTAATATAATCTGATATGTCACTTGGCAGGCTCGCCTGCTTATATGGACAACCTGACATCATTTAGTAAATAAGAAAAACAACCATTGCCTGCTTATTTGGACAACCTGACAACATTTAGTAAATAAGACAAACAACCATTCCCTGAGGAAGTTAGCCACCTGTTTATACCTTGTTTGTACCTGAAAGTTATTTCTTAGTATTTTCTTTCTGAAGTTTTTGAAGAACGCAGAGAAAACATAAAGACAAGGTGACTAAAGTCTTCAGTGCATGAGCGAAATACATGCACAGCTGTGTTCACAGTTGTTGGCTGACAAATTTTCCATCACTCATACACCGGGGGAACTCCCCCACCCCATCCCATCCACCCTTCTACAGATGCTTTCGAGGTGACTTACTGAACGTACATTAAAGAACTTCCAAAGTTAATTCTATAAATATACTTTTACACAACAAAATGTCTGCATGTAGTTTGATTATTTTCACATTTTAGGTGTTTGATATGAACAGGTCACAGTACCAGTCTGCAGGTCCTCATAGTCTCTGATGTCACTTCCTGGGTTCTGCTCAATGATGTCTTCCAGCTGGGCATTAGTTAGGTACAGGACCTCTCCCTCATTATCACGCCTCTCTTTCTCTGCTATCACTGCTTCCTGAAGGGTCAAGTAGCTCCTGGGAATCTGGTGGACGGGACATTGGTAAAAACCAAAATGTTCTTCAGAATAACAAAGGAAGGACGTTTTTGATCACTTTGACAGGCATGAGATCTCTAGCGGATCTAAACAGAGATCAAATGTCAAATATATACATGTCAAAATGTTATTTTGAGCCTGAAAGGATACAATACTACACAGTAACATCCATACAATGACACTTCTGGTGTCAAAAGTGCAGGACTATAGTTTAAAATACTAGTTATTATATTGTGATTAATACAACTTTTCATTAAGAAATCTATATGACTGATGCATTGCGTATCTTCCGTAACTTCAAGGTTTTCATGTTGCTATGTAAGACGAGTTGTTTCTTTGCAGATGTAAGCTTATTAAAGCCTTTCAAAATGCAATGGTTCATTTTTAAGAAGGTGTCTTCATTAATTAAGCTCCATTCCTTTGTCTAAAAACTTTGAATTGACAAGTAATGTGTGCATATACACTGCTATATATATGTGCATGTGTTGCTGTATGTATGCAGTTACCAAGCACTCTCTCTCTCTCTGTTGGGTCAAACTGTGAAGCTTTCTCTACACAGTCCCACAGTGCCTCACTCACTCACCAGTCTGCCCAGTAGTTTACTGCCACAGGCCGAGCCGCTGTTGCTGTCTTTCATGGAGAGAACCACATTGTAGATCAGAGTCTTCAGACCATCTATGCCCTCCAGCGTTTTACAGGACACTTCACTGAGAACAAAGATATGCAAGTAATAGTTCAGACACATGCTGATTTAACTCATGCAGCCACAACTGGTTTGAATCACAAACAAACAGTGCAGCAGTTTCTTATCAATAGTGAGATGAGTGCTTACTGCAGGTGTTTCCATGTGATGTCAGGGTAGCCAGTGGCTCGAGCCCCTGATGGAGATCGGCACAGAGCCAGAACATAAGCTCTCAGTGTCGCTAGTCTCTCTGTGCGAAACTTCGTGTCAATGAGATCCAAATGTGTTCCTACAACCACCACTGCGGAGTTGGGTGCTCGTGCCTAAGGACCACAGCACACAGTAAGTAACGCGTTTATTTAACATTATTGAAAGAAAAAAACTGCAAAACTGATTTTTAAATTAGAGAGTTCGGAAACCAAATCCTGTTGTGCAGGAAAAGCCCTTTATGACACCATCATCTTTGTTGCGTTTTACAGCCTGTCCTCAGACAAATAGTCAGAATCAGAACAACATATTGTTAATGTTGATTTATTGTATAAAATAATCCCAGTTTTTCACCACACCACATACAGTTTGGAACAGCCCCGAGCACGGAGTGAATCTAGTCAAGAAACGGGGTTGAAAGACACTCAGAACTGCAGTCTCTGAGGTCACTGAGCTGAGATGTTCTGTTTACGTCATAAATCATTAGTTCTATGAGTCTTTGTCGGAAATGTAATTTCTTAACAATGCAGAAATTACAGACAATGCTGCTAAGTCATGAAAGAATATTGTTTTGTACATATGTGCAGCTTGGAGTTCATGCCTAAAGTCAAACTGGGCTTGATTATAAGTGTGGTGCCAGTCAGTAGTTTATGATGTGGATCTCCCAGTGAACACACTTAATAAATGTATTTTATGCTTTATTTTCAGGAATGAATGTTTTACTCTTTAGTGGACTCTTGCCATTGTTAAGTTAAATACTCAGAGGTCAGGATAATGAAGATCCTCATCAGCAGTCTGTAGGTGAGGTAGCTCCAAAGTCGAACCACAATTAAAATAGGATCCGGACTCAAACTGACAGGATCACATCAAGATGAGATGATGAGGCAATAGCAAAATTCATAGGTCAAAGCCAAATGGCAAACAGAGGAAGTATTCATTCTGGGTGGACCAAAATAAAACCATGCATAATTTATGTTGTCAGTAACCACACTAATCAGTAGAAGAAATGCTAGATCTAGTAATTAAAACTTCAATGAACAGTTTCAGTGAGATGACGCAAGCTGTTTCAATATTTTCCCATCGTGTCCTTCCATTAAATGACATACTCTGGCTTATAATTAATTATTGTGGTAAGTTAACCAAATAATTTTCCTCTTAATCAGAACACTCTTCCTGCTCACTGGAAACACAAACACCACCTCTTTGTTCAGCACTGAAAACTAGAGTGTGTGCGCGGTTGCGTGTGAGAAACAGAGCTTAAATTCACCTCTATGTTGAGCAGCCATGTCTGCAGGTTGGCCACAGCCTCCTCTCCAAGAGCGAGGTTCCAGATCACCACGTACAGGGCCTTGTCAGTGAAGAAACACTGGTTCACTGTGGACATGCTGGCTTGACCACCAATGTCCCACACGTTGAACAACACCGAGTCCTTCTGTGTGAAACAAGACGAGAGCTACTGTAGGTCATCTCTAAAGACGGGGAATGAATGAGTGAATATGTGACAATTCGAGCAGGAATAAGAAATATATAGAAAAGATCCTAATTTCTACCAATCCACCAGTTTATTTCATTGTGTTTCCCTCACATTGTTTTTGCCTCCATTGGGTTTGTCCAGCTCCCAGAGGGAGGTGGAGATGCAGCATTCTGCTGGGGTGAAGGGAGAGGCCTTGCCGGTCTGCAGAGCCTCCAAAAGGGCGGACTTCCCCTGCCTCGGCGGACCAATCACAAGCATCTTCAACAGTCTGCAACGCTCTGCTTTTCGTAGATGTGCCCGGAGAAAAGCCAGGACAGACGAAGGACCTGACAAAGCACAGAGGCCAAGATTGTTTTTCAGGATATGCATTAGATTATATAGCCAGATATCAACAAAGCACAGATAGGAGTCAGTGGGAAAAAAGTTTCCCACAGATCAGCAATGTGTTTGCAAATACAAGTGGCTCAAGGCACCTCAGCCTCAAAAGTCAAGTGTGTCTTTACTCAGACAGTACCTTCTTTCCTAACTTCCTGCGGGACATTAGTAATGTGGAGGTCTTCGATGTCCAGCTGCCACAGGTTGGATAGCTGACCGAGCTCTGTTGGAAGCTCCCGGATTCCAGGATTACTGCTCCCACAGCAAGAGAACATGGGTCAGTGATTCACAGTAACAATAAAACATTTAAAGCTACCAAGCATCCTGATGACAGTGACAGTTTCGTATAACTTGGTATCCGTAAATCGTTCCTATTGTCATTAAATGGAATTATTTAGCTACCCACCATAAATCTCTATTGAGAGAATTCTCTAAACTCTCTTTAAGAAACAGTCGGATATACATTCTAGCAAAGTCGCTTTTTGGCAGCAACAAGGAAATCCATAACTTCTAGAAAGTGTAATTATTCTAGAGACAATGTGAGAACAGGGCAAATCGCAGCTTGTGTAAAGCAGCTGCAAACAGCTGCAGCAGGAGAACTGATCTCATACCAAGCAGAAGTTCCCAGGGACTGAAATAAGGGACTTCCAACCCAGGAAGACAAGTTTGTTTTTTTTGGGGTTTTTTTTACTATCTCTTTTTTTAAAAAAATAAATAAATAAATAAATAAATAAATTAGCTATAAAAAAAAAAGTTTTCAAATGTTCTTCAAAGTAAAAAAAAAAGAGAGAAACTGTCATGTTTTTGATCAGATTCTGACCCCTGCAATGGACTGTATTGGCATTATACTTTAAATCTTAAATTAATATTTTCTACATCCAGAACTACAGGACTTGACACTGACTTATAGACAGCGCAGGTTTGGAAAACTTGCAAAGGGTAGCCGATAGGGATAGTTACACTTGAGTTATGAGCTTTATACAGAACATGATCACGGCCCCTGGTGTCAGCTGCAGTGAAACTTGGCAAGCAAGGAGAATTCTTCTAACACAGAGAACAGCGTTTTACATTTTCATCACGAGCTTAGATGGAATAGAAATAAATGAATGTGAAAAGCAAAACATGTGAGCTGCATCTCCTCTTTGAGGATTGTCACTTGTTTAAACCAGTAACAGCAGCATGACAGTGGGGGGAACTGCGGGGGACAACGAACGGGTGAAGGATGGCAGACAGACAGAGAGACTCACTCACTTGGAGAGGTAGAGCTCAGTGAGGTTGTGCAGACCACACACTGATTGAGGAACGCTCTCCAGCTGGTTGTCGTTCAAGTAAAGCACTTCGAGTGAATTCCGCAGAATAATGGGAAACTCTATGGGACACACTGCCAAAAAAAAGTCGGATACGGTCACACAGACACCTAGCAACTCAAAGATGCAGTTTATCAAAATGGAACCACTACTGGTTAATGTACTTGTGCATGGCTAAATTTAAAACATTTCCAGAGAAAAATAATGAGTAAGCAGCAAACTTCCACAGAAGTGGATTCTTGGCAGGATGCAATACTTCTGAAAAGCATGTGAATCTGTGACTTCCATTATGTCAACGATAGAACATGCTGCCTGACCCACACTGGAATTAAAATACATTAATCTATGACTGTTTGAACTCAGAAATAATCAAGTTAGTAGATCAGGGAGTGAAACGATCTTTGGTAATGCTGACATTTGTGCACAAGTGTGAAAAGTTTCAACACATTATTGTGACTAATGAATGGTAGTATCATGAGCGCACCAGGAGGAGGTTGAGCAACTGAAGGAACATATCTGTCCCGACTAGAGCTCTAGGATGTCTTCTAGGTCGTGTTTACTCCCCAAAATCTCCATAAATCAAGAGCCTAGTTTGTTGTATGACGTAAGAGAAGGTTAGAAACGATTTGTTTATTGGCAGTCATACAGAGGCTGGAAGAGAGATGTACCTCAGAGCAGAGGTTACCAACCTGGGGAATAACATATTTTCAGTGGACTGCACAAAGAATTTCTGGGGTTATAAGATGATTGATGAGATAGCAAAGGCTAAAACATTGCGTTGTCTTTACTTTTGTGAAATATTGTATTGTTTCACCTCTGTTATGAGATGAAATGTTGATCACTGGACTTTTAGACAGATTTCTAGCAGCGAAAACCCAGTAAAGTGAGGAGGAATGAGACTGCACAATGACAGTGACTTTGTGATATCTCTGAATGTGACATTGTGAAGGTTAATGAGCTCAAGTATAGAAATTTTAAATTGCAGGGAGACCAGGTTACAAAGGGGTCATCGACGGAGCCAGCTCACAGTTGGTATACTTCTTATGCTTAAATATACTACTTTCTAAACACTTTCCCAGTTTGTGGAACTAAGGCAAGGACAGGACAAAATCACAAGCTTTCACAAACATGCTGATGACTGGCTTTGTCTAATTACATGCATTCAAGTATTGTATTAAATGCAGAGCTACCTGGGTCTGGGTCCCTCCTGTTCCATGTAGTCAAGAAGGCCAATCTCCTGGTTTTGGGCCCTTCCTCTGTTCTGTAAGACAAAATTTGAGTCCACCAATGTTAAGTACAGCAGCATTTAGGAATGACCACAGCCATCGTCTTCTGACTGTGGTGATTGCACACTCTGTAGGTTTTAGCTTAGAAGCTGTATTTATAAATGTGTCTATTCTAAAATATCAAACCAGGTATTTGCTCTGTGTTATGAACTCTAACCCTTTCAGCTACTAGACTACTAAAAATACACTTTTCTTAAAGTGACATAAAGGGATTCAAAAAGACACTGGACTGCCTGAATCGCACCAACTCCACTAGTTAGCAGATCCAGTCAAAATGTTTATGAGTATTCTATTTTGAAATGCTCATGTTGATAATTCTGTATTTGAACCTTTAGGCTTTGAATGCAATTAATCTTAAAATGACAGACGTAAACTATGTGTTTGAAATGAGAAATTAAAATTGTGCGTCTTCACACATAGTGTTTATTGTACTCTGTGGAGTTGTCCAGCGACAGCTGATTCCAGCAGACAGTGTATACACAAGGAAGTGTTTATGTGTGGACCTACTTGCCCAGCTGGTTCCTGGAAAGATCGAGGGTCTTGAGCTGACAGCACTTCCACTTATTGGGGGCTGGGAGTGTTGCAATCTGATTCCCACACAATTTCAACGAGACCAGGGCCTGATGGGAGAATGAGTGGGAGGTGGGGTGAGACACTGTAAACACCACATTCATTTTCATTTCAAGGACAGACAGCCTGCTTACTGTGTCATGGGAGAGGTGATTAGAACAGTGCAGTCCCCGCCACTCCAAGCTAAGAATTATGCAATGATATTAGCGATATCACCAAAGTATTAGGAGAATTTTAAGTAGTGGTAGTCTCACATCACTGAGAGGATTGTTCTTCTCTTGGAGAGAGGGGAGCTAGATAGCTTCCTCGAGTTATCTTTGCCTATTCCAAAGATAACTTGGAACAGACAACTGGGACCAGCAGGGCAGGGTTCAGAGGGCAAATGACCACTAATTGAGTTATTATGGACACCCAACTGAACTGAGTGACATTATTTTTGTCATGAACTGCTATGTTTAGCCAACAAAATACTAGCTACTTTAGGGTGGCGGTACACTGCATTGCGCTGCACAAGGTTTTCTCCAAGCATTTGCATTATTTGCCTGTCTTCTAAAGTAGAGTCATGTAATTTACACTGTGTTCTAGTTGGGCAGCGAGGAAACATTTTTTCAGATTCTTTTTCTTTTTGACACAGAGCAGGACAGCACATCAGGTTTAAAATATCCACTTCCACAATGCATACCATCACATGTAGGCAGGGCAATAAATATTGCAGGACAACACAGGAAAGCTTTCTCTATAACACACTGATGAATTTATTGCTTCAACTACCCATACTCATGATTCACACTGAGTGGACAGCCACACCCAGAGTGGCAGATATTCCCTCTGATGAGACAGTGTGCATTCATGAGAAGACATCACGGGCATAAACAGGACCTTCACTATGGCTGTTATGATCTGCATTCCTGCATTCCAGGTGATCTGACATTGGGTTTTCTGATAAATTTCGTCCTTAACCCTGACATGCATAAAGTCTGAAAAGATTCTCAGCCATCCACGTCATTGTATATCTAAAACAAAGCTGTAACAGAGGCAGCTGGACGTTTTTAGGATTCCTTGAAGACGTTTGACCACACATCCAAGTGGATCCTTCAGTTATAAATGACTATTTCGGAACATGTGTGGGTGGCTTCCACCTGAAAGCCAAGTTAGCAGGCCTCAGTCAAGTGACTTTCACCACATGAGTGGTGAAAAGTCCTTAAGAAATTTCAAATAAATTATCTGCATAAAGGTCAAAGGTGAATATCAGTGTTGTCAGCATGTCACACTATCCGCACATGATTACATTATAAATATGAGAAAACTGGTGCATGCACTAGATTGTCCTAAAATGGGAATATGTGCAAAAATGTGTAGTCTACTTAAGTGCTCCATGATCCATTCATCAAATGTGAGTGCAAACAAAGTGTGCCAAATGTTTCTAACTTGTACCTAACTTGTATGCAATGCAAGTAAAGGCTCGTTTACTGTACGGTGAGAAACACAGAGCAACAGTGCCACCTAGCGGTTACCTGACAAATCACACAGAAGTCTGAATTACTGTTTTATGCCTTATTCTTTGATTTCATTTTGTTTACTCCAGTGAACAGTTAATTTCACTCCAGCTTGACTAAAATTTTTAACAGTTCTAGATAATGGTACCCACCTCCAATTCAAAGATATATGAGGGAAGCTCCTTCAGGTTGTTTTCAGAGAAGTCCACCTCCTGCAGCTGAGTCCTCCAGAAGATGGAGATGGTGTTTGGAAGATTCTCAATCACATTGGAAGACGCCTTACATTGTGTCTGCAAGGGAGAAGACAGTATCAGTCTGTCTTACTAAAGGAAATGGTTTTGTTATTTCATTTACTGGCTTCTTTTCAATTATATGTTGAAAGAGTAAGCACAGTAGATCATGATCCGTTTGGCTTCTTACCAGTGGACAGGCCCAGGGGTCAGGAAAGGTGCTCAGTTGGTTCTTGCTCACATTGAGGACACTCAAAGATTTTAAACGGTGCATGACGGCTGTGGGCAGGCTGGTCAGACAATTGTCAGACACATCAAGCTCCTCCACCTTGCGAAGACCGATCCAGTTAGTAGCTGGCAAATAGGTATTAAAGAACACAACCAAACTCTAAATTAGACAAGTTTAAATGAATGGGAATCAGTTTCAATACTTTTTTATAATTACAAAATCAATAGCAAATTTATGACAATCTCAGTGTATATCTTCCAATGTATTTAAATGGCAAAAACAACATTCAGCTTATTAACAACACATTCAAGTGTTTAACAAGAACATACAGGCAAATTGCTACATTCTCTGGACCTGGACCGATCGTCCTGGACTGGGAAATTTTTAAGCATTCATAGAAAACTGCTGATCAAAAATACTGACTCCACAGACACGTGGATGTTATTTGGCTTTGGTCATTTATGGTTACATTTTAACTGTTTACTTTATATAATTGTCTACTGAACTCAGATTATTGCACGTTTGTTGCAGGTTTATTAATATTTTCCAGAACTGCTTGCATGCAGAACAAATAACTGCACGTCCATATCCAGACCAAAATGTTTCTCTGTTAAATTTGAGGAGTCTTTGGGCTTCATACATAATTAGTGCTATTTTGTTGCTTTTATAAAAGTCCTAAATTGTATATGAAACCCACATTCAGCCAGGCAGTTTTACATGGCTAAAGCAAAGCTGATTTAAATGCTAACCCAGCCCTGGGTTGAATAAATCTATATTAATCTGTTAATCTGTAACAGCTAGCAAAGCTTTTGGTTATACTGTCTATCTTCAATTATGCTAAAGTCGAGGTGACCATATTCTTTAAAAACATCCTTGAAATTGTCTTCCTGCATACAGTAAATGCGTACTATGGTAATATATGAGCGCAGTTAGAACATACTGGTAGGGATGTCAAACAGGATCGTGAGCTGGTTCTTGGCAGCAGAAAGCCTCTGGATTTTTGTCAGATGTAATAGTCCAGGTGGCAAACTGGTGAGCTGGTTCTGAGAGAGATTTACCTGTTGTAAACTAAAGCACATGAAAAAGAGGAACATTACATAAAAACAGGAAATTCATTTTGATACATTCATTGTAATAAAAAAACATTCAGGGCTATATTAGTTGACAGTTGTCTAGATAACCTTTGATAGTGGAACATTTAAGCACTGGCAATTTGAGAAATTTATGACGTTATTCAGTAAGAAGAGGCGATTTGTACTAGTTTCAGCTTTATATCCAGAACATGGATACATGAACAATCCATCACCTGCCATTAAAATAAAACAGGAATGCACAAAAATGAAAGTAGAACAGCTGGAGGCAAGTGTTTAAGCAAATGTAATAATTTGTATTTCATTGTTATTTTACTACCAGTGGGCTAACATGTACATCTCCCAGAGATAATGCCTGTGCAGTCATCCAGGTCATGGTATATCCAGAAACGGATAGAAAGGCAACTAGTGTCAGTGTGTGTATAAGTCCAGTGGCCTTTCTTTAACGTTTTTGGATATACCATGACCTGCATGGCTGATGATTTTTCAATATATATGTAATGGACGCATTATTTCATACTGTGGATAAGACAGGACAGGAAGACGGGAAGACAGGAAGACATGCACAATGTTAGAGTCACATGACATCAAAGATGAACGACACTGACTAGCTGCTGTCCCGGGCTTTGTATCTCTGCAAACACCCTCACGTACCTGGAGCAGATGACCTCCTGGGAGCTGGGAGCTAACGGCAGCTCCTTGAGTGTGTTGTCAGACAGATCTAGAGTCTTCAGGTGGATGAGACCCCAGGGCACCACAGAGGGCAGGGCAGCCAGGCAGTTGGATGACAGATCCAGGTGGGTGATACGTGAGGAGACATCCATGAACCAATCCAGCTCCAGCCAAGGCAGCTGCAGACCACTCCAACACACACTGATGGCCTACGACCACACACAAAAGACATCGATTCATGAACAACGATTTACTCAGAGCTACTGATGACAACTCCAAATAAGGTTTTTACAACCTGAATTATTATACACTGTCATGTCTAACTTTACTTTTATATCAACTTTATATTTATATCCATTAAACTATATAATCGTTACATTCTGTGTTCTAAAACCGGAAAGTACAAGGTAATGCCTCATTTTAAAGAATGTAACCCTGTAGCTTTTTGTAATTAACCATTTTTTAACATAAGGTGGCTTCTTTCATTTTCAGCCACAGATATATACAAAAAATACTTAATTATTGTTTTAACTGTGTCTGCTCCCTATTGGATTAATTAATCGTACAATAATCATTGGAGCTGTGGTGATTTAGTTTTTTACAGTCCTGAGATAACTGAAGCTGGTCTGTTTTTGTCTGAAGCTAAAATGTTCAAGCTTCTGCTGTTCTTCAACTGCTCAATATCCCAAACAGCCTGGCATTTCTCTATCATCTAACTTGTCCATGCCCAAGAACATTCTTGATCAAAAGCGGTTATTTTTTATCACCATTTAAACTAAATATGCTTGGGACTGATCACATTTTAGGCTGAAGTTGATGGCATGAAAATACAGCAACTCCTCACGTTAATTTCTTTTTTTCTGCAAGCTGTCAGTTGTTCTCCATTGTTTTATACTCCACACGTGTGTACACATCTTGCAAAGATGTCACCCAGACATCCAACAAGCTGACTAGAAACATGGTGTATTAGTTTGACGAAGATCTGCCATTAGTGCTCCCTGAGAGTCTGTCTGAGGTTATTGCTGTGGTCAAAAACTAAACAGAAAATAATTATTAGGACCAACAAGAGCACTCTCCTCTTAAATCCTCCCATTTATTGATTAAAGTAAACTGACCTTATCTCCTTCTGCACTGGATGTTTCCTCTAGTCTGAGTCTGAGGAGATGTTTGCTGAAGGCTGGATGGTCCATCAGTGTGTATGAGGAGAATCCAGCTCCATTCTGCAGCAGAAAGCCAGCTATCTCCTCATTACCTACAATGCAAGACACATTATGTATTATTATTTATTCTGCCACAGATTAACAAAATATCTTTCGCCCAGCAGTTCCAGCAGTCCTGTTAATTCATGGCTGGTTTCTAAAGCTGCTTTAGTTGTGCATATACAAGCCATGCCAAAACAGGGAACATTCAAAAGCAAATTTTACATCTCAGATTCAAGATGAATGGCGTGCTCAATTCCTTTTGAGTTTGATTTGGGTGCTCTTCGGTCCAAGGTAGAACATCTAAGAGGCAGTATAGAGAAGGAATTCTCTGATAGCCGAGACACTCCTTAATTAAAATGTCTTTATTACAAAAATGACATGTCCTAACTGGACAACTTTAAAATGCCCACGCGTAGCGGCATGGGGCGTTCTTCAGGGCATAGTGAAGCAGATAGAAAACTGACTTTGCCCTTATAAGATCAGTTTTCTATCTGCTTCACTATGCCCTGAAGAAGGCCCCATGCCGCTACGCGTGGGCATTTTAAAGTTGTCCAGTTAGGACATGTCATTTTTGTAATAAAGACATTTTAATTAAGGAGTGTCTCGGCTATCAGAGAATTCCTTCTCTATACTGCCTCGCAAATTTTACATCTGTCAGACAAAAAGAAAGCTGGAAAGCAGTCATTAAACAGAGGACTGACAAACTGAGGTAATCTGGTGCAAACTCTCCTGCATAACTGGGTTATAACTTGGTCACAACGCTATAATTATGTGTGATGATAGAATTGAATGGCTTTGGGTCATTCAGCCTTGATTTAATCAAGTCAAACACAGTGCATGGCTGAATTCAGTGATACTGTGCTGTGGCCAGTGTTCATATTTTTTGTCAACTGTCAATTGAACGCATAATTTTTCCAACTGTGAGCATAGATGTGACTTTCGCTCAGTCTGGAGGGAAATAACAACGTTCATGAGAAAAAAAAAAAAGTTTTACAACAGCTGTCAGTCGATGTGTGATTTATGGAATACAGCATGGCTGGTGCAGCTGAAAGAGAAGCCGCTGATCCACACAAACAGTTATTTCCTAGTATATGATAAGATAAGATAAGACATGTTTATTGATCCCACGCAGTCAATGATTATTCAAAAAAGCAGTACAGATCCTGGTGGAAAAAATGTGACGGGCTGGGGATGGATGGGCAGGTCAGTCAGAGATTCTATTGAACAAGAATAGCTCAAAGCTGCTCATTTAAAAAAAAAAAAAAAAGAATGGAAAAAATTAACTGTTCATTTTGGAGTCTATGAACTTAGTTCAAAATTAAAAAATGTGAACTAGTTCACTTTTATCTGTGCGAACTGAACTTTGGACTAATTCTTGTTTAGTGTGAACTTGGACAACACTGACTGTGGCATGGATCTTCTCAAATCAGCCTTACTTCCTAGAGCAGTTTAGAACAAGGAACCATAGGCTAACTGTAGATTCATAAGGTATTTGTGAGTTGCCAGGTGTACACATGAGTGAGGAAAGCAAGGACCCCCATTAGCTTGAAAGCCCACATGGTAAAACAAATCATAGCAACTGATTCTGTATTTTCAGGCCATAAATGTTGACAAGGTTTTAACAGAACTTGGTTTTAAATCAATAAAGGAGCAAACTTCACTTTCCCATGGTCTCTGGATTGTATTCTTGTGTGGGTACTTACGTGCTTGCGCAGCAGCATACAGTGGCAGCCCAGTGATGACAGCAAATTCATTACTGTGGATGGCACAGTCCTTGGCATCAGCATCATAGTTATGGACCAACAGACGAACCACATCCAGGTGACCCTGCTGGCAAGATGTGGCCAGCATCCAGTTCAGCAAGTCTCTCCTCAGGCATGGGCCTGCCAGAGAACCAACGCTGTCAGTGGAAACTGGCTACAGCTCAACAGTTAAATAGACATCTACTACTAAATTATGCACAGCAAAGCTACACTGTTAGAGCAACTTTTTTTCAGTCAATGCCACGAGACAACCCAGATGACACTGCTACGACATTACCAGGATTATCCTCAGATTTGACACAGCTCTTCTAGAAACGGGGATTTACAACATTAGCCCTGGCTGAGTAGCAGTAAATAACTAGTAAAGAGATTTTGACATAAAAAAAAGGCAATTATTTGAAGCATTCGTTTTATGAGCAGTAAGTAAAATCACGAACATGCTGAATAAACTTCTCATCATCTTCATCTTCTCATCAACTTCTTCATCATCTTAATTGTGTCACGGCTGCATGTCACCAACTGGCTTATCATTTAAAATACATGTTTAAGCAAAATAACAGGCAGTATCTCATGAATGCTGAACTACACATTTTTTCCACCTACCAGGTATGGAGTCCAGTAGCTCTTTGACCAGGCTGGTGTGGCCATAGTATGCTGCCAGGATGACTGGGTTGGTGTTGGAGGGCTCCTGGGGCACAGTGATACGAGCTTCTTTTAGGAGGTAACGCACAGTATGTAGATCGGCATGCTGAGTGGCCACACACAGGAGACGTGCCTATGACAACACACACAATGAGAACACTTCAAAACCAGTGAACCTCGGCCACTCAGAGCAGCGTGGAACTGAAACACTCCCCGAGTCTCCCCAAGAAACACTCCCTCCATCTAAGGTAAGTATCTATCTATGTACAGATATGTTGAATTAAAAATACATTCCACCAATCAGAAAACATACACCGATCAGGCATAACATTATGACCACCCTCCTAATATTGTGTAGGTCTCCCTTGTGCCTCCACAACAGTTGTGACTGATTAGAGAATGGACATGGGCCTTCTGAGGGTGTCCTTTGGTGTCTGGCAACAGAATGTTGTTAGTGGGGGCCTTTGGGTCCTATGGGTTGAGGGGAGGGGCCTCTGTGGATCATCCCACAGATACTTGATCTGTTTGGATCTAGTGAATTTGGAGGCCAGGTCAACACCTTGTTCTGTTCTTCATGTTTTTTGAGTTGTTCCTAAAGCGTTTTTGTGTGTGTGTCTGTGTCAGGCTGCATCCTGCTGGGGATGGCTGCTGCCATCAAGGAGTGTCATTGCTATGGGGTGGGGGTGCCTGGTCTGGTCTAGGTGGGTGCTACATGTCTAAGTAACATCCACATGAATGCCAGGTCCAAAAGTTTCCCAGCAGAACACTGAATTGCCTCAAGATGGTCAATGTTATTTACTTCTCCTGTCAGGGGTTTTAATGTTGTGGCTGATCAGTATATATAACAGCATTATAATGTTTTTCTGACTTCACCAATCAGCCTTTTTTTTCATAAAGTTTGAATAACTAAAGCATTATAAGAATTATATTTCCCATTTCTTACTGCAGGTCAGGTGCATATTCTGATCCCATCTATAATCCAATCTCTATTAATTTATTTTTACATATTTTTGATATTTGCTGGATGTTAAACCATGTATATGTCTATCATGTGTAGTTAAGTGGTTAGAAATCAGTGTAAAACATTTTGATTGTCTGGCGGAATAGTTTGATGTTGGAGTCCTTGATACGGAAAGTGAGTCTATCAACAAATATATGAGCATAGTTGGACAAAATCAATCTTGGTGATGATCCTTATCTGACTAGATTCCATAACTTTCTTCTGCATCTGACAGTCTTCCTCAGCAAAGGAAAAAAATTAAGTTAGTTTGTGCTTTCAACTCTTTGACCAAGTTGTGTTCCCCCTTGTGGGCCATTTGGTGTGTGCACCAATGGAAACATTGGTCAGTGTTTTATGAGCTGCCAATCAATGATGGATGAAATTATAGTGTTAGGTCAGTTTGCGGTCTCATTTCATCTTATTAAATTTTTAAGTTCAAGTCTCAGTTTCAGGCTTTTAGGAACACAAGTCCAAGCATGTTAAAAAAACAAACAAAAAAATACTGTTGAGCCTCAGCAACAAGAGCTCCAGACCTCAACAACAAAGTATTTAAACGTCACATGTTCTCCTGCTTCCTTTTGTTTCGTTCACTATTAAGTGTGTGAGACCGGTTTTTCAGGTTTAACGGTGATAACGTTTCACACTCCTTACTTTAACGATACCAGTCTTTTCCATAAGCTGCTGCATTTTCTGTTACATGTAAACCCATCAAGATACAGAACAGTCCAACCAAGTTAATGTTACATCAGGAGGGTAATTAAGGGGAAAATACATTTAATAAATCAGTCTTCAAATGTTCCTGGTTAAAGATAAGACAAGATAGAATAATGCTTTTATTTATCAATCTTGTAGAATCTTGTATCAATATTTGGTATTGCATACATCAGGCACAGACTGGGATGAAGAGTCAGTCGACTGATATCTGAGCTGGATGCAAAACTCATTGGAAAGAGTTGAGTTTTCATATATGATTCATATGTTTGCTCAAGCCCCCCCACCAATGATATCATCAAACTGGGCTGAATTCAACATTCTGTTCAAACTGGACGACCTTCATCTTCATCCTCAATAAGGCTCATACTGACTAGTGGAGCATAGCCAACTGCCACTCTCAAACACGAACCCTTGGCTTGTATGCTAATAGTAATACATAGCACTAACTGCATTTAAACCATTATCTCCTGGACATTAGTTCCTGCTCCGGGAAATCCCATGTTATTGTTATTCTTAAGACATCAGACATAAAGCAGTTCAATACCTCAGTGAGACATATAACAAGATACAGAAGAGCACAGTCTTTTACTCCTTTCGCTAAATGTTGAACGTATTAACTACAAAAATGTGTTTCTCATAGTGTTATTTTCTGCTAAACAATTCAAATAATCAATCCCCAAATTTAATCCTATCTCAACTACCTAATTACTGAACGTTTTCCAGCTCAGCCACTCTACACGGGATACATGGAACATGGGTAGTGTCAAAACAGGACGGCAGAGTGACTGTTTCTATTCAGTACTCCAGTAAGTTATCTGCTGCAATTTATGGCCCTGATGTTGAATATTATCGAAGTCGGCTAAATGTACCTTTGGACCTTTGGGAATATAGGTTGTTAAATGAATTTATTGTGAGTAGGCTGCTGTGCTGCTCTGAGTAGGCTGCTCTGCAGGCTGTACTGCAGCTGGGCAGAGGCTGTGAATATATATAGCTGAAATGTATTAAAAGGAAAAACCACGATGGTGACGTGGGGCTCTGTAAAAAGATGAAAGATGAAAAAGCAGGAACCACAAGCACGCACAACTTGGGCTTAAATCTAACATCCACATGCTAATATAATCACAACATTCATGTTTAGCAGGACAGAGTTAACCATCAACACCATGTTGTCATGCTAATATCAGATAACTAGCACAGCTAGGGCAGACTCGATCTGTAGCTTTACAAGTATCTGGTTATACATTAAATAGTTAATCTAGCTAATCTAAGAGTTGGACATATCAGAACTTTGACCTATCATAACAATCCAATGTAGAGATTCTATTGCTAAACCAGCAAATACACAAAATGAAGGACTTGTATGTTTCATATTTCGATTTGATAATTTAACCATAAATACCTAAATATTTGAAGTTATTAGTCTAACAGACTGAACAGTCAAACTGACTTTGTGACATTTATGCAAGTTAGAAATGTAGACTGTCACATTTTTAATGCTTCCTGTATTTATGCAACGAGGCATCCTTGGATCTCCTGGAACTTGATAACAAACCAATCTGTTACACTGGTACAGAAAGTAGGCCAGAGTCTCTCCTGACGCCTGAGAAGGATGCATTTCCAAATAACAGCAGTACACCCACCCACCCCTCGTCACACGTCAGTAAACACAGTGCACTGCACCACTGCAAGAAACACTCTCTATCTCTGCAAGGAGTAACGCAACGATGACACAGGAATAAGAACAAAGGAAGGGAGAAGCACACATGAAAGACTGGCAAATACCTGGGTGAATGACAAAAACAGAAAGTATTTCTTTGCTACGTAGGAATAGATGTTTAGTTCCTGAAAAAAGACGAACTCTCCATGCAAACTTAAATTTAATTCAGTTTAAGAATACAGTTTTGTCCCAGACATCTCTGTGAAATGTATTTAAATATAATCTGAAAACAACATTTAGTTGTAATATAAACTTCAGTATTGAGTTTTTAAATTTCCCCTGACCCTCTAACCAGTCTTGCATGTTTCTTGCAAAATTGAATTCACTTTGTCATTGTGGGTGAGAAAACAATGACAATTTTAAACCATTTAAAGTTAATTCTACAGCAAAATAAACTATGTAACGGGGTGTAAAAGTATGGATACATTTGAAGTGACTGTATGCAGAGAAAAAGTCTGGAAAGTCGAAAACTGAAAAATGTGGATTTCAGAAAACAAATAGCCTTCTCCATACCATAACCTCATTGTTTCCATCAGAAAATGTTAATTGCATGTAAATGACAGAACAATTTGGATGACTTGCTTATTAAATGTGAGGCAGTTTGCTTACATAAATACAGTCTCTTCACACAGTTTCAAGAAAACGTGCATTTTATGATTCATTTGTGATAAATTTTATATTGTGTGTATCCTAACTGATTTATTTCAGGGGTATTTATGGGTTCTGTTTTGATTTAGCACAAAGCCAGCAGGGGTTAAAGTGGCACACAATACAATACTCAAAATATGGGATTCTGCATCCACAGTAATGCCGTACAAGAGTATGTAATCTATGTTATACCATGCAAAAGCAAAGTGATACTTCAGAGAAAATCAAGTTCAACCAAATTGTTAGAGTGCGCATGACCTCATCAGGTCCCCGCAGAGATTTTCTATTGTGCTAATACTAATTCTGGACTTTGGGTAATTCCAAAACATTAAGCTAAAGCCATTGTTTTGTTGACTTGGCTTGGTACTTTGAGCTATTCATGACTCACTCCACCGTGACCACCGTGCTTCACCATACTCGTGGTGTTTTTTTTTTTTGTGATGTGCCATGCTGTTTTGGTGCCAGGCATGCTTTCATGCAAAATGTTAAATGTTGGTCTCATCAGACCATATCATATTTTTTCCACACGGCCCAGATAAGATCCTGTCTATGCCTTGCTAGCTCTTGGTAGTAGCATGCAACCATGAAATCCTAAATCCTGCCAGAGCAGCTGGGATGTATTAAGCTAACCAGAGTCCTTTCAGGTGAAGACAGGTGTGTGTGCTATTTCACATGAGCTTGGTGTAATGTTGATTCTGAACACAGCTACCTGATCAGTGTGGACACTTTATTTTACAGTTTATTTTATTTTATCTAAAATGTCACTTTGCCTTTCAGTGGCTTTG
The DNA here is from genome assembly GCF_963514085.1 of Chelon labrosus. Classification (NCBI taxonomy): domain Eukaryota; kingdom Metazoa; phylum Chordata; class Actinopteri; order Mugiliformes; family Mugilidae; genus Chelon; species Chelon labrosus. The sequence goes on along the minus strand of NC_140339.1, from coordinate 28,821,919 downwards.
GTTCTGATATATTTATCAATGTTTTTGTTTTGTGGGAAATTTGTTTCTCAGATTGCAAAAACAAAAAAAATAATTTGAAGCAAGGTTATCCAGAGAAGATTTATTGAGAGCAATGAGCTCTTCTTCAGCAATGATCTTATGGTCTCTCCTTCAGACTCAATAAATGAATACCAGAGAGCTGGCCAGTACAACCACATTCTGATCTGCTGATCACTGAGCAGATCCACAGGAGCTGTTGGTAGTTAATCAAGGGCACTTCAGGGCGTCTTTCTGAGTACCAGGCTCCTATTGTCAATTGCCTGGCTTGCAGTGGCCTGGCTTGTAGTAGTTTATTAACCTGATCAAAGACAAGGGTTTATGAAGTGCAATTGTAAAAAATGTAGAGGGTCACCATCAGGGTCATCAAGAAACACAGTGCAACCATCGACAGTGTGTGTTTCTCGATGATCCTGATGAAGGCCACAAACCGAAGCATGTTGGTCTAATAAAGCTGTTCAATTTACTATAAGGGCTACTGCATTCTGGACCTTTCTATAAGACTGTTTCCTCCTCCATGCACCTTGGTAGCAGGTGAAGTCTTGCCAGAAATTCACAAGAGATTACTCATATCTCACCCAACTGTATTAGAGCTCTGTTGCACGTATAGAATATAGTCCAATTAAAACCATTTTTCATTAAAATGTATGACAAGCTTAACGGACTAATGTTGTATTAAACATATAATGGTATCAACTATAGCCAGACCACTAGTGCAGTTGTTACTCACCCTGTCAATGTGGGGCATCCCTACGCTGCATTCCCTACAACAAGCTTGCTGAATCAGCTCCCTGGCAACCTCTTCTTCTCCATCTTCATAAGCTGCCTGGATGTTCTCCAGAGTGGGGGAAGGAACCAGTGCAGAGTTGGTCCCGGTACCCTCCACCAACGATGCTTTGGCTCCCATTTCCTCCCCAGGGCCTGACAACACAAAATTAAAAAATACTACTTGTGAGGAGGAATGGGATCATACAGAGGCTCATGGCAGCATGTTGCAGGTTGAACACATTGTATTACTGTAGTCCTGTTAGCAGCATGCAGTCGGAACTAGGTCATCTTATTAAAGAATGCTCTCATGGCTGGAACTACAGTGCAGCTGACTGGATTAGTGCACACTGTGAAACAGTAATAGCTTCTGGTGGCAGGTGTAACAAGCACTTAATACTCAACTTGCATCAGTCAGAGATATTTGCATTTAAATGCAAAAACAGTAATACTCTTGGACTCCAAAGGCCAATACTGAGTATATGGTCCCCATTGTCTATATTCCTTTTTCTTTTCTTTTTTCAGGATTCATGTGTAAAACTGAATCAGTACACAAGAACAACAAGCTGACATTTGTGCAGCAGATAGCCAAGTGTAAATTAAGCGAATGCAGTAAGAAATACAGTACATACTCTGAGGTGTTCTGCTAATATAAACATACAATTTACCTAAAAGCCGAAGTAACATATGAAAATAAAATATAACCAACTCATTTTTATGATTTTATAAAAGACAAGACAATAACATTGGACTAAAAACATCATTGTCTTTAACACCACATAACAACAAAAATACAAAACAATGCTCTTTGATCAACACACAGCGTAATTGCTGGTGTGTTCATTGTGTTATTGACTTATCACACTGTAAGGTGTCTTTTGAATGAGTCTGATGCAGATTTACGAAGCCAGAGTGACTCTTCCTGCAGTAAGTGCTGTAATCAAGACCCTCTGTGGATCAGGTTTGTTCCAGTGCATCCCACAGATACTTGATCAGTTTGGGATCTAGTGAATTTGGAGGCCAGGTCAACACCTTGTTCTGTTCTTCATGTTTTTTGAGTTGTTCCTAAACTGTTTTTGTGTGTGTGTCTGTGTCAGGCTGCATCCTGCTGGGGATGGCTGCTGCCATCAAGGAGTGTCATTGCTATGGGATGGGGGTGTCTGGTCTGGTCTGGTCTAGGCGGGCGGTACATGTCTAAGTAACATCCACATGAATGCCAGGTCCAAAAGTTGCCCAGCGGAAAATTGAATTGTCACAAGATGGTGAATGTTATTCACTTCCCCTGTCAGTGGTTTTAATGTTGCGGCTGATCTGTGTATGCAATGTATTGTTGTGACTGATGTAGTGTTTTTGTAAGCAATGAAATCTAAGTAAGCGAAGTTACAGGAAACTGCAGCTAGCATTAGCTCAGCTTCTCAGTGGTTCTTTTGATGGGTAAGCTTCTCTCAGTCCAATCTTTCATGGCCCTAATGCCATATCCACAGACAACAAGACCTTGAGGAAAATGATTATCTGGTCTGACGAGACAAGAATTCAACACTGGGCAAAACTCCAAGCACTATGTCTTGAGCAGGCATCACTTAACTACTTACGGACTTTGTGGAAGCAAGGTAGTGGCAGCATCATGTTGTGTGAGTGTTTCTCAGCATTGTGGCTGAGGGAGGAGGGATGAATTCAGACAAATAAAGAGAGGTCATGAAATAAATTTAAAAAAAAGTTCAAACGATATAGGATAGAGGCAATAGTTCACCATACAGTGTGAGTGACCTGACGCATACAGCCAAGTCAACATTAGAGTGGTCTCCGGCCAAGTGTCTGTCGGTCATCTGACTCTGGACAACCCAGCCAATTTAACCCCACCACTTCATTCAAGTACCTTACAATCTGAAGACATTTGAGAGAATCTTCCAGGAAGAATGGTATAAACTGTCCAAATCAAGGTGTGTTTAAGACTGTTTGCCTTTTCGTATACTGGTGCTAAGAATTCTTGGGCATTAAAGTTCTAATTCTGAGTGCGCAGAATACAACTAAGCATGTACTGGTTTCTGACAACTCTGACTAAATTATAAAAAATAACACGAAGATTTCTTAAAAAACCACAAACATGCATACTAAAATGCACAATGACAGTTATGTTACAGCTGAGGCATCCAAATGAGGCTAGAGGATTTCCTCTCAGCTGTGAAAAAATTAGGCATCAGTGAACTTCCGCATGTTGTATGCAAAGAGGAATATACATATACTGTACGTCTATGCTGACAGTTGGGAATGGCAAGTTAACAGGTTTACCATGTTTATTTTTGGAACTGATTTGGCATAAAGCACTATGCATACTGCGCTGTAATGTCTGGATCAATATGGTTAACCATCTGCTTGTAATTCAAGTAGCTGAAGCACAAACTGACAAATATTGCCCTCATCATGCTGGTGAAGCTGAAACTCACAGCTCACTCAAACCGGTTATTCATTTTCAAGTCTGTTTGTGTGGTTATTCACTTCGCTTTTCCTCCGTTATTCATTTCCTCTTTCAGCTGTGTCTGAGCTGCATGTGTCTACTTTATGCAGCCCAGTGGTTCTTTAAATAAATAATTAAAAAAGACTTGATGCTTAGGCTATTTGAGAAAGCCTGAGGGAGTGAAACCATTAGACCCACATTAGACTCACAGACCTCTCATCCACCATCAATGCTCCCCTATCACAGCCTTACAGAAATAGCATGGGAAAGCTGGAAGAAGACCTTGAGAATGATGAGGTGGCCAACATCACCCCATTATTAAACTTCCCTTTTCCCTTGTCCATTGGTCCATTACTTCTGAATAACATGAATAAACCGGAATTACCACCCCAAAGTGGTATTACTTCCGTGTCTGTCCAACCTAGTGTAAAGGACAGTGAATATGCAGTGAAAACTTCGAAAGAATTTATTTATTTATTTATTAGTGTTTTTGCAGAACACCACAGTGAAGACGACCTTTAAAGTTTTTTGATATAAAATAAAAGCTGTTCAAAAACGCAACAAAACCAATCAAAACACTGGATTGATATTTTGTTTAGTACCTTAACCACACAGATTTCTTGTGTTATCATAAAAACAATGGAGTCAAAGCATAGAAATCTTCTCACAACAAACCACCACAACTGCTCATACCTGGCTACTACAAAGCCATTTGATGAGATCATGTAGTCCACTGAGCTTATTTATTCTTTAGAAATCTAGAAATTAGAAGTGAAGACGGCCAATTTGGCAACACTGAGTCTAACGGCCTCTTCAGACCATGCATAATGATCTGATCTGGGCTATCCGATTGCAAGAGACCAGCTTTAGGTACATGTGTTCAGAGCTGGCACTAACATGCATCGCCAGATCCAATCTCAGTTTCGTGCTCTGTATGCAGATAACCCCAGCATCATCTGAGGGGGGTAGGTGATTGTAACATGCAGACACATGCGGACCCATGTAACACTGACCACCTCCAAATGTGGTCAGAGATCACATCTCTCAAATGCGATCTCAATGCGTTCTGGAGGTGTTCACGCCTGTCTTTTACGTGATCAGATTGTCCAGATCTTAATGCAAGGTCTGAATGGGTCCAAAGTGAAAGTCCGTGCCAAATTCGAAGAAATTCAGTCAAGGCATTCCCATCATATCACATTCATAACAATGGGATGAACAAATGTACAGGTATGTATACAGATGAATGAACACCCTCCAGCCAGTCATCAGCTATTATCAAATAAGGTTTACGAACAGTAGTCACTAAAGATCACTGTGATTAGTAATAGATGTGATCAGAGAGGAGGGTAGAAATGAGACACAAGAACCTGTTACAGAAAAGTAAGACCTACATTTTTATCTACTTTATGTGTCCTGTTACAATTCTCAATTCAGTCTTGCTGTTATAAAGCAACACTATGCTGTCTCTGGTCTCTTTTTCCCAAATGTAAGATTTGTACACAACACTGCATGAAACCTACCAGAATCATCATGTGAGGGTGGAGATTTCTTGGCACTAAATACTGTGTAAGCAGCTGGCTTTGAGCCAAAGGATCTTAATGACACAATGCAGAAACAAATTCAGCATAACACTAAAAAAAGAAACTGTTTAAGGTGGATTGATCAAGTCACGGCCAATACCTAATCTGCTTAATGAGGTCAGTGGCAGACACTGACTGATACCTGATACTGATACCGACTTGACAGATTACATCAGTTTTATTTTTAATATCAAATGACTAATTATTCTCTTGATTAATCATTAACCTTTAATCAGTAACATCATTACTGGTGTATAAATAGTGAAAACAATGGGTTGTGGCATTTCACAGTGTCCCACTGGCCAAGGTGACCATCGGTTAAAACCAATTTTGTATTTTTTGCTTGTATTATTAATTAAACAATGACTTGGTTATGATTAGTTGTTGTCAATGCATACATAAAACGGATTAACCAACTAATTGTTTGAGCTCTATGTAGCATAACACACTTCTATCTGAATGTTGTCTGGAGGTACTGGACCAGAGGTCATTATCCAAATAACATATCCAGACATACATCGATCAGCCACAAGTAAATAACATTGACCACCTTGTGACAATACAGTGTTCTACTGGGAAACCCTGCTAACGACATTCTGTTGCCAGACACCATGGGACACCCTCAGAAGGCCTATGTCCATTCTGATGAGTCACAACTGTTTTGGAGGCACAAGGGAGACCTACACAATATTAGGAAGGTGGTCATAATGTTATGACCAATCGGTAGAAATTAGACCACCACTTGGTATTGAATGGAGATGAGGTAAAATTCTCAGTTGATGGTAGTAGTATTCAAAAACATACCCAGTACATTCAGGATTCTGTTCAGAGAAACAGCTTTGGAGTACCTTATCAAGTGTAATGTAAGGCACGTACTTAACAGCTTCACTGCTTAGATTATGACTAGGGACGTTTGCTGAATGTAGTTCACCCTCGTTCTTACCTAATGCTTTCTGTTCATCCCTACGGTCTTCCTTTGAATGTAACCAAAGAAGCTGTCAAAGCAGCAATGAACACTTCAAGGATTATAGAGACTTAAAGCGCTTAAGAAGCTCATAGAATTCAATTTAGTGTTTCCAGCGTATCCCTGTAGCTCTTCACACTCCTCTCTCAGAAACTGTTCCTATAATTCTATAAATTCTATAATTGGAAATTAATTTCTTTGATGTAAACTACAGTGCATTCTCTTTGGCAACTATGTCAGTTTAAATTTCTCCTACATCTTTGTCTCATCTCGTCATGCCAAGGGAATTTCCACCTTAATCCTCTCAACACAAAGCATTCATTTAGTGTTTCACTTTCACTCTGCCAGTGCTGGGACACGATAAAGAGACAGTTGCAATACACACCCACTGTAGAGACCATTTAATCCTAATGGCAAACACACAGGCTGACACATCACTAACAGGGCAAACTACTGCAAATTAATCATCACATACACAACCAAAAGACAATAACTGCATTAACACTAGTCTGACTGTCAGGAGATTCTATTATAGATTATTAACACTAAGTGCTCGATGGTCCCTGAACGTGCAATGGAATCAAGAGTGGCATAACTCACACATTTGTAAGATATACATATTTATAAAAAAAAAAAAACAGTATACATGATGTACCTGCTGGAACATTGATCTTAAAGGCCCACAGACAGTCACACCACAGACTTAAAACATCAACCAACATAAATTGCACCCCTAAAAATGCTTTAAAAAGTTATAATCCTCCAAATGTCTCTAAGTCTTCTTCTCTAAGTCTGTCTTCAATGTCTCTTTTTGATCTGGCAAAATTTCAGCAATAGCTATTTATTGTATTTATATTTGTGATTAGCTCGCAATATTGTGCTTTGAAATTTCATTTCAAGACACTTTAAATGTACTGCTTCAAAGCAAGCTTGGGAGGCCATGGTCCAAATCCTTCTGTCATTTGTCTTCTAAATGTAATTCACCACATGGATCTACAGACCACACTGGCTGATCCAGATCTGTGTCGATTAACTGCAACAAGAATCAAAGCTCAGTGCAGAACATCTTTAAGGCTCAGCCAGTCCTACATGTGCAGCATATAAACAACGCTGCAGTCAGCATTTAGCTCTGCCCCTCTCCTCCTTTCGCCTACTAACCTGCTCATAGCGAAGAAGCAAATCCTTCTCTTCGCCCTGCCTCCATTACATCTAGACCTGATCACTTTCCTTTCACGGCATCGCTTTAGTTTGTTGGCGTGGTTTCTACCCAGCGTCCTCAATCATCCTGGCTGCGCTCCTTAGATGATCAGTTACAGACTGAGGAGACTAGCGGGATGGGAGACGCTGGGCGAGAGAGGTAGTGGAAGAGGAAGGGGGAGGGGGACGCAAGGAGAGGGATGGGGATGATGCTCCTTTGTTAAAGAGCCCCGCCAGCTTCTGAGCTTCCAGTCTTTCCTGATTTTCACTTTCTGCACTATGATCTACTCTGAGTTTCACAGTGGAACCTTTATAGGAAAAATAATCCCATCACAAGTCCAGCACAAGTTTGCCTTATCGTATATCTTGTTTTGACAAACAGTATTTACCAAGACAATATAGAAAGAAAATAAAATCATAACAAGACAAGATGAATGAAGAGGCTGCAACAAGACAGTTATAAGCATGCTGTTGTTTAATCACAAGTTAAGCAAACAGGAAGAGTATTACTTCACCAATCTATGAGTTAAAAAGGACCAGTACCTCCACTTCTTAGAGCTGCTGTGGAGAGGTTTTAAGTGTACTGTATAAGAGAGGTAATTGTCAGCCTTTATCTTTATCTTTATTATGCCCAGTGGAGACAGAGGTTCAGGCCCTGTTCAAAGTAGCATAGCTCAAAGAATAGTACAAAGAGAAACCTTTAGCAACATCAAATGGAAAAACATCACCATCTTTCACTCTAACTGTATTGCCTGACACATTTCTGTGAGACCCCACCACTCATCCACAGCTTTTCTCCTAGTTGACACCGAACCATCAACGGTCCGAGGCCAAAGGGGTGAACACACCCCGCCAAAACTAGTTTGACACTTTTTGGTTAAAGCTACGTAGGGCCTCCGATGCAGCTTGCACCAGTAATACAGAAAGGAATATCTAAAATTGTGTCAGAGGATTTGAAACCAAAGTTATCTCAGCACCTCACATCTGGATATATACACAGAACTCATTGTGAAAGAGATTCAATAACATTATAAACAAAAATTTGCAACAGCCACAGTACATCCATTTTCGCACCTTATCGTTTATCGTTCCTATGTACATTTACTTCTATTTCTTGTAGAGTTGTACATATGCAAATCTTGTATATTTTTGCTTATACTATTGTATTTTATTTATTTCTTTGACTATCTTACACCCATTTTTCTTTTTACTAGTGTTTTTTTTTTAAAGAGTGTTTTTTTTTTTAAAGAGTGTTTTTTTTTTAAAGAGTGTTTTTTTATGTGCAACTGAGCTACTGTGACCAAGCGATTTCCCCAGTGGGTCAAAAAAGCCTAGGTGTAAGTCTAAGTCTATTGTAGCAGTGCTTAAATGGCTATGGTTAGGGCAAATGAAATGAGCTGCATGCTGCACCAAAACCTATAACCAAAATCTGTGACTAAGAGAAACACAAACAGCCACCAATTTGTTAAATTTGAAGAAACATTGATTTTTCTTTCATTGTCTTAAAACTGCACTAACTGTGGTAGCGTCTGTGCAATCGGTTTTACTTTTTAATTTCAATTCTTCTTTTTTTCTTTTTTCATTAAAGCAAACACAAACTAATTGCTTTGATAGGTTTATATTCACAACTTGTTCTATAGTCATTTAAACGTCAGCATCATTAAATCAAAGTAAGTCTACAGTTATTCTTCTGTGAAGTAATCTCATAAATGTGAACCAATATTGGGTTAGCCTGTCTCTCAGTACTGACTTCACAACCCTGACTGTGGCCAGCAAGTCCACAGGATCCAAATAGAGAGCATTCTTTTTCCTTTTCTTTTCCTTTCAGCAAATATTTACTCAAATTTAGGCAAATGATGTATTTGTATTCTTTGGGGGCTGTTTTTAGCAGCAGTTTAAGCTACAATGGTCCACTGGTGTGTTTTGTCAAGGGGCTGTATGGAACCTGACATTATTTACAGCTGAATAAGTGGCTTACTCCCTAAAGTAAATGATCTTGTTTTTTAAGTGCATTTGTTACAGTGAATGTTATCCAAACAATGCTTGAAATTCATGAGAATTAAACAATCAAAATCAAAATCAAAATCAAAGCTAAGGCAATATAGCCCAAAGCTTTGTATGACAATGATGCAAACAACATTAAATATAACAGTGAAAAGGGCCTTTCCACTCACTTCACCTTAGACAAGGCTAACCACAGGGTACTTGTAACCATGGTAACTGTATCATTTCACTTCATAAAGTATTTACACCCTTTCCCCTTTTGTACCCTTTACTGTGTTGCAGATTTCATTTCAAATGGATTAAATTGGCACTACTTCACGATCTACACTCAAAGAGAGATATTCTGATACATTCTGAGCTTGTCAATTCCTCTTATTGATGCCGGGCTGTGTTTCTGACAGTAACGCATTGCAAAACAATGATGTCAAACTCTTGCATCTACGCTCCAGGAAACTTGCAACAAGGACTCATAGCGGATGGAAAGCACAGTCAAAAGCTTGGCTTCATTTCGCAGTGAAAGATGAAAACAGTGCTTGTTGGAATGACTGTAAAATGAGGTTGGAAACACCGGCAATATGCTGAGCCATCATTCCAGGTAACACGGGCTGCCATGTGTTTGACCCACTACAATGCATGAGAGCCACTGGTTTGCAACTGAGCAGCAGGTCCATTACAAAGGGAAAAATACACCGATCAGGCATAATATTATGACCACCTTTCTAATATTGTGTAGGGGTCCAAAACAGTTGTGACTCATCAAAGAATGGACATGGGCCTTCTGAGGGTGTCCTGTGTTGTTTGGCAACAAAATGTTGTTAGTGGGGGGCCTTTGAGGGGAGGGGTCTCTGTGGATCATCCCACAGATACTTGATCAGTTTGGAATCTAGTGAATTTGGAGGCCAGGTCAACACCTTGTGCTTTTTTTCATGTTTTTTTTAGTTGTACCTAAAGCGTTTTTGTGTGTGTGTCTGTGTCAGGCTGCATCCTGCTGGGGATGGCTGCTGCCATCAAGGAGTGTCATTGCTATGGGGTGGGGGTGTCTGGTCTGGTCAAGGCGGGTGCTACATGTCTAAGTAACATCCACATGAATGCCAGGTCCAAAAGTTTCCCAGCAGAACACTGAATAGTCACGAGATGGTCAATGTTATTTATTTCTCCTGTCAGTGGTTTTAATGTTATGCCTGATCGGTGTATGCCATCCTGCCACACAGGCATGCTTAGCAGATATTTTCTTTTCAGAATATGTTGTACAAATATTGTCTCTTTTCAATCATTTTAGATGACAACAGACTGTTGCTGTTAGTCAGTCAGAATAGCTTTTCCATTAGCTCCCATAAATTAGTAGATCACATCAAGTTCCTTGCTACTTATTGATAGTCAACTTACTGTACTCCAGTTTACAATACTACACTACACTCTGCTCTTAGTGTTACTCCATAATCTATTGTTGATTCTGTTGTGATTTACCATATAGTTAAACTGTAGAGAACAGTAAACCACGGATAAGAAAAGGTTTGTGTGTGCGACAAAAAGTACACTCTAGTTCACACAGCAACAAATAACGCATTTGAAACCTTCACAGTTTCAGTTCCTGTTTTGCTAAATTTAAGAAGTGTGGCAGTCACTCCACACATACAGTACAAAGATACATTTTCGAGAGAACAAAGCTGTGTCTATGACAGAATTTAGAGAGACATGGATGGCATGCTGGGAGATTACTTACTGCTTTTTGGCTCCATGTTGCCAGGAGTGTCTCCAGAGTCCTGGGGAAGGCCAACAGACCAGTAAGACATTCCTACTGGAATCAGCGGTTAGGTTACCCACTATCAGAGCACCGTTCCTCCACAGAGAGGAGGCCTGGATTTAGTCACTCTGCAAAAAGAGAAAGAAGCTGTGACAAAGAATAAATACAAACTGTATGTGTACACGTGTCATTGTGGCGGTTGTATAACACTCACAATCATGCAAATAAAAGTCAGTAACTTCAGTTTGTATTTACATAAAACATCATAGGGGAGATGGAAATGTGACCTTAGTGGCATCATTGAGTATTTCTGAAACTAATAACCTCCTGGGATTATCACACTGTACAGTTCATTGAGCTTATTTAGAACGGAGTAAACAAACAACATCCAGTGAAGTGTCTTGTCATTGAGGTAAGGTCAGAAGAGGACAGCCGCACTGGTTCAGGCTGACATAAATGCTACGCAAGTATAACTGTACAACGATTGCTCTTTACAACTGCGATTAGCATAAAAGGATATCACATTACACTAAACGTAGAAACTTGGGGCGGATGAGCAACTAAAGCAGAAGAGAGAGTGCAGCCACAGTACTTCTAGTAAGTATTCTTATAAGAGTGCTGTTTGCGTCAAAATATATCGGACAGCAATGAAATATAAGAAAATAAGAATAAGAAAAACCTTTATTAGTCCCGCAATGGGGAAACTGCAGTTCACAACAGCTTACAGAAAGATGCAGAATAAAAAAATAGCAAGAGCATGTCATATATATATATATATATATATATATATACATATACATACATGTCAGAGAAAAGAAAATAGCAGAGCTATCCAAAAACGCTTCAGTACACAACATTTGGAAGACAGATCTATTAAAATGGATGCATTGTCAGAAATGAAAATGGGACAGCCAGACAGGCAATGACTCCGGAAAAGCGTATCTAGTGGAAACATCCTGGAGCTATCCGGCACAAATATCTTGTATTTGTTTTGCTGTTGGGTTTCACCACGAACTGAAGACTCACAAAAGCACATGCTCATGGTAACAATGCTGCTTTCAGTGCATTTAGAGGTTGTACTGTAAGCTGGTCATTTATGTGTACATAGACCTATAGAACTAAATCATGTATTTTTAAAAAAATATTGCATATTCAGCTTTACGCTTCAAGTGAGGTGCAAGCAACCTTTTGCAGGTAAACACTGTGCAATTACGATCTAACACATGCCACTTAAGTTAAATCACACTCAACACTATTTACAGTAATTAATGGCAAAATAAAATAAAGAACATCTTTCCTAACCAGGTCTACACTGAATAAACCTGAACTTTTATGGTGAATATTATCATTAGGTAAAGGTTAAAGCCTGAAATGGTTTCTTTAGTCACAGACTTTACGTTAAGTAAGCACACACCTCTTTAAATCCCCCTTAATAAAGGATGGCGTGTCGCTGCATGCATTTGACCATGTACATTTAATACTTTCAGTCCACTGTGCCAACATCATGGCATGACATTGTGGTGGGGGTGGAACCGTTTTGTAAATGTTGCCACAGACACTCAGATCGGCCCTGCCTGCATACATGCATATATAGGCTTGGATCAGGACAATATTGCTATAGCAGAAAATCATCAGATTTCTAAAATTCATTTTTCTTATGAATCCAGATTTGATTTAACTTAGCGGTGAGTGGGTGGGCTGCCGCAGACATGCGTCAGATGTTTTTAAACTCGAAGCCTCTTTACTAATTATAATAACGACCAAATAAGAAGTGCAAGTTACTAATAAACAAGGAAAACAGAGGTGGGTTTCTTTATCTTCAATGACGGCGTCGCTTACTCCTCCGGGAAAGGAAACTATGGAGCACTTGTTGCGCTCATGTTTGCATGTAAAACACCAAACAGTCCATCCATAATCCCACAACATTTATTCTAACGCAACTCACCGCATGGCTCAGGCGTCCAGTGAGCATCACGACAGGGTTTCACGGCTTCACTGTCCTTGGCAGTGTCAGGTACAGATTACTGTTTAACATGAGCCTTTTACTGGACTTCCTGATTCCACGATGCAAACTTTCCAAACCGGAGGCGCGCTTGTCAAATCAAAGCTAGATAGACAGCAAAGGCACTTCCGGGGGCGCTTTTCAAAATAATGCCATTTCAATCTTTTCAATGAAAACCGGACAACGTTTTCAAAATAAATCTGGTGACTACTTTAGCCACACAAGAGTCTTCAATAGCTTCACTTCACCTTTACACTTGGTCAGAAGTGTAAGACCTAATTTCGTTGTACCTGTACAATGACAATAAGGACATTCTATTCTATTCTATTCTATTCTATTCTATTCTATAACTACTCAGATCCTTTCTTTAATTAAAAGTATCCCAACAATACAGCAATAGAAACAATACTGTAATGATAACAATAATAATAATAATAATAATAAAACATCCTGCATGAAAAACCCTACAGAAGTCCAGAACTGTTAGCAGCAAAATGTAATTAAAGTATTCAAGTAAAAGTACTGGTGTGGCCTCTAATTGATATATTATTATGTATGGCATCATTATTATTATTGTGAGATGGGTTGGTAAAGGAAAGTTCTGACACATCTGTAAAGATCCTCCTCCGTCCAGTTCATGGTATATGGGGCGATTCACGGTAGATTTGTTTGTTTGGTTCGTGGTTCAGTCCTCATCAACGGGGCGAACCATGGTTGTTTTGTTTGTTTCGTGATTCATAAAAGACTAGGCTAATTATTGAAATATTAGTTGTTGTCTACTATTAATGGTGAGAAAAACAGGTTTTGCAGTGGCAGTGTGGAGGGGGGTGACTCCAGGACGCTGGAATTCACTGTTAAGCCTTCTTGAGGTGTCGTGGGCCTAACTTAACGAAACATCGGTGAAGGGAGGTGCCCACTTGAAAACCCCAATGACATGCTGCATACTACTATTGTTTAGGCCAGGTATCTGATGTCTTCACATTGTTTGGTAGCTATGGTTAGCTGCTGAGCGGGCCATACAAGCCAGCAGCGTTAGGTTAGCTTATGTTTCATAATGTTTGAATTATCCTCTGCTGCTCTGTGGGCCTACAAGCCAGCAGCATTTACTTAGTTTATTTAGATTTTAGGTTAAGCTAGCCAGTAGCATTTGGTTAGCTTATATTTCACAAGGTTTGAGTTAGCGTCAGCTGCTGAGCGGGCCATACAAGCCAGCAGCATTTACTTAGTTTATTTAGATTGTAGGTTAAGCGTCATATTATATGACTGTAGGTTTGTTAGGATTTCTCAGCTGGACAGGGCCTCTAAATGTGTTTTGCCTGGGATTTTGGCACAAGGGATTGTTACATCTAATCCTGTGTATTAATGAATGTCTAAAACAAAGCCAAAACAAAGCCAACTGGACCTGTTTGTCCTTTCTTGAAGACGTTTCACCATGTATTAATTGTCCTAAGCTCATAAGCACTCAATAATTTTTTTTAGGAATGTTTCAAAATAAATTACTATTTTAGATTTTCTAAAAGATTCATAATGATCATAGATCAGGTACAAAGACACAAACACAAAGGGTAGTTGAGTTTCTTTATTCCAAATTTCTGATAAAGTACAAAATTAGAAACCTGTTTGCCATTCAAAACATAAACAGTATGTGAGAAAAACAAAAATCTTAAGTGGCACTAACATTATTGCTATTACAGTACTAAAATGTTACGGGCAAGGTAAATATTACCTTATCTGGGACAGGAAACAGAGTTCCTTCCAATATTTGAAAGGAAAGGCACATTCTCCTCAGCAGAGATAATATTCGTATTAGATCACACCAGGTTAGAAACAAAAAGTGTATCTGCATACATCTGCTACTCAGCAATTACATAAATAAACAACATTTTTTTTCTCTGACATTCCCATATTGCCCCATGTCCCAATTGAATGGAAATCATTTTAAAAAATCCAATAATTTTAGATTAATCCTAATTTCTTTTAGTATAATTTAATTTTAGTATATATTTCTATCTGTATATCTGTATCTATCTATAGATATATAGATATAAATATATATCCTGAACTTTATCTGCCTTAAGGATTGAAAGGATTGAACATTTTAACCACTGGAGTATTTTTTAACACTCTTAGGTTAAGAGACATCCATGCAGTTCACATGATGGAAAACAACCCCTGAGACAGGGCCTGACAGCTACCTCCACCTACTTCCATTATTTCCTGTGTTAGAATAAAAAGGAAGACTAGGACACTAAACATTCCAGCTAAAAGAGACAATTATGAACTTTTACAAAGGTGAACTATGGGTCTGCAGCTCATTAAAGGGCCACACCAGTTGAACATTTACACTGAATATTTGGGATATTTTGCCAAAAATGTATATCTAGTTACATGACATTTGAGCAGACCAAACACACTGACAGCATCCACTGGGAGAGGTTAAAGTTCATCAACCAGGAGTCAGAAATCTGGACTGAGACAGCAGCTACTATCTACCCCACACATGCAGCACTTACTAATGACAAGTGGACCAGTTCCATGTCAAGGAAGCAAACTCCATTGTCTGATGTAGGCCCTAGGATGTGTTTGTATTTTCTCCGTTGGTAAAACTGGAATATCCACCAAAATCACTGCTTCATTTAAACCAAAGGAAATATTCACTGATAATGGATTTATTGCTGGAATCTTTATTCTTCAAATATGTTGAATTGTATGCTTGGATTGGATGTTCGTCTGACCTTCTGTGTTCCATGGTTTAATTGGAAATACACCAACTGAACACTGTCTCGAGTTTCAAATCACATAGTTATTTTAAGGGATCGCCAGAAAAGATTATTGGGAAATCAGTAAATTATTGCTGAGTAAAACCCTTCCTCCTTTAATGCTCTGACATACTGTATAGACTGATATATTGGCCCAGCCCTGCTGTCATCATAGTGAGCGTGGCCATCATATGTGGGTTCGAGAGAATTGAGATGTGTGGCCTGATGTGATGGGAAGTGGAGGGAAGTGGAATTTCCCGGTTCTTCTCATATGGTTTCTCTCAGTTTGATGGTCACTGTTTTCACTTCAGAGTACTCAGCCAGAGCATACTCTCCACTGAGGAGACAGAGACAACATGCAAGGATGGTTAGGTGACGACACACTGAACAGGTATTATGAAATGTGAAGAAACAGTGATGGTTCTTACAGCTCTCGTCCATTGCCTGACATCTTATAGCCTCCAAAGGGAGTCTGGGCATGAAGGGCGTTGTAGCAGTTTATCCTTAACAAAGAGAGAGAGAGAGAGAGAGAGAGAGAGAGAGAGAGAGAGTGAAAGCTCAGATTTATTTGCATTCGGCTCTTTCATATATAAGCTGTTAATGCCAGCACTAAATCTTAATCAGATAAACAAAAAAAGGATTTAGAGCCAGTCTTGATAGAAGTAAGCAAAAAATCACTAGTCATACTTTCACTTTCAGTAGAAGAAGTGAAGATAGATATCGGTGTCACGGCTCAGCGTACATGAATACAGCACCAATTTTAGCTTGAAACCCCCTCACTCAGAATGTTTAATTCATTAAGAAACACATACGCCACCTATCTAAGAGATAAAATAATCCTTTAATCCTTTAATTTATTCCACTGCTGTTACCAACAACAAGTAACATTCCAAACCACTCACAAATTGTTGTTATGGATGTATGGATCATGTCGCGACATGTCCTTGAGCAAGATACTGAACGTTGATTTGTTCCCAGTGCTTGGCAGTGGTGTGTGAGTGTGTTTGTGTGAATGGACAGGTAGATATGTCGATGTAACTGCAAAGTGCTTTGAATACCAGTAGGTAGAAACGTGCTATGTGAATACAAGACTGTTTAACTTCTTAGACATGAAATACACCAACCTACACGAACATCTCTAAATATCACTGTTGGCATCTTTTTGTCTAATCTTTGTCACTGTTTGGCCTTTTTCTTTTGCCCCGCTCTGAGTTCAGTTTTCAGAAAAGCTGTGCCACCCGCTACAACACTTGATCTTCCCCACCCCTCTGCTCAGCTGATTCCATTCTGCTGAAGAGTCCCTGCGGTACATACTGCATATCCCCAGCTCACCACTATGGATCTGCAAGATTGTCTTTGAGTCTCAGGTTCCAAGCGTCCTATTTACTTTGTCAGTGTTTTATCTATTTTTTTGACCTCGTCTGAACTCTGGATTCTGCCTCTGTCTGCGCCCTGCTGTTTTGCTTACCTGCCTGAATTTGCAACCTTATTGAAGCTCTCTGACAAACTCTGTAAGATCTGTATGTAAAACAGCTGTTCTGTACAGTCTCTCTAGTGTTGTTTCCAGATACAGTTAGTAAGCCTCTCTGTTCATATTTTGTATCTGTGTATTCAGTTTAAGCCATTAATCATGGTTCACTGACATTCACACGAGACTTTATGAAGCTTTTATCACAGAGAAGTCAAATCAGGTGGAAATAACTCACCCACAGCTGCTGCAGAAAGGGGTTAATCATTTCATGCTTGAATTTTGTGTCCAGTAATGTGTTTGTAATCTGATCAGCACTGCTGTAGGAAATCAAATACCTGTCCTAGTGTTCCCTCTTGTTGTCTGCTAATAACAACAGCAAACACGAACTTACCAGACAGTGCCAGTCTCCAGAGCTGCGGACACAGACAGAGCTCTGTCCATACTTGTTGTGAAGACTGCTGACACCAGGCCGTACTGTGAGTCGTTTGCTCTTTCTATAGCCTCCTGCTGGCTCTTGAAGCTGAATATACACTGCACTGGACCAAAGATCTGGAGAAGGAAATCAGATCAGTAAAGACCAGGCACATGCAAAGAGAACTAATACTGTACAATACAACTAAACTGTATCCTGTCATCTGTGATGGTCAGTCATATACTGTGTATAAAAAAACAGGTGGGATTATAAATAGACTAGCTAAACAATTAAAAACTTTCCATTATTTAGTAATGACAAAAGAAGAAAGTATACATAGAATTATCCCTGCGAGCCTCTCAGTACATACCATGACAGACAATACGTCAGAGTTCATTATACTAAGTACAATTGGCCTCATTCCTTTATTCATAGAGTAGCTGGTTAGCCTGACCAAACTTAACTATTATTAGAATATGAGTCTGGTAACAAACCATTTGAATTTCATTAGGGTGTGTTTCAACCGACAGAGAAAAAGAAATACCTTTGTCTAGCAACTGATCAGAGCATTTTTGTTGTAAACTAATTCAATTCCACAGTGCTCAGATGACGTGGATAACTACTTTGCTGTTACTCTCCTGTCTATCACAGCATTAAACCCGTCTAAATGATTTGACCGACCCAGCAGGTCCTTGTAGCTGGAGGAAGTATGGTCTTCCAGGTGTGTTACTCCTGCCATCGTGGTGGCTCTCCCTGTTTAGGATTTCTTAGGCATGTTTTATGGATGACATTAAAACCTATGCAGTGCTGCTAGCAAGCCTTCTATGGAAGAACCCAGTTTCTACTTAACCAGTGGAGAGAAGGAAGACATGCAGGAGACCAAGAACAGTCAGATGACAGACAACAAAAGAGATTAGTTGTTATTTAGAGTCTTTCTGACCAGCTGGGTGGAACTCAGGCTACAGCAGGCCAGGAACCAGGTGAGCCAACTGTGTCCTCCTAAAGGAGGTGCTGTCATATCAGGGGGAGTCTTGCTTTCATTGCACGAACGTGACAGGTTAAAAGGGAAATAGCCGAGAGAGAAAGTGTCCCCACAAAGATTCTGGACCTCATGGGTACATTACATAAGGCTGGGGTGCAGCCACCAAAGTTATTTCCCCGCAAGGAAAGGTCTATTGCAAATAGTCCAAAGCGATCAACAGTTTGTCAGTCTCTATTCCAGTATGTACCAGTATCTAAATCAACATCCAGTCTTGTTATGTGAACCAAATGATAACATTTTTCAATCCAAGTAATGTAAGTGAGATGCTGATTTACTCCCCAGTCAAACAATTAAATGATGAGAAGGTGTCAGGCTTAGGGGAGAATCCAGTGGCCAACACACTCCAAAGCTTCCCAGTGCCAGTGCCAATTACGCTCTCAATTTTCTTTTGTTCCTGGCTCAGTGATCTCACACAGCATAAGATTTTGCCTGCACTGCTGTGTTCTGGGACATTGAATTAAGTTGCTGTCCTTTCAAAGAATGATCCGCTCTAGGGACTTTGATTTTGGTAGAGTCATTGTTGCTTTTGCCTGTGTCTCCACTAGACCAGCAGAGCCCAACTTCTGTGGTAGAAGTTGATTTAGCTCCTCTTCAAATGCCTGCCTTGAAGATTTTACCTTTGTGGATGACTTACAACAAGATGATTTTGGTTTCAAGGTAAGCATGAATGATGGTCGTTTCATGGAACCTTCCCTTGATGGTAAGATGGTTAAGCTAACCACCTTATGGACCCATTACCACAAGCCACCAAGACTGATCATATGATAAGGTCTGTGCAAACAATTTTCCTTATCTGATCAAGAATGTCTGATCAGAGTTTCAGGTTTCCAAAAGATGACGCACAATACTGGTATGTAATCCATCACTCAAATTCATGCTGGTTTAGTCAGGGGAAAGGTCTGGAGTAGTTTTATTTACTTAGACCTTAAAAGTCATAGCCTGTCAAACTAAGCGGCATCTAGGACACGCTCCTTAGATGGAGAAGATTGCGTTGAATATGCATGCACACATGGAACTTAGGAGAGTTTTTAGACAGGAAAATGTGTATCTGCAATTTAGGAGGAAATGATCCCCAGTTTCTTTAATAACATCACTTTTAAATTGGACATAGAAGTCTTGCAGTCTAGTTTAGATTGGCTGGCGGGGGATCATCAGAGGGTCTGAGCTAAAAGCCACCAGCCAACACAATACTACGTAACAGTTGCCAATTGGAAAGATATTAACTGATGAGTGAACCTGAATGGCATTTAATGATGACAAAATATTTCAGGGTCAAACATAAGGTGTTCAAAACGCTCACTAGGTTCATGGCCCTCTTTCTCCATGTTGGCATGAAAAGTATGGACTGGGTGTGTGTAGTGTGATAATGGGGTTGGCAGTAGCAGTAACAGCAGTTGTGCTTTTTATACATATTGTAAACTATAGCGGCGACATCACATTTTATTTTGGGAAATAAAATCTGCAAAAAATGCAGATACAAATAATTAAAATAATATTTTTTAAATAGTCAAAATTAAGACATAAGATATGAAAATGACTTAGTAATTTTGTCTGATCTCCTAATTTTCGTTTAAAAAAACTGCTGGGCAGCCCCTGAGCGTCGCCTGCTGTGCAGTTGAAGCACATTTCCACAGGGTGTCAGGCTTTATTTTCACACACTGCCACCGCTCCGTCAGAATCACTCGGGTTAATTTGTGAAGCAACAAAACAAGTAGTAACCTCTTCCTTGGCGATGCGCATGTGGTCTTTGACTCCAGAGAAGATGGTGGGCTGAATGAAGAGGCTCTTCTCACCCACAGCTCCACCCCCACACTCCAGCGTGGCGCCCTCCTTCTTTCCACTCTCTATTAGGTCCATGATTTTGTCAAACTGCTCTCGATCAATCTGGTAGAAGCATTGGACAGATGAGGAGACAAAGGAATGAGATATTTTAATGGTATGGGAACAATTGTGGGGAATTTGTTTTCCTATGAAACAATACCGAGACTTTGATCAGGGTGAGACTTTGTTTGATTATTGATCATTTTGCCATGTATTTACTTTGTAATTATGAGTGTCACAGTGTCTCTAAATACTTTTTGAAGCAATGCACATGAGAGATACGAGAGACATTACTTGGGGTGATGAACTTTCATATGATTGTCATATGAATCTGCAGATAATCTCAGGTTTATTGGGCTTTATAGCTTGTTTCAGCTCATTGTTTAACTTCTGTTACACCGTATCCTGTGAACCGTATCCAATTATGATGAAGGGGCATGTAGTGGGTGTCAGCTGAAATTGTGATTGAACAAAACATGTAACATCTCGGTATTCTCGCACACTTTGCCTTTCTTCCACCCATTTTCATCAATCAATCATGTCCGACGTGTACACAAGCAACTTCTTGCTAATAGATTGGCCATATCATTTTAAATCATGTTCACAAATAGTTTTCCAAGTGCACAGCAGTTAATACAGAAGCACACATCTTCTCAGTTTGTAGTTTGTTATCTTGATTGTTTGCTCATACCTGTGGTCCATGTGATGTCTGGGGGTCCAGTGGGTCTCCGATGACAATCCTCTTGGCGCTTTCGACGCTGCGACGCACAAACTCCTCATAAATACTTTCCTCCACAAAGACACGCGATGCAGCCGTGCAGCACTGACCCTGGTTATAAAACGCTCCCTTCTGGGTTTCTTCCACTGCCACCTGCACTGTAGACACACACATGCAATACTCACATGAGATAGACTGACCACTTGACTTACCTTGAAGTGTGTTTACGTAATGCAGTGCGGAAAAATCACATTAAATCTCACAATGGTGAAAAATGTGATCTCAGGGACTCAGACGGTGGCATGCTTTTTGGTGCTAGTTTGGTGCTGAACTGGAGTTCTGCTGTGGTTTTATACAACAGTTTACAGAGTTTACTCAGAGCGGTGGCAGTTCAGTGGTGGAAACGTGTAGCTGATGAGAAAGGTCAGATGAGAGTGGCTTGGTTCAATCTTACAGAAAAGCAACGGCAACTTTAACAACCACGTCTATAGCTGTGGTGAGCACAAAAGCATCTCGGAAAGCGCAACCTGTTGAATGATGAGGTGGATGAGCTACAATAGCAGAAACTACAATGAGCATCCACTACTGTCAGCTAATAACAGAACTCTCCGGGAGAAGGCTCACCATGACTGAAGAAGAATGGAAAAACATTCATGTGATGAGTCTTGATGTCAGCTGAGTTTGTAGGGTCACAAGTGAGTGTCTACAAGATGAACCCATGGACTCAGCCTGCCTAAACGGTCCAGTCCAATCAGGTAAAGGGTACCAATCATTGTTAGAGCCTATCCTTTTTCTAGCAAGATAATGCACCTAGTCACATTCAGCTAATAAATGTACTGAATATGAATAAAAACACAAAAAGCTGAGTTGTACAAGTGACAGGGCATCATATTTCAGCGCTGTAGTGAAAATTATGAATTCATTATAAATTCACCTGAGCTGCAAAAGTGTAACATAATCATGTAACGGGGCATTTTGTGACTGCATGCAGACATAATCAAAACACAACATGCTGATGCTGCATTTTATCACTGAAAATAACACAAGCAGATCGTGCATTTACTTACAGTCACAGTCAGCAAACACGATGCAGGGGTTCTTGCCACCCAACTCCAATGTCACTCTCTTTAGATTACTTTTAGCTGCTGCTTCTTTGATCATCTGCCCCACCTAGTTTCAAAGGAAACACAATAAGTACAAACTTGGAACAGAGGAAGGAAGGGCTTGAAAGCTCGACTAACAAGAGGTAGGATGACAGTTTTGAAAGCTAGAGGTATAAATACTGAGGGGACTGACTGCATAACGAGATCGGAGATACAGAAGACATATAACACACGCAACAACAGTCAAGTTAACAGAGAGACATTGAGGGCATTTGGTGGATTGAAGGAGTGAACCAGGGGAAACAAATGACTGTATGAGTCCATGGGCAATAGTACTTTTTTGTTTCAAAATAATGAAACAAGTATGATAAAAACATTTCAGAACTGGAAAACTGATTTTTACTGATTTTAAAATTAATTATTTCAAAAACATCAGGCTGTACAGGCAATTAAGAAGAATAGGGCCTCAGAAGAATAAAACATTTAAACGTAGCTCCTTTACTAAAGTGTAAGGTGAGCAAACAAGACTGCTCAGAGGCTTACTTCCTCATGCTTTGAATAATGGGGCAGAGTTTACAGGGTGTCCCATTGCTGGCTGGTGAAACACACATAACACAGCTGCTTTAACTTGGAATATGATGGACATCTCTAAATAATGCTCTCTCACATTAAAAACAATCCTATTTTATGAATATCTCCCCAGCTTATTTAAATTGTACTAAACCAATATATTTACTGTTTCTTCCATGGTCTTCTTTGTTGTTTTCTGTTTCCCTACCATCCAAGCATTTTCTTTTCTACTTTAGGACATTTTGACACAAGGAAATAGCTTTACCTTGTTAAAAGCAGTACTGGAGCACACTAATGCCTCCAAAATTGTTTAAACATCAGTCATATATAAAAATGTTTGTGCAAGAGAAGTGCACCGTCAAACACTGGCATACCTCAGTGGAGCCAGTGAAGGCTACTTTGTCAATGTCCTTGTGGCTGGCAATGGCTGCCCCTGCCGTGGAGCCAAACCCTGGGACGATGTTCACAACTCCAGGAGGGAACTCCGCCTTAAATGACAATCCAGAAAGCACGTTAATGCAAGGAATCCCTAGTGATCTGTCCACATCCAAGCCTGTGGCCATAACATCTTTGAAATAGCGTTACCTGTGAATTTAATTTGGCTCTTGATCTCCTAGAATCATGTCATTTAGCATCTTTTAACCTTATTTCTCCTTTGAACTTCGAACTCGAGCTACATTTGACTGTGTGAAATGTTTTAAGAAATGGAAAAACAGTATAAATCCCACCAGCTAAACATTTTCTATGTACAGTATGTAGGACAAAAGATATAATAGAATAAACTTCAGTAAAAACAACACATATTAGTGTCAATACATGGTGTGCAAGGTACCATAAAAGAAGAGATCAGAGAGATAGTGAACCTCCATCAGTCACATGTAAACCTTTCTTATACTGTGATTATGTCAAGTGGATGACAAGAACAATGACTGTCCAAACCATACTTAGGGAATAGTTGAATTCATGTCCAGATTGTCTCCTTTTTAGTCAACAGTCACTCCAAAAACAGAATAGTCTAATCACAGGCAGAATTTTCTGTAGGAATACAGGCCCTGAATTTGTTCAAGAAGAGGACGATCAGAGGTTTCTAGTCTAAGCCTCTCTCAGCCCTGAGCTTGGATCAGTCCCACTGTACGTGTTGAGCCTAATATCAGACCTCTTTGATGAGCGATCCGACGTGGAGGGCCGTGAGCGGGGTCTGCTCTGCTGGCTTGACAACCACGGTGTTTCCGCAACTCAGGGCCGGCGCTATCTTCCACACGAACATCAGCAGAGGAAAGTTCCACTAGCAGACACAAGAAAACATGTTAACTGACTGTATGTGTCACAGAATAAGCACAGTACAGGCTTTACTCAGTTCATTGAGTAAAGCCTGTCTAATGTAGCGTGACTCATGAAACCATGCTATATTAGGTAATATAATATTTAGCTTTTATCTCAACTCTGCTATACAAATGATGCAGTTTAACCTGCTATGAGGACACAGGGGAATAAACATCTGATGCTAGGTTCCTATTACCCCTCATTCCTCCCGCGGCAGAGCCAAACAAATTTCAAATGTATGATGCGGTTGTGGCCAGTGTTTACTTTACGAAGGCACAGATACCAAGAGATTGATGTGGCATCCTGACAAGAGGTTTGCCAGGAGTGTAGTGTTGCCTGTGTGCCTCTAAAGACCTGGATCTATAAAGCACACTAACACGATCTGCAGGTATTTTGTGGAGGTAAAGCAATATGCTTCATTATCCTCCAAAATATTCAGCTGTAGGCTACGGGAATTTGTTGTGCAATTATGTGCTGCGTGTGTCAATGCTACATGTGTTCTCAAAAGAAGCAACAGTTATGATTAACTCATTATTGGAGGGCCTCCAGTCATTTTTATTGGAGACACTCCTCTGCACTCCTTAAAATGATTATTTTAACACAAACCAATCATTATACAGTGAACCTGGCTCTCTGCAACAGCTCTGGGCTCCCTGGAGGTTCGGGTCTAACCGGTTGCCCACTTTGTTCTGTTGGTAATCCATTCCTTGCTATATGAAAACCCTAAACTACGCAATAAGCAGGTGTAATTACTAGCTGCGCATATAGTGCACAGACAGGATGTTAGAGAGTAGAATATGTCTTAAAAAATGAGCTCTAAAAGTTTTAGATGACAGCAGTATCTTTTTTGCTGTGACTCATTTCTAATTGCCGCTGCAACAACTCCATGAGCGGCACGAACTACAAAAAAAAATTATAATTGAAGCAAACCAAATATCATCAATATTTCTGTATTCCCCCTTAACTCCAAATAAAATTACTTTATCACTCATACTGAGGTCTGGAAAGAATATAGCAACAGAATAAAAGAAGCTCAGACTGATTGGTGCTGGAGATGACTGAAAGTAAACAAATTCATAAAATGAGGTCAATTATTTTCCATATTGGAAACGAATGTCCAAATAATTGGGCACTCAAACCCAAATCAGACAGCAATATATGTAAGTGCAGCATATTTATTATTTAGGCATTGTTAACTTTTACAACACGTTGGAAACACTCAGCACCATTAAGGGATCTTGAGATCACGGGTCCGGAGAAAGGTTTCCTGTTTTCCTCTGACAGTGACTCATGCTGTGTGTACGCCAGCAGTGCTTTCAGTAATTACACAATGTTCTACGGTATAAATTTCACTTTTATGATATAATCTCCCATGTCAAACAACAGCCGTTTTGTTTCTTTGTTACCAAAGCAACATTAGAGGTTGTAGGCTTATGCTCAAATGATAAAAAGTGAATGGCTGTTTTCTGTCATGATGCTGAAATTATACTTGTGCAACACAATATGGTTAACACCAAACACTACCCCACCCTAAATATGATGAAGTTATTATCAGGAGAAAAAAAACATACGTTCCAAATGTTTGAAAGTGAATCCCAGCAACACAAGGCTGGAGCAGTGTGTTGCTGTGAGAATAGCCCTAAAGGGTTTAGCAGAGAGGAGGTCTTGATTATGGACAGTAGAGATTAAGGCTGCTGGTACTTACCACTTACCAGGGTTTCATTTTATCCTTGCATCTGGACAGCGTTTTTAAATTGAGTGCAGTTGCCTAACTAGCACTATCTGTTTATGATCAATGTTTTCAGGGAAGTTCAGTCTTTAATGATTCCAATTAGGCCTGAATACAGTTAAAACCAGGGATGCTGCAGTGTACATAATATAACTATTCATTTAAAGGCTGAAAAATAAAAAGGCCCACTAGTGAGACACTAGTGGAACAATTTGGCGGATGCAGATGCCCATGCAGAGTAAGATGAAAAGATTTGATCTTATGTGTCCAGGGCATGAATGGATTAATGGAGCTGGATACAATGCAGCACTGAGAGGCCTGCTTTAGTACAGCAACATCAAAACCCATAAAGTAGACATCTGTAAAAGTGTCAATGTGAAGGTCTTCAGTCATCAAGGTCATGGTACTTCCAAAAAACAAGCTGAAACAAGGGCTACCGGGTTTTTTGAAGTCCTTTCATCACTCATTCAAGAAGCTTCCTCATTGGTGAAACCCTATAAGTCCAGCTGCCCTTGATTCACCTTGTTTTTAGGATACGTCTGTTAAACTACTGAAAGGACGCCTTAAACTGAACTAATATTTGTAAGGATCACATCAAATGCGTTTTGCATAAGCAATCAGACCTGCATTTAGTTCTGAGGCTATGTTTACACAGAAGGAGTTTCAGGCATGGTTGGTTGTGGTCTGACAGACAGATAAGCTGCTACAGATACTGGCTCACATTTTATTTGCGCTATATCCTTTTGAATGCTACTAGGTTTTCTTAAGTTCTAAAGTTAATAAAACTACTTGCTTTGGATTGGCAAATAATCACACAGGATAGACAGAGCTCACACACTGAATCCACCTCTTTAGGCCACAGTATCTGACTGGAGATGTGTTGAATAGACGAGACTAAATGACTAAATATGACAGTTTTTAATGTTTCTATCTTTACACGCGATATTAATTTTCTTACAGTCTGTGTGTATGGAACACGGAATCCAAATGAAAGGGGCCTTTCATTGCATAAATGCTTCTTCAGTTTATCATGCAGCTGTTTTTAACTAATGCTTCAACCATTTGAACAATGGAGATGATGAAAAAAAAATGTTCTCATACTTGTATCACTCTTTCCTTTTTAAAGGGTGTATACAGCAAACAAGTTTCTTTGGGACTCGGGGTATCATGACCAAGACTTTGCCAAAACTGCTGAACAGTGCAACTCTGGAGACTCTGGTCTGACTCTGTCCTAAGACACAGAATAAAGGGATATCCACATACCCTGACTTCGGAGAATAAAGGTAGAATCAACCAGCATAAATGCGAGAGCAATTTGTAAGTCTGATTCTGTACTTAACGTCCCCACGTGCACAAACACACTCACATGCACATGCACACACATGCACACACACAAACACACACATACATATATATTCAGACCAGTATCTGTGTGTTTTTAAGCAGAAATCCCATTCCCACCATGCCAAAGTAAGAGGAACAGTTCTCAGAATGTAAAAGAAGACAGTGATTTCCTCTGAACTTACTGGGATGATGGCTCCACATACACCAACAGGCTCATGTCTGGTTAAACACATGAAGCTTTCATCTGTAAAAAATCAGAAAGCACACATTCAGTTTGATCCACTATGTTTATTTTCCACTGCGAGCGCAGATTGCTGTTATTTCTTTAAGGTGCCATTTCAAACAAAACACGTCAAATACTACAGATACTTTCTCAAGTGTTTGCATTTGATTTGACTACAATGGTGCTGCAATGATGTGTGGAGCAAAGAACGGCTTGATGGCGGCTTGATTACTAATTAATTTAGGAAAACATGTGATGTTTGAACGCTGGAAGCGGTTTCGAAACGTTGTCCCAGTTTGGCCTCTGGTGAACAACTGAATTATAGGTGTATTTTCTAACAAGTGAAATGAGCAAAGCTGGCCAGATCCAAGACAAGACATCATTACTGTGCCGCATTACCACATATGGGGATTTTGTTAAACATATTTGTGTTGAATTCTCCCTAATATTGTTATCATTGACTTGGATTCTGTTATTTAAGGTTTAAATAAATGTCTGGCACTAACTACCGCCAAATGAGATAAGAAAAGGTTAATTAATCCTATGGCTCATTGGTTAAATTATGTCTGTGGTGTAGAGACAACCCCATACAAAATCACAAGTCATGCACAGGTATGATGTTTGATCTATAACCCATCAGTTCTCTTTCTTGTTTAACTGTTTGGATCTCTGCAGTACTTACCTGAGGTGCCACCAAAGAGAGTAAAATGGAGTTTCCAGATCGCCACCTTATCTTATTTAACTCAAAGTACAATACTTAAACTACTGTTAAACATTTTAAAACACTCCACCAACCACTAATATAACACGAGGTGACCTGCACATAGATGTGTCAGGGCCTCAGCGGATAATAGTCGAACCTGGCCTTCCAGTCTGCACGCTGACCTTCTAGAGTTTCTCGTGTGACTGATCACAGACTTGCGACTCCCCCCCCAAAACAGGAATCATCTCCAGCTGCCTTTATCCTGGAGTCACCAGATGAGTTTGTGCTCAATTGTAGTTGACTAAATCTTGCTGTCAGCGTGTAACACAAGATTTAGACGGCCAGACGGAGAACTGTAGCCCTGTTATTCTAAAACTCCTCACACAAAACCAACACGCACTGCTATTTTATTGCAAAATCCATTCCAGGTTGTGCACACACTTAAGTTTTATTGTTTTATTCATCCGTTTTTTGGTCTTTGTCTCAATCTCAGTTATTATTAATGACAGTGTTGACAGAGAAATGGAGTGTAAGGTTTGGTTGCATGTGTGGGTACTTAATTTGTACAAAGGAGAAAGTATCTTTAATTACTGTCATGACATTGTTTTTACTTTACAGCATGAGGTTTTTATTTATCAGATGCACTGCACCAAATAGTAATTAGCAATTATGCAACACTGATTTGTCAGTGATGAGTTGTCCAGAAAAATGGCTACTTGGCCTCATCTGCATCTGCTGAAACCAGCAGTCTATTCTGCAGCAAAGACCAAATCTACTTTGCGTTATGGAAATTTCATTCCACTTTTACAACGTGTATGACAATAAAATACAATTTCCATCAAACAACAGTTCAGGTATGTTTCCTAACTTGCAGTGAGACTGCTCCAGAACAAATCTGGAGATTACTGGGTGAGTGGTTGCTGGCTTGGGGAGGCGTTCAGCCAGCAATGATTGTTAATCCTCACAGACTGTTGCACCTCACTGATTACTATCTCGGCTTCTTCCTCTTCCTTTTGTCCGACCGTGCCTTTTGTCTCTCACCACTCTATTGGGATCTAATCGAGAGGAAAAGGCAATGGCTGTTTTGTCTATCTGCTGTCCCGCAGGGGAGACGCAAAGTAGGATCTGACAAGAGAGGGAAGTATTAACACGCTGGATGAGATACCACCCAGAGCTGAGCACAGTCCTCCCAGGTCAAAACACTTGCACTGTTGTAATTAAGTTGTTTCCCAGCTATGGTCATGGACCTCTCAAGAAGACAAATAAATCCCCCATCTCTCTAGCCCACAATGGATAGTATAGTACAATAACATCAACCTAATAGTATTCTGAAAACGCAAATGCATCACTTTATTAATATCCAGAGTTTGATATATCCTTGCACTCTGGATTCCAGCTAACGGCCTATAAATCAGGGAAAGGCTATGAAGAAATAATTAAAGTGTTTCATGCTTGTAATTTACTGTCCAAACTGCTATAAAGAAACATTCTTTACAAGATTTCCAAACCTGATATTGGGCAGTTTATTAAATTCTTCCTGGCAGATCATGTCAGATTCTGTCAAACTGCATGGGAAGTATCTATGACGTTCCATGCTCAGGTTTCTCCACAGATGTTTCTGGAGCTGAATGTCATGAATGTTTCTTCCTCAGGACTTTGGCTCATCCATTAGAGGACAGTAACAGACTTGACCTCGAGCTGGTCCAGCATTGTCTTGGCAGAATGCTTTGGTTTGCTGTCGTGCTGATAGGTGAACTGTCACCCCAGACTCTGGTTGTTGCACTGCAGAGCAGCGTTGCCAAAAGAGTTTGGTGTTTAACCCATTCGATTAGAAAATCTCTTCCTCATGCCAGCTCCTGCTGGCAGTGGGCTCTTGCAGTGCTCTCTATATGCGACCCTTAAACTAGGCTGTAACCGCAGCAATTTAACCCTTGAGTTCTTTACGCACGGACGTTCTGTTCATTTCTTATAAAGGAGCATGTAGAAGTAATAAGTTATAGAGGTGCAACGCATGGTATCTCATGCTGCCATTTTTTAAATGCAGTTTGACACATTCCAAGTGGAGTATCGTTTGCTCTTTAGTTGGATGCAGCCACTCTACTGCAAAGACCTGATTGATGGATTCTGTTCTCCAGTCACTGCAGAATACTTGTGAAGCATGTTAAGACCAACTGGTCACCTAACTGAACAAGGACTTACTTCCTTGTTTACTTAGTTTGGTTTTAAGACCTGTTGGTGTCTTGAATTTTGGCCTAACATGCAGTGTGAGCGGTGCACTCCCAAACTTTGTCTGGTCTATTCAGTTTTGCAACAGATTAATGGTTGGCATTTCTGGACACAGCTCAAGAATTATTAAAGCAAACAGAACACATCTGACCATAATTGTGGTGCAAATGGTCTGAATACTTTTGCAAATGAGACATTTCAGTATTTTCTAAAAACATTTTTGCTTTGACTTTACAGGTTATAGCGTGTAGAGCTGCTGGAGCAACGCCAGCTTTATTCATATTATAACTATACAGTGCACAAAAAGTGAAGGGTACTTTCTTGATTTGAACGCGTTATGCGACAGAGGAAAATGACACACGCACTCACCTACAGGCAGAGTCTTGCCATGAATCTTGTCGGTCCAACCTGCATAGTAACGGAGGGTTCTGATGCTGCCTTCCAAGTCTATGAAGAAGGACTGCAAGAAGGGCTTCCCTGTGTCCAGAGTTTCCAGAGTCTGAAAAATCAGAAAAGCCTATGTTACAGTTTTAGGGAAATCTTAACATACTAACAACTGCTCTGAAAATATAATGCATGGGTATGGCAAAAAATAAAAATTCTCCAGGCCCAGTGGAAAACAAATCATCATTACATAGCTTAAAGAGTAATTATAATTTATTACATCTTGGATCCTATTTGTGTTGCTTACAGTATTTTGCAAGAAAGAACCTACTGTTCAAGAAAAGACGGAAAAAATACTGTTTTTGTATTATTATTTTTTTACAGAGCTCTACAATTACTTTCCCAAAACAATCATAGTATAACCAATGAAAATGTTGGACAAAAACACAAAATAAAACCAAAACTGTAATAAGCCTCCAGTAAACCAAATATCAGTAATCTCTGGTACATGCCAGGCCTCTTCTTGCACAGTGCAAATTGCCCATAAATTTACTTCTGGCTGTTTTATTTCTCTGTTATACAATATGCCACAATTATTATGTCATACCTGTTGGTTCCTGATAGCAATAATAGCTATAATATGTGTGAATTAATTTAGGGTCTTACTAAGGTAATGAGTTGTTCATGGCTGAGGTAGCTGTTGTTGTAGTTTCCATGTGGAGCCAAGGTGATCCAGTGCAGTGTATAGTGTGTTGGCAACACGTCAAACAAGTTTATCATTGAATGTGTTGAGGCGTTATAGTGATTATGTTTCAATATGTTAGACATAATTTACCAGTAAATGCATTGTGTAGCGCTCCAACGTCAACACCATTTTGAGTGGAGCAACTTTATTTTACTTCTAAGTATAAAATCGGATGAGGTGAGGCCCCCGAGAAAGAACCGTGGATAATGCATCTACTGTAGGACATTACTGTACGTTTTAATGGTCTGAATCTGGTCCTTATTTCCTCAAACATAGCTGGGAGTTTAGTGTAATTAGCTATACCCTGCACACTACCACTCCAGAGCATGTTTGCAATTTGCAGTCACATGCAATCTGGCATTATTACTTCACTCGCGTTTGTAAGGGTTCATTTACAAACCAAAGATTTAATTCATGCAGGCAGCCTAAACTGAGAGAAAAGACACTGCAACAGGGATTCCGAACTACATGTGAAAGAAAGGAAAAGAAGCATCCAGCAACCATTACAAAGAGAAAGAGAGAGACTTGGCTGGGGTCCCTCTGTCTTGATGTCATGCGTTTATACAGACCCATCCATGATACAAATAAGTCAATATCATGATGGCACATTAAGGTTTTTTTTCTCTAACTAGAAGGAAAATACTATTAATATGTTTCTTATGAATCAATGCTTGCCTATGTAACAACAATGTGACGATATCTGATATGCAAGCAAAAAGAAATTGCTGTCCACGCTAACACGGCTTGTTACTGTCAGGGAAACATAGAGAGTGAGGTAGTTGTAGCTACTGTACTGGGCTACTCATTCCTGTTCCTGTAAAGTAAGTAAGTAAAGAATAATTTCCTTGAGTGTTTCCATCTATTTTATGCTGCTGTATTTCAACATTTCTGCGAAAAATGATTTACTTGCTTATACTATACTTATCTGAAAACTAAAGTTACTACAGATATTCTTCAGATTGCGATACTAAAAACTAACAAACGTAGAATATTCTACAGTAATGCAGACTACTATGCAGATGTACAGATGATAATCGATAATAATAACTAAACAATACAATATTGCATTTCTGTGAAGAACAGCTCAGCTGCATAATTAGTATTTTAAGAAATGTTTGCTTGGAAAGCTTGCATACTTATCCATAAATAGCCTCTTCAATTGTGTCAATTGTGTTCTTTTGCCTGTTCATTCACAGTTTATGAATAATTAAACAATTGTTTTAAAAAAAAAATTACATATGTCTTTTTTTTTCACACTGGAAATCAGTCAGCCAATCTAAGCATGATTAATAAAAGTCAGCATTGTGTCATGGTGACCAAACAGTAATGTTTTAATTATTCTTTTAAGTTGTATTTAGTTGGTTGTATAATCGGACTCTATTGCTACGCAGGCGAGTAAATTATTTTATGTAACCTGTCGATGCTTAATCTTAAAGATAAAGAAGTTTTTTTTGTTGTTGTTGTTGTTTTTTTTGCGTTGCCCTTCTATAACTTATGACTTGCACATGCTCCTTCATAAGAAATGAACAGAATGTCCGTGCGTAAAGTACTCAAGGGTTAAACTGCTGCGGTTACAGCCTAGTTTAAGGGTAGCATATAGAGAGCACTACGAGAGCCCACCGCCAGCAGGAGCCGGTCCCTCTCCATCAGGTCGGCCAGTTTGTTGAGGAGCCTCCCGCGGCTGGACGTGTCCATTTTCCGCCACGGAGAACCTCTCTGCTGGGCCGCCTTGGATGCCTCCACCGCCTTGTCCACATCTTCCTGCATGCGCGGAAAAATGACGCGGAGCAGTTATAGGTTACTAATAAAACAAGCTGTTCACACATTTTTTATTTATTTTTTTTCTAAAACTTTCAGGCCAATTTCCAGTTCTAATTATATCGGACTTGGTAGTCATGATAATACGCTACACATGGTGTGTAAAAAAAACTAAAAAATAAAATCGCCTCCCACCATAAATGTCCGTGCGTAAAAAGCTGTTTTGTGGATATGATACCTAGCCATCGATTATGTTATGTTCTTCTGTGATTATAACATCATTCTACGCAGATGGCATATTTAAAGTAAGTTTGATCAGATGTTTTGTTTGTCATATGTCTTTAGAGCCAAGCATTAAAGCAGCACAGCAGATAACCCGCAGATGATAATTAGTCTATTAACCTACGATCATTTAGGTTTACTAAAACAAAGCTCACAAAGCTTACTTTGTCTGCTTCTTCCACATCACAGATTTTGACACCTGTCGCTGGGTTGAATGTTGGAAACGTCCTTCCCTTGCTGGATGTGTGCCACTCATTGTCGATGAAAATCTGGGGAAATGGAAAGTGTTTGTGATATCTTTGCTTTCGCCTAATCTCACTCCTGAATCTACCACAAAAGTTGAGCACAGTCATAAACATTTTTACTGTCTAGTCACATGCACACTCAAACTGCAGCGTTACACTGCCTTTTTTTTTCTTTTCTTTTTTTTTTTTTGAGGATCCACATTAC
Source organism: Chelon labrosus (assembly GCF_963514085.1). Taxonomy (NCBI): domain Eukaryota; kingdom Metazoa; phylum Chordata; class Actinopteri; order Mugiliformes; family Mugilidae; genus Chelon; species Chelon labrosus. The sequence continues at coordinate 28,788,109 of NC_140339.1, read as the reverse complement.
CTTGGTGTGTCTGATGCCTTGGACTTTGACAGGCTGAGGGAAAGGCATAGCAGGGATCCCTTCTGCCACTCCGTTCTCCGCTGTTCCGTTTTGTGCCATGGTTCTGGGTCAGCAGTACAGTTCGGGTCAGTCTGTCTGCTCCGTCTACTCTCTCAGTCAGCCGGGCCACAGGCTTTTTATAAGAATGTAGAGTTCCTCCCTCCTCACCAACTGTTAAGGAGAGCCCAACTCCGCCCCTATCAAAAATCAAGGGCCTTTATCTGAGGGGAATCTTGTTCTTGCTGCACACTGGAAACGTCCTGAAACCGCATTTATTACTAAGCCCTATACCTCCTGCGACCTTCTTACTGTAAGAGGCACGCTGTGAGGCACCTTTTCCAGTTAAGGAGTGCATTTTAATCTTCATTTTAAATGCTGGGATGACGGTGAGCATGCGTTTTTTCAGATTTCACAAAATGGAAAGTCAAGAGCAAATGTTCACTCCTGAATTATTTGTCTGTGTCTTCCAGCCCAGGAAATGCCAGTAAAGAGAGTTCATTGATTCTGCTGGGTATTGTTTACATCGCATCACCGCAGCTTTGATCTGCTCCTGTCTGCACATTTGGATCGACTGCTGCATGCTCATCAGTCAGGTGTTATGAGTTACGATGTTCCTCGCAAAGTTGTTTTTTTTGCACCTGGGCCTGTTGAAGTTGAATGGAGTTGAACGCATGCAAACAAATGCTTTTGTTCATGGGGACAAAGCTGCCTGCTTGCTCCGGACTTGCACTCATACACAGTCAGCTATTGTTTCCCCTTCATCGCTCCTTGTCACTCTTTATGTCAAAGTTTAATTAGGACAACGAGCTTTCGCAGGCTCATTTCTCACTTCACCAACTTTCTAACACTCCATAATTAGAGACAGAGACTCAAAGAGGCTCAAAGGGACCGAAGAGAGGGAGCGACCCACAGAGAAAGAGAGAGCGAGAGAGGAGAGAGTAAGACGTGTGTGTGTCTGTGTACGTGCGTGTACGACCGTGTGTGTGTGTGCGCGCGCGCGCGCATGGGGGTGGGGGCAGGATAATGCAAAGCTTGGACAATGCAAAAACCTAGACCCATGCAAATAAGCAGGAACCTGTTCTGGAGGTGATGACTTCATTTTTCAGTTGACAATATTAATAACAAAAAAAAAAAAAACTCAACGAGGACAACACAAGTGTTCTTCAGATGGGATCAGCAAGCCAAAATATATATTAAAATTTCCATCCAGGGGGAAGCCAGATCCAACCTTAACTGTTCTTTTTCTCATTAAAGGATGTTGTCTATTGTTCGACTGACAACATTGTCAGATCTTACTACCGTTGTACTACATTGTTTTTTGGCACTCAGTCCTAAACCTTATGGCGTCAAGTCCTTTCTTATTGCTTTCATAAAAACATTTATTTAAAAAATCCCTAAATATCCACTGTTGTTTTTTTAGTCAAATGTCTCCTATTGATGACACAGAAGACAAGAGGTGAGACGGTTGTCCATTAATTGCAGGGTTGGTGGTTCGATCCTCTGCCTCTCCAAATGTGGAAGTGTCCTTTGGCAAGACACTCCCAATGACATGCAATTACCTTGCATGGCAGCTCTGCTGTCATTGATGAGTGTTTGTATGCAATATGCTTTTGGTACCACTACGGAAGAAAAGTGCCATGTAATTCCATTTAAAGGAGACGCATTTGGTGGGAACCACTCTGTTCTCCACAGTGCATAGATTATTAGATTTGATTCAGTGTGAATAGCCACGCCTTTTTAATCTATCTTTTTAATTTTACTAAAAAAGGCAAGCAGAAACATGAAAACTAAAACACAAAATTCTTTGGATCCAGAAACATCTTGTTGGCTCAGCGCCGTGCGGGATATCCAAATGCCTGTGTGAAGGCCAGACATATTTTTTGTTCACGTTTTAACCAAACCCTGATGATCAGCATTGGAATATAACCAGTGAATATTCACTGCCACGATGCGAGGGAGGAAATGCCAACGGCATTCTGATTGATGAGTATGATAAACAGTAGTAATACTTATTTTGAACACTGTCTATGGAAAACTTAATTTATGAGAGGCAATGTCAACATCCTGACAATCTCTGGTCAGTTTTCTCTCGGACTGAGAGTTAGGAGAGTGTCCTTTCGTGGGAAAGTGGAGCTACGTGACCTCCTTCCAAGCTAATTGGCTCCGCACACATTCAAATGAAGGTCAAGTGTCCACCCATGAGTTGTAGCTTCCCGGCCAGACCTGCAAAATCATGCCTTTATTGTTGACAACTTGTCAAAATCCATGGACAAAAACAAAGGGGTATATTGTCATCCCTATCAGCAATAAAATTATAAAATCACTGATTTATGGAATAAAATTCTATTAGAATTCCATTAGAAATCCATTAGATAGAATAGGTGGAAGTGAATGTCCTTAAAAAGTACAGAAACTTTAGTTTTGCTCATGCAACCTCATGCATAATACTCATGTGCTGTACTTGAGCTTGATGAAATGCAGAAAAGGCACATTAGAAAATAGAAAAGAGTATTAAAAGGAATAATTTATATAAAAAATGTATACTAACAAAAAACATACTGGTTCTACAGAGATAAAATATCCAAGTCTGACCGGAAAAACAAAAAGATATAATGCATAAAATAATTAAAATGCCATTTAACATGCAAAAACATTTCCTCTTCCTCTCACGAAGTGTTTATTTCTCAGTTTGAAGCTCTTCAGAAAGATTTAATAGAAACAAAGCAGCAGCTAAATATTTAAGACCACAAAGAAACCCACTTAGGTTGCATATAGTGCGGAAATAATGTAAATCTGCATTTTATGGCTCATTTCAAAGAGTGACACATAATAAATCACAAACATTTATACTTTGCCTTCAGGGGGGTGGTGGGCAATTCAGACTGGAAAAGATGGACTGATAGGGAAAACAGGGAAAGGGAGAAAGAGGGAGAGGGGGAGAGAGAGAGAGAGAGAGAGAGAGAGAGAGAGAGAGAGAGAGAGAGACGGCAGGGTGGGAGGGAGCGTCTGAACACATGAGATAACTCTGCCCAGGTGTTCAGAGCCAAACAAAGGCTCTTTTCAGGCCCTGATGAGAACACATTGCTCCTCCACTTGTTGCAAAATATACAGGAGAGAAAAAAAAGAGGCTGAAGCTTATATTCTGTTACAGTACCAAAATAAGGATGAGGCGAAGGCCTTCCCAATTACACAAGCCTCACTGCTGCCAGTAAACAAGAGCTGAGGACAGAATTATGAATAAATGAATTGTGTCACATTGCAGTTCTCCAGGGTCACAGTTTTAAAGATGATAAGCTGATATAACTCAAGCAGGAAGAACTGTTAATTGTAAATATGGTTACTGGACAGTTCAACCTTTCTCCTACGTCAAACAATCAGTCAAATGTTATTTGTCAGTGTATTTCCACTTGTTTTTTTTGCCAAAATATTTAACTTCCCGTACACTTTATCTTTACAAGACAGTTACTGTCTACAGAATAATCGGGATGGCTGTGGTTGGTACCCACTAAATTAAGGCTGGAAAAGATTGTGGCCTTGGTTTAATACAGAAAATGTATGTAACATTTAACCCAAATCATAATTTCCTCCTGTACACTAAACTGAGCCACAATGTAAAAATGCTTGTACACTCATCATCAACCTTGACTACCTCCAACTCCCTGTCATGTAACACTTCATTTACTCAAAAAAGACAGCTCTTGCTGTCTCAATTGGGTAATTGGGTAAAGTGCTTTGAGTACCAACAGATAGAAATATATATAAATACAAGTCTAGTACAAGTCTAGTTACCACTGAAGCAATTTTTTTAATATATATGCAAATAACTCCGGATGAGAAAAATGACTGATATAGACAGATTTTGGTGGTTGGCATAGCACCCGCATTTAGTTCTGTGCAACATACACACCACTACTGTACATACAAAGTCCATTTCTCCGTGTTCCAAGGGGTAATTTATTTGCAGGCAAGGATTTCATTCATGTCTCCAGGCTGGTTTCTTTTTTAAATGGTGATTTCTGATGTTGCATTCATGTATTTAACAAATCAAGGCTTACTACACTGGATATAACTAGTGTGAACCTCTGTTAAAAAAAAAAAAAAAAAAAAAAAGAATAGAAAAGATGTTAAGGAATCCCTTGATATGATAACAATTCTGTTTAGATAAGAGTCTTTCAGCTTGACACGTCTTGCTATATTCCAGGTGTGTCAAACTGTGATGGCATCTCCTGTGCATGGCCCTCCACCGGTCCCCTCACAGAATAGGATTCAGGTGTGAGCTCAGGCATTCAAAACTCCATTCCAAAACATAAATCTTTTATTGCTCAAGGCATTCTTTTGTTGATTATGATATGTGCAACAGATCGTTGTCGTGCTGAAAGATGAAAGTTGTCTGGTAAATTCCACTGGTACACCGAGTTATTCATGACTCCTTCCATTTTCACTAAAACCCCAGGTCCAGCTGAAGAACAGCAGCTCTGAAACATGAGTCTGGGATTGTCATCCTTTGCATTGTGTTCTTTTTGTTAATAGGCTGGGCTGTTTTTGCACCAAACATATCTTATCCAAATTTTGGGATCATGTCCACATGGACACGTATTATTGCAATTTCAGCCAGGCTGGATACGTTTTTCATCAGGAAAAGCTTGTGTCCTGTCTCATAGGCAAGAACAAATAATGGAGATTTGTCACATTTGGGGAGCAATAGGTACAATCAGCCAGACAGAACAGCAGCTCCTTAGTGGTCCTTGCTTGGCTCTTAAAAGCTTCCCTGAGTGGTTTTCTCTTTGTCTTCTCAATCAATTGATTTTGGAGGGTCGTCCTGTTAATAATGTTGTCTCTCTGTTGGGCCATGTTTTCTCTACTTGTTGATGACTATCTAATACCTCAGAAGAAACTTCTGCAGCCCTCTCCTGAGTAAGGACAATGAGATCCTGTTGATACTTTGTAATCTCTTTGTGGCCAATGGAGCCGGCAACCGAGAACACGTGTGAAAAATCCTTCAAGAACAGAGATTCATTTGGTGTTATTCAGATTCCTTTCAGGTGAAGACAGGTGTGGACTATGAGCTTGATGAGAGTTTGATTCTGAACATAGCCACATGCACAATTAAAAGGGGCTGTTTTTAAAAACAATTTTTTTTTTTTTAATTTTATTTTATTTAAGGCGGCACAGTGGCGAGATGGTTAGCACTGATGCCTCACAGTGAGAAGGTCACCGGTTCAAATCCATGGGCCGGCTGGCCATTCTGTGTGGAGTTTGAATAAACTGTGTCTGCATGGGTTCTCTCCAGGTACTCCGGCTTCCTCCCACCATCCAAAGACATGCTCATTAGGTTAATTGGTGATTCTAAACTGGCTGTAGGTGTGAGTGTGAGTGTGTACCCCTGCCTCTCGCCCGATGACAGCTGGGATAGGCTCCAGCAGACCCCCGCGACCCTTAACAGGAATAAGCGGGTACAGAAGATGAATGAAAAATTTTTTTTGTGTCACATTGTATAGATTGTAAAATAAATGTACGGAAGTTATTATGATTTATCTTTGCTTGATATGTTTATGTCACAAAACCCCATCTGATTTAACAGGGGTGTTTGGATCATCTACAGCCACTGCATGACTGCACCAGTCACTGTACACTTATGTTGCTAGGTTCCTCTTGTGCTCGGAATGTACTTACTCTCAAGTAGGAGTTCTAAGAGCTATGATCATTCTCAGTTCTTGCAGTGGAGACATACAAATAAGGGATACTTTGCTTTAAATTATTTTAAGTTTTAAGTTTTTTTAAGACAAAATATTAATTTCATTGATTTCATCTTATTACTGGAGGAATGTCATTCATGGGAGTGATTTTCTAATGACAAAACCAGTCAAACTGGTCAATTTTGAACAACAGAACACAGTGCCCTATCTCCAAAGTAGACTGAATGAGGAATTTGAGATGCTAACAGAACAAGATGAAGATATAAAGCTCAATTAAATCAAGCACGATAGTTATAGTATCTGCTACACGTTTTTACCACACAAAGTACCTGACAAACCAGTGGGACCATAGGAGTGAAACATTAGGCTGTTGTGGGAAATTTGAAAACATGGCCTACGCTTCACCTAATGTGCCTGCAACCTGAGAGCCTTGTCCTGCATGTAAATGTTACTTCCCCTGTAACTGTTTCCCTGCTCTGGGAGGGGCAGGTATGATTCATGGATACATTGGGACAAAATAGGATATCACTTTGTTATTAATTTGATCATATAAGTCTTCAAAGGGTACCGATTTTATCTATATACAATGCAGTGTCTAAAATTCTCATGCTTAAATAAGCATTACTCAATGGGGGAGTTTCTGAGTGAAGAGGGGTCAAATAAAGGAATAGGGCTGTGTAATCGTAGTAAAATAAACAAGGACAAGAAGAAAATACGGATTACGAAGATGATGATGAGCTGTTTTCTCCCGAACTCATCCTTCTGGTTAATGTTGTATTTCCAAAGAAATCTTTCTAGTGTGAGATGGGAAGCCATTCTTTACAGCACCTCTGACATTGATCACCAACTTCCTAGAAGACCATGACTAACTGTCTTCCCCGACTGGAATGCCACCAGGTAGGAAAGTTAATCTACTGCCCATTAGACAGAGTGATGAGAGCTTCTGTGTGCAAGCTCCTTTCCTTTAATGCTGTTTGTGAATGGACTTGCAAATTGCTCTGATCTGCAAACACAAAGCGCTCTCTCACTCCTTATAACGGACTGGGTAAGTGGCTCGACCGATGTGAATCTGTGAGAAACAGCCAGGAGTAAGAATCTCTTCCTGACATCAAAGGACTACCATCTCACTTCTGTCAGCTTAGGTAGGGAGGGGTGACAGAGGGCCGCTAGGCAGACACATATCCCTCTGCAAGCTGAGCCCGGAGAGCGCTCTGCATTGAATGGATGTTGATGTCAAGGCCTGCACCGGCGATGAAACCCTGGGTAAATATCATGCCAAAAGGAAAGCTGAGATGTTCACAGTCATCCATCCTTCCTGCAACGTGGTACCAGCTCGATTATGACCACTAAAACTCCAAAGCTGTTCTAATGGCAGTTTGTTCAGACTGTGACACGCTTTAATTGTGCCTACATGCCTCACTGTTCATCTCACATCATAGCACAGTCGTAGACTTAAGATCCAATGGATCTCACTTAGCAGCATGGTTTACTGACAATGCTGTTTCAGTTAACCATATTGCCAAAGGTTATAAGTTATTTTTTAATCAGTTTTTCAGTTCAGTCTCTTTTAATCTTTGTATATTTTCCTGAAGCTCTTTCTCTCCTGCTCATTTTCACATGATGGTTATACAACTGACCAGCAAATAAACATATAGCTGAACTTGTACGGTGCACCAACACTGTCTCTGGAATTCATTCAATTCATTCATACCATGGTGGCTATATTTAAAGTCAGTAAAAGTTGTGTTCTCTGTCTATGTGACACTGTCTATCAGTGTTTCAGTGCAGACAAAACCCACGTCACAACTCAGCATAGCATGGTCCATGGATGCAAAATCCTCACTTTAGCAGGCAGGATCATATAAATGATCAATGTCTACAGGGTGTTGAGGAGATTAGTGTTATGCAGGTTGATACTGGGGATGTAAGAGAGAATGTTAGTGTCCATTCACGCCACAGAATAAGATGGCCATCACTTTCAGATTGCATGCAAATAGCTCGAGTGGATATTATATTCTGGATCATCATGGCATTCATCTTTTCCATTTCCTCACCCTACAAAAAAGCTGACATGGCTGATAAGTTAATGGCAACAAAAACTCAGGGAGTCTGCAGATTAAATTGTACACTTCATAAAAAGAAATCCTTTTATTCTGAGGAGCAAAGACAAATGACATACAAAACAAGTTTAACCAATAGAAAGTCAGTCAAAACTTTTACCAGGGAAAATGTCTCAACTCAAGTGGGATTCAACTGTCAAACTCTGTATGATGGAGTTCATTGCACTTCTCATACTTATAGTGGCTTCTTAAAAAAACATGTTTTAGTCCAATGCAAAAGAACAAACAAATATTGACCCACACAGATTAGCCACAACATTAAAACCGCTGACAGGAGAAGTAAATAACATTGACCATCTTTTGATAATTCAGTGTTCTGCTGAGAAACTTTTGGACCTGGCATTCATGTGGATGTTACTTAGACATGTACCACACACCTATACCAGACCAGACACCCCCACCCCATAGCAATGACACTCCTTGATGGCAGCAGCCATCCCCAGCAGGATGCAGCCTGACACAGACACACACACAGAAACGGTTTAGGAACAACTCAAAAAACATGAAGAACAGCACAAGGTGTTGACCTGGCCTCCAAATGAACTGGATCCCAAACTGATCAAGTATCTGTGGGATGATCCACAGAGGCCCCTCCCCTCAACCCATAGGACCCAAAGGCCCCCACTAACAACATTCTGTTGCCAGACATCACAGGACACCCTCAGAAGGCCCATGTCCATTCTCTGATGAGTCACAACTGTTTTGGAGGCACAAGGGAGACCTACACTATACTAGGACTGTACGCATTTCAGCCACAGCAATCAGGCTTCAGACCAGGCCATAGCACAATACGGGAACTGTAGTTGGGGATGAAATTATGCAGCAATATGGTGCTGTATAAGAGTGCTGTATGTTGGACTCTGTGCACAGTAGGCCTATACCAGGTCAGAAAAGAATTCTGTATTTCTACTGAATGACATTTTGATCATGTATATACTGTATATGAAACTGCTCAAGTCTTGTTTGCAAGGGAAATCTGGATTTCAGTCAGACTTTCTGAACAAATAACTAATAAACAAATTGAATTCTGATTGCAAGCTTAGTGTCAGTGCCACAAAAATGTGCCAAAATGCTTTAGGGTCGTTTTCAGTTTTTAATGCACTCAAACACACACACCTGAGCCTGTTTCCCCGCTGAGAAATGCAATGCCTTAATGGCAGCACCACAGAGGACATATCACCTGTTCTCCTGTTGCAGAGAAATTCTCAGAGACTAAACAAAGTACACAGCTCCAGTGGAACTGTTTCAGACACATGTTGAATCAATACGCTCTATTGTGTTGAAACTCTGAGCAGTTCTGTGAGAGACTCCCACAGCTTCTAGGATAGCTGGTCTGTTCTCCTTTGCTGTTCAGGGAAGCATGAGTGGATTCGTGCACATTTGGTCTGGACGCAGTCAGAGGAGGTCATTGAGACAGTTCACAGATCATGGCATCTTGCGTTGTCTCTTCTTTGAAATAAAAAACAAGGGAATGCAAAGTATTTCACAGTTTGTGCAAGTAAGGCCTATTCCACACAGAATTCACACCAATGCCTGTTCAAAATTAAAAAAGCTAAAGATACTTCCTGGAAATGTTAAAACAATTTTGTCTTAATAATAGGAAACCACAAAGAGCCTTTTCTACCTTTTCTAAAAGCCGCAAAGAAGCAGGTCACAAGGCAACAAAAAATGTTTTCACTAAAGCTCATATAGTACAAGGTACAAAAAATAAACAAAGCTAAAATAAACAGTTCTAAAAAAACAGAAACACACTGGAGTAACCATGGGACAGGGAACATAGATCTTACTACTGAAAAGTGAATGTACAGGATTACACTGTGTATACACTGAGGGCTGATGTCTGACAAGAGTTGTAATACTACGTTAGAGCAGGCAGTTAAAAAAAATGGGAAAAACTGAAGATGGGAAGTATAACTGACAAGGCCACACAAGGTAAGTGATTTTCAGTATTTATGACTTGCAGAATCTATTTTAAAGTGTAGTACAGTTTCATGTAGGTTCATAAGTTGGGTATTAGCAACATACAAGTGGAACAGCAATTCTGGTTCTCTTTTATGTTCAGTTTATTCTCCTTGTCTTTGAGCTCTGGTTATTTTGTTTCTCAATTTCTACTGTTATGGCAAGGCCTTCTCCGTTATTTCTTCTGGGCCACATGTAGTGAAAGCAGTCCTGATTCTCAATCATTCAGGACATGTTAAATGGACTTAAGTTTCTTGAACATGTCTCACCTCCTATCCAAAAGGCCAAAAGTAGAGTTACAATGTACATATTTCAGGAAAGTGGTCACCAGTTCCACTGTGTTCAGGTCTAGCTACTCTTACCTTCACAAAACACAGTGGTGCACTTGATCTTTGACAAATATTATCTTCAGTGCTTCTCTCTTGGATGTTTTCTATTTGGCTCCCTGAATGAAAGTTAGTCATATCATTTGTGGTACAATTCATCACATGCAGACTTGAGCCCAGGTGATGTACAATTGAACAACTCAACTCAAAACCAAAAAAAAAAAGTCATGTTAATAAAAAGCCAGCTAAATCTATCAACGTCTGACCAAAATTGGACAATTGGATCATATTCAACGACACCAAGATAACAAAAAACTGTGCTCTTTAACATACACTTCATCTACACGTCTCCCTCAGTCACTCCAAACGGTATAGCTTAACCAAGCACAGAGGATCTGTCTACTTTGCACATTACATTTCAAATCAGAATCACAATAACTTTATAAATCCTTGAAATAGTTCTGTAACAGTTGTTAAATAGTAGCTAATACATTGGAACTTAAAATAAATTGAACGAAAAGAAGAGGAATTATAGAAGTGGATGGACACGGGAAGGAAAGGTCTCCTGTGACATTCAGTGGAGCATTTAGTCACTCCTAATGTGTAGATGAATGTGCTCCTCTGACTCATTCGAATCCAAGAATCCCTCTTCCCTACCATATGAAGATTATCTAGCTCTGCACAGAGACAGAGCCGGGGTTCTGAATAAGTTGAGTCATGAGTATCATCCACTATCAGGCTCTAGAGTCAGCAGACCACAGCAAAGAAACTGGTTCTGGCCACCTCAGACTCATGAAGGATCCACAGCACTGTGTCACAGGAACAGAACTTTTACAGGAAAAATACGTTATGTGGTAATCTTCATTCGTCATTATCATGTTCTTCTCTTGACCAAGGGTTATTTTGCACATTATCTCAATTCAAACATTAATGGGTCCTTCCTTCCTATTGCAACTGACATCTCTGCTTTACAAGACTGAACTGTCATGTGTCCTTCAGTAGCAGCTTTGTACAGTATCATCTCTGATTACGTTTCTGTCAGAAGCATCCTCAAAATTTCATGAAACTAAATTGACTTGACAAGACACTACACGCGATACTTTTCTTTCCTCTGTTAAGTTCACATTTCAGAACAAAACCAAGGTATTTTCAAAGAACTGATGTTCTTTGAAGGCACTTATCCAAACTGCATTACATGGTGGCTCTCCTGTTCCTCTCATTATTCTGGGAACAGCGATGCAGAACGTGTCCATCTACTACACCATGGAGAAAATATTTGAATTTATTTGTACTCTCTGTCTCTGCAACCAACACAACGTCATGGGCATATAACAAATTACTAATATGCCTATCAACAACATGCCTAGGTTGACCTGTGTGATTTCTTAGAATACATTTACATAAAGGGAAAATTAAATGGAACACATCTCGACCACATGGAGAACATCATCCTCACCCTGAACGGACCAGAAAACCTGTCAGTCCTACAATGCTAAAATGAAACAATGTTACTCACGACTCTTAATAGACACACAGAGGATTTTTGAGTTCTTTCGTGATGATGAAAGATAGACATGTAAATGCAGCTAATCACAACTGCTATGGAAGCAATTAGTCTTTGCTTAAAGAGGGAGGAAAGAAAGCACCAAGAGCTCTCAATGTGAACAAAGATGGAAGAGGACAGAAGAGTTTCCATTTTTAACTAGAGTCACATGTGGGACATTGTGCTCCAAATGAACTGTAAATAGCTGGTGAGTAAGACCACTCGAATCAGGAAGCCAAGTCAGACCTGAGAATCTGACACTTGAAACAGTAAAGTTCTTTTATTTGTGCTGGCTTTCCCTCAAAAAGCAGGCTGTTGTGCAATGTTCTTAGAGTATGTGAATGAACAGAGGCAAAGTTCAAATTAGCTCTACTTGAATAGCAAGGATTCTTCATGCATATGAGCCATTCAGCAAGAGTGGGTCCTTCTTTGGAAGGTTATAAACCAGTGAGTAGGATGGAAGTGCACCAGTGCCTCCTGAACAAAATATACTGTACTTTGCATTTCAGGCATCCTGCATTTTATGTCTGGGGTGGCTACTTAAATTCACTCACATCATTGTCATGCATATTCCTAATTTTCCTGCTGGATACAAGAACATGGGGAATGTTTAGGCATCGAAGGACGCACATGCTCAGCTCTAATACTCCATCCAGTGTTGACATTAAGAGGACAGTTAGCTCAGCCCTAAGCCTTTGCAGATATTCAATAATCAACTGGGATAAAGCGAGACCGACTCCAACGTCTTAATTCGCAGAAATGCCGCTGTTTTACATTACTGGCAAGCCCCATAATTATCACTATTGACCATCTTTTAGAAGTAAAATACAGTCAGTGAACTGCTTCTGATCTGACCTGATGTGAATGAATGACACAGTGTTAAAAGAAAGGTCATAGGCAGTCCTTAGCCTCATACACCCAGCAATTATGAAAATCACTGCCTACACATCCACTACTGCGCTTTTTGTCTTTTATAACACACCTTGCTCTCTCTCATTTTACGGTTTTCATACTCTGACCTTATCATTACTTTGTTAATAATAATATTTTTTAGGCACATTATTCAACTGCAGAAAAAGTCAACTTGAAGCATATAAGACTTGATTACTCACTGGTGATACGCACATGTGAAATGAGAGAGGGAGTATCCTAAAGTCATTAAGGCCTCATATCAAGGTATGCATAATCATAAGGCATGTTCACTACCTCAAGTAAAATACACACACAAAGCACGACTAAGGGTTTTGTTGCAAATAGTCAGCAGGGTCCCAAACATGAGTGAAGAGTATAGGGTGAAAATTAACTATAACAAGGTGGAGAAATATTAAATACGATACTAATATGATCCTTCGCCACTTCTTCATCATTCCAGAACTGCGGCAACTGCGCAGAAGTCAAGAACTCAGAGACATGGTCGAGGTAACTGGCTGAAATGACCACCACTGAATTAGAAACCCTAGCTGAAGCATCAAGATTCTGCCACGAAATACAAGAAGGAAGCTAGTATAGACACTTTTATTCACTGAAAAAAAAGAAGAGGGACTCTTGGTTGGACCGGACAGATGGGCTTCTGGTTGAATCAGTAGTGGACACAGGTAACCTCTTTGAATCAGGCAGAAATGAAAAGAGAGGTTGTGGTATGGACTGCTATCATTAAGGAGGAGTGAGTTTAACCTTTTTTAATGTTCTGTGACAATAGTTGCCAGAAGAACACTAACTGTTGAAGCCATCTATGCCATCCCTATATCAGCCGACATCGCTAAGAGACTCTTCTCTCTCTCTCTGCTAAATGTGGATCTGGAATCGTGGTCAGCTGACAGTCGGGAGGTGAGGTGTGGCAGAAAAAATATGACATGTCCATAAGATAAGGCAGAATAAAAGTGCAATTAATTATACATTATATTAGTGGGTACCTTTCAAATCACTCAAGACCACCTTACAAAAACAGCAATGCATAAAACATCAAGTCAAGAAAAAAACAAACAATGGTTGCCAGATTTTCTGCACTGGCCTTGGATCACTCTGTCGCCGTGGTTCCTGCATCAGGTGAAGTGCTTTCACCACAAAATGAAGTCCTGATAAAATAGTGCAGCTAACAGCTGGTTATAGTAACAGGGGGGTGAAGGCCATCAGAAAGAAGTTCTTTGTTTTCTCAGGGTTCGGCACAAGGCAGCCGAACGTCACACAGCTGACCCCTGATAGCTGCTTGTCTCCTGGACCGAGCAATAATATAAAGAGTCCCTTGAGAGTGGCCAGCTGAAAGGAGCCAATGGCAGCGCCTGGAATGCCTTCTCATTTCCTGGAGGACGAATATGTTTCATTCATCTCGCAACAATAACACGTCAATCCGAGTATGTCTGAAATTAGGGGATTTCAAACGATTTTTGAGTATTTAGGATTGGCTTAGGGTATTTGCATTTGACTTTTTAAAGTAACCAGGTATGTTCTAAGGGAGTTCAAGTGAAGGAAAGTAAAACAGAAAATCTCAAGTATTCTTACCCTTCTGATTTCCGCCCTCCCCAGTGCGCATTTCTCCTGAAGCTTGGAGTTACAGTTAGAGGACACTTCAGATGAGAGCCAACTCCTCAGCTCCTAATCTGTGTTGGATGTCTTTGGCAGTGTACCTGAATTTCTTTTCTTGAATTCCAGTAGTTTAACTATTGGCCAGAATGTATTCGGGACCACTCTCAACAACACTGATCAGTGATGTTCTTTTTTTCGTTTTGGAATGGATCACATGCGCACTCACAGATGGGCCCAACAAAACTCATGTACATCTGGTGTGTCCGACCAGTAGTTTGACAGTTTGCTCCACTCCAACATTGTGACTGATTCTATTTCTTTCATTTCACGTTACGTTGTCACATTTGTATGACGAGCTGTGTGTTACCTTCCCTTTTTTGTCAGATACACTATGTGTTTCTGGAGGTCTTTCTTGTTGTATTCTTGCGACGGCTATGCTGCCACCTGCCACTGAAACTCCCTGCAACTGAGCAGTGCTCAGATTTAATTGAAAGGAGTCTGAAATCTTTGAAAACAAAGGCAGAACCAGTGGCGGTGGATAGCTGTTACATGTCCTGAAGTTCTTATGGCGGAAAGGGGCTGCTGCCAAACCAAATAATGAGCTGAAAAGGTGAGGGTGGTGATAATGTTCGGTGCGTTCATCACTGCTAGATAGCCCTGTGAAAATCATATGATTTGATGTTAAAAAAGTGAAAAAGACATCAGAAATACAGCAGTAAGACACTGGCAGAGAGTATTATTCCGATGTTGCCTGAAGTAAAGTTCCCCCTTCCTCATATTACATTACCAAGAATTGCGAATGAAAGAAAGGTTTTGCATGACTAAGTACTGCACAAACACATCATAGAAGATGTGCACATGTTTGATTTAGGTGGGGCAACATGGAGGTGCCATACCATGTAGAAAAGGAAGAAGCATTTCTATATTTTTAGGCAGCACACAGAGCTGTACAAACTACCGACAAAGCTGCTATTGTTCCTACTGTCTGAGGGCTTGCTGGCCCACAGAGGGATGGTATTGTTTTATCATGTAATGCTACCAGTGATCTGTTCAGCGATAGCACCCTATGTTTGGTAAAGTAAGACAGAAGTATATCACAGCCACTATTAGGTCACCTCAGCTCGGTGCAGGGTTTGACTCGGTGCTGCTGAGAACAAATGAAGGCGAAAGCAGAAACCGCCTCTTTTAAGACAGCATTCCGGAGGGAAAAAAGAAAGGGGAAATAAAGAAGGAAGGGGGAAAATGCCTTCTGTAAAATGATACAGAGCTCAGGAAAGATGCTTGACAAAGTGCCATTTTCAGATTTCTTTGTTGCTTTTATTTATCTTTGGCCTGAGGTGGGGGACACATTCAATCAAATTTGCAAGAATTTTAAATCTTGCAGGCCCTCTAAGCTAAGCAGGCACGCACATGTGCAAAGCTATCCTCTGAAAGGTAACACCGTGCTGGCAAAGTGAGTGGAATGACCTGAACAGGATCAGTTGTGATTATTATGAGATAATACCTTCTACACGGGATCCACTCAACTAGTCCTGACATATTAACCTAGTATATTTACTACTCCTTACAAATGCAATAACTATGCAATAATGTCAATAGTCTTTAACATCCAGTATTGAAGAAAATCAAGTAATCCCCACACTGAGAAATTTCTTTTTTTTTTTTTTTTTACCCCGGCTGTGATTAAAGGGGGATTTATGAATGGATTATCCACCTTACCCTTGCCCAAAATGATCTCTTCCACTTTGTAACTACCAAGAGACGAAATGATTGCCGTAAGATGTCATTCAGCAGAGGACTTATTATAATTGTGTTCAATGTGAGAATAAGAAAGATGATTCCTTGAACTGGTCAAGGTCTTTTTGTGAACAAGCCCCTTTACGACAAACCATCCCAACACCATCCCACACCTCCTTCTCCTCGGTGGAAACCCCACATGCAAACACCATTCATTCACCTCACCTGTCTTTCACAAAGACAGCAGTTGGAACCAAGAGTCTCAAACCAGATTTCCACCGGTCTAATGTTCATTACTTGTGTTTCTTATTCTTCAGTTCTCTTTTTCTCATTGGTCTCAAAATCATCTCAGCTTTAATCGCCATGCATTTAACCCATCCAGTAGGGAGCAGGGGGTAGCCATGCAAGGAGCAGTGTGGGTGTGGGGGTGAACAAGTGACCTCATGCTCCATACTTCCAGATCATGAGGTACTATTCAGCAATCAATCATGTAGATATAAAGACCTGCAGCAGGTCTTGACAGTATCTTTCAATATGAAGATGAACATGATTTATTCAACAATTTATCCAGATTATCTAAAGCACTTTTTTTACATGTCAAATTTAAAGTGAGGGCACCTGAAATAATGCCACTGGTCATGGGAACTGAGTGCAAACAAACACAGATTCATTTACACTTGACGACTTGTTTCTCTACAGGTCTCTTAACTGTCTATTGTATTTTGTAAACAGTTGAAAATGCATTGTTTATATGATGTTGTGAATGATTACATAATGTAAAAAGTGCAACTTGAAAAGCCTATCACATTTCTGTCCCATTTAAGCTCTCACTGGAAATACATTATTCATGCATATATTAACAAAGCAGCTGGCAATCCAGAAATGTTAATTTTAGTTTATTCAGACATTTGATTTTTTTTTTTTTTTTTACATTTGAAAATCTGCATATTCTGTACATTCAGTAATGATGTGGAAGACATATAGCCATTTGATAGCCATGTAGGACATGTACGTAGTGTTTCCCTGACTGTGACGACTTGATTCCTGGTTGTGTTGCATTTGCAATTCAGTTGCCTCTTTTAGAGGACAAGTTTTAACTAATTGGGATTATCCTCAATAAATCACAGTTTACGTCAACATGTAGGTCTTGAGGATAATGTTCTAAATAAATCTCAGTTGCAAACTGAGGCATGTTGGATTGTGCAACGAAGCTTTGGTGAATCTTTGTGTACATAGAAAAATGTTTTATAGAAGACATCCACTCATTTTCTTATTTATCAAAAAACATTAGCTATGACAAAATGTAAATGATTGACCACATATCTGCAATATGTATTTTTATGGGTGCTTCAGACAGGTGGCAACTGTTTCGTTTCATGCTGTATTTTGTTGAGAATTTGGTCCTTCATCCTAAATCCTATTCTAAATCTGTCATCAGTAAACATATCTCACAGTGAGATCTAGGACAGCTGCTTTGAGTAAAAGGTACCCTGTGGAGATCTTGGCCTCTAATAGGGCAATAAAGCAATACGTTTGAACAGTGAGCCCATTTGTCTTGTACAAGGACGCAAGCGCAAGTCATACAATAAACAGCCGAGCCAGTTGTCTCACACTGTTCTACTGACTGACAGCTGGCAACAATATTAGATACACTGCATTTAGAAAGTATTCAGATCCCTTAACTTGTTGAACATTTTGTGTTGTTGCATAATCCATTTTTAATTTATAAAACTTTTATCTTCCCATAAGTCTACACTCAAGATAGGAATGTGAAAACAGGATTTTAGAATTATTTTCCATGTTTTAGAAATGTCTAAAATTGATCAAATTATAGTCCTCTTAGGTTAAGTCTCTACAGGATTGGCACTCTTTGGATTTGGGACGTATATAGCATTCTTCAGGCCAGTCAGTTCTGACCCGTCTACCTATCCCTGCAGCTGAGAACTGACCACACAGCATGATGCTTCCTCCACCATGCTTCGCTGCATTGATATCAGCTAAGAATTAGCTTAAGAATTAAGAATTGTGTGCTTCATCGACAGAATCCAAGCAAGTCTGTCATTTGGCTTTTACCCTCAGGTAGCATTCATTTAGCTACTCCAGACCTGATTCATGGAGCACTGCTGATCCTTCCAACACATTCTCTCATCTCCCTTAGGTTGATTCCTTAGCCACCTGCAACTTTACTGCTGAGACTTCATGGACTTGTCTTTTTTCAGTGCTTATTATGAGACCATATATATAGTGTGTCCCTTCCTAATCAGTGTCCAATGAACTCCATAGGCCAAAGGTGGACTTATTCAGTTCTAGATACATCTCAGAAGGTGCACCTTCAATTGTGGTCAGCAAAGGGACTGAATATCTTTGGAAACAAGAGATTTCACTTTCTGATTTTTGATAAAACATTTTGTTTTTGGCCACTGAGTGTAGACTGATGGGCAAAATAATTCTTATTATGCTATAAAGTTTGCAAAATGCAAAGGGGTCTTGATATATGTCCTGATTCCACTGTAAATGTAACCTTGCACAAACAAAGGCAAACAATAAGAACATCGGTAAGCAAACATGGATATAAAGAAAACTCAGCATTGCAAATGATTTATGAGGAAGGAAATGCACTTATTGAGTCCTGAAAGGCAGAGTTTGACAGTAGCAGCCCAGAAATTGGGACACCAGAGTACATCTTCATGGTTGTGATCCAGGTTATTCATAAAAAACAATATCCCATGCATATCCGATGACCTCCATGGTCAGTTTAAATTTTCTAGTTAAACCCCTGAATGTCTGTTTCAGTTGCATTAAACATTTTCATTTTTGTAGCAAGGGAAATGTATTTCTATTTCTGTTAACCTGCATAGAGCACAGAGTTTGAATTTCAAAATGTGCCCTTTTTCTATTATGTCCCAATACAAAGCTCAGTCGAACATGCAAATGGAAATATGAAAATGACACTGGCATGTTAATACAAGTGAACACTGTCAGAATGGATTTGTAAATGAAACATGTGAGGAAAAACAAATTTAGGAACCACACCATTTCACTACGCATTTTAAACACATACGCAAAATAATAATAATGATAATAATTCTGTGGCATTATTTAGACACCAATTCCTACAATTTATTTTTGAAGTGTCAAAGTGAAAAAAATTCACAGTATAACCCCTGCAACAGTCACCTGCAACAGAGGCTGAATATTAAGAAAGCACCCAACATTCCTGCCATAACAATCAAACAGAAACTTGATTTCAGATTATTACTGTACCAGGATTTGAACTCTGACAAACACACACAAAGAAATTGTCACACCAAAAAGATCACAATACTTTCCAAACTTTAAATACATTAAGAATACCAGAAACATTGCTTAAATAAACTCTACAAAAATATCTGTCGTAGTTATTTACATTGACTGTAGCTTCTAGAGACTGTGCACCAGTGTTACCCAAAACAGACTTTATTTGTTATTCCGTCTACAACTGCATTTGTCAGTAAATGTGGTCTTTCAGAACAATATTCACAATGCACTCACTCAAAAATCAAACATACTACACATTGCATGGAAAAGAACAAAGCAATTTGATTTATATTTCAAATGATAGCATCACATCTCTACAGACTGAACTTCCAAAGTTGCAAAATTGTTGGAACTGCATGCTATATTCTTGCTTGTGTTATTTAAAAAAATTAATAATAAAAACGTCAATTGTATTTATTCTTGACAGAAAAAAATAAGTTAAGCTATTTTGGAGTACTTCCAAGACTCACTCCCTGGTTTTGAAGAACCCAACCCTTACAGTTCCCCGTGTCTTAGTGTTGAGAGGATGTTTAATATGCTGATGTCACCATATTCAGCTAATATTAGAGCTCATCCAAATTTAAAGACAAGCTGTTTTTGACATTGACAGTGAGGGCGGGGGTGGTGGTAATGGTCGGATGAGCTGATTATTATCTTCTAGGGAACTAGTTTTATTGTCACTGAAGTCTTTGCTCAGATGTCTGCTGTGAATCAAGGAGACCTTTCTGTCCATACCTCCAAGTTTTTCTTTCTGCTTTCTGTTCAAAGAGGAAAGGCACACTGAAACAGTGTTACTGATAATTACATCAGCTTTATCAAAGAGCACGTCCAAATTGCCTAACTCACATGTAAAGCTTTGACTGATCAACTGTTTCTCTAAAGTTTGGACATGGAAACAATACAGCTGATACTTGCCAATTTAGCTTTTGATTCAGAAGAATGACAGCGGGTTATTATGGGATTTACACTTACATATTGTGTAGTAAAACAAAGCCAGGGAGCGTGCCTTTTCCATATTTTTTAATGATTAAAAACTTGTCGATTTGGAATCGGAAAGAAAAGCCCCATCAGGGAACCACTTTGTGTTGACACATCTGTTAGCTCACAAAATAAATAAATAAGTTATGTCTGATGCACTCATTTAAAAAGTGTGCACTTGATGACAATCTCCCACGGCAAGAATTACATCATGCACATTTACAGTAAGAAAATAAATGGTAAAAATGTTATCTGCACTCAAACGAGGTTTCCTTTTTCCACCAAACCTTTGCTCATATGAGGTGTATCCATTTCCAATCTTGAAATTCTTGCAACTTTTCCTTCCAACTCTAAAAAGGCTGAAGGGGAAAATTAAGCAAAAAATACTTAAAAAATAGTCCTAACGTGTTGGACTGGACAAACAGACTGGCCTGACCACAGACCTGTGGACTTGTCTTACAGACAGAGAGCATACTGATTGCATAGTCTGATGTGGTGTTTTTAGTCACCCTCTTCTCTTCTATTGTCGTCGTTTCACACACTGTCAAACTTGTGTTTTAAATAGTCTTTCATAACCTTTGCAATTGGTAGATCCTCCAAGAATTTCAAGCTTTGAAGGCCAATACAGTGACGAATTTTTATTCGACACAAGTCTTGTAGAGTCCGAGGTTGTCCTGAAAGAAGAGCAGAAAACTTATTTGTAACGCTAATAACATTCAGATAATACTATAGCCTGACTGATAAGTTAGTAGGCCAGTTTCATCTTGTGCACATAAAAGGGTTTGTATGTCAGCTGAGTAGGAGAAGAGAAAAAGACACGAGTATGAACAATTTTCTCTATTGCATACTTTGTCCACAGTGACAGCACTCCACCCTGGTAGACCTCGATTCTGCAGTATTCCGTATATATACACTGCGACTACTCTCCATTACATACCACATAATAGTTGGTTTCACTCACACAGTTTCTGGTGTACGATAAGTGAACTAGGGAGCGATAGGCTAGTGTATAATAACAGCTCAAATTCTCAAGCTAATCGCTGAAGATGCCATACAGAAATACATTTACCCCTAAGCAAGCATTGTCCTGCTCCCCACGATCACAAAACTGCATGTTACTGCAGCCAGACAGCAGCGACCGATTTTGAAAGCTGGTGGCAGGAAAAAGATTTTATGAAGGTGCCACAGAGCTGAAAGATACCGAGCGTCTGCTGCATTTTTGTCAGCTTCATGTATTGGAAGGTGTTAAACGAATTGGCATACTATGTAAGAAAGTGCAAAATCATTGGTCCACATGTGTAACCCCCCCCCCCCCCCCAAAAAAGTGTAGATGTATGAAAAAAGACTGTGGCCAACCACCACCAAACCACCAAAACTCCAATGCTTAAGATCTGTTATGAAGCTTTAAAGACTCTCCCTCTGCTCTGTAAGGTTGTTCAGCAGCTTCCCAAAGGCATCACTCAGTCTCCACTCTGTTATCAGACGCATGCAAACAACTGTGGAAAATCCCCTCGACTCCAGGAAGTGATGCATGTGAATGTTATCAGTCTGATGTGGGTAAAGTGACTCCTCTGCCGTGAACACGTCTCTTCCTCCACCACAGGAAACATGATGAGGTAGGTGAATAAATCTTAACAACACAGTCCACTGTGTCTATGGGCTGCATGGCGCTTAACATGCATTATGTATCCCTCAAATTTGCATTGAATAAATGAAGAATATATTTATTTGTTCATTCATGTCCATAATTCCTATTCCTAATGGCTGGTCTGTCCACTGTCACTTCTTTAATGAAGCAGCAGTGAAAACTCAAAGAGAAGCCTTGTACCAGAGCCATACAAGACTGTTTAAAAGCTCATGTTATGAGTCCCAGGTTATGGTTTGCACACATAGAAATTCATACATATGTCCTTCTGCTCTCTGAGATTGTTTGTTCACTACTTAACAGCCACAGAATATGAATAATGTAACTCACACTATCATCTCACATCAACAAAAGACGGTGCTAGAGCAGTGACACGCTACTCAGTGAGTACAAAAACCTGCCTAAGCACAACAGGATGCCAGATACATCACTGTATTTTCTACAGGAGGCAACATTATGCTACAAATCCAGATATGGCTGTCAAAAAGATACACACAACACATGTGAAACTTTCCATAAGGGTTAGGGTTAGGGTTAGCTGAAGTGTGTCTAAGCTTTTGGTTGTGAAGTTTGTAGGAGGACAGTTGTGCTTCTAAACGCTAGCGTATCAGACACAGGGAGAAACCTACAGGCAGCAAAAGTGACGTGTGCAGCAGTTGAGAGGAGCTGGGTGCCTGTCATTCTGTGTTGGATGAGCCCTTTCATGGCATATGAGTTAATCCAGGAGGTATCAGTGTAATCAATAACCCACCAGATATGTGATCTGGCTGAAGGCTTGAGTCTCTGAAAGGACTTGTCTGAATCAGTGCACAGCTCTTTGATATCTTTGATATCAAAGTTCAAGGGGCAGTGGAGGAATGCAGCCATTGTTCCCTGTAAATCATAATGCTTCAGGTAATGTGCTCTCCTGTTCCTCCAACCTGGGATTGTTCCGCCACTGAACACTGGTCATTATAACCTTGTGTTGGCAAGCAGCCCTCATTCACTCTCTACATTTTCTAA
The DNA here is from genome assembly GCF_963514085.1 of Chelon labrosus. Lineage (NCBI taxonomy): Eukaryota > Metazoa > Chordata > Actinopteri > Mugiliformes > Mugilidae > Chelon > Chelon labrosus. Next base: position 28,765,244 of record NC_140339.1, on the reverse strand, counting down.
ACTTTGTCTCCTCTCAGCTTACAATAAAAACCTCAACCACTTTTTGTACTTAAGTACCGCACCGGTAGGTTTCTTCTCATAGTTAAGGACAACACCTTTTCCCCACGCCGCACTGAATTAACAAAGGGGCACGTAACAATGGCTGCTGTCCATGCTTAAAAATGCGGTAATCACATGTTCAAATTGATGTTGCATGACATGCTTATATGAGAAGCTCTGTACTAGTGACACTTACTGGTGACCTCCTGCAAGAAATCCAGACAAGGCCGGCTGATCCCGGACATGCTAACAGAAACAGCTACTGGTGTCTGGCCCTCGTAGTTCCTGGTGTTGGTATCAGCCCCGTAGGTGTAGAGCATCTGGGCACATAACACGTCATCCCTAAGGGCTGACAGATGCAGAGGAGTCTGGCCATCTTCGAGACGTCCAAGATTAGTGTCTGCTCCCCTCTGCAGGAACATTCGGCAGTATGAGTGATTGCCTTTGATGACAGCGTATCGCAGCAAGAAGCCATTTTGAATGTCAATGTTGGCACTGTGGTCCAGGAGGATCCGTACGCAGCTGGACCGCTCACGGATGATGGCCAGCTGTAATGGGGTGGTCCCTTTGTCACTCAGTGGGTCCACCTCGGCCCTGAACTCAAGGAGGAGGCGCACAAATGAGTCTCGGCCATAGTGGGCGGCCACATGAAGCGGTGTCCAGCCATCATTGCTTTTAGCATTTATAATGTCACTACGAAACTCAGACTCCAGCATCAGTCGGGCAATGCGTGCTCTGCCATGCATAGCAGCATAGTGAAGTGCTGTGAAACCACCAATAAAGTCCTTCACTGTAGGGTCAGCTGTAAGGAGAATGGACATTTATTACACTTGAAAGAATCTCACAAAAGCATTTCACACAAGTTGTAAACAAAATATGGAACTTAAGGCTTGTGGATTAGTTAAGGCATGTTATACACGTTTAACTTTTATGTTTTCTTAACATCTTTCAGCCAAAGCAGACATGAATGAAATGCTGTGTCTTTCAGTAAAATAATGCCCTCTAGTGTTTCAAAAGAAAAACTTGTCATTACTTTACGCAAACCACCACATGAAGCCAGCTTTAGCAGCAAGACAGAGAAAAAGATAAAGCCTCTGACCTCCATGTTCAAGAAAGACTCGAACACATCTCTCTTTCCCTTTGGCAGCGGAGAAGTGGAGCAGTGTCCAGCCATTGGCATCGCGGATCTTAGGTGAGTATCCTTGTTCGAGCATTCTCCTGACGGTGCAGACATCCCCCGCTGCCACTGCAGCCTGGATCTGCAGCTCCTCATGAAGCTCAGGGTTCCTTCTGCAGTGATGGTTCAGCATCCTGTCATATTTCGGAATGAGAATGTTCATCTGCACCTAACCTCTGTTAGGAGAAATCAGTGAATACATTCTGTATGTCTCTGGAAACTGGTGGGTATACGCAGCTTGTCTAAATGAAAGTTTCTGATTTCCTTGCCACGGCCTGGTGACCTGAACAGACTAACAGCTCTGAAAGTATTGTACTATCCAAAACAATATACAATACAGGTATACCTGTTCACTTTTACACACACATTTTAACTTATAGCTTCAGCAACCAGTTTTAATAAGCAAAATCCATTCATCCAGACATAATGTAACGTAATTCTAACAATGCTATGATTGCCCACCTCAGTATGTTTAGGGTTGCATGGTTCTCTTCTACTATAGCCACGCTCTACAATACAACCATTCATTGTGAAATGCCAGAAAAAAATTAAGTGGGACAATGTGAAAAATGATTTGCACATCGTTCAGGCAATGTTGGCAGCAAAACATACTACTTTGCAAAGTTCTCGCATTAATCAATACGCCATAAGCAATCCATACACATAAAAAGACATGCATACATTTTCTGCACAACTGGTGTTCATAAAATAATGTCTGGTGACAATGTATGCAGCTCATGCATATTTTACATACTGTACAGCAACCACAGCACAGTTTTCTAGAGTCTAAATGATAAGGAGGAGATTCACTGTAAGATATTTAACACTGTTAATGTGGTTTTCCAATTTTGCCGATTTCAAAACTCTTCACAGGCATATGTAAAACTGTCTGTAAAAGACTTGTCTAGAAGTTCAATTTAAATGACTGTTTGGGGATGATAGGCTTTATCATTCTTTTTGTTTGCATTCCTACCATTAGCTGCCCATAGTTAACATATAACCGCAATGACAGTTTGTAGACAAATTAGTGGTAAATGAGTTAGAACACTACAGTCATGCATAATGACTGGTGTGGAGCAGAGACATGGCAAACTGCACTTTCAACTCTGTGAGCTATCAGGGCCCTATAGTCCTCACACCAGGTTTGACTCCAGCCTGTGCCCTTTGCTGCATGTGACCGCCCCTCCCTCGAACTATCACTTCCTGTCTCTCTCCGCCAAGAACTATCAAAACAAGGGCGCAAAACGCCAAAAAAAATGGTGCACAAAAAGCTAAAAGCTGTGCCATTGTCAACTGACCATAAAATCCTAACAGTTATGTACTTTCCACTGTACCTGACAATATGTCTAAATGATTATTTATATGTATGTGTGTATATATATATATATATATATATATATATATATATATTTTTTTTTTTTTATCCCAGAATGATTTACTGTTTATTTTAGACAGGGGTCACGTCGGACCATCAAAACAAAGCCTGTAATTTTAATACAAATATAAATAACATTTGACTTATAATACAAGCTGTCTCTATAAAAGCCACTGGCATTGTTGCCTCACATGCAGTGGTGCCACATTTGACCAAGTTGACAGGCTAGAGCTAAAGACATTCGTTGTCATGACATTTAAAACTTTTGTTTTAATTTGTTTTGCAAATAGTCAATATAATAATAGCTTGTTTTCATTTTTCTACCAGTCCAATTTTGATCATCTTTTCAGTTAAGTCAAATGCTTTTAGTTCTTGGGTTAGTTTTCATTAACTTCAATAACGATAGTAGATCATTTAGTACAGGCAAGAGCAAATATTAGATAATCAGTAACCCTCTGGCTGGAGTCAAAACGTTGAGGAAGTGGCACTAACACTTAGTACCCTAAGTGTTAACATATAGCTGACAATCTGTTGCTACCAAAATGTATGAAATCGTAGCAAGCACTCAACATGTGTGAACGTGTACATACAAACATCCACTGCTCTATGAACAGACCTGGGTTGTAGTCGGACACTACGGGCTTCTAAGACAGTGATGGAGTTTCAGAGACTTAACCCCGACAGCTCTGTCAATAATTTATCTTGTTGAGAGATTTTTTGATCAAATATGGCTTTCCATTCTTAAGCGAAAGTCAAGATGACAAAAAAAATAAACAAAAATTACCTTTTAACCAACTGAAGAGATGGGCTTCTCTTCGTCATATCTGAGCTGCACCTGTAAGTATACTGCTGCTCAATCAGGGAGGCTGAAGGAGGATCAAGAAGGCACTCTGTCTTCAAAGAGTTTTTCCTGCAAGAGACACACTCATTTTTAATAAGTGGGCAAAAGGGCAGGAAACTATGACACATTAACCTTTAGACTACCTAAGAAATATCACAGAATACCAAGTTTGTTAAGGATCCATCCACACTACTCTTAATAACAACAATAAAGACAACAAAAAAGCTAAATAATGGATGTAAAACGAAAGGTGTGTAACAAATACAAATAGTTCTGGTTTAAAATAAAGAAACGCCTTATTGTTACATCGAAACTACTAACTCTTATAAGATTTAACATTAGCACATTATATACTCTCCATTTCTAATAGGTCACTGTAATCGGTTGATGAAAACCAATGCACACCAAAGCACAATGGGTTGGATTTATTTGCCAACATAACCAACAAATTCAACACCGTGCAAGTAATCATTACAACGATACCGAATCAAAGCGTTGAATCACAATGTGTTATTTCACACATTACAGAAAAAGTAATGAACGCCAGACTCTTACACTAAACCCTAAAGGCTATATTTATCTCAGGCTGTTAGCTGGTTAGCCTGTAAGCTAACAAACTCACTAGCGCTAGCTCGCTATGTTGTATGTTTCTTTACTTTTTGTACGTGCAGAAACGGGTGTAAATAAACCCCCAGTGTACTGAGTGCATCGATATTAAACTTAACTGCACATACTCACTGACAAAACAGCAGCTTTGATTCCATAAAACAAAGACTTACTTGTCAGACGCTGAGCCGACATTTAATTTAGCCAATCAGCTTCCAGACGAGAAGATTGGAGTTATCAAAGCAGCACATTTCTGACACTTTCCTCACAAACCAAACACTAAACTGAAATGTTGTTCATTTAAACTTTGCTAAATAGCCTTGTGTGTAATATTGAAGATCATTTCGCCGTTTAACAATCAGCTTTAACAACCAAATCTCCGGGAGTAGCTACAACAGTGCGACCCCAACAGCAAAAACAATTGGACTTCCGTCTTCAAACTTTCAGAATAAAAGCATCATTCCAAAACGAGGGCACCAAGCAAAATCGTCCATTTAATCATGGCAAATGAAGTGTAAATGAAATGTGAGTAGCCTACTGCGACTGAAAAGCACTATCTGTGCTGAAGCACTGTCTGGAATTCAGAGACTGTCCATATCACTAAACAGTAATTTATGCAGATTTTTTTCTTCTTTTTTTTTTTCTTTGCTGTGCTGTGCTGTGCTGTGCCATGACTGAACCTTGAACTATGTTGGACCTTGAAAATGTAGGGTGTTCCACTCTAATGCTGAAATTCAACGTTTTCGCATGCCCACATGATTTAAAGTAGCCTCTCCTATCCAATGAACAAGCTGAACAGGAAGAAAACGGAAACAAATAGTACTTTGAAATGACAAAATATGCCTGTTTTTATATTGTACTGCAACCACTAACATAAACTGTGGGTAAAACGAAAAAGGTGCGTGGAAACCATTCACTGCCCACAAAGAGATGAGAAACTGAACAGTTTTTTCACGTCAGTCATGCTGGCAGCAATACGTTGCTGAAATATCAAAATAAAAGTCTGACAGAGAAATTGTATTAATATATTCTAAAAGGCATGATCTTTAAAACTATGTGACGATCCTCGTTTGGGCAGCTTGATAATTGTACCTTCTATTTATTGTGCTTGTGATTATGAAAGTGATGGAGCTCTATTAAGAGCATGGTCGGGAGGTCATCGTTGAAGTGATTAATTTCCCATTGTATTCAGAAGGCATTTCAAAATAAGGGTATTTCACATAAGACCGTAAAACATAGGCCTAAAGTAAAAAATAAAATAAAAAATGTGCTTGTTCCAGATAATGATGATGCCAGTTCGAAGCTCACAGCAAACTCTCAAAGCTGCCAAGACATCTGCGCCTACTGAGCAACCTGAGCGCCAGTCCATGGTTTTGTAATGATTCTTGTTATAATATGTTACCGTCATTTATATCTGTTCATTTATAAAGGCACGGTCTGACTGTCGCTTTATTTTGGTTTTATTTTGTTAACTCCCGGTGTCTTGATTCTGACCAATTGCAGTGCCACTTCCGTGTGGGTCACATGACAAGACCATGCGGAAGAAGCGGCGCCATGCAGGACGGGGGCATCTGCAGGGATCCCTCGAACATGGGAGAGTTCTTCAACTATTTAACAGATGCGTACAAATGTTTTGTCAGTGGAACATGTCCCAAACAAAGTGCTGCGGATTTAGCGAGTGTGATATTTTCCGGGGTGTGTGTACAGATGTCCGCCGGGGGCAGAGAGTGTGCTGCCGCCAGAGAGTTTAGGAATGTAAACAGTTCTGAACTGACCTGCATCAGCGTGACTCTGGTGGAGAAGATGTGCTCCAGTATAACGTCTCAGAGTCTGCCTCCACAAGTTACGTTATATTGCGTAGAGATCCTGAAGGTTTTGTTTGATGACATGGATCTCATGCCACAGCTTGTAAGAGTATTCAAATTGGGCAAAATGACAAAGTACCTGTGTCACAATAAATAGTGATGTGAAAACTCTATTATCCTGCAGGTTTATCACTTTCAGGCAGAGGACCAGTTTATCTCACATCTGGCTGCTAAGACTGTAGCAGCCCTTGTGTTCTACCATTTCCACAAATCTGTGAGTACTCAGCGCAAATGTGCAATGTTAATAGTCCCTACAGGGTCGTGTCCAAGCCTTTACCTGACCATAACAAACCAGTCTTACCACATTTTTGTTTCTGTTTATTAGAGTTTCATTTTCCACATCAGTCTGGCTCGATTTTAAGAGAAAATTATCCACAAATCTTACTAAACATTATTTTTAGTGTGATGCAATCTTGACATTGAATATTTCAATCTGTTTTTGTCATTGTACTGCGTGAGGGAATGAAATGTTCCTTGTGGGTTATTGGGCAATGTAGTATACACATTTGGGGACTATTACAACAAAAAATAGTAATAGTATCTTGACATACCAGTCACAAATATCTCACCTTCATGTGAAGGTGCCATAAATTGACAGTTTATTAACATCACAGTTGGTTTTTACTCTAAACTGTGAGAGCCCTCAAAGAGATTGGCCTAATCATGGGTGCAGATCCCGGGGGGAACGGGGGGTCATGCCCCCCCCCCAATTTCTGAAAAACATGAATTGTCCCCCCACAATAACAATAACCTAAATTATTCGAAATTGTCAATTTCAGTTATACTTTTTTAGTACTTTTTGAATGATATGGCGAGCCTCTACGTAGTTGTGATTTATGGTGGCATGGTATGAGTTGCATACCGGCAAAAGAAAAAATCACTTTTGTGTCCCCCCCCAATCCTGACATCGGATCTGCACCCCTGGGCCTAATCCCGCTCTACAAGTATTGTTATGAACAAGAGAGATCAAAGGTCAGCAGATTGAAATGCCTCCTCTGCTCCTCTGTTGTGATTACTGTACTATAGACTAACATTATGAATGTGTGTGCATATACTTTAATTTCTCAGGGAATGATCAGTCCTGTCTGGCAGGAGAAGTGTGTGCAGGCATTACACAGCTCACACCCTGGGCCTGAATTAGATGCCTGTCTGTGGTCACTGACTGAAGTCGTAAAAAAACTTCTCAGAGGAGCTCACAGAGGTAAAATCTGTTCATTTTGTGCGTTTAAACTGTGTGCAAAAGCTGTCGGAAGGTTTAACATACACTCACTTGCCAATTTATTTGGTACACTAGTGAAAATGAATGGATTCTGATACAACAGTGCTGCACCAAATCCCTTCTTTACTGTTCTAATGTAAAGAAATGTTCTAATCTTTACAGTTCATGTTGGAGATAAGATAAGAGATAAGATAAGATAGGACTTTATTCATCCCCGTGGGGAAATTAGGGTGTTACAGCGGCAGGAAACAACAGTGCAAGATGCAAAAAGATAAAAAAAAAATAGAATACGGCAGACAAATATGTTATGTACAGTGTCAGAAGGGTGGTGATTCAACTGGGTGATCATTTTGGAGTATGCGGTCTGTTAAACTGGATTAAAATAAACACAGTTTTTCTGTTACTTAGCCTAGCCCACTGACTAACATGGGGTTGTCAAGAGAAAAATGTGTAGGTACAACATAATACAGTTCAATAGTACTACAAACCACATCTTCTAGATTAAAAATAAAGCTGAATCAACATCTCTCTCAGTTATTTGAAACTAACTAACTAATGCTGAATACCAGAACCTTTCTGAATCTTCTAGGACTGTCACATCAGAATGCGCTTATTTTCACTGCCTTACCTAATATTTTTGGCAAGTGTGTCATTTTTTGATGACAGACAAACTTATGCTGATCTGTAGACCAATAATACTGTAACGTTGGTCACAGCTGAACTGTAGCTCTAATAATGTCCCTTAGCAGCTCTTACTACAAGATGAATAAGAAAATATTTTAGCCTTGTTTATAAGATATTGGTATGCTGATAGTGAGTTAAGAAAATTATTTATTTAGGTAGTGCAACATTTTTCTGTGTAAGAATTACCATGTCAGGATTGTCAGTGTCTTACAAACCTTGTAACGGAGACTCTTTTTTTTTATCATTTCTGTCTTGCTATTAATTGATCAACAGTGTGTAATGAAGAGATGAGGGGTAACAGCAAGGTTAACAGTGAGAACAGACAAAAAAAATAAAGATTACCCATACACTCCAGAACCTATGTTGCAAAGCCTACAGTTATATGGTTCACAATCCTCATTGTATAGACATGTGTTAACAATGTCCTCATTAATTTATTTTTTTAATCTATTTCACGGCAGACATGCTGACTTTTCACAGTAGGGAGGGTATAGCTTTATTAATAAGTGTCACTTAGTCTTAGTACGCCATGTCAGTAAATCAGAATTCAGAAAGACCTCCCCAATGTGGATTGCAGTCACAATATAAACGTTTGTGCTTTCCCAGCCATGACGGGAAGTCAAAATCTCAGCGCAAGTTCTATTAATTGCTGCTGTGTGGTGGGAAAATCCAATACACAGTCAAAGGTACATCTGCAGCAGGTATTATCTGCTGTGTCAGTTAATATGACGAGTTTTCTTTTAATCATTCATTTTAATTTTTAAAGCCAAAGACTTTAAAATTCAAAGACACCCAAAGGCCAGAAATTAGCAGCCCAGGTTAACTGCAGAAAATATTCCTCATTTAAAATGTATTGTCTTCTTCTAGAGCTCCTTGGGATCCTTCTGGCAACCTTTGACTGTAGCCTAAGTGCTTTGTTCTCAAAGTTGCTCCCTGAAGAGAGAAAAGATGTACCAGATTATACCAACAACAGACATTGGGGAACAACGTTCTGCCTCCTCCTGGACCTGCTGGAGGTGTTGACTGCTTCCAGACTGACGTGTGGAGCTGGTGCCTGTCTGAAGAGTCAGAGAATAACCCACATTTACGCTTCACGTCTTCTGACAGCCATTAGCTGCTCCTCTGAGTATTTTGTCAAAAAGAGGGCACTGCTGCTTCTGAAGAGAGTTTTGCTTCAGAAGGTTGGAGAGGACTGGGCTTTAGGAGAAGTCATGGCCACTGGACTGAAATGTGAGAACCTGAGCTCTGACATGAGCATACTGGTTCAGAGTGTGTTAACAGCAGTGGCAGATAATTGGTTACAGAGTGTTCCGGTGGAGCGTGCTGCTTTCTTTGGAGGCACCAGACACATAGAAGGAGCTGAAGGCCAGAAACCAGACAGTGTGCTGCTGAGAGCTGTCAGCCTGATTATTCTCAAGTCCATAGAGCTTCATTTCCAAGCAGCTGGTGGAACAGGTGAGGACTCATGATAAAAAAAGCGCTGGTACACATAGAGTAAATATTGTATGTATTCCGTCAAGACATTTTAATTAAAGCAGCTATTTAAGGTTTTCTGTCCAGATGGAGCAGCACATACGTCATCAAACAAAGTTAATTTATATTCTCCATCCAATAATGACTGAACGTAGTCTGGCTGTGGGTCTTAGACTCTGACCTAGGGACTAAGAAGAGACACTTTCCAAAGGATCTAGTTGGTACATATAATAGAACCGTGTAAGACTGGGTGACAATTTTGAGGTTTGTGAACCCATAAAAAGTTAAGAAACTATTCTTAATCTCACAGCTAGCAGCAATATTAAGTAGGTGTGGAGTGAGCTTTCATTCTGGTCCTGGTTAGCACATAAGCATCTGCAAGTTGTAGTTTGTCTATGATGTTTTTTGGTTGATGATTAGATGCATTCAAATAATCCAGGCTAGCTTTCAATTACATTTGGATGGGGTCACTCTCCAGATGTGAAACAAGTCTAGAATCTCCAGTAGTCAAGGTTTTAGCATGGTGTCTGCGTTTAAATGACAATGACTTCGGTGTAGAGGTTAGTTTCTCTCTCTGTGCCATCACTCTACTGATGTGACCTGTACGTCTGTTCTGTCCTGGTTGAGTTAAAGGAAATTCATCCAAACTTTCTTTTATGAAATACATTTGTGGAAGACATCAGTCGGGCTTGTGTCAGTGTTATTGTATTTAGGGCTGCAACAACGTCAGTTCCATAATATTAATAATTTGTACTGTATTGTCCTGATAGGTCAGTTTGTGTGGAATAGGTCAGCGTGTCAAAATGTTTTCTTTCATCGGCAACTATGACGGCTCCTGGTGCTGGCCATGCTGAAAAAGACCAAAAATGACTTAGCACAAGATATTAAAACAACAGATTTGGCTCATTTTCACTGGGTCCAGCAGATAGTCCATGATTTACATAGCCAGAGACTCCGAATGAATGTTGTGTTGCTGCCTGGTGTGTAAATAAGAAACAGTTTTAACAAGTTTGCTACATCAACTTTACATTTACAGGGAGTGTTGTTTTCTATACATATTGGGTTCATAAGCTGTAATCTTGATAATTTATGTTTTCAAATGCATGCATTGTTTAATGCCCAACTGGAGTTACAGATGTGGTGGGAAAAGTCTGTCAGTTGTTAATGTGTTCATTGCAGCAGGGACTCTCTTCTCATATGTGAGCTAAGTTTGCGTGTCGCCTCTGTCTGTGTCATTTCACTACAGGGGTGGAGGGTGCCACAGACGCTTATGGATATCTACAGAGCTTGTGGGGCTTCCTGAGGCGGTGCAGTATGCAACTGATGGAGGTCAGCCACCTCTGCTGCTGGATTAGCTTTCTATTTGGAGAACAGGACGATGACATGATGGAAGCAGCCAGATCGTTGCTCTCCATGTTCCTCAATCACAGGTACAGTATATAGCAGACATACATCAATCACCCACAACATTATGACCACTGATAGGTGAAGTAAATAACATCTTTGGACAATTCAGTGTTCTGCTGGGAAACTTTTGGACCTGGTATTCATGTGGATGTTACTTAGACATGTAGCACCCACCTAGACCAGACCAGGCACCCCCACCCCATAGCAATGACACTCCTTGATGGCAGCAGCCATCCCCAGCAGGATGCAGCCTGACACAGACACACACACAAAAACAATTTAGGAACAACTAAAAAACATGAAGAACTGTACAAGGTGTTGACCTGGCCTCCAAATTCACTTGATCCCAAACTGATCAAGTATCTGTGGGATGATCCACAGAGGCCCCTCCCCTCAAAGGCCCCCACTAACAACATTCTGTTGCCAGACGCCACAGGACACCCTCAGAAGGCCCATGTCCATTCTCTGATGAGACAGAACTGTTTTGGAGGCACAAGGGAGACCTATGCAATATTAGGAAGGTGGTCATAATGTTATGCCTGATGATCAGTGTATGTGTTATTTATATTATTTTATCAGCAAGTTATATATTCTGTTTCCATGTTTAAAGATACCCCATATAGACAATTTTTTTATATTACATAACAAGAGGTCTCTTACTTTAGTGTCACTTCACTCTCTTGACTGTGCCGCCCCTTCAACCAGAGTAAGGGAAAGAAGCTTTAGCTTTCAAGTAGAGGGCCAGCAGTCATGTTTTCAAAATGAGCTACTTGCTTCTCTCTTTCCACAGATTGTGTTCAGGGTTGGATGATGTTGCTATGTTGGAGGCAGCCTGTGCATCTGGCTGCAACCCTCACTGCCACTTTGTGATTCTGCTCCAGAGCATCTCCTTTGACCACAGCATCCTCCTTGACTTCCTCATCTCCACCGAAACCTGCTTTCTTGAGTATTTTGTGCGGTACCTCAAGTACCTCAGAGATGATTGGCAGGGCTTTGCTGCATCATGTGCTGCCGTCAGTGTGTCAGACTCACTGCAGCAGCCACTTACTGCTTCATGTGGTGGTGATGAGAAGCCCGCACTGACATACAAAGCTGAGCCAAATAAAGCTGGACTCGCTTCCTGCATCCAGCCCACAGCTGTTAATCCACCACCAGAAAGGTTCAGTTTGGCTGTGGAGCCTCGCCTTGTGGAGTATGATACTTCTGATGAGTCTGAATCAGAGAACATGGAGATTCCGGAGGTTAAACCAGGGACGTCTGTGTGTGAGGAAAGCAGATTTGGTGCCACTGCTGGCCTACCAGCATCTATCGGCCAGAGACAATATGAGTTATCACCAGCATTAAAGAGTGGACATAACCCTACACTGGACAAACCAGAATGTCGGTCACGGCCAGTGTTACAAAGTGAGCCAATATCACATACAAATATGGCAGACAGAGCTATGCTCTGTTTGTCGGAGCTCAGAGAGGTAGTGACGAGGCTGCAGACGAAGAAACTCTTCCCATATAACCCTTCTTCACTCTTAAAGCTCCTTGCACAAGTAGAGAACTGTTACCAGCAGTCCCATCTGTCACACTTCAATAAATGATAAAGAGAAATAATGTGTGTTGTGTTCGGTTGTGTTGCATGCGAGCTGCACATGTGGAAAAAAGTCTGGGCAAAGAAGCAAATACGACCCCTTTCAAAAATGTGCGATCTTCCCTTCGTGACCAGGCGAGCCACTGGATCAAGAATGGATCTTTAAATTGACCGAAGGATCTCAGCCTTTTTGCCACCTCAGCATATTACACCATGTTTTCCCCTGAAGCACAGGCGAGTTTAAGAATTGACCAAGTATTCACATTATTCTAAATAAATATTAATCATTTTTTCCCATTACTGCAACATCTCTTTACTGGAGTTAAATCTTATAAGTGTGAGGGACTTCTTTTATGTGTAAAATACAAACATAAATGTGTCTCCATAAACAAAGCAAAACCTGATTATCTCTAAATGTTTTATCTCCCTGTTATCTCCTTGGAGCTCCTCCACCTGTACTGTAAATAATAACAACAGTTGACATTAGGCATTAAGTAATTATATTTTGTAAGTAAGGTCTAACTTAATTTGAATACACATTGTTTTCAATGAAAAAGTAGTTTTTGTATGAAAATATACCTAATAAGTTTATTGCTGCTTGTTCTTGTGTTGTGTTCAGCTCTGTGCCAGCAGGTGGCAGCAGAGTCAGGGTGACGCTGAAGTGCATCCCTGGTGAGTGACAGTAATGTGACAGTAATGATGCCCTTTAAGAGCCTCAATCCAGTTCTTTGACACATTTTAAACACTTTCAGTGTAATTAATTAACTGTAAATTTTCTTACTGCCACTGTCTGACCTATTTAGACCTATTACCTCACCTGACTCCTTAATGACTAATGATAAAAAAAAAATCATTAAGTAGTAAAGTATAGATTGGTTTTTTAGTCAGATGCATCTGCCCTGTGGACTATGAACGTCTTTCCCTGTATGACTGTTTGCCTGTCTAGGTGTGGATCAAGAAGATAAATAGGGAGAGTTTGAGAGCCATATCAGGCGACTTCAGCGTCCTCCTAACTTAATCTTGCAATGATTGCAAAAAAAAAAAAAAAAAAAAAACTCACAAACACACCTCACGCCGGGCTTTCCTTCATATCTGGCACTCATTTCTATATTTCTATACAATGACCTTCCTAACAGAAACCTTTATGTTTGAAAGCTCTTGTCTGGTTTGTCCTAATAGGTACCCTTCCATGCCATGTGGCCAGCATGTTAATCATTGCTTAGCAGTGTCATCATAGGGCTCTATTGATTTAGCATGACATTGGTACACTGTTTGCTCTGTCAGTGCACACGCCCATCTAACCCACACAGGGATAGAGCTCATAGTAAACTCACGTTAAGCTGATCTGTTAGTTCACAAGAGAATTAGGCTTAATGGAATCAGTCTTGTGGGAACCGCATGGACAAATTATAATTGAATAAGGCAACATTAGTTTTCAACAAAGATTTATTTTTGTTCATTGTATTCCTTCATGATTAAAAGCAGATCTTGGTAAGGAAACCAAGTTTAACCACTGAGAACACTTTACGACTAAATCAGTTTTACTGTGTGATAAAACTCTTCCATGTTAAGAAATTTATCTTGGATACATATTTGGTGTATTTTGCATTCTTAGCAATATCATTTTCCAGCGCTCTCTCTTCCCTTAAGGTTTGTTCTGTGGGAGAACTTGCTTTTGTACTTTATCTGGAACACAGAACAAACAAGGTTATTGGATCCCTTGAGGGCAGGGAGAAAAAGAGGTTGTGTGTGTTGTGGCAATCCGCTAGCCTACCTCTACTTCCTGGAGGGCAGAAAGAAAAAAACCTTCCCAGGTTATTGTGGCTGAGTTGGGTGTGACTCTAAAGAATGTCAAACAAAGAGAGTGGCTCGCTGCTTGTCGAAGGGGGGGCATAGAGGATTCTGCCATCTATGTTCATCTCTCCAGAGCAAACACAAGCAGTCAGCTGGTTTGGAAGCAGCTCTCCTTACCTGCTGTTTTTGGTCACACTGACAGTGGAAAGGTAAGCCTTTGTTTTACTGTGACCTTGAAGAGTGACTGGTGAGCTCTCTGACTGTTTTTAGTTTGAAAGCGAGAGGGATGTTTTTGGCTTTCTCTTCTGCTGTAAAATGATCTGCTGTGCTGAAATTAGAGGTACAAATCTTCCTGTAGCAACAGGGGGGAGTTGTTTGATCCAAGGACATCCTACAGTCAGGAAAGTTTATTCTCAGACTGCGCCTGCATTGTTACGGCTGAGTTGGGATGAATGAAGTCTCTGTTCTCAGAAAGATCAGCACAAAGATCCTGTGAGCTCCGGCTTGTGTGGTCTGACCACTTCAAATCAAGAGGTTTGAGCTGAGATTAGTTGCGGGGACTGAAGATGTTTGAGGGCTGTTTCTTATCTCAGTTTGGGTAACCTTTGTAGGGCCAGCAGCTACCTACAGGTGGGATGACAGCTTCATTGTAAAGAACAGTATTGTTAGGGCTCATTATATAGCCTGGGGTAAAATAAAATAAAATAAAGCCCTTTGTAGAGGTTATTTAAAGGTTTGACTTATTTGCTTTTCCTGAATATTTCCAATCACTTGAGACTTTCATTTTTTGTTCTTTGTTTCAGAGAAACATTTTGATCATTCATGTTATTGTGCCGTAAACATCTTAGTGTTCAGAGTAAACCAGAAGACAAGTCAGACAGAGAATTGGCACTCATGCCTCTAAACTCAGTTTGTTTTCTACAAATAATCCATGGAACACCTGCAGCTCTAAGCTTAAAAGTAGCAAAAGTCAGTCTGGATATTCTACGCGTCTGCTTTTCAGTCGTGCCAGCTCTCATTAACCCTCCATTGTTGTTAGCTATAGAACAGAGCAGTGGCTGGCTTTGAGTCTGTACCTGTGTAACACGAGCCGCCTCAGTGAAAAAACACCGGTGCTGTAGGGATGATGTGATACTTTGTCGCTGTAACTAGATTTTCAAGTTTTGAAATATGGCTATAGTGGAAAGGTTGATAACACAGTGCTATATGTTATTGTTCTCTTGTTTCACTTTTCAGAAAGACCGGTTATAGAGACTTTCACGCTTGGTTAGCTGCAGGTGGAGTTCAAAAGGTTTCTGAAGTGCTAAAAAAAAAACAACACTTAAAATTCATGTGAATGCAGATGATACCGGTCAGGAAAACAAATACATGTTACATTTACAAGGTGGGCGGTTAGGATGACATCTACCTGGTGTTTTGACAGAGTGCCTGTAATAAGGGGACCGGTGCAGGGGAACGATCGTTCACCTGTCATGGGGGTTCCTGTGAATTTGTGGGTTAGCTTCTCCTGCAGACTGAGAGACCTCTGAACACGCTATATGAGGAGCCTGGGCAAGACCTGCGATTCCATACGTGTCCCGTTTATTATTAACAGAACACACACACACACACGCTTACCATACTGACTCCATCATTAAGTGCTTTCAAGTGTGTGTTGCCAAACGTCAACCCAGGTATTCATTGTCAGCATTTGCTGACGTTTTTTTTTTTTCCGTTTTTTTATTTTTTATTTTTTTCCTTCTTCTTCTCTTGTTCCCCCTCCCCTCCTTCTCTGTGTGTGTTTGAGTGAGAGAGAGGGCCGGTAAAGAAGGCGTGGAAGTGATATGAGAATAAGGGAGGGTTCAGTAGGTCAATATTTGTTTAGGAAATAGACCTTTATGTACACTTCAGTAACTGTAACATCTGTGAGTGCAGTGTGCTTGTTGTACGTCTGTACCTCAACGGTATAGTAAGATACCATGACTATCACTTCTGTAATCTTTAACTGGAGGTTTAAAAGCTGTATACTCCTTAAAGCCATAGGCAATGAAAGTTTTCAGAATTTGGTGGATATTGTAACAACATGCTGTGCCAAAGCAAGAACCATGTGTGTATGAAATTGTCTGTTACATTCTGAATGTTACATACTTAGCTTGAATTTTCTGAGACTTTGGCGCAAGGCCATTTCTGTTCTTGTACATGCTTGTTTTCTTTCTCTTTAGATGCATGGACAGCAGTTAAATGTGGCACAAATGAGTACAATACTTATCTGTGGTAGTATTTAAAGGAATTTCCTGGTGGAAATTAAGTTAAACGGTCGATTGAACAGCTGATCATCTCTTTGACAATTTGTTGTGAACTGCAACGGATAGTTACTGTAACCTTCCTTCTTCCTATGTCTGCAGAACTTGGTGGCTCCGTGAGGGGGAGGGATGTTTGACACACTGTATGAGTGGTTCTGGTGGGACAGAATCTGGCTGCCCGAGGATCTGTCGTGGGCTGACCTGGAAGACAAGGATGGTCGAGTCTATGCCAAAGCCTCACATCTTTACGTCACTGTCCCGTACGCCTTCGCCTTTTTACTCGTCAGATACCTGTTTGAGAGGTACCGTTCACACTCACATGTGCACCTACTCTCCCATATGATTTGAACTGTGACAGTTTAAATGCTATGTTGCAGACCTGTGCCTGAGCAGACACTGCTGAGAGTGCACTGACTCTATATTGTCATAACTAGCAGCTGTCCACTACACAAAGCATAATACTGTATCTTTACTCTACTGTACTCTGTGGGTTGGAGGAAAACGTAAATGGAATTGCAAAGTAACTCAAAGATGGTCTAGAAAGTGGTCATTCGGCAAGAGGCCAGAAGATATTCATGGACAGACGCACACACACTAAGACATAACCAACGCATTACTTGGTTCTTGTGATATGATTTGTTCCGACTTCGATTTTGAGTCTTCACCGATGCCTGATTAGACCTGTGTGACTATTTTGGACACTGTTTCCAGAAAACACAGTCACACCTCAACCCCAGATAAATAATGACATCAGGACTGAAGTGATGGTCCCTGTGCAGTCTGAGACAAACCCGAAGGGATCTGCCACAGTATCTAAGATACCGTTAATTTTAACACACGCTAGTCTAATTTCAAAACTCTGCATCTTGTTCTTATTGAACCTTCACCTGAAAGTAAATTTGGATCATTTTTCTTTGGCAAAATCCAAAACAGCAGCAATAAGCTCTCTCTGTAGCCATGACAATGAAGTCACTGAATATTCTCCATGTTCCAACTGTACTCTGACTTCTTTTAGAATAAACCTTAATAAGCTGTCAGTTTCTGGTAGATGTGTTCATCTTGATCTCATTTTGACCTTGTGTCTAATTCTTCATAACAGACCCAGATAGTCTTAAACATTTCTGATCAGTCTCAAACTGCTATTTCTTTAAAGTGTCATACGGACAAATTCTAACAGAGGAGAGTCTATGGTGAGGCTCTCAGATTTAATCAAGGTTTGGCAGGTCATAGCGTAAACACTGCACCTTTATTTTCTAACTGATATTCTTTTAGCAGTTGGTGTGGTTAACACACGATGCCTTATAAACTGTGATTTTTATTTCATCTTTTGGGAAAATCATTCTGTGTTTAAACTGGGAACATATAGTGTATTCAGGGGACAGGGTTGCTCACATATCTAGCTCAGCAAAAGACAAGAGACCCAAGGACATAGCTATTATCCAGGGGAAAAAAGTCCTTTCCATAACACCTTGTATTGTCTCATGTAAGACAGAAAAACTAGAGACTTTCTCAAAATAATTGTTTCATCAAAAGTCCCTGTCAGATAACGTATAGAGCAGCAGTGTACAGCTTTAGAGTAGTTGTGCCACTGGTGAAATGTTAGGGCTTATATTCCAACTCTTTCATTTTAGAATTCGTGGGAGGCTATAGAAATGAGCAGATCTTCCTGAAATCTTGTATATTTGAATACTTTATCACAAACTGGGCTGCTGCTGCTATCTCCCTCAAAACTGCAAAACCAAAAAGACAAGACCATGTCGTTTTCCATCAATCAGCAGCTTTGAGTTCTTTCTGTGTGTTCGTTTGTTTTTCTCCTCATGTTGATGATGCCTTGGTTGCTGATCTGTGCATGCAGGGAAAAAAAATAGGAAAGCACCAGATTTGCATGAAAGAAATTATTTATTAATTTATTTATTGCGTGGGCGTGGGTGTGAGCGGGTCAGCCATCTTCTTGTCCTAATGATTCCTTATTTCAGCTTGCAAGCAGATTGCTTTAGATTGACACCATTGATCACCACAATAAATCCATGGTTGACTGGGACGGGGAAAAAAATCTAGATTTCTAAAACTTGAGAGCATTAGCAAGATGGTAATTTGCGGTGTAAATAATTTGGAAGGAATTATTTGTGCTAAATCCTTTTACAACATCCAAAACATTGTATAATACTACTACTATATATCACATGGATATGGACAGTAGTAATAATAAGCATAAATAATGAACACATATTTCAGATGTATTGTACTGTATTTGTATTTGTGCTCTCTGAAGTGACATCTTGTCAGTCATGTGGTGCGAGTATCCTCTGTTGCCATTGTTATCGTTGGAATTGAACCCTGTATGTTTACTGTTTTCCAGGTGGATAGCAACACCCCTTGCAGCATCAGCTGGAATCAAGCAGCAAGTCCATCTGAAAGCACAGGAAGTCCCCATCCTGGAGCTTTACTACACTACGCGGTGTAGAAATCCTGCTCAGGTATGCAAAGTGACACTCAGATCAGTCCTGTCGATAATGTTACAGCTTAAATGTCGACATGAGTGGTGATCTTGCACACGGTCATGTTTCCACAGCTGACCACAAATAATGATTTGAACGAGAACGCGTCAGTTCTCAGCCAATCTACGTTAAACACCGTCAGTTTGCAAACCTAACAGAGCCCGTCTCCACTGCATGGTCTGCACAGAGACGACTCCTGCTGCTTTCATGTTTAGAAATCTTCCCAGTAAGACGTCCAAAAACCTGTTTAACGTGCTTTGCACAAGGTCACTGCTGCTCTGTTCTTAGAAAGCAATGCTAATGACTATGAACAAATAATGACAACAGAACTTGGGAAATCAATATCCAGTCAAACTGAGTGAGGAAACAGGCCATCGTAACACACGGCATCAGATTTGTTCCCCAGCTTTTACTTCCAAAAGTCTTTTGGCTTGCATGTTGTTTTGCTACGCTTGGGGAACTTAACATTGTGGAATACTGATAAATGATAGCACTAACACTGGATTTTTATATATTTTTTTTATCGTATCTCATTAATTGGCCCTGAATGATTTTGATTTATATGTTTTTGATATCACTAAAACACACTTCCAAATAGGACTCAAAATGATCCATCACTGCTATTCACTCAAAATTATTATTAACTTTGTGAGAACATTGTGCATATCTCACTTCCAGATATGGACACAGGCAAGCCGTTAGCTTGTATGACTGTTAACAAATCATTGTTTGTTTTATATCCTGGATCTTATTTTCATCGTTTTTCCCCATCATTATGATAACATTATATGCTACACTGTATCATTAGCTTTATTGCTTGCAGCTGTGAACCTGACGTCTTTGCAGCACACAGTTTTATCACACAGACGGAAACCAAATGAGCCGTAAGATAGGTTCAACTGTAGGACCCACGTGCGGTTCGCTGGAAACAAATGTGATATTAATGTCACTACACATATTTTCTGCTGTAGAGCTCCAAGTATTCAAACTTCAAACCTGAGTTTAATCAGTTGTCCAGTGCTGTGGACGCTTTGGGTTTAACTTCTCACTAAGTGGATTCAGCTGTCGTTGTTATGTTAGGTTGTAAAACTGACTGGTTTCATTGGTTTACATTTGTTTTGTGTTTCATGCTTTTTATGTTTTCAAGGTTTCTTCCAGTTAAAGGGGGTATCTTTCCCTGTCACCAGGCACCAGAGCTTGTTCTCATTATTTCAGGTTTTATAAGAGTTCTGTAAAACACCTCGAGACAATTGTTATTGCAACCAAAACCTATTCATCATTGTTACTCCGCTGTCATAAATGTTGCAGTAATGTTTCTTAGAAGTCCATCGTAACAAAACGCCCTAAAATAACACCCACAATGGATTACTGCATCGTGTTTTTCTCTGGTCTGCCCGTGACCAGCAGCCAGAACACAGCCACCACAGTTCTGACATCCGTTGAAGAAAAAAGTTTGATCATACACTGATCAGCCATAACATTATGACAGGTGACAGAAGTAAATAACATTGACTATCTTGTGACAATACAATGTTCTGCTGGTGTTGACCTGGCCTCCGAATTCACTAGATCCCAAACTGATCAACTATCTGTGGGTTATCTGTGTTATGAGTGATCGGTGTATGACCTGATGACTTTGGATGTTTTTCATAATTCTCCTTTCATGGATCATTGGGTTCTCTTCCTTCCTATGCATCCCCAGTCTGTTGCTAAGTGCAATCCATTATACTTTCTCGATGTTGCTTATTTAATGATTTCTGTGTGCGTGTGTGTTCAGTCTGACATTGACGGGCTGTCTAAGAAGAGCAGTTTGTCAGTGAGACAAGTTGAACGATGGTTCAGAAGAAGACGCAGACAGGACCGTCCTGGTGTCCTGAAGAAATTCAGAGAAGCTAGGTATTATTCTGAGTGTGTTTGCATATGTTGATGGAATACCTCCAATAGCCAAGGTCTTGTATATGTATACAGGATATATATACATGTCTCCTCTCTGTTTCCTACAGTTGGAGGTTTGTCTTCTACCTGTTTGCTTTCATCGGAGGAATACTAGCACTGTATGATGTGAGTAGCTCATGTAAATGGAGCCTAAGCTCATTCCAACTAGAAATGTATTCTTGTATTGTGAGAAGCAGCTGAAGGCAGCTGTGGACATTTTAGAACCACTAAACCCACAAGTGGCTACAGCTGCATATCTTTAGAAAAGCTTTAATCTTCAGTACTGTTCTACTACATTTTAAATATGTGTACTAACCTAAAAATATTCTCTCTGTTGTTTTTTCAGAAAGAATGGCTTTATGACACACGGGAAGTATGGACAGATTTTCCAAAGCAGGTTTGATTGCATAATTTCTTCTAACAACCCATAATTATCCTATTAATGTCCGGAAATCGTTTCAGTACCACTGAGGATTTCTTAATGAGTTTATTAAACTGGATGATTCATTTGGGGCTACCACATGGAGCCTGTATTCATTTAATATAATGTAATATAATATAATAATCCTTCAGCGGATATACGTTTTTATGCAAAGACACCTGTTAGGAGAACATATTTTATGATACTACTTGTTGCGAACATTTTCATTACAAGACATCATGGAGTTGTCAATCAGCGAGGACGATACCGGCTGAGAAAATGTCAAGAACAAGTATAAAAAAAGCTGTCAATTATTCTGAACATTTCCAGATTGGTTTCAGTAGGTCAGTGCTCCAGTTTGATATGTAGCTTGCGATACTGGAATCACACCCTCCAAACAAGAGTACAAAGGCAGGATGTCTGAAGTAGGGGGACACAGTTTTCCAGATACATTTTGGGCGTTTGCATGTACAGTGCCTCTGAGTGGTTACATATGCTTTTGATGGATTTGACAAATGCAGAAAGAAAAACTGACATACAAAGGGTTTGGAGTAGGTCTGCAAACCATTACTAATATAAACCCAAAAGCTTTGATAGTCTTGTGCGGCATGTGTTCAAATCAGTATTTCCCTGGCAAGACCCTGTGAATAATGTGACAGTGTAAATATCAACATGGTGCACCAGTCGTGTTTTTGGGCCTGAAAAAAAAACCTTTTAAAAACATACACAAAGAAAGTGCACAATATGATATAATGCACATCAATCATAATGATTTGAATGAAAACGTACCAGTTCTCTGCCGATCAATGTCACACACTGTCAGTTTGTTACCAATGACAGGTGTATTTGTATAAAGCCAAACAGGTGGAGATGCAAGTAAAAGATGAAGGGATAGAGGCAACACAGACATCCTGTCCTCTGAACGTCATCTTACAGTACGTTTCTTATAATGACGGCACTTCTAAATCAGCTGTCAGTGAATGATACGATATATTTCTGTCTTTCTCGTGAATGAAGGCCAATCTCTGTGGATCTTTTTAATCACACCCACAGCAAACAAAATAATTGAGACAGAAAAGTGTTTCTGATGTCTAAAACTGCAAAATAATACACTTGAGTTGGTTTTGTTTCTTGTCTTTCTATAAACTCAATCAAATTCAAGCACAAGCAAGGTCCAGTCACTATAAAATGTCCTGTAAAAGGGAGGATTGATCTAACAAAAGACTTCTCATAGAATGAAGAACACAATGTACCTGTCGGAATGACTAAATGAGTCTTGAGAAGCAATATCAATTTGGTATTAGGGAACATCTGCATGATTTATCTCAATAAATGACATCTAACAGGCCTTCTTTTCAACAAAACCTGATCTGAGTACACATTATGTAATCCCATAGCTTTACTATCAGCCTGTGCTTGCCTTTAAAAAGATGCACCTCTGTAGGACATAGAGTGAGCAGATTTTTCCTATTCCAGCTAATGTGCTTAGGACAAAGATCACAGCCTTAGGGGACAAATATTTTGTCTGTACGAACTGAGACTGACTGTAGCTTCATGTTACCTATTTTCCAACCTCTTCTTGACTCACTTGCTTTTTCTGTGTCTCTTTCTGGCTGCAGTCCATGCTGGAGTCTCAGTATTGGTATTATATCTTGGAGATGAGCTTCTATGGGTGCCTTCTCTTCAGTGTTGCGTTTGATGTCAAGAGAAAGGTGAGTAGTGCCGCAGGCTAAGAATAAGTAGTGGAGATTGTTTGCGTTGTAAGTATTTTAAACTTAAATGCAAATGCAAAAGTTTGTGTAATAACTTAACATTTAACTACTACACTATTCTTTAGTGACATGGGCTGCTCCCACCAAGATATTGACACTTTAAACTTTGATTTATGGTAATCAAGATTATTCAGGGCATTCATTGACCTGATTTGGCAAAGCAATAATATCTGAGAGTCACAACTGCCAACATGGTCACAGGAGAATCCATATTGCCAAGCATCAAGCTATGCACTTGGCTCAGAGCAATCAGCTTTCTTTGTATAACTAATGGAAACTACATGTGTGTTTTTGGTTACTCTGGTCTTCTTTGTGAGGAAGAAGAGATCTAAACTTAGATGATTTTTGACAAGGCTAGTGAATCCAACGTGGAGTGTTCTCCAGGTCTACTGATTGATGTGATTCTATTTTTTTCCCTCCTCAGGATTTTAAGGAGCAAATCATCCACCACTTGGCCACACTAGTCCTCCTGTCATTTTCCTGGTGTGTTAACTATATTCGTATAGGGACACTGGTCATGCTTGTCCATGATGCCTCTGATGTTTTACTGGAGGTCAGTAACAGTCACATGATATCACCTGATGGCACAACACAACACAACACCTGTGAGCGTGCGAGAGGGAGTGGGAGGGAGATGGCCACTGTGAGGGGAACCTGAGAGAAATTCTTGAGAACGACAGCAATATATTTTCCTGGTTTCGACGCTTGTCTAGATTTTAAGGCTTTGTCAGTTGAGATGTTGCCTAGCAATGCAAACAATAGAAATGCTAAGGCTCAGTAGCAACGGTTTATGTTGATTTTTAAAACAGGTCAACTAGATAAATGAGGAGGGACAAGATGACATACAAGCCCCAGTGTGTTATACTGGTATGCAACAAGACATAAGTTTGAATTTTCCGCAGGCATACATAGACTGTGGCCAATTATTCTATTATTTTATATTCTGTTATTTTTTATTAACTACATGGTACACTGCTTTTAGTACTATTTTATGTCAGTGTTTGAATTCTTGGATTACTCTGTTATCCCAGTAGTCAACATAACCTAATGCCCTCTGCTGGCACTGAATGCTGGCACTGGGCTGTAATAGTGGTGTCCAGTGTGAATGAAATTCCAATGATTACCTAGCTGTTTTAGATTATAGCATGATTCCATTCGGGCTTCACACTTAACGGTGAGTCGGGTATGCTAAATCATATACTCTGTGATGTGACTGTGGTTGATTAACAATGAAACTCCTTTTTCTTTTAGTCTGCCAAATTATTCAACTATGCCAAATGGGAGAAAACCTGCCAAACCCTTTTTGTTTTGTTTGCCATAGTGTTCATGGTAACACGACTGATCATCTTTCCATTTTGGTAAGCCGATAATGTGTGTGTGCGTGTGTGTGAGCGTATGTACGTGTCCGTGTCTGCCACTGTATTTATGTGTAAGCACAAGTATGACAAATGAGAGCTCTAAGGTCCGTTTCATCTTCTTTCCATTTGGAGATTTAAATCTTAGTTTATTTATTCTTAATATATTATTTATCACACGTGAAGCAGGGGTATTATAAAACTCAGCGCAGCACTTCTCAGATTCATTTCTTTATTATGCAGGTAAACATTTCAACATAATCTTCAACATTTCTAAATAGTTAGTCACGTATATGTTTTATTGGGGACAGCTACAAGGCCACCACAGAACAGAATAACGATATATTTGCATACACATTAGGTTGTACACCATTTGCACTTGCTGTTGCTGGAATGACTAATTACACTGGCAGTAATACTATGTGTTCAGCTATTTTTGTTCTTTGGTGGCAATACATAAATGTTGGTCAGTTTATTATGTCTGCATACCCAAAACAAATTCAGTGTACTCCCTGGCAGTGGCAAATATCATTGTATGACCAAGTGAGCACCAGTCTCTGTATATTTGCTGCTTACTTCAGCCGTGCCGCGGTTGGGCGGGCCTTATCAGAAACAATGGAAGCTAGTCCTCTTGCAAGTACTTAAGGAGTAGATTCCTGTAATGTCCTGGTTGCCAAGTCACGCTAACTCTTTATTACATAATAAAACACAATGCAGTTCAATAATACCTTCCAGTAATATTACATAATACAGATGACTGCAGTTTAATTAACACCTTCCTCTAACCTTCACTGGGGACAAGGAAATGATCCAATTAAGTATATATGAGAAGTGATGGATATCTTGACAATGTTTTAGCCAAAGAAAATATGTTAAAACCAAGACCATATTATTATTTTTCTTTGTTATCTTATATCTAGAAACTCTTTTTGGGTCAGTACATAACCCATGCTTAGTACATGTTCTAAAAGTGTTTGCTTGGTGCCAGTGAAGCATCCCAGAATAATCAAATCAAACAGGTTCTGAATATTAGAGATGTTTACTTGTTTCTGTTTTATCTGTGTTTCAGGCTGATCCACTGTACCTGGGTTTACCCTGTTCTCTACTACCCAGCCTTCTTTGGCTACTACTTCTTCAACTTGATGCTCGTGGTCCTTCTCTGTCTTCACATATTCTGGGCCTACCTCATTCTCCGCATGGTCCGAAAATTTATTTTTGGCACCGTAAGTCTGCTCAATAACAATTATCATTTATTAATGTATGTGGTTTGGTAATGCCAGTTAGGCTATGTGGCAAATCCTAAACACAGTCCTCATGCCTCACAATCTACAGTTGTATCAGTCTCTCCCTAACTGCCTGTTTACACAATGCAGAAAGCTTGGAGCATCTAGGAACCTTCTCTGCATTGTAAATCATATCAAAAACCATTGTCATTTTAGTATTTCCACAATAAAATTCTGTTTGTCTTAACAAAGATGGTGCCACACAGGCTACAACCAACAACTCCACTTCGGCCACGCTTTTTGCTGTATATTTGTTTCTTGTGTTCATTCACCTTACCACTTAGTGGAACTATTGCTTCTAAAGCTTTACTGCCTGGTACTGAAACTGCAGAGAGAGATTCCTCAAAACATAAGAAGGAATACTGGGGAAGGTGTGCAAATGTTCAGTCCTTGGACGACAAGCTGGACAACAACATCAGGGCCTGGGTCCGCTTCCACAGAGACATAAGGGTGGCAACGTTTTCTATTTCACGGAGACATGGTTCTTGCCAGAGGTACCAGACAATGCCATCCTACTCTCTGAACCATTCTCGATTTCCTAATCAGATAGAACAGATGAAGCAGCAGATGGTGGCGTCTGTTTCATGGCCAGCATGAAATGGTGCAACCCCACACATGTCTCCATTATGTCATGCTCCCGTTCAGCAAATCTGAGCAGCCGTGATTGGCCACATTCAGACCTTGCATCAACATCTGTCCTGGGGAATCCGATTGCAAGTGGCCAGTAGAGGGGTTCTGGATGATTTTCTGCTGGGATTGAAGTTATAAGTGTGCATAGCCCAGACACTTAAGTAAAATGTTGATAAACTGGCAGGACCAGACTTGGCCAAACTCAATATAACCAAAGATAAGTAACTCTTGGGACACAGCCTAACTCAATTTTGCTTTTTCTCAGACATGTTGTTCCAATCATAGAACAGGGATTGTCCAACTGTAGGAAAAACAACGGAGAGCTGTGATAAGCTTTCCACCAAGGTGCTAACCACCTAAACAAAACTGAATGATAGCAATGTCATGGAGGTGTGGCCAACTACATAGCCTATAGTTTGTATTAAAAACCAAAAAAAAAAAAAAATAAATGGCATAGAAATGTGCATGTTTTTGATTATTCAATAGGAGTGTAATTATGATGAAGGCCTTACAGTCCCTCTGTGATCACGCAAGACGGGAACCATGGGAATAACCTGCAGCAACGACGAACAACATGGATTAACACTGGTCTGCCGTGTCTCTCTGAAAGAAGAGAAGGGAGCAAGTGTGGACATACGTCATTGTTTTTGTGATTGTGTAATTACTCAAACTGCCAAAGGGACAGAGATAAGTTCTGCTGTGTAGCAACAACACAAATATAGTAACATGCAATCACACGGATATATAGATTGCTGCTGAGAACAATAAATACTGTTAGTGATAGTACAGCAGTGCGACTTTAAAGAGGGAAAGTACTAAACTTAAGTGTTGTTCAACCAAGGAACTGCAGCTTATTGTTCTCTAGTGCAGCTCAGGTTCCAAATCTGCTTTCAGGTAGTCGTTTTGTTCTCTTTGCCTCCGCCTGCGGGCTCCGCCAGCTGCTTTTTGCATTTGCTTGCAAAACCCCCGGTTCCCCGTCACGTCTGCTTTTGTTATTTACATTCACAGAACATCTTTTTTTTTTTTCTTGTGCCACAGCTAACCAGAGATGAGAGAAGTGACCACGAAGAAGAAGACGAGGAAGAGAGCAGCCTGACAGAGGACGAAGGTGAACAGCAGCATCGACACAAGCCTGCCAATGGACTGGCAGTTGACGAGAAGGATGAGAAGAATGGCTGCTTTGGATCCTTGTCTCCACCTGAGAACATCTGCTGGTCAAAGACTGTGTACTGAGTCATGCTCAGTGTAATCAGCGGCGCACAAGATGGGAGATTCAGAACAATGCTAAATACATTTCATCTATTATTTATTCTTCAGTCACACACTGAAACACAAACTAACCCAAACAAACCTTGCTGTTCTCACATCCCTTGAAAGGGCTCCCATGTGCAGGGAGAAGGACTTGGAGATGTTCTTGGCTCTTCGTCTGTTTTTATGCACAGTGTTGTCCATGGCAGCGCTTCACTCAACGGCCCTGCTGCTCAAAAGAGTCCAAACAAGCAATCAAAGCAATCGTGACTGTGCACTGGGGTGGATCTATGCATTGGGCGGGAGTTGTGTGTGCAAGACTAGGTTTGTGTTTTAAAAGACACCATCCAACTGTGGCCAACCATGACAAATCATACAGTTTAGGGAAGAAATGTTCCTTGCGAAATGTAAGAATAATTAGAACACTTTCATATTCCCATTTACAATATCTTCAGCTGGTGTACAGATAAGAATTTAATGAAACAAAACTAGAGCCTGACACAGGTCATTTCTGCAAGAGTGGGCCAAAATATTAAGTTAAAAATGCAGGACGTGTCTCTGATGATTTATTTTTTTCTTATTTTTTCTATTTTAACCTTCAGACCTAATTTATTACAAAATCCAAGTGACTTCCGATGATTCTGGAACAATCAGAGCTCCTCTGGAATTTTGGGGTTGGGTTTACCCTAATTAGTCAGCACAGTAATCTGTAATCACTGTCATCTGAGTAGTACCTTAACAACATGGTTGAGTGTGGATGGAAACACATAGCATCTACAGTGTTGTTGTTTTTTTGTGCAGGTTTCTAAATCAGTTTCTGAAAAAGTAATCAGCTTTTAGAGCATCCATCAACGTTTTGGAAGCTGTGACTCCTTTGGAAGTATGGTGGCAGAGAAGCTGCAGCAGCACCTCCAGTTTTCTTTATGTAACTACATAGGAGGCGTTAGAACTGAGCTGTACACTTCTGTTTTGGCAATGCTTGTGTAGGAGTTTCCTCAGAGACAGATGAGACAGATTCTGTGTAGACATAGGACACACAGGTGCTGCGTTATTATATTTCCATGACATTAATCTAATTTGATTTGTCTGCATTTATTAATGGTAACAGTGAGACAATGAAGTGTGATTTCATTATGCTGAGTTGCTCCTCCAGTGCCTGTAGGAGAGGAGAGGACAGGGCAGAGGTGTGAGCACTGTAAGCATTTTAGCCAGCAGAGATTTCCAGTAAAATGCAAAACAATTATCAAAAGCCTTGGGGCATTTGAATATGGACACATTTTATGGATATTGACAAAACCAAGTAATGGTGGACTACCCAAACCACAACATCTCCATAATCACGTTGGTTACATCAAAACGTTGCCATAATACGGTCACATTACAAAGCAGATATGTTCAACATTAATTCTTAATGGTTCTCGATTGTAAATTTCAGTTTCAGACAAATTACAAAAAGCGTCTGAGACCAAAAACTGTTTTATGTGTTGTTCAAGAGGGCATAGGCAAACAGGTTACACCTTTTTGTCATCTAACAGAGGACTTGTTGGAGATAACCGCCACAGATCTACATATGTGTCGGAGGTCTAATAGCAAAAATCGTAAATTGACATTGCTGTAGAATCCCTAGAGGAAAAGATCTTTCCAAGTACAAAACTTAAGCTTCTCTTGCCTGATACTATGAATGAAGTGCCAAATCATTACTTGAAGTATTTGTTCACCAGAACGTGAGCATGGAAAATAAATGATTATTGAGGTGGGTGGTATGCGTCATAAAGTGATTGATGGTCAGTCTCTGGGAAGTATGGGTAAACATTTGAGCAGCGTTTAAAAGACGGTTATGGATGAGTGAGTGTAGAGCAATATGAAGTTAATGTGTTATGGGAAATTAATCTTTTATGTTTTTTAACCTTTAATAGGTCCCGGATGTTGCATTATGTGTCACAGTTTTGACATGCAGCAAATGGTCTTGAACACTGAATTGTTTGTGTTATGTTGTTGCAGCAGCAATAAAATGCTGAGAACATTCCTGCTGGATTAAGCCTTCGTTGATGGTCCATCTCACGGCGACGTGGAAAGAAATAAAAATATAAAATACATCAGATAATATGCTTATTACGAGCGTGTAATTACCCTTTTTAAAAACAGTCAACTATTTTACTATAACGTCACGCGAATACAGCATGTACTCATTGATGCACACTCACTTTTTTTTTTGCTTGTAATTCCACGGTTACCCACAAGATGGTGCTCTCCAACCTGTTCCTCCTCTAGTGACAACTCTCAGGACGCTCACAGCATATGGAGGAGAAAAATGGAGGGAATTTCTAGCTGGAATAAATGCAGATGCCCTCTTTATGTATGTGGCTATATATACATGTTGTCACTTTAACATGGATAATGGTTAATTATTTATGTATGTGTAGTGAAATAACTGCAAAAGTGAGGTCAAACCTGCAATAGATTCGACGGCAAAGCAGAGAAAAGACCCTCTCATTATCAGCTCATATATTATAACTGTTCTGGGCATTTAATTATAATGATTATAAAAATTAAGGTAAATTGTGCATGTAATAAGTGAATTTAATGAGCTATAAAAATGGATGTCTGACAACTGTAGATCGAAACTAAATATTGCTGAGGGCTGCAATTCAATGAAGTTGGCAGACACCGGGAAGACACATCATGTTTCAAATTTAATCTGCATGCCATTATTTTCACAGACCAACTATAATCATTGTATATTCCTTTCTTCCTTCTTTCCATGAAGACGGATTTGCACACTACTGACGACGCCTTAACCAAATTCATGTGGTTGCCACCTGGGATACTCTTCACTTAACAGGTCAGGCTTGTTAGAAGTTAAGTGCTGCAATTTCTTGCCTTCCTAATGCTTTGAGACCAACGGTTGCATTGTGAAGAGGTAGTCTTTGTGTGTTGCAAAGGGACAGTCTGACACTAAGACATGATCAGTCAGTACAAAAAAAACTTACGAAGGTTGAAACGACAAACTACAGTATAAATTTATCCCAAAACGTTAAAGAAAAGCCAACTGGACTTGTAGAGTTTCTTGAAGAAGTTTCTCCACTCGTTCAAGTAGCTTCTTCAGTTCTAAAGGACTGGTCTCGTCTTCAGGAAACTCTACAAGTCCAGTTGGCTTTCTTTAATGTTTTTGGATATACTATGACCTGGATGACTGAGAACCTTCACATACAGTACAAATTAACCTTACCAGTACTGATATATTACTACTGTTTTGTTGTAAATTATTTAAAACAAGCAGTCTCTCCTCAACTCTCAGGTCTTAGGTGACTAATATTTCTACGTGGCTCTACTCTTCAAATGATATACTCTTTGTCTCACACTCACCTGTGGGGGCATTAGAGTAAACTACAAATGTCATCAACTTATCAGTCTCATGGATTAACAAGAAGTAAAGTTACTCAGAGCTGGTGGAATTTGCATGTGTGCCTGATCCTACACAGGGAGACCCTGTCTGCTGGAAGAGACCAGCTGCTGGCTGAGACCAGGGTTCATCTGGTATGGGTCAACTGGTATGGGACTTTGAAACTGGGCACCATGCAATCCAAATAAGGCAGATTTCCTCAAGTATGTTGAAGTGGTCTGAAACAGAGTTCACAGGCTGAGCATATATATCCAGTGTAAGCTGAGCCGCCTGACAGTATGGTGATTATAAAGCTCAAAGCAGATCAGCGCCCTGCTCTATCAGCTTGGAAAATCACTTCCCCCTGCCTCCATAAAGGGCCATCTGTGGTCAGTTCAGCAGAAATTCCCCATGAGCTCTGTGCTCTGCTCTGACAGGGACAATCACATCAAAATACAGATTTTCCAGAGGAAAAACATGCAACACTGACCACATGGACATGCCCAGTGTGACTGCTGCATTATCAGTTGAAGCTGTCGGCCAGACTGTCACATCAGTACGGAGCAGATGTTGACCTTTTCTGACATATCAAATCGGGCAGTGATTGTTATCTATCTGATATGATGGACTCCCTGGCAGTTCCCTGGAAAATAGCTTTTTGTGCATTTGAGTTTTATTGTTGTTGCTGCAGTAATTTTGAGGGAGCAATGTTAGAGTATCCCACAGAATCTCAACCTCAAAGTATGGTCAGTCCGCCAGCCTTCAACAACTGCTCAATTTTACTTGTATGAACGTAGAAAAATATACAAAAATTATGGACACACAACTGTGCACACTGTTTACAGCAGCAAACATATATTTTTTTTTTCAGTGCGTATGTAACATACGTGCATGAGAATACCGTTATGAATGAAAATCAGGAAAAAAAAGGGTGCTGAAGATAGTGAATATGCTGAATTTCAATTTCCAAATATGTAGCTTAACACATACAATATGTTAACATAAAACAATCTCAGTGCTCACACATTTAAGATGATTTGAATAGTGGTGATTCATTTTACTATTTCATCCATCAGAAAAGGAGAGTATGCTCTCGTAGTAGAGATGAAGAAAGTCTTATTCTCACAGTGCATGGTATACAGTATATATGTATACTATATAAAAAAAACTGCATTTCAGTATTGTTTATTACTAACACACTATTTAAAATGAAAGTTTAGAAATTTCTTATGTGCACACGGCTAGAAAGAACATATAGAAATAAAATATAGAATAATATAACTTAATTGGAGGAAGTGGACAGCTCATGCAAAACACAGTAACACTTCAGAAGTGCCCCTAATTTTGTATTAGAAGGCAATATAAGTGTAAAGATATAAGTATACACACGTCTCAAACCATACATGTATATTTGCACAATTAAAAATACACGTCATTTCGCACATCTATCAATCTTTCTACAGATCTATTTCCACAAGAGTTTGTGTTTGCATAAGGTGGAAATGGTTTAGATAAAAGTACAGTATATAAAGATAGAATTTTAATATTTACAGTAGGAACAATACAACTTCCTGAGCTAATGGCTGATAAGAGGTGTTGGACAGCCTCAAAATGTCCAATGTGTCCTATGTAAGTGCATAGCAAGCAAGCAACATAGCAACAGGCTAACACAGACTAACGCTGCATAATATCCTATTTCATTATTACATGCAGAATATCATCATCATTACACTCATGAATAGATGACAGCAGCATACCTTTATCTCTTGCCTGTTTCCCCCCTCTTCTTTTCTCTTTCTTCTAAACTGGGCACCTGATGATTTTGACCTCTTCCTCTTCATGGGGTTAATTTGGCAGTGAAGAATCTGCCCTTATATCTGCAGCAGGTGGTCAAAAGTGCATGGACAGCAAACATTCCATTCCACTGTTTGTGTGTCTCTCTATGATGGAAAGATAAAGTGTTTACCTGTTCAAAAAAGCCACAGCACACGTTTTCTCTCACACACTATCTCCTGGAAGGTATTGCACTTGGCGGTTTCACATGAAAATAGAGAGTGATGATTGGGTCAGGAGAAACTATAGCAAAAAGAGAAATATAGATTCTGGCTTTGTTCTCACTTTTACACACCTGCACAAAATGGATGTAAATATGGAATAGAAGTGGACAGACAGAAGTCTGTGTGGTAGGCTGAGGCTATTCAACAGTCAAAGCATTTCTCAAAAAAAGCACAGTGGAAGATTAACAGGCTTCCCATTTCTTATATCAGTCTTTTCATCAGATTTTGGGAAGTGGCTGCTCTCATTCAGACAAACAGCACAAGACTCAGCACAGATGTTCTTGCTGGCTTGAATTTGGCACTCCAGTTGATCCCAAAGGTGTTTGGTGGGTCTGAGGTCAGAGCACTGTCAAGTCAAGTTCTTCCATTCAATCATTCTCCACAAGGCAGTGCCTTGTTGAAATTTGAAACGGCTCTATTGTTTTAAATATCACGACATTCTCGACAATCAAAATCGTCCTTCATTGGAGCTAAGTAGCCATGACCAGGACAGGCAGACACAGATCCTGTTTAGACTTGTATGTTGCCTGGGCCATTTGATATGCAGTGTATATCAAACAAATATACGTATAAATACTCGTTCACAGAATCACAGAACATTTGCTGCCACCACTCTATTTTGCATCAAGGCTTCGTAAGTTCTGGGAAAATGGTTTGGTTCACAGATGTACTATGCTTACACGGGCACAGACCTCAAAAACAAACACAGCAAATACATCAACATGTCGAGATATGAAGCTAACTCTCAGCTTGACTGGAGAAGTCCAGTTTCCAGTCCCGTATCCACCGTAAAGAATGACATTTGAATGACAGTGTGAACTTTCAAGTCAGCTTGGGCGGTGAGTCATCAAAATGCTAAACCCACATCCACTAAACCAGACAAACCACATCAGCTGATGAAGCTTGTCGTACAGTCGGTAACAGTGTTAGGTAGGTCTTCTTCTGCAAGAGTCTGCAGAAGGTAGTCTCAAAGACCGTAACTCTCTGTGGAACAAAATTGACTAAAGACTCAGTTTAATTTAATACCTTGTATTTATTCATTCGTGTTTATTGTCTGTTCCACGACATGCTAATAAAAGCATATAGACGTGTGAAATACAGTTTCTCCTGGCCCCACAGTGGAACGTACACACTGACAAGACACGCACAACAACTACTATAAGTGCAACTACTGCTGCTCTACTCTATCTACTACACTACAGATATAAAAAAGAAAAAAAATGAGATCTGAACAGAAGATATACACAATCTACAAGTAGAACTCTTATTACACAGTGAATGTACGCTGCTATTGATAGATACAACTATACAGGTTAGCTATAAGAACAAAAGCTGTCTATGCAATGAATGAATGAATGAATGAATGAATGCTGCTACTGATAGATGCAACAGTACAGGCTAACTGTAGGTGCACACACACACACACCACACATGCACACAGGCTTAAAAAGCTAATTATCTGCACTCCTTTTCTCTCCATTTGAAACCACGTGTAGGGTTTCAACCCCGACAGCGACAGACAGCTGGCCCGACCAATGAGAGGTCAACGCTTTGTCGGTATTTGTGGGGTCAGGGTTTAATGTGACCAATCCGACAGCCCCAGGGGCCGGCCCGGGCTGCGTAGGCGTGTCCTGGGCTACAAAGTCGCTCCAGCCTAAGTTAACTGCAACTTCTCCTACTTTAGGTAAAGTTGCGCTGGGCCGATCAGTCCGCAGCAAAGAGCTTCATTTTTTCCCCTTAAACTCCAGTCACCCACCTCTTCTACTTCTTCTGACGAGCTTTGCTTTATCATGCGTAACAGCCATGTTACCCATCTGCTCCTCTCTCTTCTTTGCATCGGACTGACTGGTAAGTAGGCTGCTGGAGCTCTCTATGAGCGCCGTGTTGTGCACGTCTGTTTCTCTTAGATATAGGTCAGCTAAAGAAATCTGGAGTGTGCTAATAATGAATAGTTGGAGGAAGTCGGCTGTGATTCCCACTGACAGCGATTGCAATAAGTGATTACTACTGCCTGGCGCTGTGGGTCTAATAGTCGCTGTCTGTAGAGTTTTGCAAACCACAAGTTGAGCTGTGAAGTTGAACGTGGCTGTAAAGAGTCATGGAGCTCTGGAGCAGACGGCCAGCTCACAGTCAGGATAGGAGTTTTATTTTTGCCCAGCGTGGTCGCTGTTTGATGGAAACTGTCTCTACCCACAGCCCAGTCTGAGCTGGAGACAGATGAAGTGGTTCCCAGGCTGCTGTCCGGCCAAGAGGCACACCTGTCCTCCGACCAGACTGTCCGCACGCCGCGGCGCCGCGGTCAGCGCTCCCTGGACGCCCCGACGGATGCGCCTTCTGACCCTGGGAACATCATTCTGTCACTGCCCGCATTCGGCAGCAACCTGTATTTAAATCTAACCCGGGACAGCACGTTTCTCTCGAGGGACTTTGTAGTGGAGGAGAGGCACGGGGACCAGAGCGCAGCGGTCAGCCGCCTGCCCATGAAGCAGCTCTGCTTTTACTCCGGCTCCATCATCAACCACACGGACTCTCTGGCATCGCTGAGCACCTGTGGCGGTCTGGTAAATCCATCTTCATTTTTGGACTTGTTGATAGGTATCATGTCATTCAGTTCAAGCAGCTGAACTCCAGAACATTCAATTTCATATACTTGGGTTACAGCAGCTGCAGCCACCCTGCTGGAGTGCCTCTGAGCAGGATTCCCTCTCAGTAGTAATCGTTAACCTCTAAAACCACAGTGACCTAACATGGCTATTTAAATCAAAGTGGTTTAATTCACTAATGTTTTTGGTTTGAAGGCATGGAGCGCCATAAAACATTCATTTTAACAATCTTAAGGTTTAAGAGGAAAAGACTGAAAATGCATTTTAACTTTTATCTATGAGTCTCAGTGAATCAAAAGGAGCTATTTCCACAGTGAGATGAGTTCATCTTGTAAACTAACTGTGGGTTACGAATTTCATCTTCTATTTCCAAGGTAAAGAAGAATCTTTCATAGCTTCACGCAGTTCAAGTATTTGTTTGCTTGTGAGAGAGGAATAAGATGATTGCCCCATTCCACTCCAACCTCGACTTACTTAGAACACTTAGAAATAAAAGGTGGGCCCTGGATATTAAGAGATCAGAATGAACTTAATGACTGTAAACGTTGGCCAAGATTCATCTTAAACATAAAGCTTCATGTGCTGAGATCCAGACTTTTACCACCTGTAGCATACGCTGACATCTGAACTGACTGACGGGGGTTTGAAGAAAATATGAATTTCCAAACTGTGAGCAGTGAAGTTCCACATTAGCGGAGGCATTTTGATAATGCTCTTATGTAAAAGTGAGCGTGCAGGTAGGGGTTCTGGCTCGGCCTCTGACTCTTCTGCAGAAACTGGCGCGAAGCCAGCTCTCAAAGTAGGCTGCTCCTTTATTTCCTCTATATATCCTCAGTGACAGTTTAAGCATTCAGCTGACCTACAATGAATGAGCGGATCATTGTCCAGCTGTGTACGGACACTGTTAGACACATGGTAGGGTTTATATGGAAAAAAAATACTTTGGCAGCTGCAGCAGTTTGAACCTGCAGCCTCTCTCAGGCTTTCCACACCAGTACTTGTCTGAGTGAGGGAGTCCAGGACGATCAAGTGTTCCTGTTTAAAAAAAATAAATAAAATAAAATAAAAAATCACAAATACTATGAGAATTTAGCAGCCCCATATTTGCATGGTATGAGCCAAATCATATAGTAGATGAAGTAACATAATGTGAAGAAGTGCATTTTGACAGCAGTTGCACACAATATATGAAACAATAAATGCCAGTAGAAGAAATACTTCCATACTTTACTTGATGTTTACGGTCATTTAAGAGCAGTGTTTATTTGACAGCATTTGACCACTAGAGAGCACTGATATGTCCCCACATTTTCACATCACACTGTAAAATGTCATTACATTTAAGTTAAAAGTCACAAATCTGGCATTGGTTGAGCTATACTTCATAGAAGTTCTGGTCCAAATTAAAGTCCAAGTTGTAACATACCAGCATTATTGTGACACCTCAGTGTACAATAACTATACTCATACTACTAATACAAATGCCAGACATCATTAGAAGAACTGGAACACTTCAACAATCAGAGAAACACAGAGATCTATAAGAATGACACAGCCATAGGATTCACCAGAATACATGTTGCACTGTAGACAGTTGGGAGCTCTTGTCTCCCCTCGGATTATTTCCTTGCATGCAGTCTGAAACGAGAGGTGGGCTGTGGGCAGTGATTTGTTCTCATACATTTTTATTAGCAACTCGGAGTGTGTTTCTAAGCCAACTGCTCTTTGAAGCAGTCAGAAGAAGTAAAGCTGGCAGACACGCACGCAGTCAATACCCAGGTTCCCTTGAA
Organism: Chelon labrosus; assembly: GCF_963514085.1. Taxonomy (NCBI): domain Eukaryota; kingdom Metazoa; phylum Chordata; class Actinopteri; order Mugiliformes; family Mugilidae; genus Chelon; species Chelon labrosus. The sequence goes on along the minus strand of NC_140339.1, from coordinate 28,727,929 downwards.
ACCCGGAGTAAAGCTCTGACTGGCTGCCAGCCAGGGGAGACTTTCTGACCTTTTTTTCCCCAGATAGCTGCTGGATGTTATTATGCTGAAAAGAGAATGCTTTTTATTGTGACAGACATTCAGTGGTGCGAACCATGTCAGGGTCAGTGACGCCTTAAGCCTCTCCCAAACACAAATACACCTCACCTAAAATGTATGACGACGTCCCGTGTTATACTTAACTTCATATGGTCCAGACTTCATGTAACGCTGTCCAGTGACAACCGCTCTGTTTGCCAGGCTGCCTCAGCACAGAGACTCACACATACCCACAATTGTCCAGCCAGTTGCACTGGTAGTTGATATAAAAGGTGATCAAATTAATCATGATGAACGAAGTGTATTGTATTGGTTCTTCCAAAAGGGCAAAAAAGACAGGCAGTGAGACTACCTATCACCATAATGATAATAATAATGCGAAAAAATAGAACCATAAGTCCCTTCCATTAGTTTGCATATTTTTCAATTTCCACTCATTCCTCTTTGTTTCACTGAAAGTGTGAGGAGCCACTGGCATTTCAATAAAATGTGGCAAGGGCTAACAAGATAATCTCCTCTGCAGAAGGGACTGTCTGATGTCGTCAGACAGTGTACTGTTGTTTATCGGAGATCTGTGTGTCTTTTCTCTCTCGATTTACTTATAAGCTAATTCAGAGACAGTGTTGCCGTTAGGTCTGCAGCTTCATATTATTTTCATGATAACTGAATGTGGTCATTGATTTAATTTGTTTACACCCTTGCAATGGCGTTAAATGTGCAAAATGTATGAGCAAATCAAAAACATTTTGAGAAGCAGGAAATGGTTAATGTTGCTTTTGGCTTGATTTGGCTCACTGTCCCTCAGGGACCAATCTGTGTTTCTCAACAGTATTATACACTGATCAGGCATAACATTACGCCTCTGCGGATCAGGCTTGTTCTAGTGCATCCCACAGACACTTGATCAGTTTGGGATCTAGTGAATTTGTAGGCCAGGTCAACACCTTATGCTGTTCTTCATGTTTTTTTTAGTTGTTCCTAAAGCGTTTTTGTGTGTGTGTCTGTGTCAGGCTGCATCCTCCTGTGGATGGCTGCTGCCATCAAGGAGTGTCATTGCTATGGGGTGGGGATGCCGGGTCTGGTCTAGGTGGGTGCTACATGTCCAAGTAACATCCACATGAATGCCAGGTCCAAAAGTTTCCCAGCAGAACATTGAACTGTCACAAGATGGTCAATGTTATTCACTTCTTCTATCAGTGGTTTTAATGTGGTGGCTGATTGGTGGATATAGAATTTATGAAAATATTTGGCAAGGATTATGTTATCAGAGTCATTAAATAATGACAAAGTGATATTTGTATCAGTCTCCCAATTCAGTATTGATTATGTTGTGGTGTGACTTTTGAGATATATTGTTCAATCAGAGTCAGAGACCCCTACCATCTGGTACCTCCATAGTCTTGTGTTGTTGTGTTTTGTGTTGCCTAGTCCAGAGTAATATATTTGATTTACAGGAACATGGTATGTGTGATCCTGACTTTTTAATTTTGTTACTATAATAAAATGTATTTAGCAGTTGTTGAAGCATTAAATAACCAGGTAGAAGTTTCTGTTTTACGTTGAACCAACAAGTTAACAAAAAAGAATTATTCAAGAATAAGAGCTACCCAATGATTTCCATTGTTGAAAGAGATATTAAAGGATAGCTACCTGATTATAACAGTAAAGACTTACCTAACCTCACCAGTGCTCTGATATTTGGATGCCCAAGAAAAATGATGGAATCAGTCATTTGTTTCAATGCCAGCTTAATGTTTAGGTGACAGTTGTTAAGCCAAATCCTGGAAAAACTAGGTAGTTAGTTTTTTTTTGTTTTTGTCGGCAATGTATAAGGATTTCGGAGGGCACTGATAAAAATTGTTGACCCGCTGAAAGGAGAATGAGATCAGAATGGGTCAATATGGGTCACTATAAAGTCATTAAGGAACTCAGTGCAAAGATTGCTTGTAATTACGCAAAATGTTCAGTTAAATCTGAAGGCTCAGGTCTTCTTCTCTGGTGTTGTTTCACCCAGCAAGCCAATCACTAACGGACTTTTGTTAGCCTTAAACTGAGGAAAGTCTGCACCAGTGTGCACTAGTTGGGGACACTTGATGTGAGTGGTTGGCACAAAAATCTGCTAATGTGTGAGGGGGTGAAGATGCAAAGGTGAACCTGACCCGACATCAGTCGCAGTCAATCAAACATGTTTGGGTAGTATGGACTGATTACCTACCCAACTGCAAATACATGTTGCAAACAGCCAATGAAAAAAAGAGGATGGGACGCATGAAGTAGTATCAGAAGACGGGAAGTAGTGGGAATATCAAAACGACGAGTTGCGAGGGTTGCGACAAAGCAAACCTGGACCACAGAAATGGAGGAGAGATTAATCGAGTTGTGACAGAAGGACGAGTGTCCCTTTGCGAGAGTTTGCACAAGAGTTAGATGTGTTCATTTGGCTCTAGCCGGTTTTATATATCATGTAGTCTGTGATCCCTCATCAGGCACAGTTGTTAAGTGTATGATCTGCAGTCTTTCAGTTGTCATACAAAAATCTGCTAAAGCCAGTCTGTTAGTGTGTACTCTTAGTCTTTCCAAAATCTGTAAAGACTGTGAAAGTTGTGTAGTGTGTCCTCAGCTTTGGTGGAGTGAAAACCTTGTAACAGCTGTACATAAGAGCGGTTTCACATTTTTGAAGTCATCTTGTAGATATGGATAGTTGCTGTCCATCTTTCTCCAATGTGCACTTTCTATTTATAGTATCTTAAAGCCATGTTTGTTAAACCTCCCCCGTGGCATCAGATAACCCTAACCCCTGCAGCGGCGGTTGAAACTTGGCCTAACACCAGACTTAAACATAAGCCGAGATGGAGGTTTATTGAATCTGCGTGGATAAACTGGGTTATCCCAGCAACAGAAATATTCTAGAGGAGGACAACATGATCTTATATAAATAAATGGGAACTAAACAAAATAATAGACAAAGTATGGGAAAGAGCTGCAGTTCTAACATTTGGATTTCCTCAGAGTAATGATATTGCAGAACAGAACAGATTTCTCACTGAAACGCTTTAATCCATCCTCCGGTCCACATCATGCTGGCTAATGGCATTTGTTGGTGGTGGGGTTCAGCTGCGAGCGGAATGTCTGCACAAACGTTGAAGCAGACTGAATTGTTGCTCTTTTTAATGGCATACCACGCTGCTCTAGTCAGGGCAGGCCTGTTTATAGTGGCTGCACTGTGACTGCTGCTGGTGCATTGTGTTGTTTACACAACCCAAACCCTTATGCATGGTGTGTATTAAATGTTGTGTGTTTTATAACCAGGAGATGTCGCCAACAGACATTTGACTACCGTAGTGACGCTAAAATCTTTGCAGCATTGTGATGCTAGTTATATATATCGTTAAAGCACTACATTTTGTTACCTAAAAGGCTTATTCAGCATACCATCGTTAATGTTACTGAAGTTTCTGTGTGCTGTGTCTTGAAGCATCTCCATTCAGGATTATTCTCCAAAGCTATTTTGTTCCTGTATGGCTTCTGCTCTGCTTGTAATATTGTTAGACAATTTGCTTAAATATGTTAGAAGTGGTTCCAAGTATTGACCGTTATTTGTTTTCCTCTGACTAGGGCCCCCATTGCTATCATATGCTTTTTCCGTCATGGTCCCACACTGGCTGAGCCCCTACAGCTGTAGGGTGCAGCCAGTTCATTCTAAAGTCCTGCCAGTGGTGGTGTGCTGCAGTATTTGATTCTACTCCAATCAACCGTTTCACATCTAAAGAAACCTTCAAAATCCAATGGTCTCTATGACATTTCCAATTTACTGCCCTCTTGATTTAGACTTCAATCACTCAGTAAATCAATTACTTGATGTCCCTTTCTTTATCAGTTTTTTGCTTTACCTAACCTTACGCTAAACCCGGTCTCTGCTGCAGCCTTAGCCTGCCATATGAAGTGACAAGCTGACATGAGGCACTTGTTTCTACGTATCGGACAAGACCCGCGCCCTGACACTTCATGTGGCTTCACTGACGTTGCTATGTCAACCAATCATATGTGTTTGCTTCACACAATCTGACAGTCAGTCAACAGTTTGACTCACTGCCATCATATGTAATAATTAGACTGATTGTCAAATTGTTGACCGTAAGAATTGCATCCATATGTGTAAAACTAGCTGTATTCTTTTTGGCTTCACATTACGATCATTTAACTCAATGAGGGAAAGTGTTGATACATTGATGCATTGTGGAATACTGGTAGTTAACGCTTGTACAATGAACTTTAAAAGGAGGGATTTTCAGAGATATAGATTATTTCTTTTATACTTGCATGCTGTTGTAACCTTCTGGGTTGTGCGCCTGGAGACCTTTCTTCTTGCCATCTTTAAGTTGCCGTTCTTGTCTTCTAGTCAGTTGCCTTGACAACTGTTGGATGGCCTGCCCTGAAATGTGGCATTGAAGTGGCGAGATTATGAACCCTATTACCTTTGGCAATCTCTTTTTTTTTTTTCTTTGTCACCACCAGCATAACTTGTCACACAAAATATGTAAAGATTTTGTTGGATTGCCTCACAATTTGGCCCAAATGTTCCTGCCAGATAGTTAATCCTAATTACTTTAGTGATAATGACATTTGCAATTTTGAGTGAAATCTCTCTACAAATGTTTTATACATTGAGGTGAAATTTGGTGGTTCATTTACCATTGCCAGATGATAACTCAGCAAAGTCTGGTTTGTTGACACCACTCAATATGATGTGGAAATTTGGAGGTATGTGCCTAAGCTACTCCCTGTGACCTACAGTTACCCATAAAACCCTTCTCTCTAAAAGCGTAGATGTTTATGCATATGTGATGCATTATTCCAACTTCTTTCTCAACAAGACACTAAAACTAGCACCATATGTGTACAGTGCAGGAAATGCGTGTGCAGGAAACAGTTGCATGACTTAACTTCACGAAATAGTGGTATTCAGAGAAAGGAAGCACTCTGCTTTACAAAAATTAAAGAACTGTCATGTTTGTTAGACAAGAGGTGTTAAATACAGTAGTTGTTCTCTCAGTCAGCTTCATGAGGTAGCCACATGGAATGGTTTTCAGTGAACAGGTCAACCTTGCCAAGAGTCAATTTGTGGAATTTCTTTTCTTTTAATGTGTTTGACACCATCAGTTGTGTTACCCATTGATACAGTTCTCTACAGTCAGTAGCCCTATCCGACTGCTCTTCTATTCCGCATTACAGAAATAACCACTCAGCTAAGAGATACAGTCCATCATTACTTTAAGACATTAAAGGTAAGTGAAATATATCAAGAACTTTGAATGTATCCTCATATGCAGTTGCAAAAACCATCAAACGCTGCGATGAAACTGACTTTCACAGGGAAAGAAACACCAAGATTTACCTCTGCTGCAGAAGATAAATTCATTTCAGCCAGCCTCATAAACCACACATTAACAAGATCTGAGATTAGAACCCACATGAATGCTTCACAGAGTTCAGGCGGCAGACACATCTCAACATTAACTGGTCAGAGGATACTGTGTGAATCAGGCCTTCATGGTAGAATTGGTGCAAAGAAACCGCTACTCAGGAAGGACAACAAGAAAAAAGAGTTGCTTGGACCAAGAAACACAAGGAATGGACATTAGAAAAGTGGAATTCTGGACTTTGGTCTGATGAGATCTTTGGCTTCACAATCCTTGTCTTTGTGAGACAGAAAAGTCGAGCGGATGGTTTCTACATGTGTGGTTCCCACCATGAAGTATGGAGGAGGGGGAATTATGGTGCGGGGGTGCTTTGTTGGTGACACTGTTGGTGATTTACTCCAAATTCAAGGCACACTTAACCAGCATGGCTACCACAGCATTCTGCAGTGACACGCCATCCCATCTGTTTTTGCGCAGCCTCGTCTCTGCACAACACAACTGATGGTGTTCAACACATTAAGAACAAATTGACTCTTGAGAAGGCTCTCCTGTTCACTGAAAACCATTGCAGGTAACTACCTCATGAAGATGAATGAGAGAATTCCAACAGTGAGCAAAGCTGTCGTGAAAAACAAAAGGTGGCTATTTGAAGAATCTAAGCCAAAATAGGTGTCCACATTTTGACTTGTGCTATATGTAGTATTCTTTTTGAATTCTCTGTTAAGCAGTTTATGCTGATTTACAAGTAGGACAAATAGCACAAAACTATTTTTACTCTTTTACAAAACTTTTTTCCCCCTGCCTTTTACAGGCATAGGGATTTTACTTAAGACATTGCTAAAATGAACACACAAAGGCTAATTCAAAATGCTTCATGCATTCCGGTGAAACACACCAATTTTAGTGTTTCTGAAAGGATGACTTTTAATAGCACTAAAATTACATAGTGATCTGTGGCTCGTTCCTGGCGGTGTATCAATGTGCTAAAGTGGAGGTCTGACCACAAAGCTTCTCCATTCAACATCCACATAGCATTCCACTCAGAAGCAGTCCTGACAGCTGACTTGGCACGCTGTCAGTACACACAGGTTTTAGGATTTTGACAGCTGAGTGTATTCAATTGGTTATGAAAGTTAATTTGGTACTAATTAGAAACTTCAGACATTCAGCTGACATGAGTGACCAGAGCTGTTTGAAAGAGTTTGCTCAGTATTATTCACCTAACCTTCTCCAGGTTTCATTGGGGCACTGTAGAATGCTAATGTGCATGTGGCGTGTTAATTACTGAATGTCGTAGGTCGCCCGGAGTGTAATTTCTCAAAAGTATAGACAGCTCTTTCAATCATTATTCACTATATTCAGGTTCTGTTCTATACAGCATGGATGACTGCTGATGCGACTATTCCATGGGTTGTAAGGAGCACCGTAGTGCTGGCTGCCAACTTCCAGACACATTCCCCCCCCCCCCCCATGTGATCCATGTGATCATGTGTGGACTGTGTTAAACAGACCAGGCACCCAAACAGTACAAAATAATTGTATGGCATAATTACAGACTTTTTTTATGACACACCAGTGTGTATAGTTGACTACCCAGCTTCCTACACCCTGCATGGATTTACTAAGACAGCTCTATTAGACTGTGATTGTTACACAAGTGTTAAGCTCTACCTAAGTGGCTACAAGCATGGATTCTGTGTTCATAGCATAGCTTGCGATAATTTGTCCTTGGTTTTGAAGCGTATACATCCCGCCCTTCCCCCTTTCGCTTTCATGGCTAAATACAGCATTACAGGAGTCTGCTGATCTGCTGGGTTTTAAAAAAAAGTACTTGGAATTTCTGTCTTTTTGTGCATGTCCTTAATTAACAAAATTACATTTGTATTTAAGATGATAAAATTAGGTGAAATTAAAATTAGATAAGGTGCTCAAGACACTGGCTGTGTTAAAAAAAAAATGCTGATACAGTATTGCATAAAAGGATAAAATAAAAGCTGTTACATTGTTAAACTGTTACAATTATGGAAAGATGACTGGAGCATTACAGGGCCTGTTCAGACCTTGCATTAAGCTCCGTTCTGGGCAATCCGATCGCAAGTGACAAGTTTTAGGTACATGTGCGTCCCCAGATCCAATCTCTGTTTCATGCTCTGTATGCAAATAAACCCTAACATCATCTGGGGCGCAATAGAATATTGTAACCGCTACTGTCTCTAATGGATCTCTACCGCTGCTCCGGAACTGAGAACAGCGCTGTTTCATGTGTGTGCGTCATGACTGTGGCACACATGTTGAGTTATTATTTACTGATCTGACATTCGTTAAACCTGCACAAAACTCAGATTATAACTCCAACTCTGGAAGTCTCCATACGCAACGTAATCTCCGGTAATAAAGGTAAATAAAGACATGGTGATTAAGGAAATACTTAACCACACACGGCACCTCATACATCAACATTCAGATGATCATTTATAATAGTGATCGTATCTTTTTTTTTCTTTTTCTGAATGAATGAGGCAGAACTCCGCTGAAGCAGGAGCACCCCTGTTGAGTAGGAGGTCTTTAATGTGACCCAGGACGCATTGCGTTCACACTACCAAAGGATTGCGGACATGTGCGGTCCAGGCCACCTCCAAATGTGGTCGGAGATTTGATCTCTCAAATGCGATCTCAGGGGATGTTCATACCTGTCTTTTACATGATCGGATCACCCAGATCGGACCCTAATGCAAGATCTGAACAGGCCCACAGTCATCTACAGTTAAAGTCTGGCCCTCTTTATTCTTTCTGTCAATGTGTGTTGTTGCTGAGTAGATAACTTTCATAAATGACATTTTTGACAATGGATCAGTTTATATGTTTATAACCTTGGCTATCAGGATGTTTTTGTTGGAACTATCTACTGTCCCAGATAACTGCAGGGATTCTTGTTGAGGTGACGAGGGGATTTTCATCCCAGCAGCCATGAACATGCCATAAATGCAGAGCATATCTTCTCTGCCTTCGGAGATGATGGTGAATCATGTCTTTACACACGTGTCCAAGAGTTACACGCACACATCGTTATAGTTTCATATTGCACGTTTCTCTGCTTGTCCCTGCACAGACTGGACTCGTCCAGATTGGGGAGGACAGCTTGTTCATCCAGCCGGTGGGTGAACACGACCCGTCACGGTCGTTCTCTGGACTTAAACACCAGCTGCTGCGACACAGACGCTCAGCCAACACCAACTCGGCTCCAGATGTTGATCAGCCCAACTACTGTGGGACTGTACAAGGTGAGTGTTACAGTAAGAACGATTGGATAGGGAGGACACGGTATTGTGATCACACTGATAGTAAGGTTTGCTGAGACATTTAAAAATGACAGACTCAGTCCTGTGTTTCAGGATATGATATGGGGAGCTTAAAGTGCAGTTGGAATACATAAAAAACGTTCCTATGTTCACTTGTAGGCTAATTTATATTCCATGCGTGCAGACTTTTGTGCAGAATTCAAACATACCCTCTGCTGGGACATTAAACAGCAGCCACAATCCTAACTTTTCCCTACGTTTCAGTGTTGACTTTGTTTGAAACAGTTCTGATGAATAAAGACCTGGCGAGTGTGTGTGCCAGTAACCAGAGAGCAAAGAAAAATGTCAGTCCCAAAATACCTGAAAACATAAGAGTCATTCTAAGATCTCCATTATATGTTATCATTCAGTGTGCACTTTCAGCAGTTCAAGGATAATTGTGGTTTATTAAAACTTATCACTCTTTTTCTCTGTTTTATTTCACATCATTTCAGGGGAAATGGTCTTATCACTAATTGACTGCATGTGTTTTGTCGCACATTCCTCCTTTTAGAGATCTCAGTGATCACTTATGTGACTACAGTGTTATGAAAACTGATCAAATGTTTATTCAGTGACGATAAGAGGTTCACTGTTGATGGGTTCCTATGCTTTTTTAGCACCCTCCATTGAATTGTTTCCCACTTATCAGCCAGCAAAAAATGGATTTATTGATCTAACATAGGAACAGCTGCCATGCTCTTGGTTTTTGAGTTGACAACTCAATTATATTTATCTAAATCCTGATTTTGAAAACACACATGCTGGCTTGTTAAACTCCAGAAAAGTGTTAAACGTTTAGAAATGGTACACTTGCAGATACAAATCGGATTTTTCTACTTTTTTTTTTTTTGGCAAAACCACGACTTCATACATATGGGTCAAATTACAGTAGATGGGATTGGTGTGATCAGAATCTGGGGAATGTTTGTTACACTCACCTCAAAAACCCTGAAACATCATCCAAATCCCTCTGCAGTGATGCGAGCTGTGTGAATGAACTACTGTCTGCCTCTCCGCCCTCCCGGCTGAAACGGGCCAGTTGAACATCCCAGGGAAGCAGCGCTAATAAATCATAGGTTTCAGAGCAGCATTTACTGCTATAAGCCGTGCTTTGATGTTCATTCAGCTCCAGTGTGCTGTAAGAGAGGCAGTGTGGAATGCAGATGTTTCCTTATTTAATGTGTATCTCCTTTCTGCAAAGTTCTTGTTGGAACCTGCTGAGCCTCTCACTATTAACACTTACAAACACAGAGCGAAGCCTCCTTCTGCTCTTCTACTTAATAATGTGCATATTTTCCCAACCCTTGGCGTCTCTGCGCCAAGATTATAGATTTTTCTAGTGAGAGGAATTTACAGTGTGGATTTCTTTTCAAAGCAGAGGCAAAAAGGCAGTCTCATGTTTTTGAAACAGTAAGTGGCAGTGTTTGTAGTGTGGAAGTCATCCGATCAAAAGCGCTAACAGTCAAATCAAGGTGTCTGGGGAATGTTGTTGCAGTGCTCTAAAAGAAGAACTGATGTGTGAAGCCAAAAACGCCACACCAGTCAGCCAGAAAGGGGAATTAAAAAGTTGCAGCAGGTTTGATTGATTTATTAACTTAACAGAATAAGGGACTAGTAGTTGTGTGGAAAATAAGAGGGCTTGATACATTTGCAGTAACGTCCTTCTGAAAAGTACCTTACAAACACCTTCACCTCTTTGGCTCTCTGAGTCTCTGCCATGTAACTTTGAGTTGGTTTCCTCCACATGCAGGGACACAAACTTGTCACCATTTCTAGTGTGGTTAGTCTAACCAGACTCAATTCTTGAATATGACTTTGGTAACACGCCATTGGGATTTCATTATGGGCAGTGTTCTCAACCGAAAAAAAACTTTGCATGCTGGTTAGACCTACAACCAATCAGAGTAAACAGATTAAAGTCCACTGTGCTTACATGACGTTTATGACTACGTCGCTCTCCGGTCCATCCCTGCGTAAAGCCCGTCCATTCGATTTGATTGTCCTTGCAGATTTTTACCGGAAAAATGTGTGGCAGGGTGAAGCCTGGCTTCCGGGCTAGGTCACCTTGTGTGGTTTGTGTATGTCTGGTGAGTTTGTGAAAAAGTACTGGGTTTCTGGGCCTGCAAGGACAGCTTTCAGGAACGAAATGAGAACCAGGTCATTTTTTACTGCCTGGATGCTAGGAATTTCTTCTCGCAGTGCCGTTTAAATCTTAACTGGCTTGTATGACGTGTCAAGCTTGGGACTGTTTCCAGAAACAGAAACAAAGCTAGTTTATGTCTGCATGAAGTTAACGCGAGACTTTTTGCTGTAGATTCTGTGGTAAAAATGTGACATTATGGGCAAAAGTAAGCGAGGAGCTGGCTAGTCCTTTAAAAGAGCAGCATGCTGTAGCTGGTGGACTAACGCCAAATCACTGTCAGACCTTTTCACTAAGCAGGAAGGCGCAAAGACGTGCTGCTCGGCTGCTGAGACGGCGACCATGCTGTTGCTAATCTGTCATTCTGTTAGCCATCAGACGATTACAACTTCGTCCAGACATTCTCCGCGACGTTTCCCCGGTGCACCGTCATTAACCAGAGCAGCCTGACCTTGAGAACTGCGCTGCACCCCCAAAGTTACATAACATCACCCGAGCTACAGACCACCGGTACTTTTGACAACCTGTATAAATAAATTCTTTCCATATGTTCATAACTGGGGCATACACAAACTGGGACCTCCTCTTTAGAAGGAAAGAAGAAAAACCTGTAGACGTGTGTGCTGGGCTGCAGCTCCTCTCTCTACTTGTTTTCAGCCATTGTAGAATAATGGAGCAGGGATTTTCACATGTTTTCATGAGTATAATAAATATCCAAAATTATACATGCCCATTGTGCTGCATAAGTAGTTACTATCCTAATTCCTGTGAGCAGAAACATAATGTATTTCAATTGCTCCTTTATTCAGCTGAGGGAATCTGGAAAGCCATCATGAATATCTTCCTATTTTTATGCTCGGGTGGCACCATGACCCACCTCTGAGTGGAGGCAGTATGGTGCATAGGGTGGAGTCATCCAGCTCTAGAGATTCAGATGTAATAAGATGCTTTGGATGTGGGTTTGGGTGTCCTAAGGTGGGAAGGCGGAGGAGTACGGAAGTGCCATACTGATTATATTCTGATTATTCTCATCTGCATTCATGTCTGCCTGGACTCACCGACTCACCTATCCTTTCTTGTACTTCTCTTCTCTTCTCTTCTCTTCTCTTCTCTTCTCACCAAAGCTTCCATTTCCTCCCTAAAACCACATGGTCTCTGGAGAGAGATGCAGGCTGAAGCAGACTTTTTATCCATTAACAATCAACTCCATGTCCAGAGGTATTCACAACATGACAATCTCTCTCTCATATTGGAGAGAAGCCTGGAGGACGGTGAACAGTGACTGGGAAATGATTGTTTTATAGCTGTTGATACATCGATCGCCAAGAGAGTAAACTTTGATGTTCCCTGTTTCATTGGGTTGGGCCGTGTCACCTAAAATATAAGTTAACTTACAAATTTTGTCTAAATGTGACCTCATAGTGGAATTCCTAATTAACTGCAGTGCACAACAAAGGGTATTTGCTATGGACCCCAGTAACAGTTGTTAAACTATTATTGGGTTAATTTTGCACTTGCTACTATTTGCATTTCTGGTTAGATACCAGACTCCATTTCATTTTGTATGAACCCGTCCTACGTATATGCAATGACAATAGAGCTGAATCTAATTGAATCTAAAGGGTGTCCCATCAGTCTGGACCCATTTTTGTTATTATTTTTTCCACTGGGTCCAGACTGATGGGACGCCCAGTATAGAGTAAATCAATAAGATAAGACAGTTTGTAAGAACAGCATATCTTGAAACATGTCATTCATGTTTCCCTGCAGTTTTTTTTTCTTGCAATACTTGGCATTTAGCTTTTCTCTGTTCTGTGTTCTCTGTTCCAAAATTGGGTTGACTAAGTCACACGTAGTTTTTATTTTTTCTGTAAACATGTCCACAAGGACTCACACACACACAAATATTCATATAAAGCCGTATGGTTCCACAGTATTTCGTAATCGACAGATGTCAAGATATGCAACACGGAATAACCAAGGCAGGAAAGAGGAAGACTGAAAGTGGGTTAACATGTACAGTAAAAATGTGAAAAATGTGAAATGGGGTTTAAAAACATGTTACGTGTCTACAGGGCCAGGAAATGTGGATTCAAATGTCCAATTCAAGCTCTTGCACCTTTAAAAGGTTGATAATCCCTGCTCCTCAGGTTTCCAAGCCTATAATGGTGGTAGCAGTGAGGTATGTGCTATCATACACAGTGTGAAAAACACCCTTAACACATTTTCAGATTTACTGTATAAACAGACATTCAGTATTTATGTTGTTTAGTTCAGTTGAATTGTTGAAGCAGCATGATGATGGTTTCAGTTTGTCTTTTACAAAAGAATATATTCCATACTTGCAGCCACTGACAACTAAACTAGGACAGTTTTGATTATAATTTTTACTACAGTGCCCGTTCTGTAGCGCTTCATGAAGCAGATCTAAACCTAAAAGTGAACAAATTCTGCAATCTAAAAATATTTTCTTTGTGAAAGTTACAAATCTGTTTATCAGCTTGCATAGGGCGTAGTTCTTCACAAGCTATGTACACTTCTACGTCACTATAGCAAAGCAAGAAGGTCACTGTGAAACCCAAAAGGCTTGAGCACTGTATGCAAACAGAGCAGAGACATTTAACGGCAGTAGAACGACATACAGAAGCAATGGAAATTAGATCACTACTGTTAGACCTGCAGTGATTACACAGTTTATTCACTGGTCAGATTGAGCAATGAACAATTATTGTAGGATTTATTCTGTACACTAACTGTTAAGCGTCAATGAGAGAGGACTGTTGTGTACTACATACAAATGAACTGCAGCTTCAAATCAACCATATGCTACTCAGTGCAAACCTCTAACAACTGTCCTTAAGGGCATCAGTGATGTACAATGGAATTATAATAAGGATTCTGTTTTAGTGAACCTGAATTAGAGTGCAACAGCTGGCATCCTGCTTACTGAAATACTCGTCCGATACAATATGTGGGATTCCTTACTGCTGATGAGGTGCTGTTTATTGCCTCTGGGCTTCATAATACATGAAGATGAATACATGCGATTATAATTAATTACAATTAATGGCACCTCAAAGGACAATTACTACTCTGGGTCTAAAAGTGTCTTGACTGTTGCAGTGGCTAGCTCATTATCTTCACAAGTACAACAAGAGTATTCACAAGAAAGAACAAACCTGATGACATTAAACTTATTCTCAGATCTCTCCACTGGCTTCTTAATTTCAGAGTTGATGAAATTTTTGATCTAAATGCTAGCACATTACTTAACCTGAAAAAACAACCTCATTACTCTCACTACTTTCCTTCTGGAATTCCCCTTTTTGGGATTGCTAACAAAGAAAAATGCATCCTTCCTTATTGGGCATATTCATAGAGTCATACATAATAAATGAGGCAAAAATGTAATGCAATTTAAGGCATGAATATTTATGCTGAATGACAATTTGCACAATACTGTATATACAGTATATATGTATCATAGCCATTTTCTATACATTCTGACTTAGATTTCAATTATAGATTTTTGAATACTGTTTTTCTTTTCTTAAATACTGCTTTTACTGTAAACAAAATCTCGTTGTACTGTACAACCTGTATTCTGCAATGACAATAAAAACTATTCTATTCTCTAAAAATATCCTAGTATGCAATGTAATGGCAGTATTTTTAGATTTTATCTTAAAATGAATGAAACAATGCTCATTGATTATGATGATGATCATTTGTTTCTCAAGGCTGATTTATTTTTGTTAAATACATTGCAGTGTTGTGGGTCGAAGTTCACCCGTGGCCCCAGATACACACAATTCAGCCTAACTTTACCAGGCGTAACGCTTTTTTAAAATTATCCATCCAAATAATAAAGATACTTCCTGAATATTTTTTTGTTACCTGTTGCATTTAAAGCCTCCAGTCTGTCAGAATGGACTGGCTCTAGAAGCAACTCAAGCGCAGAGGATCAAGTGTGAGATGTCTTTTATATAGTACATATGCAACGATACATGAATTATTCTGGCTGTTTGGCTTCCAATGCATTGGGGCCCCCCTTGGTTCTTGGTTGGGAGTTAGTTCCTTGGGCAAGTCTGTGATGCAGTGTTACTGGGAGCCCTCACTCTTGTGCTGCATTGTCAGCGTTCCATCGGAGCTTCCCAGAGAACAAAGCATCTATCAGTCACATTTGTACACTCCAGGAAGCAAGCTAAACAGACACCATATGGGACAGAGCTAAACAGGACAGAGCTCATTCCAAGCAACATCCTTGGCTTTGCAGAAGTGGCTGCTGAGTTCTTTGAGTAAGCAGTCCAGTGCTGATGCCGGAGCCCCGATCTTGCTAAATACATGGTGGAATGTTAAAACCACTTAATAGTCTTACCAAGCCGACTTAATGTCAACAGTAATAATCATGATGAGGATAAAGATTTCGATATATCCACTAGAAGACCTGAATTCAGTCGAAGCCAAGTATTTCAGGAGCTCATTGATGTAACCAGTGGAATATTGGTTGATTTAAATAATGGCAACAGACATACTGTCACATTTTGTATTATGTCTTCTTATTACAAATGTTTTGATATTTGTCCCAATGTAATACAAGTATCCAAATACTGAATGCCACAGTGAACACTCTCACCTTATCCAAGGGAACAAAGTCTAAAATCGAGGCATCTGACCGCATCTAAAGCATGGGCCCCAAATTCATGGTAGTGCTTTGGGAGAGTGATCGTTGCCGCATGCACTGTAACCAAGGGTAGCCACGTTGTGTGTTAGCAAACTGTTGCTACTAGGACTGCTGCAAAGCTAGCATGTAAACGGATGACAAAATTCCCCATAACCCTTAACTGTCCTGCTACTGCAGCTAACACTTCAACAACAGTATTTTGGTTCTGCATAATATAGCAAAACTGAAGTTACCTACCAACCAAGGTTAAATTGAGCAACCTCTGCATGCAGCTTTAGGCTTTTCAACTTCACCACCGTTGGAAAGCCTCACCAGCATGGCTCCTAACCCAAGCCTGATCCTAGCCCTTAATTTTCAGTTTGTATTCATCAGATCTTTTCTTCTTGGCTTGCTCTTTAACCGTCTCACCTTCTTGGAGTTCACCATGTTGGCATCAGTCAGATTTTCCTTCAGCTCCTTCTTTTGGATTTCCATTTCCCTACCCACTATACTGTGCTTGGGCATGGATGATGTTGTGTTGAGTTGATTGCTTCACGCCAGTGTGTACAAACACTAGCCTATTTTTCAGCACACCCACAGCTGGTGGACATCTGATAAAAATGAACTAACTGTACCTTTAAGGCAAAAAGCTGCTATTATAGAGAGGGGTGAGTTTTAATCAACTTTGACACAGTGTATCGTTTGCCCAGATCTGAGCTTTGCAGAAAAGCAAGTATGCTATCCTTTCTATCAAAAAAGAAAATAGCGATGTCAGATTAATAGGCCTACCGTGGCCTGAATTTTAGTATGCAAATATTTTCACACATTTTCACTGCTTACATATAGACATGATCTCCCCTTTTCTAAATCTGAACAGTACTTCTTTGACCAAAGGGTTCACTTTCCCAAACCTTATATCTCCTATGATGATTAATTCCTGTAAGAATCAATGATTTTAAAGGCACAGAAGTGTGCAAAGACTTATTTTTTAAATGTAGGTACTAAACATTATCATTTTCTTATAGCTCATGGTAAATGGTCTTGTATGTACAGTATATAGTGCTTTTCTACCTATTGGTACTCGCTTTACAGTCTCAGCGACACATCTACTCATTTGCTCACACAAGCACAATCACATTCACACAACTGCAATATGCAACTGCGGGTTCAGTGTCTTGCTTAAGGACACTTCGACACGTAGCATGTGCAGGGGATCAAGCTGCTAACCCTGCAGCTCAGGGACAACCCATTCCACCTACTGAGCCACCCAATCATATTTCAATACTGTTAGCGATAAACTGGCAACCTCTTCCTGGGTGTACCCCGCCTCTCGCCCAATGACAGCTGGGATAGGCTCCGGCCCCCCCGCGACCCTTCACAGGACAAGCGGTTACAGAAAATGAACGAATGAATGAATATAGGGACGAGGCTATAGGGTTGAAATTCATGTTTGACTAATCGTTGCTGAAATTGTTGTCTGAAACTTATAAATGCTATCCTCAGTACTGAGTATCAGACACTTTTAGGAGCTGTGGCAGGCACATTGTTTAAAGCATACTGAAATGTTGCTGTTTCTGATCAAGCTTTTCTCTACATGATTGGGGGTTGTTTGAGCTTTTGTGTCATTTCATCTACCCGCGCGGGGGGCCTGCACGGCACAGATATATTAGTAACAAAGCTGCCTATTGGAGTCAAGCTTAGTCCCCTTTTCTGTTAATCACTTAAGATATACAGTTGCCTAATTGTCATGGCTATTACAATCCTTTGGCAGTTTGATGCTTTTTTGTTAAAATGCACAACATCTGGTCTTTACTGGAGTCTGCAGGACCACGAAAACACTCAGAGACAGGCCCTTCAGAGCTACCAAAACACTTCTCAGTCCAGATAGAACATTGTGAAATGGTTAGACCCCCTTTGAGTTTTAGCTTCCAGTCCTTACAGAGTAGTAGCATTTTGGAATGAGCCGGATTGTGTTATTAGGCAAGAGGGGGCAAGATTGTTTAATGTAAAACTAGACTTGGAGCAACAGACCAAGCCAGGAGAGATGGAAACAGACATGTAGTGTAGACACAAGCTATTCCTAGTCCCCGGGCCTTTTCCTTGCAGAAGTTTGGAATCAAACAAAGCTTCATGTCTCTAGGTTTATGTAATATTTTAAAGTGTCAGAATGTATAACAAGATATTATACAGATTTTTTATTTTCCACATCCTAAGCTAAATATTTTAGCTTACAGTGTGCTGTGCTTCACATACATCACATGCAGTTCCTCTCTGACCAGAATAACATAGTTGGGGAAGTTGTAGTTAAGTACGCCTACGTGTACTTCAGGAGCAAACAAAGCGTTTGAAGCTTTACTCTTACAACAGAAGACTTAAGATGGCTCATGTTGACCGTCATGTTGCTACATGGTGACGCCCTCAGTGTTGGAAGCCTGAGTACATCGCCACAGTGGTCTTGGAATGAACAGGGGAAATGACTTGTATGTGATCCCATGAGGGATCAGGCCCCTAACATACAACCTGCCTCATAATTCACTAATGCTCTTCAAAGTGGTGACTCTGTTTTAGTGTCGGAAAACATTTTGAAAGATTGTTTTATAGCGGCAACTATATTCATAACAAGCTGAAATGAAACGTGTCCTAATGGACTTGGCACAGTAACAGCGAAGGTTGTTGGTTGCCATTCTGCTCAACTTCACCAGAATGTCATTTTATGTGCTCGAAATCAAAACATGCATGCACACTTGTCGGTGAAAAGGCTACCCAGTCACAGTAATGTGAGTGACTGTGTCACTTCTGCAGTCACACCTTAAAAGCATATGATTAGAATTAAGGGTCCCACAGTATGTGCCAGTAATTAGAACATCTTATTGGTCATCTAGGGTGAGCTAACATCTGATTTTCTCTTTCCTATTGAATGTATTGAGTGATATGCAAAGATCTGTCAAGCTCTGTAAGACATACAGTGGTTGATTCCAGTGAGTCTGGAAAAGAAATTAGAAATACTAAAAATAATCAAATGAAAGAATTTATTGCACTACTACAGTAAAATTAACTTAAAGTGGCACGGATTTTTAAATGACTGACCATATTTCCAAGACTGACTGCCGTAGCAAATTCAGCCCAGGAGCAGACTCTTTTTTTTCCAAGTTGTATTTTATTTTATTTTACCAACAGTCTAGAACAGACCTCTCAGTCAGTACAAAGGACAAGTGTGGTCAGACCATGTTTTAATAGATGTGGGCAAAGATGACGAATGCAACGTAAAGAAAATTACAGTGAACGATTATATTCTTGTAACTCAGAGAGGGATATAAAATGACTTTTGTGACTCAAAATGACTCATTTCAGTTTAGTCCTGATTATCATTCATGGCCATTTTATTTTTGTATATTAGCCATTTCCCCCAGTCCTTTTTGAAGCATCCTTCCTTCATTTTTAGCTTATCAACAGTTTCCGTTCAATATACCTATTTTTTTACACTTAACTGTCATATCTGGCATCGTGTTTCTAACCTCCGTCTTCCTGTCTCTCTGTCCGTCCGTCTGTCTGTCTGTGGTAGGGAAGAAGAAGGACAAGAGGCCAAAAGTGGGTGAGGAGGGTCGTGGGAAAAGAAATGCCATTCGCCTGCATGAAACATACACTGTAGAGACGGTGGTGGTGGCTGACTCGGACATGGTGCAGTACCATGGTGCCGAGGCGGCGCAGAGGTTCCTGCTGACTGTTATGAATATGGTAAGAATTACAAACACATTTTCTGATGATATAAAACAAGAGCAACAGGACTTGTTTGAGTTTTTTTTAAAACCTTGTCACCACATTTCCAAGTTGTTCCTTCAGTTTTAAATGACTGCTTGGGAGTTTAAGGTTTATTTGTAACATCTGTGGGAGGTGCTTATGACAAACTCACACAACTATGATCTGTTAACAGCCAAATACTCTCCATAAATTACAATGTGTTGTTCGGATTCTTCCAACTTGTTTTCCATGATTTTTGTTTTTCAAATGACCCATTAACAGCCAGAAACTTTCCAGACTCAAGATGTGAATGGGGTGGAAACGTCTTGGGCAGAGTTGTTAAGACTGTATTGCAAGTGGCTGATAAGTGACGTCTAGGGTGACCTAGCCTCTTGACTGGTGGTTTTATATATAACATGACCACATTTTCACAGACACACCGAAAAAATTGCTGCGAGAGAAGTATTCCAGTGTTGGTACTGCATGCTTTTACAATACAGAAGAAGACTGAAAAAATGAATATTTCAACTCTCACTAGAAGATTGTACGGAATCTGAACATTAATTTCTTCTGATGTGAACAGAACTGAAACCAGTTTTTGCTAAATAAAAGTTTAAATGAATATTGTCCCCATTAGGAGGACACTTTTGCTGGTTATGTAAAACTGCATCTTCTCTATCTGTCTTTCCTTTACACCTCCTTATATCTATAGTTGCAATCTGTAGTGCTGTTGTTCTACCTCTTGCAGGTCTACAACATGTTCCACCACCAGAGTCTGGGAATTAGGATCAACATCAGAGTCACCAAGCTGGTGTTGCTTCACAGCCGCCCAGTAAGCCTCGCTTTTCACTTTCTTCAATACCGTCAACCCAAAATGTCATCACCTCTTTTTTTTTTTTGTACCTTCGGTATGCTTAAATAATTGATATACTGTATCTGTTCTTCAGGAAAAGCTGAAGGTTGGCCATCACGGAGAGAGGGCTCTGGAGAGCTTCTGTAATTGGCAGTATCAGGAGTTTGGGGGGCCTCGGTACCTTGGTACCAACCATGTGCCTGGTGGAAGGGATGATATCCCACCACTGGATACTGCTGTGCTGGTCACCAGGTATGTACATTTGGCGGATAATTGAATGATAAATGTGTTAAATGTGTTCTTGTCTTTCTTGCTTGGAAAGCTGTTCTTTACAGACAGACACAGAATGGCAGTGAGTAATATATATAAGTAAGATAGAACATTATGTACAGATGATGATAGGGCAGTAATGTGCTCACCTGTCGCAGAGAAGAGCTGTTGTACAGTGATATGGTGAAAGGAAAGAATGATTTTCTTTATAACAGCAGAGCAGATAGTCTGTTGCTGTCTCTTTAGTGTGTCATATAGGAGGATGTCCTTGATGCAAAACAGGTTGTTAGCAACCTTTAGCTCCTCACTGTCTCCAGGCTTTAAGTAGTGATTGATTAATAAAAGGTCTGGGCTCAGATGGATGGATTTTATTCTTCCACCCTCTAGTATGCAGTGTCGTGTTGGTCCTCCAGTCTTGTATGTTTTTCAAGTGGACATCCAAGTATTTGTTGTTCTCAACAATTCCAACACGCTCACCCAGGATGTTTACAGGCTTGGCTGCACTTCTCGTACGCCTAAAACAAATCACCATCTCCTTGGTCTTGTATTTAGAAGCAAACATTGCATCATACTCACCAGACAACATTCATAGGTGGCATGATTCAGAGTTATACTGGACGCAATGAGTAGAAATTGTGACTCCCATGATATTAATAACCACATCCAACAGGGAGCTCCCCTATGATCTATGGCTTATTGGTAATCTAGGAGAAAGTAACCAGGCTGATGCCCATTCTGAGAAGCTTCTCACTCAATACAATAAAAAATTTCATCTGATGAGTGAATTGAAGAGGGTCTAGAATGTTTTAATCTGTGGTCCAAGGTGGGCCAATTTAGTCTTTCCACTACCTTCATGACATCTGACATTAGGTTAACTGGTCTAAGTCAGTAATGCCAGGTGGGGTGGCTTTGGCACCAAACAAGATGTTTTCCATGGCACCAATATCCGTCCCTGCAATAGAACAAAGTTAAAAATGTGTCCCATGTTACTGGACAGCAATGGTAACACAGGACTTAAAGAACCTGGGACTAATAGAACACAACCTGCAGCCTTGCCATGGTGCAGTCTTGCCAGTTTTCTCCTAATCTGGTTAATCACCACAGTCTTGCAGGGGAGAGTACTCATCCTCAAGACAGCCTGCATTAAGGATTCGTGATCAAGGGTGGTGGCTTGCCTTTTAATATCAGTAAAATATTGAGGTACCAACAAGACCAGTCTGTGGTCTGATATAGTGGGGGAGGTCAGTGGCTCCGGATGCATCTTTAGTATTTAAATATAAAAGGCCCAATGTTTTATTTTCCTAAGTATGGCACTCAGCAAACGGGTGGAGGATCGAGAGGAGCGGTGTCCATATTAACATGGTTGGTGGGGGTAGAGTTTACATGGATGGGACTATTAAAGCTTTGTCACCATGGGATATTTTCACTTGGCATAGCAGAAAAAGAACAGGTACTAATTCAATAGTATTTCACATATTGTAGTCATTCTTTATTCCTCTGTGCTGCTAACAGCCGTGGCCTGTCTGTCTGTCCATCGCATTCTGCTGAATGCAGTATGTCAGGAGTGCCTTTAGAGAATTTCTTCAAATTTGGCATAAACATTCTTTTGACGCAATTATGAACTGATTAGAATTTGTTGAGCAAAGATCAATGTAACCTCTTAAAACACATTTGTATCCATAACTCAAGTAGTCATATGCTAATGATCATATTATGTTACACAAATATTTCATTTCCACCCTCTTTACTTCATCTCCCTGGATGACAACCAGGACAGGGGCTTTCTGTTCCTCCTCTAGCCCACGACAAACTCATTGGTTTCACTGTTATTGAGTCTCATCTGATTGTAATTGCAGAAGAAGCTCTCCATCAGTGGTCAATGGTCAAGGACACTATTGACTGGAATCATACACGTCAATGTAGTGATATTGTTCACAGAAAAAAAAGAATACTTAACACATTTTATTGAATTTACTCACATCATACAGGATATTATATTCACTAATCACGCATAACATTATGACCTATTATTGTTGTCCTATTATTTTGTAGGCCTCCCTTCTGAGGGTGTCCTGTGGTGTCTGGCAACACAATGTTGTTAGTGGGGGCCTTTGGGTCCTATGGGTTGAGGGGAGGGGCCTCTTTGGATCATCCCACAGATACTTGATCAGTTTGGGATCTAGTGAATTTGGAGGCCAGGTCAACACCTTGTGCTGTTCTTTGTGTTTTTTGAGTTGTTCCTAAATCGTTTTTGTGTGTGTGTCTGTGTCAGACTGCATCCTGCTGGGGATGGCTGCTGCGATCAAGGAGTGTC
The DNA here is from genome assembly GCF_963514085.1 of Chelon labrosus. Taxonomy (NCBI): domain Eukaryota; kingdom Metazoa; phylum Chordata; class Actinopteri; order Mugiliformes; family Mugilidae; genus Chelon; species Chelon labrosus. Next base: position 28,705,112 of record NC_140339.1, on the reverse strand, counting down.
ATTGCTATGGGGTGGGGGTGTCTGGTTTGGTCTAGGTGGGTGGTACAGGTCTAAGTAACATTCACATGAATGCCAGGTCCAAAAGTTTCCAGCAGAACACTGAATGGTCACAAGATGGTCAATGTTTCCTGTCAGTGGTTATAATGTTATGCCTGATCGGTGTCTTAACTGAAACTGGTGGAAACAGGCTCTAGTTGTTACTGTGTTGAGAGCTGAACTTTTTGTCTTGCCTTATTATCAATTTTTTAGTTGCTTGGAGGTGAAATGCTACCAACTGCCTCCCAGATTCACTCTTCAGTGTGTGATCAATAGTTTTGTCAAAAATAGGTTTGTTTATTCCTTTTCATTATTGCCTCTTATTTCTTCTCCAGGCTTTCCATATTTTTGTTCCATTTTTCTTCTGGTTTGATGGTAGGTCAAAGAAGGCTTCCTTTCTCTGCCATAGTTTTCAGAGCTTTGGAAATGTGACAGGAGTTACTTCAAAGGAAGCGGCCCCTGAACTGGGAGCCAGCTACTAACCTGTAATCTCTGCCCTGCTCCTGACTTGGTGGAGTCTCATGCCTAATCACTTCTTCCTCGGTCTGTCAGCAGTACTGATTTGTTCTCTGTCTTCATGCTTCAGTCCCAGCAAGGCAGCGTCTGGTGCAACATGACACATTTCTAATTTAGGATTAGCTATTATTACCTGCTGTATCTCCCCTGAGGGGGGTGGGGGTGAAAGGAATCCTTTTGTTTAAATGAGTACTCATGTCTGCTGTCAGATTCTATCCTGTCTCCTCTTGCTACAGGGAAAGATTACAGGGCATGTATACAGTGGCCTTTTGTTCTTGGGGTGGTTTGTTATAAACCTGATCTCCCCCCACCACCGCCACTGTCATAAGGCTTCCCCTGTGAGGACGGGAGCAGGCAGAATCAGTCTGCTCTGTGAGATCGAGGCAGCATGCAGGCAGTTTAGCTTGTATCACAGAGCTCTCAGGTTTCATATTGCACATGGCCACTCAGCAGCTCATATGGATGACACACCTTAGCAGCCTCTTAGAAGGAGATAACAGGATATTAGATCCTGGCCTCTGCATGATTTCATGTCACTCACATTTAATAGAGTGTGTAGATACCAGGCTACACAATATTAGAGCCGTGTTACATGAATGGGCCTTTAGAAGAAAATACCTTCTTTGTTGAAAGGTTGACATTTAAGACAGTATAATTGTTTCATCCATGAAATGTTTTAATTGCAGCAACGCTTGCCCAGCACAGCTTCCTTATTTGGACATAATTCCATTGTCTTGGTAACTAAATATCATTTAAGTAATTTGTACACAAATGGTTTTATATGTCAAATGTGAGAGGTTACATTTTTCACCCAATAATACATAGAAAATGTTTTTTTTTTAATCTATTACTGGACAAAACTGAATTTTGTTGATTGCATTTTGGGCAGTGTGATATATTTTGGGCATTTCCTCACAGTTTTTTAGACAGATTCATAATGAAAACAACAGTTGCAACCATAAACGTAAACTTTACAATGCTCTGTAGTGCTTTAGAAGGAAGCATTTAAAGGACTCCAGTTCAAGGGTTTCTAGTTTAAAATTTCTAACTTAAAACTTTAACATTGGTCTATTCCACCTTTCAGATTAGCAACGCTTTCACTTAACCTCACGACAGTTTAGTGTGTAGGTCTCCTGTCTGCATAAGCACAATGGTCATTTATTTGTAAAAGTCACAATGGCAACGTTTCTGTAGTACGTTGGATGTCTGTCCATCGATCTGATGGAAGGTTGCCGCTTGACCAGCACCAATGAACAGACAGACACAGTTAGAGGCTTGCTGGTGTCAGTGGTGTATTTACAGCTCATTCCCTCTTCTCTCTGTTTAAATAACATTACTTTATTTTATATAATACAATGGCTGCGTGGTAAGTAATCATAATCTGTTATACATAGGTAACAATGTGAAAAGTCACAGAATATTAAGCGTGATGTACTATTAAGAAAACACCTCTCTGTATTCATGTGGATATTTCAATCAGCTGCTGTCATTAAGGTGGAAACATAAATGTGACGGCTTTCAATGACTGCTGAACATGCTGTACACTTGTTGTATATGATGGCAGTTTTGTTATTTTTCTCCTGAAATGACATTCAGATATTTTCTTATTGTTCAGGCCCTTTAATTATCCTGTTTCTCAAAGTAAGTTCTTCCTGGCCAAACAGAGCAAGAAAAGCAGGCTGCCCATTCACAGAGATCCACTTAACTCAGCAGTAATGATTTGGGTCTGTCACAGCCAACTAGTTTTGCAATACCAATTTATACTTACATCACACTATATGCTGAAGTTGTCTTCAGCTGTTAGTCACTACGACGCCTCTACCTGAGCTAGACCGGGTGTAATACCAGTGATGACACTAGCTCAACTATGTGCCATTGACCCTGTAAGTGCCCAGGTCACTAGTGGAAATGCATCTCACAAATGTGGTGCAGAATGAAGCAATAGTTACATTCAGTGTTTCCCCTACCATTATATTAGGGGGCGCCTTTTTTGTCTCTACATGATTGTACGTTTACACGTGTTGAATGTACTGAGAAAAAAAATGTTCCGATGTTTACCTCAGTGAAACACTGACATTTATACGTCAAGGAGGCTTGTAATGTACACACTTTGGCGTGTTTGTGGTGAGGTAATTGTAGCATTGGATGATGCTTTTTAATGAGGGAAATAAGGGAAGAGTGAACATTTAGTAGACAGGGGGTGTAATTAAAGAACATTATCTGTCATTTTTATACATACAGTAACAGTGGATATTTGAATACCATGTGTACATATAGACCATATGAAGTGATGGTTTGAAAAAGTGTACAGCAAAGCCTAAGATTGTTATATATTACCCAGAAACAACATTTTGGTGCTATTTTGCATAAAAACATCATGTTTGTTTAATTTTTTTTGTAACTTATCACCTGTCTTTTCAGCTTGTGTCCATCAACCAGCTGACAAGTGATTAAACTGAAAAAAAAAAAAAAACATTCTGTAATAGCTATGAGCGTAAGACTTAACCGTAAAAGAACATGTAATTTAGAAAAGCTGGTAGCCTAATTATGACCTTTTTACACCAGCGACTCTTGTTTAGTCACAAGGTTAACTATCAGACTGATGCAAAATAACCACAGAAATCTCCCTCTCTGTGTCCTTGCCAAAACATTAGCAATTCAATGACTAACTATTTTATCCAGTTCCAAATACGATTCAGCACAAAACATGTGCTGCATACATAGAGTCTGTGTTTTCCTGAGACTCTCTTCTTCTGGTATCCCTATCAAAAATAACAAGGAAGATACACAACACTTGGTATTCAGCAAATTTGCATGCCTTAAACAAATAATACATTTCTATTTAGGGAGCTCACTACAAAACATTTTTTTTTTCCTGCAGGATTTGATCTGTGTCACTGAGTTCATGAAAATTGAGCCCCTCAATTAGTAACCGTGGCTTTGGAATTTAGTTTAATTGCTGCTATTTTCTTTACTTTTATTTTTATAATGTGTGGTTCCTGGTCCAGGGTAATTTTACGTAGAGGAGCATAATTTATTCCTTTTAATACTGACTGGTATATTTATTTATAGTGCTAGTGCAGGGTTGTTAGGTGTTCATTGTGCAGTGCTTGTGAGGCTTCCTGTATCAGATCTTTGCAAAAATAAGAAACAAACTGGTGGAAATACAAGATAGTTTCCTTTCTTACAGTATATTCTTGAAAGCAACATCAGTAAAAACTGGTGGGACTTGATTGAAAAAATGAATCTAATTAATTAGAGGCGCTGTGATTAATTAATCTCGATTAATCACATTTTAATCGCATGACAATATTTGCCCCAAAAAGCAACATTTTTGAATTTAAATGGATTTTAGTGGACGACTGAATCAAATAATAGACACAGACATGAATATTGTAAACTCAAGCTCTTTTAATGTCTGGAAAATTGCATTTAATTGCATTTCAATTCAAAACAGTAGAAAAAGAAAGAAAATATCCCTGGCCCAAACTGAACAGACCTAAAGGTAAAGTGCCATTTTAAGTACTTTAAGTAAGTCAAAACAGTATTTGAAAAATACAGGTTTCTGTGCTCACTGCAACATGCTTTGCATTTAGATGGCACCGTGGGGTTGAAGTGCTTCAGTGGTACGTAATTTGCACAAAACCCCGCTTTCATCAAGGCTTCCATCAGGTAGTTTTTTTTTAAAATAAAATATTCCTTCCATTGGTCCTAGCAACGTGCTTTCATCCAATTCCTCCATTTTGGTAGCCGTCAGTCGAGCTCTGACGTGTGTATCAATGTAATCGGTGTACCAGGAAATCGTACACTGACAAAAGTTCTGCGCTGATTGGAATGCAAACTGTGATTCAATGCGTTAATTAATTAATCGTAATTAACACGTTAAAGTCCCAACCCTAGTAAAAACAATACATATATTTTTGAGGAACATTTCATCAGACAGACACAATGACAACAAAGTCTTCTTGAAGTCTGGTTACCAGATGCTGACATGCAGCTGTTCACACCTAACTGAGTACTCCCACGTGTCAATGGGAACCCGTCTTCCTCCACTGTTGTCACAGTAGTGCTAAAAAAACTCAGCACCCAGAGTCATAAAAACTTGCTGCTTTAAATGTTTAGGACTCTAAAGTTTTCCCTCCACACCTGCCTTTCCAAGATCACTGACCCCATTTAAAACCCTACATTAACATCTGACCTGGGCAGTCTGAATGGAAGTGGCCAGCCTCAAGTACCTGTGGTCACGCGTTGCACTGAAATGAGTCTGCCCCAACAAGAAACTGAGAAATTATCTGTTTTGTCTGCAATTAAACACAGTCATCAATTGGGATGCAGCATTATATTTGAGCAGCTTCTGTCTCTAATAATTTGCTACAGAAACACAAATAGCTTTTTGTTGTGTGTACATCACGATGTCATGATGGGGAGATAATACATATTTTGTAACAAGCTGTGAAGTCTCCCTCACATACTGATATCACACAGTTATTATTTATTTCTCAATTGCTGCCTTGACATTTGTTAATTTAGATTATAACTCAAACTCTGGTAGCATCAATACACGGAGTGATTTATCTGCTGTGCTGTTGGAAACTATTGGAAAGATGCTTCTAATTCATATTTGGTTTCATAACAAGTAGCAATATCTGTTTAACAATTTAAGTGAGACGTTGCATTTATGAAAAATATGATGGACAGCATTGATGGAGCTGGTTTGGACCTCAGAATGCTTGGTTAGTTCACTGTGAGGGAAAGTCCATGACAGTCAGCACCGGTTGGCCTTTTTTGATCTTCAGTTAGTTCTTTGGCAATTTGAAATGTGTTTGAAGCTAGTATCTTGATGCAAAATGAACCCGCCTCAGAGGTGGAAGGTACATACACTACTCAGAGAATTTAAAGGAGCACATTGAAAACGCGTCAGATCTCAATGGGGAAAAAAAACATGCTGGATATCTATACTGATATGATCTGAGTTATGTGTTAGGAACGAAAGGATGCCACATCATTTGATGGAAATGAAAATGATCAACCTACAGAGGGCTGAATTCAAAGACACTCAAAGTGAAACAAATATGTGGCAGGCTAGTTCATTTTGCTGAAATTTCAAAGTGGCACTCAGTAATATGTGCTTATACATAAGCACATATTACTGAGTGCCACTCTGTCAAGATGACAGATGGGTATGCTACTTAAAGTGTTACCTAATTTCAATAAATCAGTGCAGTGAACTCTCTCATTTCTCTTGCAGGACAGATTTCTGCGTTCATAAAGACGAACCCTGTGATACCGTCGGTGAGTATATGTGCCTCACTTTCCTCTCTCTAACTATCACAGCTACTGTAAATACCACAGTCCAGTGCATGTCCTAAACGGATAAAAACTCAAACCTGATTCTACTTACAAACCTGTAGTCTTAACACTCAGCCTTTTCAAAAAATGTGGGTTGGTCTAAACGTCACCTAAATATTGTCACTCTTAAGGTTTATCGTATTATAATCGTATCACAAATAAAAAACACACTGAAATATGGAAGACATTTTTGGACATGTAGTCATGTGCATGGAATGGCATTCACAGAATGCGGCATTGACATGATCCTACTTTGCTGGCTGACCTCATTGGGGGATGTCTTGGTTTCTCTGCAACCTTACAACCTTTTCATAGTTGCGGATTAAAACTAGAATAGCACTGAGTTTAAAAGGGTGCGCATTGATGATGGTGTGTAGCTTTTGTTTCTTGAGACAAAGAATACAGTCAGGGAGGTACTTTGACAACTGACCCATGAGTTTTAAAGATGAAGACAAGACAACACAGCACAGTGGGTTAAAATCCTGTCATTTATGGTTTGTCTTCAACCTCAGTGGCCATCAGTTACCTTGTTCACACTACAAATATTACAAATCCTCCTAGAAGGTTCACTAGGATATTTAATTAAACAACGCTATAGGCTTTTGGATGTTTGGGAACATATGAAGCCTCCTTCTTATTGGTTCAGAGCAAAGCTTTCTTTATACTCACGGAGTAGAGTGCATATAGTGGGTGTAGAAGATTAACTTTCATTATGATGTGCCATGCAATGATGTACACATATTTGCTTTTTAAAAACTGACTTAAAGTGTACTGAAAGTTTTAAGATTTCGTATACCAGATAATCTGGGCCAAACATCTGTACTGACCAAGGTCCCAGACCTCATCTGATTGTTTGGAGGACCATATACTCCTGTAGTGTCCCCCTTGGTTTTTATTGCAGGCCACAACTTAACACTTTTCTCTGTACAATGGCAGAATTAAATGGAAGCAGAATCATCTGATGGGGATTATAAGACAGTGAATGTTGAGGTTTGTGGTGCAGTTGAACGTAATGGCCTTTTTTCTGATTTTGTCTTGAAAGACACCACGTTGTATTCCAGTCAGGACTGAGTGAAGTGTAATACAAGGGACACACTTGGACAATCTGGACAAGTTGATCTGGCTATAGAACACCAGCAGTATTAATGGAAAAGGTCCACACAAAGTTTTTTTTTTTTCTTTTGAGGGACGTGTAGATATTTACCATGTGTATCTTGACAGTTACATAGTTGTGTCTATGTACTGTGTTGGTTGTTTACAGAAATGTAACCATCAAGGGGATGCTCTTTTCTCATTTCTTAACCCTAAAGACTGGGTCTGCCTATGTGCTGCTTTGCTTGATTTCTCTTCTGTACAGTGTTGAGCCAAGTCAGATAACCATGGATTCTCTTTTGGAGCCCTCTGCTTTGCATCTGTGTGGTGCATCTGGAAAACAGTGACCCAGCTGAACCCTGAGCTTTGAGTTGCTAACCACCCACCAACCAGACAACAATTATGTTTCCTCTAAGTAGAATATGCAGTATGTGGCAAAATAATTAGTTGTACACTCAGATAACACATACAGTGTTTGAATTATTTAATTCATTTAGGTCAACACGTCTCACAGTGTTTGGTTGTGAGGTCTCTGCCTTTAATGTGGTGTAGTGCATGTCTAATCTTATTGTGAACAGCAGATCCTAAATCATTGAGGTCTTGGATCCTCTAAGTGACATACTATTCATGATTCAGGGCAGGGCCTTTGATCAAAATGATGCACAATCCCAGGCTCTCCACAAATGTCTGACATCTGTGAGCTGCTGGTTTGTGAATGTTTCTGACACCTACACATACCTACGTTTATGCGATCATTAAATAGAAGTTGCTTTTGAGGATACCCACTATACATCCAGGATGTTCCAGTTAGGAACATCTAAAAATCTCAATCTGAAAACTGAATTTAAAGTCTGCATATCCTCGACCTCTGCAAGAAGTGTTTTTTTCCCGTTAAATCAATGCTGAGTGCCAACAAAACTATAGCGGTACTCCAACCAGATGGTCGCAACAAGTCCTCCAAATGAAATTGCAAACCAAGTTGTTTGCTGGTCCTGCAGAATGACGTACAGAAACATCTGCTGAAAATTCCTGGCACCAGGACAAACTCATTTATCCAAGCCTTGTAAAACCATTTTATGACAGACAAAACATTGACACAAGTTGATGAGATCGTGGTTTGGGTTAAACCAGGTCCTAATAAGTAAGACATACAAGATTAGATATACACTACATGTTGGTTTTGTAGGAATGCAACACATTTTAGCAATATTGCTACATACCCAATTGCCCGATTGACTCAACACCTCCCTACGAAAAACCCAGTACGAAAAACCTAAAAAACATTTGTACCATTTTTTTACCCATGAGTTAATATGGATAGTATTTTACACTATACAAATGTATTGTATATGTGAATAACACCACATAAATACAATTGAACAGATTTTTTTAATTAGAGAGTCTATTATGACAGCCGGTCTTTTTTTTTCACATTTGAATTTACATTACTGTGTTTATTTTACTCTGGTGTGTGTGCAGCTAAACACTGCCAGTGCATCATTAACGGACTATATGAGAAGATTTCACAAATCTCTGGTAGATCTACTAGGGTCCTAGTGTTGTATGGTGTATTGGTCAGACACACAACAGAGGGTGGTGGAGAATTGGATGAAACTTACTGCTCTTATTGGCTCCACATCTTAGTCTTACCCTAAATAGCACTACTTCCTGCACATTATCACATATTATCAGCACGCACATAGCTATGAGGTAATGGAAGTACTTTACATGTAGACAGAGGCAGTGCAGTGTTGCGGGGCATTGTGGTAGCTCCTGGCCATGCCTGCCCCTGCACAGCTCTACCCTACCATAATACTCTCAATCTGCTAATCTTCCTGCACAATGAGAACACTCCTGCTCTTTGTTCAAGCAAGCCCAAAGTGTGTAACACACGTTGAGCCACGCTATAATCACAGCACTCATAAAAGGTCCTGCTTCAAATACCCTTGCCACCCGTGTTTCCTCTCTCCACGTCATAAGGCCTACAAATACATAACAAATGAGGCCATGGAACATTGGCCTCCAGGTGGACTTGTCCATAGGTTGCTCATGGGGTGTCTTCCAACCAATCTAGTCTGTGTTACCATGCCCCGTCAAGTTTTTTACACCTAGTTCATTATATTAATCATATTCCCTTTTTAGAAGCCCTACAGGTCGGTGTTTTTTTATTTCTCCTGTTGCTTGAAAAGGTAGCTAAAAGACTTTGCTAAGTAAAATGACTTTACTCTGGGTTAGTGGTGTGTCCATCACTGTCAACCACACGCTTAAAGAGACAGGATATGCCTTTGTATATTTAAGTTCTAAATAATATAACATAAAATGTGCACAAGATAGCGTACTGTAAGAGAAAAGTAAATCCTGACTGACCTTTCTTCACTTAAATGTTCTTATAAGTAAACAGACTCGCATTCCTTCATGTTCTATTATACATATATGATATCTGACTGTATGTGTTTAGAGGAAATTGCAGCTTTTTGTGAAATTTGACATGGATCCATGTCCACAGTACGGTCAAGGTAATTATGAGGTTCCTGAATCTGTCCTTTTAGATGCAAAATGCTAATTGGGTGTATTTTGTTCTCTGCCACAGACTGCTCGTTCTCTGATGCATGCTTTATACATGCTGTTATTCATGAATGACCCAAAAATGTGTAGTGTCATTTGTAGAGCAAAGAGTAGTGTCATTTGCAGAGCTGTTGGCATCTCAACCCTGCAATATCTAAGAAAAATGCCACTCTGAACCAAACACAGCTACAGTGTCATTATATAGTTAGGACAACTAGCCAAACAACTTCCTTATCAGCATGCATGTTGGTAGATGTTTTAAATGTGACAACACCTTGTCCAAAAGGCCAAACTGAAAATTGTACTGACTTTTCATATAGGATTTGCAAAACTTAGTTACAACATTATAACAGCAAACATGAAAATTAAGTTAATTGTTAATGAAAAGTGACCAAAAATTGCTGCAGCTCCAGTTCAGTCAAATATACTGATAAGCCACCAGGGTCTGAGACCAAAGGATTATTTCCCACTCTGCTGTCAGCCAAATGTGTCACCCTTTGGTCAAGTTTGTTTATGTCCAATTATTCCACAAAACTAATCTTGGTAGCTAAAAATACTGTTTTAAAAACAAATGAGGGGAAATATTCTTCACCTAGCTCTCCTCAAAATATATTGTTTTATTTGGGCCAGCATACAGATGGGTGACAATTAAAAGAAAATCCCATTATAAAATATCTTGGTCCAGAACGCCTAATGGCATAAGCCTGGCATAGTCACACTGAATTCTCATCAGAATATGAATCTGGTAACACAACATTTAGATTTCATTATGGGGCATGTTTCAACCGATAAAGAGAAAAAATATCTCAACACGCAAATGGATAGTACTACAACCAATCAGAGCTATTTTGTTGAGAACAGATTCAGTTGTGCTCAGGTGATTTGTATGACTACATTGGTGTTATTCTTTTGTCCATCACCACATAAATCCCACCCAAATTATTTAATTACCCTAGCAGATCTTAGTTGGAGCCTAATCAGTTCCTAAAGGAGTGACTTCCGACCAGCTTTCCCCAGCAAAACTGTTGTGTGGCTAAGGGAAGTCGGACTGGCTACCAGGCTAGGTGAATGCAGCAACCATCCAGTTGCCCAATGTACCCTGTTTTTTAAGATTCTGTCATCTGGCTTATTAAATGAAATGTACATTTTTAACTGACAGATGAACATTTAAAGTCCAGCATAGAAGTGACCCTCTTCACTGCAACTATTTCTGACTTCATGACGGAAGACTGAATGCTGAAAGCTTTCACGTTTTAAGATGTAGTTGATTCCACCTCTCTAACAGATTCAACAATAACATTTGAAGCTGTAAGGAGCAGTTTGTACCAGAGCTGCTGAATTTGTTTATATCAGTGCATGTGGCTTTGTGTATCTCTGTCTTTTTGCGTTTTTATTCGTGCCTAGTTGTTAGTGTCAGTCTCTGGGCTAAGTTATAAATAGTTTAGTCTATGCCACTGCACGTGCATTCATCTGTGTACAGTGTATGTGTGTAAAGTTTTGTTTCGCTGGGGGAGGTTAGTGTGACATAAAGGCCCTTGGGGTCAGTTTAGGGTGAACAAGTATTTGTATGTTTTATGTGCAAGTGTGTGTGCGTGTTTGTGTGTATGTGTGTGTGTGTGTGTGTGTGTGTGAGAGGGTGAACAAAGCGTCTCTTCCAGGCTGACTCAGGTCTGGGTTGTCAGCATTGGGAGCTTTGACTGCCCAGGATTCAGTGGCTCAATGAAAGGCCCTTCATGTTGTAACGGCTAATTAGCGCAAAATAAATGACTGGCCGAAGCTGCTTGTGGGCAACCCAGTGCTGTGAGTCCAGAGGCCTGGTGAGGCTTAGTGGCTTTTTGAGGCTGTCTGGCTCGATATGCCGCCAGCTATGTGAGCCAACACATAGCTGTTTGATCAGCCAGCTAGACCCTAACACCAAGTCAAAACCTAACACAGCGCTGTGGATCACAGGTCTTTGTCCCGGGGCTTTAGCCTCAGAAGTGCTGGCTTCAACGGATCTTTGATAATGCAGAAAATCTCGGCCACACCTCTGACCTCACTGTGGAGCCTCGACAATCAGCTTTGTTTTATTCACACGGGCTTTATTGGGTCAGTGCGGTAAGGGTTTGCTCAGGCCTAGCATCCAGTCTCATTTAAAGGGAATCTGACCAGCAAATGAGGACCTAGCTCCATGGACCAAACATGATGGGTCATTCATTCCAATGAAAGCTGCTCACTCAGCAGACTCAACCAGAGGTTCTGTTTGTGTCCTATTTCTGTGCCTGTAACACGTGTGCATTAGTGTCTGATTGCTTGTAGTCAAAAATAACATTAAAATAAGATTATTTTTTAAAATGAACCCTTTAAAATGTAACCATTTTATTACAAAATTAAAAACATCATATGTAGTTCCTGATTACCGGGTAAATTCTTTTTCTTTTTTGCTTATAACCGTGTGTTATTACTTTTACTGGCTGAATTAATCAAAATTTGCAAGCAAAAATGTCCCTGTATTAGGGCTGTTAATAATGCGTAATTCCGTTTAAACTGCACTTTTTTAAGGCACTTAACACATTCTGTTATTATTGCCTCGGCCTGACCATACTTTGGGAAACTAGTAAGTGATCAAAGCAGCAATGACGCTATGGAAAGCAAGCAGAACCTGAAGTGCAGCTGTAGTAAATAATTTTATCTTGCGGAAGGCAGAATAGAGTCTAAACTGACAAAAATTCCAAAAGAAGCAGAAGAAGAAGAATATAAGCAGAAAAAAATAGCAGCGGTGGATGAAGAAATGGGCCTTTTGAAGTTTAGCTCAAAGACCTGTCAGATCAGAAAGTTTCTCGGTCGATGTGAACTGAATAACAGCAGATTAAGCGGCTGGGTTAACTGCAATGGAGACGCCTGGGCGTTGTTTTGGTTTGTTGAAACACGACTAACATACATATGCATAAAGCAAGTATAATTTGTTGATATTTTAATAAGAGTAATACAATCCTGAAAAATATCCCTTCAAAGTACGTTTGAAACAGATTTAAAAAGGGTGGGATTAACCTAGGAAATCATGCGATTAATCGCAAATAAATATTTTAATCTACTGAAAGCCCTTGTGTACACTGTATATGTATAGGCCTGTTTGCAAGGGTGTTAACATATACTAGAAAAAAGAAACTAAACTCAGATGTTAAGATGTGCACACAGAGTTGGCAAGAGGCCAAAATACATTGAAAGCAGTACAGCCAACTTTGAAGTAGTAAGACAAACATATGGTTTATTGTCAAGGGACTCTGGTTTACGAAAAGCATCTTGTACATTTTAAGATGAGTCAGTCACGAAGCAAAGTCAGCACATGTTCCTTGACACAGTCTCTGTCTCACAAATCTGTTACTACCACTTTCTTCTGCCAAACAATTAAGCAGTCCTGTAAATACACAGCCAGGAAAAATATGCTTTCTTATAATTACATCTGATCATAGACATTATACACACATAAATGAGATGGCTGGCTAGTCATGCATGGTTGTAAACAGCAACTCACTGAAGGGGAAAGAAAACAAATGTCCAGCCCAACATCTGTTTTCCTCAGCCAGAAATGCCTAAAGCCTGAGTCGGGGCCAGTCCAAAATTTACTAAACGGTCCATTCTATACATCATTTTCAGAAGCCAAGAGCCATTACGTCATGTCATTTCATTACCAAAAGCCAAACGACTGATCAAAACATAATAAAATATGGGGTACCTGAAAAAGTATATATGAAAATGCAAACAATATGCATCAGTTTTCACTCTACAAGCCAGATGGAAACAAAAAAACTGAAACCTAAAGACCAAAACTCCATTTTTTAAGTCAAATTCATAAAGGCGCATGTACCAGTCATCCTGGAACTAGGCGTAGAGGCATGCACATTTCCCCAATTCAACATGAAGTGATGTAGAAATGTCCTTCATTATCTTCTATCTTACTTGCTCCAGACATGCTAAGACATAAACAAAAATAATTATAGAGTTAACCATTTATAAATAATTACGATTATATCTAAAACTTAATTGTGTTAGGTGCTGTGTAGCAGGCAAAAATAAAATAAATACAGAAATTGGCAAACACCTTATTATCATATTGTACCTCTCACCTCATATAAAACATCACATTAAATCTCCTACTTATCCTATATATAGAAAGCTGTATGAATTCACTTCTTTAAGAAATGCCAGTGCGTGTTTTAAAAGACGTGTCTACATATTTATGCATCTGTGCCATTTATCCATCAGTTATACTTGTGTGTGTTGACTGAAATATGATAAGTAAAGTGTTTTAACTGATAGAATTATCCAGTAAATCCAGTAAATCTGTCACCAGTGATGATGTAATGCCAGTTTTGATTCGATTGAAAGCAAACGGAGTATCCAAAAACAAGCGGAAACAAGGGCAACTGACCCGCACTGACCTGTGCGATTTCTTGAAGACGTTTCTTAACTCATCCTTTGTTCAGTTCTAAAGGACTGGTGGGTGGTTGGGATTTTAATAGGAACATCTGTGGGTGTTGCCCACCTGGCGCTCACATCACTAGGGTCAGTAACAACCGTATACTCACCTGCACTTGGAGGAGTCTGTTTTGATCTATATACCATGACCTGGATGACTGTAAACCTTCACAGACACAGCAAAGAGTCATATCACTGTACATTTTTTATGTTAGGGCTTGTAGGACATCATTCATCTCGGTAAATAAGTCGTTTGAGCACAATTGCCCAAGATTCAATCATCAAGAGATTGGAGGAACTCACTGGTTCATAGTCACTGTTATTCAGTTCACATTAGCAACCATTGTCTACTTACTGGCTAGAACAGGTTATGATATATTAGAACTTCTCATTTCAAACTGAAGGTTTATCCCTTTATTCAATAATAAAAAGTAAGTCCATAATGCGAAGTAGATCCCTGACTCTGTTGTTCACAATTATTGGACTACATTCTCAAGTCTGATTAACTGCTGGGATGGGCTCTTTGGAGGAGGTTAGAATAAACATGCAGAGATAATAGACTGATGGATTTGGAATTCTTGTTTTCACAAGGCATTCATTTTTCTCAAAGCAAATATTTTAGAAGAATCGGTATTAATTAAATCAGCGAAAGGTAAAATCAATATGTGCTGACACCCGTTTTTATCTTCCAAAAAAAATAAAACCCAATTTATAGATGAAATTCATCCATAGTCCATTTAGAATAATAATAAAAAAAAAAAATAGCAACAAAACAGCTGGAACACGTTACATAAACGTGTAGGCCAGCACGCTGACGTAAGTCTTACTTTTAGTTGTCTATTTTGTTTTTCTTTTGCTATTGGAAGGAATTCTGGGCTTATGTCACCAGTTAACCATCAAAATATTCCTCAAGATTTATGCTAAAGAAGTATTACCTCCGTCTGACAGGTAAGTATTTTAATGAAGATGTAGGTGAATCAAGATTCAGAAAGCGTTACCGTTCTGGGTAATGCAAGTTGAACAGAATAGAGTCTTTTGCGTTCGATTGTAGATTTAAATGGACACTTTGTGTATATACAGTGATGACTCATAGATTGGTGTGTTGCAATAAATCAGTGGATGGAAATTGACCCTTAACCAGTATTGAACTGACAAACAGAAAGACATTCCATGTCAAACTGTTTCAGCTGACACCCTGCTTGTTTTATATGTAGACAGACTGCAGTCATCTGAGCTTGAAAATAGACTGCAACAGAATTTGAGACAACAGGAAAACTCACCTCACCTAATAGGCTAATGGCCTTAACTTCTCCACCTCTGTATTTCTTGTGACCACCTAGTATGTCTATTCACATAGACATGATCTTGAAGCCTCTTCACGTCTTGCACCAGTGACGGAATACATGTGATTGCGTTGCTGGCAAATAAGGCCACAACTTGATCTTGTTTTCTTT
The DNA here is from genome assembly GCF_963514085.1 of Chelon labrosus. Classification (NCBI taxonomy): domain Eukaryota; kingdom Metazoa; phylum Chordata; class Actinopteri; order Mugiliformes; family Mugilidae; genus Chelon; species Chelon labrosus. The sequence continues at coordinate 28,689,642 of NC_140339.1, read as the reverse complement.
CTGGCTCTCTGTCCGCCTTTTTCTCTCTGCCAATCTCTTCTTCTTTAGAGATCATCTGGCTTTGATTGTCTTATCCGTGTCAGTGATTTAATTTATGCCTGTCTGGACTCAAATGACCCTCCATGGCCTGTCTTCACTTGCAGAAAGAAAGCGTGTGTGACTTACTTGACTCCAGTCATTCATGTTCAGAACCTCTGGTTTTGAACAACAGACCTTCCACATGTTGTTCCAAATTATTGTGCAGTTGTTTCCCTACAGTTTGAATAAGGACTTTTTACAATGTGGCTATTGTCACAAACAAAAACATGTTGTCAACAAATTAGAAATACAGATGATATTCTAGCTGTATGTGGCCCTTGCAGAAATTACTTGAACCCATAATATAGAAGCTTATGTGAAGTGGAACAGATCTGTACATTGGTCTAGTTACTGACACTAGTGCATCGCACTGCCAGGTTAAAAGTGTGGACAATAAACTCTGACAATGGCAGTTTGAGGGAGCAGAACATCCCAGTTAGACAGCAGACATTGCAAACTTAAACTGATCAGGCATAACATTATGACCAGCTTTCTAATATTGTGTAGGTCTTCCTTGTGCCTGCAAAACTTTGTGACTCATCAGAGAATGGACATGGGCCTTCTGAGGGCGTCCTGCGATGTCTGGCAACAGAATGTTGTTAGTGGGGGCCTTTGGGTCCTATGGGTTGAGGGGAGGGGCCTCTGTGGATCATCCCACAGATACTTGATCGGTTTGGGATCGAGTGAATTTGGAGGCCAGGTCAACACCTTGTGCTGTTCTTCATGTTTTTTTGAGTTGTTCCTAAATCGTTTTTGCATGCAGCCTGTCAGGCTGCATCCCACATGTCTAAGTAACATCCACATGAATACCAGGTCCAAAAGCAGAACATTGAATTGTCACAAGATGGTCAATGTTATTTTCTTCTCCTGTCAGTGGTCCTAAAGTTATGCCTGATCGGTGTGTACTGGACTATGGATTATTATTCTTGACTTATCTTATTGACTTATATTTATGTACTTTTCATTACTTCTTAGTTGCTAAACCTTTAATAGATGTAGTTTTGCTAATACATTTGTCTTTACAAATGTTATTTAATAGGCTTTAATCAGAAAAAAAAAAAATGTACAGTTCATTGAGTATTGCAGCACTTCACACTTTTTATATTCAGAAGCATGATTCTTTCATACTGTGGAACTTAGTGTGGAAATTTAACGTTTATTTACTTTTTATTAATATCACCTACTGTAGGAAATGAATTAACATGAAAATGTTTCTTGCCTAATGATTTAAGTTGTCAGGTATGATGTAGTTTGTTTGAATACACCTTTCTTTTCTAACTGATCAATTCTATACCTGTTTTCTATACAAAGGGACAATTTAATCATTGTTGATATTGTTACAGAGCATCCTAATCAGGACTACAAGACTTGTGACCTCAGGCTGTTCTACTTTCTTCTAGTCTCTGAAACCACTGGTTGAAATAGTTCAGAATTAAGACAGTATTGTTGAGATCTGGAAAATCTTGGATTCTTCATAAACATATACAGTGCTGCTTAAAAGCATTGGCACTTCTCAAAATTTCCTATATTTCTGCATAAAAATTACTCAAGACATCAGCAGATTTTCCTTAAAGTGGACAAAGCGAACACAATCAAACAAATAAAACCGAAATACTACTGTATACTTGGGTGTTTTTTTAGTCAGCAAAATAAGCCAATATTACATATCTGTGAGTTGCAAAAGTAAGTGCATCTCTATGATTACAAGTTAATTTCAAGGCCAAATTAGAGTCCATCTGTTGAGAAGTGTTCCCAATTAATGTAATGAGACTCTGATGTTGTCCGTTGCTCTGTTTTGTTTAAAGAAATCTGTGATTTTTCACAGTCTGATCTTCACAACACATGTTTGTGGAAGTGTATGATTGCACGGACAAAGAACTAAGATCAAAGAGAGTTGTTGTTGATCATCAGGCTGGAAAAGCTTGCAAAACCTTCTCTAAAGAGTTTGGAATCCACTGTCAGACAGAACAAATGGAGGAGATTTAAGACGACTGTTACCCTCCACAGAAGTGGTCGACCAACAAAGATCACCCCAAAAACAAGATGCGTAATAGTCTGAGAGCTCAGAAAAAGGAACCCAGGGTAACTTCGAAGCAACTAAAGACCTCTCTCACATTGACTAATGTTAATGTTCATGAATTCACCATCAGGAGAAAACTGAACAACCATGGTGTTCATGACAGAGTGGCAAGGACAAAGATACTGGTCTCCAGAAAGAACATTTCTGTCTGTCTGCAGTTTACTAAACATCATGTGGGCAAGTGTACAAGAAAATGTTTTGTGGACAGATGAGATAAAGTAGAATAGTTTGTCTTAAATGAGAGGTGTAATGTCTGAAGACGAAAAAACAACACTGCTTCCAGCATCAGAACCTCATTGTGTCCATGAAACATGGGGGTGGACCCTTGTTTGGGTCTGCTTGGCTTCATCTGTGCCAGGACAGCTTGTAATCATTGATGGACTAATGACTTCTGAATTATACCAAAAAATTCTGAAAGAAAATCTAAGGACATCTGTCCATGAGCTGAATCTTAAGAGAAACTGGGTCATGCTGCAAGACAAGGACCGCAAGCACACAAGTCATTCTACAAACGAATGGTTAAAGAAGAACAAAATGAATGTTTTGAAATGGCCATGTCAAAGTCTTGATCTTAATACAGAAATGTTATGGACGGACCTGAAGTAAGCCGTTCATGTCAGGAAACCCACCAACATCTCAGAGCTGAAGTAGTTCTGAGGAAAGGGCTCAAAGCAGCTGTAGATGACTGATCAGCAGTTACTGAAACATTTAGTTGGTGTTCTTGCTGCACAAGGAGGTCACACCAGATACTGAAAACAAGGGTTCAGTTAATTCTCTTCAATAAACAAACACGAAAGCATAATATTTCTGTTTCATTTGTTTGACTGGGTCCTCTTTTATTTTATGTAGAAATGTAGAAATGTAGAAAATTCTGAGGGGAGCAATATTTTGAGTTAAAAAGGGACACTCAGCCTAGAAATGCAAGTGTGTTAATGTTTATGTATGTGTGTTGGATTCAATCATTACAACACAACTGTGCCTGTTATTTTATGTATACTATAGTCATTGTCATGCCACTGTGTTACAGGTATTGCTTATCTTGGTGGGGTCTGCAGTGCCAAGAGGAAGTGTGTGTTAGCAGAAGACAATGGACTCAATTTGGCCTTTACAGTTGCTCATGAGCTGGGGCACAAGTAAGTTGCATAAGTTTTTAACTTTTGAATTTCAGCGCTGTACTGCATTGTGTTATTTAAATTGTGTTATTTAAACTAATAACCTCATCATTCAAGTACCTCAAAAAAGGAATATTAACATGCCTCATGTAGTCAAGCTGGAGACAATGCCTTACATGGAGCTTGGTATGGACCTTGTTTCCCCTCCATTTGGTGAGGGCTGACGTTTTCAAAATGAAGAAAGCAATAGTTACCAAACAAAACTATTAATGTGAAAGTTAGCACTCTTTACAAGCACTGTACTCACATGCCTGGAGTCTACACTCCCAATGTTTTACATTTTAATATTTTATTTATTGATATGTATGTGTCCTGTACTTGCGGATGAGTGCAAAAATAACCATGACTATCCAGCTCAGGTTATTATTTCTTCACTTGTCTGGCACTAAGATGCTTGTTAAATCTGGGAACATGCAGTCTGGACATAAAGCCCTCATTGACAGTGCAGTTATGCAGAGCTAATGCCACATTCACCTGGAAATCATGCCAGTGTGTGAGCCTTTGTAGAAGCTTTGTGGTTGTTCCAGACTCCATAGGAGTTATCACCATTTTCATCGAGCAGCCCTGTTCCAGCTCTGGGGGCCAGCAAAGGTAACAAGCTGGCACACATTCTATCTGACGGCTGCCCATGCACATAAACATTAAGGCAGTAGTGTTACATAAGCACAGACTGGCTCATCCACACACACTTTAAGGTTTTTTTTTTTCTTGTGTGTCAAGTAGCCATTAAAGCTTGAAGGTGCTTGTATAAACTCTGAGCTAAGGCTGTCGCTGTATGGACGTTTTAATGGAACTATGTTTTATAGGTTGTGCATACTAGATTATATGGGATGGAAACTGACAATACACAGTGTATACGCTTCATGTATACATATACACATTTGGCAGTTAATGGCATAATGTCATGACAATTCTCTGAGGTCAGTGTGCAAATGCAAACACTGACCGTGAACACACACTACAGCAGAGGCTGATGAGAATTTCCTTAGTTTTGAAAGTATTTATTCATAAACCAAAGTCATTACAATCCATTTTGTGGGTATTGTGAATATCCATACCAAATGTTATGGCAATCCAAAAGTAGTTGTAGTATTTAAGACTTAACCAAAGTTATGATCATCAAGAGAAATCCAGCACTCAAAACATAATAAAACGTATGAAACCCTTGGAAAACAAGAGAAGTTTCTGTCTTTAACACTGCTGAAACACATCTTTTTACCAGTATTACAGCAGATGGGACTACAAGTTGCTTCACTGACTATTGTTTTAACTCCCTAAACAATTTGAAGGCCTGACAAAATGACCTAAGAATTCAGAGTCATTTATATTGAGTGAATAAGTCAAAGAGATAATGGAGGAAGGTCATTTGAGCCTTTATAGACAAGAAATACCATTCTGAAACTCTGAAAAGACCTAGCAGCCAGTTCAGGGATCCGAGAATGTGTGTAACAAAAACCAGTTACTTCTTTCTTGTTTGGACTGGTGGAAGTATTATGGATTAGCTGCATTCTGGTCATTTTCGTGGTAGGCTAGTGAGGATAGCTTTGCACTAGTCCAAGAATTTCTGCATCTGTTTAAGACAAGAAGCCAATTCAACATGTGGAATTGGTGGTGGAATGAGTCTGTCAAAGAGATCTTCTTGTTCAGCTTAGTGAACCAGTGTAACAGAGGAGAAGAACATAATGATGGAATGCAAAGGGCTCACAGAAGGCTCTTCTTGTTTTCCATCTCATCTGAACATTCTTATATACAAATATTTTAACTATGACATGATCATCTGGAATGAATGAACTGCAGACCAACTGATCAACATGATTCAGGAGAGACCAGCGTGCTATGACCAAACAGATGTGGTCATTTTTACGCCTATTTGGTGTGGACCATAGACTGTATATAAATATGGACAATGTGTCCCCACTTCCTTGTATTGGGCAAGCTGATGCTAGTTTCCTGGGGATACGGACGGCACCATCTTGCGAATTTGGAGCCAGAGCCTGCACAGTACAGTCTGAGAATGGAGCCACGTGGACCTGCGTTATCGATGACCCGCCCACACTTCCTCTAGACTCACTCGCATTTTCGTTTAATAATACTGCGCTCTGCTCCAGTACAAAGAAACGTTGGAGTATACGCCGTTCTTTTTTATTCATTTTTTCCTACTCTCACGATACTGCTGCTTCATGGAGTCACATCTGTTTCTATAGCGTCAAATAACTAACTGAAACAAAACATATCAGAAGACACTTCAGTATGCATCAGCATTCTATTAACTACTTAAAATGACAGAAACCGTCATTGGGAAAAAAATGATTTGAGGTGTACTTTAGTGTTTTGGTTTGGCCCATGTCCTATCCACTAACATGGAGGGGGTGGAGCTTATGACCTATACTGCAGCCAGACACCAGGGGGGGCTCTACTTGCTTTGGCTTCACTTTTGAGGAACTGTTCCGCCCTCGGCGTGGTGGTTAGCACTGATGCCTCACAGCAAGAAGGTTCCGGGTTGGAATCTATGGGCCGACTGGGCCTTTCTGTGTGGAGTTTGCATGTTCTCCCCGTGTCTGCGTAGGTTCTCTCCGGGTACTCCTCCCACTGTCCAAAGACATGCTCATTATGTTCATTGGTGATTCTAAATTGGCCGTAGGTGTGTATGTGAGCGTGAATGGTTGTCTGTCTCTCTGTGTTAGCCCTGTAATAGAGTGGAGACCTGTCCAGGGTGTACCCCGCCTCTCGCCCAATGACAGCTGGCATAGGCTCCAGCCCCCCTGCGACCCTTCACAGGACAAGTGGTTACAGAAGATGAATGAATGAATGAATGATTGTTCTGCCATCCACCTTTATACAGTCAATGGTTTGAACCGCAGGAAAAAAATTGTTTACGTAGACTTTCAAAAACTAACCAACCAACCAACTATAAATTCATGCTCAGGCCTAATCCTCTCCACACAGACATGATGTTCTTTAGTAGATGTGTTGTGATTTATGTGCTCTTTTAATAATAATAAATATCCATAAATTACATTACTGTGATTAGTTAGAATATACAGTTGGACAATTTTCAGACCCTTATGTATTCCGTCTGCTTTGAAGTCAGTGTCAAATATAATTATATATTGTTTTCATTTCAGCTAGGAAAAAGAGTCTGCACTTGTAATTTATTAGTTTCTGAGTCTGTGCCCGGGGTTCAGACTAGGTTGTTGTTTTTAATTTGTAAATGTAGGTCACGGCTTTTGGCACTGGAGACACATTCACACCTGCGTGCATGCACATACACACACACACACACACACACGCTATTGCTCTTTATTTGTGTCTGTAGCACAGACATGCATTGTGTGTGTGTGTGTGTGTGTGCACAAGTGAACAGACAGAAGTCCTGTTGGACTATTGACCATCATTACAGTATGCTGCAGGTGTGTTTCTGTAGGGTGTGCTGCTGGTCAAAGGGGATTCACTTCTCTGTACTAGTTTTCTATTGTGGTGTGAGTAAAAGTATTTATGTTTTTATTAAAAAAAAGTTCTGTTTATTTATTCAATGGTTTTAATTTCTTCGTTGTTTTACTTCATACACCCCTTGTGGCTTTTGCACATTTGGAAGTAAAGAGCAACATTTATTGAAGTAATAAGAGCTTGTCCCAGATGATGTTAGCAGATGGGGACAGGATACAGCAGAGTCTACTCTGAGGAGTAGATAAGCTGATGGAGGCTTTAGTTGAGACCTTCTGGATGACCAGGGTGATGTGGAGACTGGAAGAAAGAGGGTTGCACGACAGGCGTGTGAAATATTTGGAATAAATTTAAAGAATGAGAACTTTGGACTGGTTGGCCCAGAGTACACAGGCAAACATATCATTGGACAGGAGTAGTCCAATGAATTTGAGCATGTGCAAGTGATTTCGACAGCCTGGGAAAGCAGAGGTGATAACAAGAATGGACCAGCAGAGATTAAACAAATCAACCACGGAACAAAAGAGAAAGAATGAACAGATCTTCCTTATTGAAATTTCACTTATGGAATTTGAAATGGGCAGTACATGCAAGGAAATGGTCAAATATATTTAAACTGAAGGAATTTTGCATGGAAGACTGCTAAGTTTCAGAGACTGGTGGACAAATAGAGTCTCATCTACCCTAATGGTATTCAAATAATGTATGATGTGTACAATAAAAACTCCTTCCTCTTCCCCGTAGGCAACTTTTCAAAGTGTCTCAAATGCTTTCTTGTCCAAATACGTCCTAAAAACCAACATGGTATGTACTACCGTGGCACATGGCTGTATATGCAGAACATTCAAGCTAAGCTTCATGTCCTTCCAAACATTAAAGACTTGTATTGCTGTTTAACCACAGACAAATGACGGCACAGCTAAATAAAAATTATCATCTCAGTCAGAACTATTCTGATCTGGCTGTCCTCTTAGCTCAGTGACAATGGAAAGGACTTTAGTTAGTTTTTAGTTCCCAAGATAATCAGTATACCGGGCACATGCCAAAAACATCACATACATCTCACTGACTCACTGTCTATGTATTGCTGTCTCGTTGTCAGCATGGGGATGAGCCACGACGACGACCATGCCACCTGCACTGGCCACTCCCATATCATGTCTGGTGAATGGGTGAAAGGAAGAAACCCCAGCGACCTGTCCTGGTCCTCCTGCAGCCGCGATGACCTGGAGAACTTCCTCAGGTGAGAAGCAGTTGGATGCAACTGATGTCAATCTTGAAGGTGTTTTCTCCTACTCTGTAAGATGATCAGGGCTTTTACTATTAGTCTCTGCTTTGCCTCTTTGATGTGTGTTAGCTCAAGATGTTTTTTTGTTTGTTTCTCCTGAATAACAAGGTGTTTCTCCTGTCTTTGTAGTACGACTAAAATGGATGCAACTTTAGTTGTGCTTTGTTGCAGTGTTCAGTGGTCTTTTTATGTAGCTCTTTTCTACCCATTGATACTGAAAGCACTTTACTGTCACAGTGACACATCTACCCATTCATTCACACAAGCACACACCACTGGAAGCAAGCGGGGGTTCAGTGTCTTGCTCAACTACACTTTGGCATGTGGCATGTCCTGTGGATCAAACTGCTAACCCTCCGGTTTGTGGACAACCTGCTCCACCTTCCAAGTCACAGCCACCCTTACAGTGATAATTAGATATTTACCGTTTTGATTTGGTGAAAGTGAAAAGTAAATTTTAGATTTTTTTGATTTTCAAATGTCAGTGTGGCTTGGTGATACATTTTCCCTAGTGTCTCTTATCGCTTTGCACTCTCCTCTCATAGCAAGTAAGTTCAGGTTAGAATCTGCTATGTTCTCTCTTGAATACAAAAGATTTTCTATTGGGTAAGTTGGTCTGCAGTCACTCTGCTTTGAGTGGGCTTTATAGCGGTCAGAAAAGTACCAGCGACATAGTCATAAACATCGTCTGAGCACAGTGGAGTTTAATTTGTTTACGACAAAGTGGTTGCTGTTGGAGAAGTTTGCTTCATGGCAAACACCTCTTTTGATTGGTTGTAGGACTATCCAATTGAATGCAGAGGTGCTGTATTTTTTCCTACTACACTAGACTTTGATCTCCCCGTGCATACGTCGACTTTCTCCCACGTTCCAAAGACATGCTTGCTGCGTGCATTGGTGATTCTAAAATGGCCATAGGTTTTCATGTGTGTGACTGTTGTTTGTCTCTGTGATAGACCCTGCTGTTTAGTGGGTACCACTGTGATGGTCTATACCCACCCCCTGTGACTCTCTGAAATAGGTATTGGATGGTTCACTTTGGCCTACCAGTTGTGGAGATGTTACTGGCTAAATAGGTCTGCTTTTCCAAGTGAAATTTTCTAAAAACGTCCCAGGACATAATTAAAACAATTACATTAAGAAATAAATAATCACATGAACTGTAATATATGTAGATGAACCAGCCAGGGATTCATTAATAGGAAAAATTATTAAAAGCCCTCCAGTCACAACACTCACAGCCATATATACCTCCTAAACGTCATTGCTGTTGTAGCACCATGACTGTGATATATTCCACAATTCTTTGCTTCTTCTCACCCTATTAAAGTTGTCATTTTAGGGTCACTCACTGTGTATAAAACTAATGAATAAACAGACATAAATTCATTACACTACACCACAAGCAGGGCTATTTCCAAATACAAAATATGTGTAAGCTTGTTCTCTCATTGGATGCGGGCACAACATCAACATTTTAATATTGCTTATTTTTTTAAAACGCACACACTCACAGTTGTTCATCCCCTCCCAGGTTACATTAAACATAATTATCATGTCTGCTCTAATATGTGTTGTTACAGAGGCGTCTTGTTCAGGGTTGTATTTTTCACCAGCACGGACACTGCTGAATGTTCATAGACATATTCAAGGAATATTTATAGGAAAACTGACACCTGTGTGTTTTTACTGTGTTTTCACTGACAGTGCTACTCCTTTATTGAGTATATAGGCTGCAATATAATACTTAAATGAGTATTTATGGTATATCATTTTGTGATTATTATATCAGAAGGACAGGACCCAGAGAAAACAAATATGTAATTGCAAATGTGTCTGCTACTTCAGCACCAGGGACAGCGTCAAGGATTCATCAGTGCACAATTAGCTATGTTTGCTGCCACTGATTCCATTTAACACAATCCTCTGTCAGATGAAGGATCAATGAATCACACTAACATGTTTGTATTTTCATTTCAGAAGACCATATTTATTTCATAATTGACAGTGATTCAGAATGCAGTTTATTCCATAATGACATTTTTTCCAGTAACACTATTTTATTTTATTTTTTTTTGTTAAATTTGATCTCATAATGCCACATGTCATGACTGTGATGTTGTCAGCAGTCCTCTGAGACACAACATCAGACATCAAACAAACCGAGGACTTGTCTGATGTGTATTGAGTTCTCAGGGCCAAAGAACAAACAGAAGTACTTTATGTTTTATTATTTCATGACAATGGCACTGTTTTTGGATTGAATCATCAGAGTGCTTGTGGTTCTTTGACTCTTTGTCTCTGTCTGAGTGTAGCTGTCAGCAGTCTGCTAAACAACGGATTCACACATGCTTTACTAAAGTTCCTTTCATAACTTGCAAACAGACCCCTCGCACCTTAGCTTATTCAGAGGCCTATTAGCAGACCTTTCTGTGGAAATGTGCACGGGTAACCTAAGAGTGAGGGCTAAATAGTTGACAGGGTGGTCGGGCGCTGCATATTAGACAGCATGTAAAGGCACCTGTAAATGTCAGTGTTCTTACTCGCCAATAGGGGCTGTACCAAATAGTCGACTAGTCGACTTTACTGCTGGACTCGACTTTAAAAAATCCAAAGTCGTTCAACCCCTACTCACTACAATAGCACACCTAACAATTCACTGTCTGACCATGCCTCACAGTCTACAGCATAGTAGGTCGGCTTTGAATCCAATTCAGTTCACTTCTGTTCCATGGCATTTGATTTAATTCCTTTCAATTCTGATTCATATAGTGTCAATAACTATACAAATTGTCTCAAAACATTCACAGGACCGAGAGCCTGAAATCCCCAGAGCAAGCACATTCTTTTGCTATGTCACTGAGGTGATGGTGGCAAGGAAAAAACTCCATTTTCACAGGAAGAAACCTTGAGCAGAACCCAGCTTATATGGAGGGACCCGGCTGGCCGGGTAGAACAGAAAGAGAGAGAGAAGAGACAAGACAAGTACATTTGACATTTCATTCATGAACAGGTTACCATGGATAACAAAATAAATACTAAATTGTAAAAGTTAAGTTATTCACCATTTCATCTGGACATAATAAATAATTAATACAGTGTATGTTCTCAGTTACATTCCATCAGTGGCTTACTGTTCGTAGGTCATTTTCTGAATATCATTTAGCTTTAAGTTTTCTTGTCTACTTCAGAGGAGTTGAGAGCGAACACTTAATCAAACCAGCAAATGGAGCATGAAGCTTAAAGGCTTGTATGACTTCTAGCATTGTGCTCCTCACTATTACTGCCTTGTGTTGGCAGCAGTGCATGCCAATGCATCAAGAAGTGTGTCCTTTCAGAAGAATAAAGATGAAATGTAAACATGAATCCTGTCATTCATGATGGATTTGGTGGTGTTTTGGCCCGCAGAGAGTGTGTGATGAATGATGTCTGAAAAAGTTGTCAGAAGGCAGACAGCAGCATGGTTCTACTTTGCACTTCTGTCACAGAACTTAATTGTGTTGATGGTTTCTCAGACTTAATTCATTTTTCATAGTGTCTTCTAATGACACCAGCCAGCTTTTGCTCATTTAGCCAAAGGGGCTTAGATTAATACTTTAAGGAAGCAAGGACACTTTGATATTTGCAAGTAAACCATTTTGTCCTGCATTTTATTTTAGCTGCACACTTACCAAAGTTTGTTTAAAGGAATATTGATGCTTTCTCTCAAGAGCGGATTTATTAGCAATCCCAGTCATTTGACAACCATTATTCTTACTTTCTGAGGAAATTGAGAATTCAAAATTAAGGAAGCTGCTATAGAGGAGATTAGTGACTGCCATGTATATCATACATGGCAGTCACTAATCTGCAGTCCAACTGGAGTTGGAAGATAAATAAGTACAGAGTCACTCAAGTACTTGACCTGTGCACAAAATGAAAACACATTACAACAGAAAGTGAAATTCACTTTCTGTTGTATTCTAATGCGCTTCCCTTTTATGCCAGTCAGTCAATTAAACCATCAATGGGGACTCTTTGTACATTATAATCTACTACATTTTAAGTTTAAACATATGAGTTGTTAATAATTTATGATGCTGTGTTGTAGTGAACACAGTGAAAACCACTAGCAGTAATAACAGACTCAATGGAAGGGACTGTTCTTCATCATAGGGGTTATATTTTTCCTATGGTGTCACTGAAGTCAAAGAACAACTAGTTCATTGCTATGTTTTACTTTTATCTGCATTTATTTATTTTACTTGCTCAAATGCTGTAAACTGGTCTCTCTCTCTGCTTTCCTGTTTGGATTATCCTCACTGTCTTTGTCACAACTAACAAACTGAGCAACATTCGTGACTTGGCTGCTGCTAGTATTGTTAGGGTGCACCATAAAGGATCCTTTTAGCAGTTTTACAATGAATGCGTTACTTTTTCCACTTGTTTTCTCTTGTTTTGCTCTCTCTGCCCACAAGCACAGCTTTGTTTCAGTGTCTGATGCAGTGTATACTCTAAGACTTGACTTCTGGGCAGCCACAAATGTGTTTAGAGGCACAGTTCAGCTCATTCAGACTATAGCTGAATTTTCTTAAATGCATTTTTTTTTGCATACTGGTTATTATTTGATGTAGCTGTCAATGCTCATATACATCTGCTGTCAGAATAACAGCTAACATTAGCCAACAAGATATCCCTGCTCTAAAGGCCAAGTCTGTTTTGGATTCAGATTTAACAAATAAAAGAAGACTCCCAGAAATAAAGGAGTGCACTGGCAACTACACACTGTGAATCCTCCTTTTTTTTTCTTTCTCTCTCCTTTGAACAGAACCAAAGCCAGCGCCTGCCTTCTGCACACGGACCCCAGGAGCCGGTACCAGGTCCGGCTGCCTCCTAAGCTGCCAGGCATGCACTACAGTGTGGATGAACAGTGTCAGATCCTTTTTGGTACCAATGCTACTTTCTGCAATGACATGGAGGTACGACACAATCCATTGTTCCAGTATGAAATATGTGGCATATTGTGTGTGTGTGTGTGCTTTCATAACATATTCATCGTAGCTCCCCTTAATCCAGAGGTCAGTGTAGATTTTCAGTCATGTAAGAGTAGAGGTAAGCTTGGTTTATAGTAACACAACCAGTCTAAATGGAGCTTACTACTAGTCAGCTGTGTTGGGTTTCACTCTGAGCAGCTGGATCAACAGTTAGTTTCACTGGAATCACTGCGGCACAGAACGTAGAGAAGACGTCTCAGTAGATGTGTGTAGAAGGCTCAACAAGGGCGATTTTTCTGTGCTTGTCTGGCCACTGAGACACGTGAACCGGGAACTGTGCTTCAAAGACTAATTCCAAGAAAGCGTCTTTGAGAAAGATTGTGATTGAACTGTAGTCAGAAAACCTTCCAGTAACACCAAACACTGTTTCTTATTCTAAAATGAGGATCCATTTGTTACCAGAGATCAGACAGCTGAAGCTTGCACTTTCAGTCTCTCCTCTTTACTTTACTGATGAAGTGTTCTTCACTGCTGTCACGTGTGATATCCTGATGATGTTGCACACCACCAGTCTTAACACTTTATAAGGCAAGGAACCATATTTGGTAACTTTGTGTCACGGTGCCTCTCAGTGAGGTTTAGTAGCATGTGGTTTTCGTCCAGCCAATCAGCAAAGATCAAGGCAACATGCTCAGGTCAAATCAAGGTCAAATGTGGTCTACAAGGTCCACCTTTGCATGAACACTGAGGGTAACTGCTTTATTCTTAGTGGCCCAGTGTTGTCTGTTGTGATAATGTGTATGTTGACAAGTGCCTGAATCAGAACTTGTGTTTTAGTGGTCTAAATACACGTTTACATTTGTTTACATTTGTTTACTACTTAAGGGTCGTCAGCTCCTTTGTCCAGAGTATCCTGTGGACCTGACTTGCCTGGTCTTGCACTCTCAGTCGCACACAAGACAATAAACTGACACGCAAAAGTTAAAAATAACTGTATTTAAATTAACGTATATGGGTTTTATATCATATCATTGCAGCTATTGAGACTGTATTACTTTATTTTGTATTATTTTGCATGTCATTTATTTATTTATTTATTTATTTTGATGCCTGTTGATCACACTGGTCATGGATATTGCCAGTCTTGGAAAAAGCAATGGACAGAAGTTTTGCTTGTTTGTTTTTTCTTTAGCAGTTGCTTAAGAAGTTTTGTTGTTCTACCTTCCACTTCAAATCATTCCAGATGCTTTTATTGGATTTTGACTTTTCCCCTCTTTAAAAACTCATGTGGGCTTGTTCTAATTATCATGTTTAAGACCGGTTATACACCCTTACATTCATTTTACCATTCATAAATGTCCTCTCCCTTGCACATTTTTCACTCATGACACTCCATATCACCACGCAACAACAACAACAACAACACAGGGGAAAGACTGAGGATACAAGAAGTGAGAAAGGATGAAAAGACAACTAGAGAACTACAGCATGCATTTGTTTCTCAACTCACTTTGAATGAATTACGTCAAAGATGACCGGAAGAGGAATAAGCGCTCTATAGGAGGCGGTCAAGCTCAAGTAATTATAGCTGACAATTTAAAGAGGGAAGCAGTGTAAAAGTCCTTTGTGTTGTCACCCGCAATGATAAATCCAGATGAAAGACCAGATCACAGTTCATTTTGGTCTGCTCTTTGTGGTTGATATAGCTATGTACATGCATTCTGTATGTATACACACATCTACACGTAATGCTCAATCAGCTTTTTTGATTAAGGCTTGCTGTGGTAGAAGAGCAAGAATTCTGGCAATTCAGAAGCCTAAAGTCCTGTATCTATGGTCGGACAGGAGTAATGTGTTAAGGGAGGGAACTTACACTCCAACTACCACGCTCAAGACTGGAGACGATCACATGTGAAAGCTTTCTGACAGCAAGGCTCCTAGAGTAAACTAGACTAAACACACTCAGTGCAGGCTAAAAGTCGTTGTAAAATTAGATTTACGTGCAGCATGTATGTTGCTGCAAACTGTAGCAGCATGTAAACAGTAGTAGCCAGTCAAGGCATGAAGGGTTGAGGTAACCCATTCATCTTTGCATGTTATGCCTTTCTCAGTTTTTAGTTATTAAAATAGTTGAGATTCCAGCAGGAGGACTGTTGCAACTAAAAGCTGATATTAAGTAGGTTGCTTCAGTGTGAGTCCACCTGGTAGTGGTGTAATGCACAACCTCAGCAAAGGAAACTAGAGGATTATGAGCTTCAGGCCTGTCATTTGATTTGGAAACTTGTAAGTAATGTGTAGACTTAAAAGAAGAGCTTCTGTCCATTTTTGTTGCCGACCTGCAGACCTGTATTTTAGTCCGGTTTCTCTGGGTTTAACCCATGCAATACCTGACATGCCATTGTTTATTTATTTTTTCTGCAGAGAAAATAAGGTTTTTATTTGACAGGATTGTATCGGAGGCAGGGCATTTTTCATTTTCCCCTTATTTAATAAGTAAATTATATCATTTTATCATGGTGTTGGAGCACGGGTGTACTTTAAAAGGCTCAGACAGCCTAATTGTTTCCTTTCTTTGTAGGCAATTAATGTTCTGGTTGTGAGTTTATAAAAAGACAACAAAGAAGAAGTGGTTTGGAATTAATTAGTACATTTGAATGTTTTATTGACTTAAAAGGGAAAAGTGGTGAGTGTTACACTGTTACACTGTTATATTGTTGAAGGGAGTAGCTGATCTAATGCTGAACTGACCTTATAAATGCCAGTGTTTATGTGATAATATATGGTGTCTTCTCTGTGTCTCTGTGGCTGCATCAGCACCTTATGTGTGCTGGCCTGTGGTGTTTAGTAGAGGGAGATGCATCCTGCAAGACAAAACTGGATCCTCCTCTGGATGGAACCGAGTGTGGAGCGGACAAGGTAGATCTGCCTCACTCACACAATGTGCTTCCATTCATGGATGTTCAGATCTTAACCCCTGGCAGTGCATAGATGACATCTGCTATCTTGCCTAAATGATGAGTGTGAATTTCATTTCATTTGTGTGCGTCTGTGTGTGTGTCAGTGGTGCAGGGCAGGCGAGTGCGTCAGTAAGACTCCCATCCCTCAGCATGTTGACGGCGACTGGAGTCCATGGAGCCAGTGGAGCATGTGCAGCAGGACCTGTGGCACTGGAGTCCAGTTCAGACAGAGGAAATGTGACAACCCTCCGTAGGTCACCTGTCTGTCTGTCTGTCTGTCTGTCTGTCTGTGTCTGTGTGTGTTTGTGTCTTAGAGACAGATATTTCCCACATTATGTTGTTCTTACATGTAACTAAGAGTTTAAACAACATGAGTATGATTTATGTCTTAAGAGTGTATTGTAAGGTAAAGAATCTGTGCAGTTGAACCATGACCTGTTTGCAGTATATGATCAGACCTGCTCAGAAAAGTGATTCATTTACACTCACAGACATAAAAAACACTGAGTTTGTTCCCTTAACCAAGTCTTCATGCTGTGTCTTTGTGTGTGTCTGTGTGTATGCATGCATGCGCGTTTGCTTGCGTGGTGCATACGCAGGCCTGGCCCAGGTGGTCGACACTGCCCAAAGACCAGCGTGGAGCACAAGGCCTGTGAAGGTACTCCATGCCCTAAGGGGTCACCCAGCTTCAGAGACCTGCAGTGCCTGTCCTATGACCGACATTCCAGCAAGAAGAAGGGCACCATGCTGACTGCTATTATTAATGATGGTGAGGCGTGAGGCACAAACACACACTGCCCTCCTAACTAAGCAAATGTACCTTCTTTGTCAGCATGATGAATGGGAAGTCATAAAAAAGTACTACACAAAACAATACAGAAATGACAACAAATCTGGATCCCAGTGGGAGTCCATTACAGAGTTTAGGAGGCACAGTCTCAAAGGTGAAGTCACATTTACAAATGTTTAAAACATGATCTACGATAGTACAAAGATGAGTGTAATGTGACGCCTTAACCCCGCCGTGTCGGAACGCTGGTATTAGCATCCTGACTCCTGAGGCAAAGAGAAGGAGACGTGCTGTATGCCCCTAAACGCAAGCCAAAACACATACGTGTATGTACGTATAAGTTGTGCTTAGTAATTACATTACAGTGATTGTGTATTGGGCTCTGAGTGCTGCTAAAATGTGAGTGGCCCACAGTTGAATACTATGCCAGAACACATCTGGTGTAGGCACAATTAGCGATGCAGCACAGGCGATGCCGTTGCTGCTCCGCTAACCTGCTTCCCATACTGTGCCTCCTGTTTAAACATGTCTCATAGTGAGACATACATTTCCACATTTGTTCCAGGTTTAAGCAGGGCGTGTAACTCTGAGAAAAGCAATAACACGTTCTTCCTACAAATGAAAGGTGAATTCATAAGCAAACACAGTCTATTAAAGTTAATACACAAGGCAGTTGTCATTCAGTCACGAAAGAGAGTGTGTAGAGCCAAATAACGTATCATCACAACATAATTTTTCAGAAGGAAAATAGTTCTATTCTCAGTTCTAATGTGCTCATATGTACAAACTGGTGTCTAGAATATGATTTAGAATATAACCATGTTGATGGAATGTAGAATTTCGAAGTTTCTTAACATATCTTTTGAAAACCCCTATTCAAGAAATTCCTAGGACCTTAAGACCCCCAACCTTAAAATTTAAATTGGGCTGAAGCAAAAGACTCCTTCCTGGCTCATGGTCCTGGTATCATGTATGTTGTAATAACTGACAGACAGACATAATGCAACTAAATAAACTGAGGTTCATAAAACTGATTGTGACAAATCTGTGTATTTATAAGTTAAAATCGACATAAGGGCAAATAATGGAACAATATAGTCATCATGTAGTACTGAAATTAAGTATTTACCTGATTTTGCCAACAACCCAGTGTAATTTCTGAGCTGTGTTATTTAGGTGAAATTTACTTACAGGTTACAGATCAGAAACGTTGGCCATATTCCAGATTCTTTTCACTCTTAATGGTTATTGTGAGCAAACCACAGCCCCACAGGGATGTATCTACTGCAGTGGTCTTGTGGGTTTTATTTCCAATATTAGTCATATTCTTAACTCCCTGAGAGGTATCATGGTGGCTTTAAACCCATTAGTCATCAGAGAAGATAGTCATCATACCTGTGACCTAAAAAGGTTCATTGTTTTATTATGAGAATGTAAATAGAAAAATCTAGGGTGTGTATTTAGCTAAGTTAAAATCGACATGAGGGCAAATAATGGAACAATATAGTCATCATGTAGTACTGAGATTAAGTATTTACCTCATTTTGCCAACAAGGCAGTGTAATTTCTGAGTAAGTTTGCTGATTTTATGGCGCAGGAGCTGGGGTGGAGGTGGGTTGCAAAGCGGCTTGCTGAGATACAGCAAGGAAAGGCAGGCTAACTTAAATATAATGCGCCTATAATGATATGAGTTGATATGGGTTGGCTTATAGATAAAACAGCAGCTGATGAGCTTGGCTTGTGAGCTAAGCTGGTGCCCGTGGCCTGCCTGAACTCTATTCACAAAAAAGAACATATTTATTGTTTTCAACAATTTATGGTGTCATTTTTACTCAGCAGATGGAAGATTTTCTTCATGCAAGAAATATATATCCCATAATCATTGCTCCAATTGATATAATTTAATGCATCCATGAGCTTGGCAATGTCCTAGCTTTCAATTTCCCAACTGTGTTTGCATGTGTGTGTGTCCTTTACTCCCTGTGATCTTTCAAATATCTTCTTAAAGTGGACTGATATGGATCCAGACAGACGGTCCTTTATTCTCTTTCACAGCCTGCACAGCCGACTCAAGAAGTTTTCACCATGTTCTGTCCTTCAGTCAGCATATCTATTACAGATGTAAAAGAAGAGAACTAACAAGCTGTGCTGCTTTTGATTGATTATGGGAGCTTAAGTAAATGAAAAGCTGCCATTATTCCTCCAGTCTTCTTCATTAGCCTGCTTCATTTTATGTATCCATTATATTGGCAATCCTGGCAGTCCTTTTGTTTTTATTTAAACAGTATGTGAACGTGTTCCTGTGAAGGCAGACAAAATTTTACGCCTCATCCTTCATTCCTCCCTCCCTTCCACTGGTGTCTTTGGAATCAATTTAACATCATTTTTCCAGGATAGTGAATAATAGATGACAACTTTTATTCATTTGATGTTGGCTTTTATTCTGGAATGGATACAACTTAGAATGAGACAAAATTAAATACTTTACTAAATTAGCAGATTTTCAAAAATACACTATAGGGGTTCATAGAATCCATAAAGTTTGTACAAGTAGTACTTGCCAGCCCCCAAGGTTCAATCATAGCGTAGACTTTGTCTTAGTCATCAAAGACTTGGGTGATGCTTAAAACAATTGCTTGTAGAGACATTCAGTCAAAATCAAGCAAAAAAATAGCATAATGTCCAAAATTATAATTAAGAAGTAGATTTTATAAGGTTTAATACATATTATTATAGTATATAGGTATTTTTGATGTGTATCTACATGCACTGAGAATTATGTGCTTCAGGGTTAATCATATTTATACATTGAAGACTGAGACAGATACATTGAGCTAACCCAGATGATGCTAGTTACTAATCAAGCATATTATTGGCTTGATGTTTTGTAGTTTGGGCTGTTTGAGCTGTGTTATTGAGGTGAAGTGTACTTACTTCAGATGGTTAAAGAACTGAATCTATAAAGCAGGTTACAGATCAGAAACGTTGGCCATATTCCAGATGCCTTTCACTCTTAATGGTTATTGTGAGCAAACTACGGTCCCACAGGGATGTATCTACTATAGTGGTCTTGTTGTTGTTTAGTTCCAATATTAGTCATATTCCTAACTTCTTAATTAAAAATACTTCGTATATAACTTCTTAACCCTGAGAGGTTTCATGATGCTTTTAAACCCATTAGTCCCAAGAGAAGATGGTCACCATACCTGTGACCTAAGTTCATTGTTTTATTGTGAAAATCTAAATATAGAAATCAGTTCAGGAATTAAATAAATGATGTTTACTTGCGTGATAAATGCTCCCATTTTTCCAGGGAAGAGCTGCCTTCATTTTATTTTCTGCATCATAACTCAACCAGAATCAGCTGCCACAGCCGGTAATGAGCGAGCCTAATAGAAAACACATTTTACTCATCACTACTGAACAATACCCGATCACTGCACTCCACATTTAGGAATATGGCTATAATTCTTCTCATCTGTTTTCATTCATTGTCATTTTTCCGCTGTAATCTGTTTGTATATTAGTCATAAATATTTATGAATTGGATTAAAACATGTTTAAAGCATTTCATTTTTTTCTGTCATACTAACAAATGGATTTTGTGTCCCTCTGTGTGTGCGTGTCCCCGTGTGTATCAACAGAGAAGCCATGTGTGTTGTTCTGCAGCCCAGTGGGCCGCGATGTCCCAGTCCTGATGGCTGACAGAGTGATGGATGGGACTCCCTGTGGGCCATATGAGGCCGACCTGTGTGTTAACGGGAGGTGTCAGGTACACGAGCATGCACCACCAAAATCATGGAGTGAAATGGTACACATCAAACGCAATCAGACTTCCTTTTTGCCCACTCTTATCAAATAGGACCAAAGACAGCTAGCTTCTAGCTTCAGTAAACCTACCAACTTATCCTTCTTCTTAGGTTCACTCAGCTGTAATCCTCTGGCAATGAACTGAGCTTATGGCTAATAAGGTCATTGCGATGTAGGGTACAATGGGCCAGCGCTGTGCATCGCTCAGGTCAAGCATAGGAACCTCTTTGTCTTGAAACAGCTCAAGCAGCGTAAGCCTTGACGGTCCTGCAGCTGAATGATGGGCAGCTAAAGAGGCTTTCACCTACTCATGCAGCCTCCCTAAAGGGTCAAACGGGGCAACAGGTATCACTGACTTGCCGCCTTCCTCCTCTTCTGAGCGGATCAAAACACACTCATGTATAGCACTAAAACTGTGCCTAAACCTCCTGCTGATTGTAACCTGACAATTGTTCAGCTTACAAGACACATCAGAGATGAGGGCAATGTATTCACATAGAGCAGTGCAAGGTTTTGTGCCATATGACAGTATATTGGTTCTTACTGACTGTTACTGTGAATTGTGGTGCTATACAAGGTGCTATTACTGATACTGTAGATACTACACTGATGTGGTATGGATTTCAGTAGTCATTGTACTGCAGCCAGCTTGCAGTGCCTTGGCTGCAAGGCAAGCTGGTGGGTCGAGAGATAGGACTATAAACATTGTAAATTCCAATGTGTTTTCAGCAGCCAATAAGGTGGGAAGGGGGAAAAAAATGGGGAAAAAAAGAAAATAAATAAATCTGCATCCCAGTGCAGAACTGTGAAAGGAGAGTTTCCCTAAAAGCATCGATAAGTGCCTCATTCATTTTCTGTTATAACAGTGGTGGAGTGGATCCATAGCCTCCTTCCCTGGGGAGGGTTGAGGAGTTTATTTGGATCCTGTGTCCCGACTACAGTCAGTCTTTTGTGTTTATTTGCAAATGTTTGATGCTAGTGCATTTGGTAGGAATTCCCCTTCCTTCTGGCCAAGGCAGAGAGAGAAGGAGAAGGAGAATGTGTGTGTGTGAGAGGGAGAAACTAGCCCAGAAAGTCAAATATGGATGCAATTATGACGCACATGTGCTCGCAGAATACTTACTTCTTACATCTCTGCAATGACGCATGTGCCATTAACTATGCAGGAACACTAAGAATGAGTGCAGCTGAAGAATAAATTACATATTTGTTTGTTTTTAGATCAGTTCTCAGCTGAGTTGCTTTATAGGCGTCACCGTACAGCATTGCCAATGCACCGTGCAGTACTGACATTAATTTCCTAAAACTTCCAACCACTGTTGTAGAAGGAAACCCTGGACTGCACATAACCTTTTGTATGTTTATAAGTGGTGTGCACACATTGTATTTCAAACGTGAATGCAACAGAAGTATTTTAAAAATTTGAATTCTGCTAAAATTTGCTAATGAAATTGTTAAGAAAAAGAAGAAATATTTGCAATGATGAGGATATCTATCTGTCTCACTCAGTGGTTGTCTTTAAGAAGGATTAGACTAATAGAATGTACTGTAGGTCTCCCTTGTGCCTCCAAAACAGTTGTGAATGGACATGGGCCTTCTGAGGGTGTCCTGTGGTGTCTGGCAGCAGAATGTTGTTAGAGGGTGCCTTTGGGTCCTATGGGTTGAGGGGAGGGGCCTCTGTGGATCATCCCACAGATACTTGATCAGTTTGGGATCTAGTGAATTTGGAGGCCAGGTCAACGCCTTGTCCTGTTTTTCCTTTTTTTTTTTAGCTGTTCCTAAACTGTTTTTGTGTGTGTGTCTGTGTCAGGCTGCATCCTGCTGGGGATGGCTGCTGCCATCAAGGAGTGTCATTGCTATGGGGTGGGGGTGTCTGGTCTGGTCTAGGTGGGTGGTATACGTCTAAGTAACATCCACATGAATTCCAGGTCCAAAAGTTTCCCAGCAGAACAAGATGGTTAATGTTATTTACTATCAGTGGTTTTAATGTTGTGGCTGATCGTTGTATAGAATAATATGTGAGAGCTTAAATTGGCATTTTACTGAAAAAAATCAGATAGAACTATTGTATCATCAGTAACCGGTGTCATCATCACATGTATGGCTCTCTGATGCACAGCTTGGACTGTTGCATTACTGTCATATACATACAGAAACAAACCCACCATGCAATTCATGTGTATATTTTACTGCAGAGAGTTTTACAGTGACTTTGTTTCAAGTGCATGAAATGATACTGAATGAGTCCAGCCCTCTTAGATCTGATCTCTTGTCAGCTGATGTAGACGACACCCAGAAGGACTGTGGCTCATTGACACTCTCCGCAACATTGCTGGAGGAGTCTCTTGTGGAATGTAACGAAAGTGATCATTAATATCTCACACAGAAATATCATTTCTGAACTAAGCAGCCTAATTTCTGGGGTTTCTGAGGGTTTGGATACAGGTTGGAATTGAGGATTAGGATAATGTTAAGATGCACATCTAGACAGGAGTCTTGGCTTTGGTTTGTTCACCTCAGCCTTTGTTCGCTATGAGCATTCATGTCTTGTATTTGTTTGACTTTGCCAGAACATTTCAACCTGATTTTTATCTTTCATCTGAGACACTGAAGCCGTGGAGAAGGCGGAAGATTGAGAATCAACTGCAGACAAAAGAAAGAGGCAGATACTGAGGCTACAGAGGCAGGAGGAGGAGGAGGAGGAGGAGGAGGAGGAGGAGGCATGGATGTTTTTTGAAGCCTGGCATGTGAGACTTAGGCATGCTATGAAAACACTTGCAAGCTGAACAAAAAGAAAGAGAGGAAGCAGACAGGAAAAGGGGAGAGGAATATATTCAGTGGAGCTATGAAAATAGACTGGGCCTGGCTGAAGGAGTACCCTGGAAATCGGACTGAGATGAAGAGAGGCCCCATATGGCCCTTTGATTCAGCAACCTGTGCCTCATGCGTTGCTTTCTCTTGGCCCTTGTGTGTCTGTGTGTATTTATCTGGCTTGAAGTTTAAATTCCTCGTGTTGTGAGCCTCGGGAATCTGGGCCACAAGCAAGTAGCTGATTTAGACTCCCAATCACATGTACAGTCCTGACACATGGTGCCCCTCAAGGATCATCTTAATCGCCATGGCTGTATCTGTACGTAGGGACCTCGGTAGAAAGGTTTGCTAATGACACACTGATCTCTGCCTCAACATCTGACCCTAACCTCTGCCTTCTGGACCAACCTATTGGTCTCTGTTGGATGTCTCAAAACTTGTTGCAGCTCAGGGTGAAGGTTATTTTATTTAGTCCTCTCTAAGATAAACCAGGAGTCCAAGATGACTGTCAAAGCCCAACAGTATGTTAAGAAAGCAGCTAAAACGTGGGTTGTACTCTTCTGCTCTAACCATACTGTCAGCAGGTAAGGAGTTGTAAAATTGTGCTTCCTCCAAATGAGTTATGTTGTAATCATGTGAGATGTCTAAACTCATTTTGCATTTTATTGTAATAGAATAATTACCTCATGTAGTTGTGTGGAATACAAACTGTTCCATAGGTGATTGGTTGACTTTATCCTTAACTGAAGTTTTTAGCATGGTTTAGCACCTTTTCAGTTGGGGTCTTCAAATGGCATGCCAGAAGATCTTAGCCAGGTCTGTATCTAGTTTAATCAAAACATTGGATGTGTAGATCTCAGAGGCATTTTTTCCAAATCAAAAGACTAAAGCTCACCTTATCTTTAGTGGAAGGTGTGGTTGTGATATCTACAGCGTAGGTGTTTCTCTCTGCCCATTGTTCCATTGTTGCATTGTTGCGCTGTTGCACTGCAACATTGAACATATATTGTGATCAGGATCAGTCTGAGCTGTGCTTCGCTGTTACACTTGACAATTTGCATATGAAACACACAGAGTGTCACAGAGTAACTGTATTTCGATTCTTTCTTTTTAGTTTATAATAAGTTTATAATAAAAAAAAAACTGTACTGGGTTACCCACATATAAACTACAGGTACTGTACAGGAAGCTTATGTTTTGACTTGTCTCATCTTTGAACGGGAGACTAGTGTGGCTGTGAAATCATGTTTACTTTCTTTCCTTCACGCTTTTGCGATTGAAATGTGTTCCTGAAAAGGCGCAGATTGCAGAGCGTTATAGAATAGAAAGCAGAATAGAAATGTTTAAGGCTCAGTGACTCTGGGGCTGTGTGCACATGCCCTGTTTGCAGCAAGCTACTCTTTGAACTACTGGGAGGGTACGTGTAAACTCACAGTCTCAGGGGCCAGAAATAGTTTCCAGCCATTGAACAACTCATTATGAATGACTTCATGGCTCATTTATAGCCTATTGTTATCAGAAAACCTGACCTGTTCATGAGTGAAGGTATCAGAAAGTCACTTATTATATACTTTCAGAAGTAGGTCAGCTTCTATGTGAAAGTAGAGGCTGCTACATCCATTTCCTTACGTGTTAACTCCACCTTCTGATGGGTGCCTGAACTACATGTAACACAAGGACAAGCTTTTACCTCTTATGCAACTTTTTTTCTTTTCTAATTGAATTACACTTGTACACAAACCCGTGTTTGAATCCATGTCTTAAAACAGATGGCCGTAATCACAAAAAGAAACACAAACACTCACTTTAATGTCAGAATGCGCTGACCTGGCACCTCATCAGCCTTCCATTTTATAGCTGTTTTTTACTGATTTGTTTTGGACAGAAAATCGGCTGTGATGGCATCATCGGCTCTTCAGCCAAGGAGGACCGCTGTGGTGTTTGTAACGGAGATGGGCGCTCCTGCAAAATAGTGAGAGGAGACTTAAATCACACCAAGGGAATGGGTACGTGTGCTTATTTTGGTATTCTGCTTGTTTGCTCCGTGTCTTTGCTGGCTTATGCAAATCATAATGACTTTGTGTAGAACACAAGTAACCAGTCATTGCCATTCATTGCAGATGCAATGCAGTTTGTTTGATTTATTATGTTTATTTAAGCAATGGTGATAAATTACCAATTCTAATGACGTGCTGTCAAGGTGGAATGCACTCACACAAATATTCGATAGATTCATTGTTTTATATTTAGTAGAACTCTCTAGAACACTCTAGAATGGTCAAATTTAGTTGAACCAGTTTTTGCCTAAACATCCTATAGTCTGCAAGTACTTGTTAAACCATAATGCTTTATTTAGAGGTGCCACCACAATCAGAAGCAATTCCATTTAAATTAAATGTATTTATCCTGTTTGAGTATGGATTTGACACTACCACTGTATAATCTACAATACAATAGAGGCTTTAAGAGAGGATATCACAATATTGGACTTATTGCAAGTGTATGCTTTTGCTTCTTTTGTAAGAAATGATCCTTGTTTTTCAATGTTAAATTACCAAATGGAATCCATGCTACCCTGCACACTAATTCATTTAACATTTAAACATGGATTTATTTGTACACCCAACAAGAGGACATCCACACCTGAAATGCAATGTCAGTTTCTTATCAGGGTTTCCATTTGTCAATGATGATTCAGTATTAATATGGCATTTCATAATTCATAGTATTGGGGGAATAAGAGGTTTAGTTGGAAAAGTTGCCACTGCATGAGCTAACCTTACCATGGCAGTCTGCAAGTACCTTTGATTTCACGTATCTCTACTGTAATGTAGAAGATGCGTCTTTTTTAGTTTTAGCCTCTGCAGGTTGCTTATTACCCTAGTTTCTCAACTAATTCTAAACAAATATGAAATTTGTTACACATTGCTTCCTGCGTTCCACTGTGTGTTTATAGGAGAAACATACCTGGGACTCAAGCCCATACTATATACATGCGACTACAGATAGTCTTTCCTGAGCTTAACTTTAGATGGTTCTTTGCTCTGCAACAGGCTAAAATAATATGACATTAGCATTAGTAACGTTATCTCCCATTCTACAGCCATTGTTCTAGATAACGGAATGTAGTGTTAACTGCTGGTAAGACAAGTACACACGACATAAAGTGTCTGGTTGGGCTGGATATCGAGCAGAATTAAAGCCCACCCAACTGCATCATTACCCTAATTATCACTGGTGATCTGTGTGGCCAACAATGATCATGGATGTTTGGGAACTGGACCGGAAGATAGTGTGTGTGTATATTGCACACCACATGCTTGGTGTGGTCCACAGGACATATGACCTCCATTCCATTTCCTTGTCTCGTTCTCCAGTAACCACTAGGCAGTGTAAGAGGGTATCTACCTGTGTGATGGCTAAACCCAGAGCTGTTCCCAAGTGTTTCTCATGTAAGGTGCATGCAGTGTGTGTGTGTGTGTGTGTATGGGTGTGTGAGCGCACAAGCCTGTTTCCTGCACTGCCTGGAGTGTTTCACTGTAAGTAGATGGGAGAAGCATATTTGTGGGCTCCCCTGGAGGGTGTAGTCTGAATCTGAGAAAAAAAAAAAAAAAAAAAAAAAAAAAGCTCGGTTACAGTTGCATAACCAGATGTTTGACCTCGTTACCCCATAACCCAGCCATTAGGTATGCCAGGGATGCATTCCTTTCATCCAAACTGTTTCCCTCTCCCCATTGCTCCTGCCAAATGGAGGAGTAGCAGTGGAGGGGGAGGAAACAGTCGTGTGTAATAAAATGCTGGCTTCACACTGCTGGATCTCCACCCTGAACACACATCTGGATCTGCTGCCAGCAGACAGGGTCGACATTTACAATACTGTCTGAAACATCACACTTTCAAATTTGGCATTTTTCTCCTTCTTCTTTATGATCAAATATGCAGCTCTAGATCCAGGTGAGCCCATGGCAGTCTGTGTCTAACAAAGGTGGACTGGCAAGGTGGTGGAGGGTTGGTGGATAAAATTGGTTGGCTTTGAGGAGGGGGTGGTGTGTTTGTTCATCGTTGATACAAGCTGCCCATACCATCAGAAAAGATCTGTACACGATCAGTTTCAGCCTGGGCTCACAAAATTTTGTGTCATGAACGCAAGGTCTTGAAATGCAAAATACCACATCTCCACATGAAGAGATACACAAAAAAGACATGGCATGTAGTTGGATGTAGGCCACTAGAATTTAAAAACTTGCACACTATTCTTCAAACCTTAACTTAACTCAAAACTCATATATTTACATATTTTTACACTAGAAAATGAATTTAACAGTTACTGTATTTGTGTTTCTCAAACTATTTTTTTTACAATCGAATGACCATTGACGTTCTTTTTTGGTAAGGACTGATGTTTTGATTATGTATTGTGTTGACCATAGCTAAGGCTTTTCAAATAGGCAGAGGAGGAGCAAATCCCTGCTGTTAAAATATATTCATTAGTTTCTATTTATAATGTGTGTCGGTCCACAGAGGATTCCACATAACAAATGTAAAAATAAAGTACATAAAACGTTTTAATATCCTGTCTATGTATAAGGTTTCAATCAGTAAACCAATTACACAAAGGCTAAATCACATATCCAGGCAGATGGAAGACTGTGATGGGAAATCCAGGCCAGAAAATCCACTTTCAAATATTGCAACTCATATTAATGGCAGGACTTGCAATCCTTTGGATCATATTCTAGCAAAGGATGATAGTATTGACATTTACGAATTCACCCACTGCATTGTATTTGCATTTCATCATTTGGGTTCATTTCACAAAGTTTTTGCTGCTGTCTTTTCAGTGTGTCTGTGTTTGATGTCACTTTGCTGGGCTGTCAGTCACTGTCACAGGCAACTGTGTCCTCATAGTGTGAACCTGTGTGCTGTGTGTTTGAAGGATTATATAGTTCTAAGGATGATCTGGTAAGTATGGTGTCATGTTGGTGCCTGAAACGTTTAAATAATTAAATCATGTTGGGCATGATTGTGTACTGGGTACAAAGCAGCTCATTCAAATCCCATTTTATGCCAAAGTTTATTTGAACGTTTGCCCTATATGACCATCAAACACTACATGTAAGGACATTACATGTAGTATTTGATGTTCTCAATGGCTTAAAAGCAGCCATCACAGTTATAACTGTCTGTCTGACGTAGAAATAGGATGAAGTTGTTATAGACGGTCAGAACCTTGTGGATGGAGGGGTAATCTATGACTTTGACCACTGACTCTAACACATATGGTCCAATTAGACCCATAATAAAGAGTTTAAAGACAAGTTCACACACTCTGGTATTCTGGATTATTAGATGAAGGGGTGAGTTTTTTTCCACTGCAGCGGGTTGGCATTAATGATGTCAGTAGTCTGTAGGGGTGGTACCGACTAGTCAACCAGTTGATTTTTAGTCGCTGATCACGTGACAATAACAACACGGACCCCTCCTAGAAGACAGGTGAGGAGCCCAGTCAGTCATTGCAGCAAACTAGCAGCAGTTCATCAAGTGTGTGGAAATAGTTCACTAAAGATGAAGCCCATTCTACCGTGACATGCAGAATATGTAAATCAGTCCTGAATACAACAAATGTACTTCCAAATCCACTCAGCGGCAGTCTCTTAACAACTTCACTTGCAGTAACAGAGATAAGGAGGCTACACATCAACAAATTGCTGGTGAATTTCATTGTCTAAAGTTATTCGACCTTTAGCTGCTATACACGGAAAGGCTTCGGAGATATGCCGCTTTTTTTATGGAGTTGACGTGGACTATTGTGGACAGTAGTTTGTGTTCCACCTTAAATTACCTTGCCTCCGTAGCTTCTTTTGTGTGAGACACTACAATATGTATTCAGGTCAAGAATATAGATTTCACTGTTGCAAAGCATTACTTTCTACTATGTTTTTATGTGTGACTTCATCCACTAATCCACATCGACTCAACTTTCGCCACATATTAGTCGACTTGAAAAAATCTGAAGTTGTTCAGCACCTAGCAGTCTGTACACACAGTCTATTGAAGAGCTCTAAGCTGGTGAATGTGAACAAAGACTACCCATATTTTGCCATATTATCTGGAAGTGAAGATAAAGG
This sequence comes from Chelon labrosus, assembly GCF_963514085.1. Classification (NCBI taxonomy): domain Eukaryota; kingdom Metazoa; phylum Chordata; class Actinopteri; order Mugiliformes; family Mugilidae; genus Chelon; species Chelon labrosus. The sequence goes on along the minus strand of NC_140339.1, from coordinate 28,660,111 downwards.
TAGACATTATGGTAACTATCCAAATTGTCTACTGTCCTTCATGGTTCCTTTGCAATCAGTTTTATTCGTGTATCATTTACAATGCAATGGAGGTTTAGAAAGGATATTTCAGGTGTGTTCAATTTCTTGTTCACTACTGCAGTTTTGTGATGCACCTGTATTGCAGTGACTGGCAGAGGCTCAGAGTTCCTAGAAGATGGCCACTAAAATGTTTTCATAACCAATTTGACAAATGGTCAAGATGACAATCAAAAATTACAAACAAAAAGAAAAGTTACTGAGATCCTCTACAGTATATTCTTCTTTGTAACTGTTTTTGAGTTCATCTGGCTTTATCCTCCTTGTATTTACAGGCTTGGTGGAATAACTGGCAGCTGTCACCAGTTATACCTACGGAGCTGCTTTGTATTGAAATAATGCCCAACAAGTATAAAAGAAGTATGCTGAGTATACGGAGCAAGGCTGGTGACTGGTTGCGTGACAGAGATGACACAGTTAGAAAGTTTGGAGTCTGTATTGTACTGAGCAAATGTTAATGTGGCTGATAAAGGCAATCTGGACAAAAACCTACAAAACAATGCTACAACTGTTCTGGAGGCACAAGGGAGACCTACACAATATTAGGAAGGTGGTCATAATGTTATGCCTGATTGGTGTATGTATTTCCCAAAGTCATGTATATCAGGAGTAGATTTTCCCTCAAGCTTACATCATGGAGTCATCGCTACCAGCAGAACTATATAGGTAGTATATCAGACTATGCTATGTTTTTGAAGCCCACTGTCTAGTTTGGGACAGTTGAAGACTGCCTCAGAAATCTAAACTTGACTGACATGAGTAGAATCTGCTGTTGTAGGCCGTCTGCCTTGAGGTTCAACATGCATTTTGAGAAGATGTTCTGCTCACCACAGCTGTAAAGAGTAAACACTGTATCTGAATGACTATACAGACAAGCTCTGACCTGTATTGTTTGTTTTGTTGTTTTTTCTTCACAAAATTATCTATTTTATAGAAGGGTTAACACAAAGATGCCATTCTGGTCATTTTTAATAAAAGGGCAAAAACTGGTATGGTCCTTTAATGACTCCACTACACTAACACATGGACTCTTATATACAGTATGAGATAGTAGTTTCAATGTATTTGATATAAAGAAGTGAATTCAATTGTTCACTGAACAGAGCATCTCTGATACAGTCAGCAGTCACCAGCCCGTCTCTTTCTGTTCACCTTTGTATGCCTCTGACTTTGTTTTCACCTCATGTTTCTGTCTTTCTCTCAGGCTACATCGAGGCTGTGGTTATCCCCGCAGGAGCAAGGAGGATTAAAGTAGTAGAGGACAAACCTTCACATAGCTTTCTGGGTAATGACGCTTGTGTTTTATAGGGTGTCCTTCAGGTTCTTGATAGAAATCACTGCTAATGCCAAATACCCCTATTCTTTGTGAATATTTAATAGCTGCTACAAACATGCTACTGTAGGCCTGTAATCTAAAATACATTACTGCTACTACACCCATATGATTCCATGATTATTTGTATCTTTTGGGGATGGATGGATGGAATGGTTGAAGATGGTGGATTTTCAGGAAATTGTATTTTTACATCCTTTTACAAATAAGCCTGTCTACACCACCAGCATAACAACTCATGTATCACAAGTGCCTTGTGTACAGTATATAGGTGCAACCTTATGCATATCTTAGGCTTCAAGCCTGTTTGTGTTTTATGTCTGTATTGTATAATCTCTCACAAGGGCCATAGGTACATTGTTTTTGTGCTTCAATCATTCACTGTCGTAAAATGATATCAGTAAACAAAGCACAGTCAAGTGGCTCTGACATTGCTTGCAGCCAACAGGGAGAAAAAATGAATAAGACATGAGGTGGCTGTCCTCGAGAATGTTGGACTCTTGCAGAAGAGCTGTACTCTGCAATAATTAAGACTGACCCATAATGGAAGGGTGGAACAGAGTTTAATATTGAATCCTGGTGGAGCTGAAAACATACAGCTCAAGAAGCTGAAGAAGATAAGCATCTGTATCTCTCACACACTGATCAGCCACAACATTAAAACCACTGACAGGAGATGTAATTAACATTGACCATCTTGTGACAATACATATGTTCTGCTGGGAAACGTTTGGACCTGGCATTTATGTGGATGTTACTTAGACATGTACCACCCACCTAGACCAGACCAGACACCCCCACCCCATAGCAATGACACTCCTTGATGGCAGCAGCCATCCCCAGCAGGATACAGTCTGACACAGACACACACAAAAACGGTTTAGGAACAACTAAAAAAAACATGAAGAACAGCACAAGGTGTTGACCTGGCCTCCAAATTCACTAGATCCAAACTGATCAAGTATCTGTGGGATGATCCACAGAGGCCCCTCCCCTCAACCCATAGGACCCAAAGGCCCCCACTAACAACATTCTGTTACCAGACACCACAGGACACCCTCAGAAGGCCCATGTCCATTCTCTGATGAGTCACAACTGATTTGGAGGCACAAGGGAGACCTACACATTATTAGGATGGTGGTCACAATGTTATGGCCAGTGATTGGTGTATATATACTAGTCAGGGAAAGCCAAAAGGTTTAGGCAGTCTCTTAATAAGAAACCCTCTCACTATCTGCAGGAATGGCGATGCCTTTTCCCAAGAGAATGGATTGGTCAATAGATGTTTTTATTCATGTGGATCTTAATATGTGCTCCGGTGCAGGTCAGATTTACAGTGTCACAGTCACTATGCTAGTAAGAAGTGAGTCACCTGTGTTAATGGTGTGTAATGGTGCATTTTGTTAGACCCTCTGTGATGGTTCTGTTGAAGTCTTCTCTTCATGGTCAGCTTGGATAATGTCATGAGCGTTCTTCACTTGGCTGAGCAAAGTAATTTTTGCTTCACCATGTAAAGGATCTTGCAATCATCCACCACTGGTGCCTTGGATTTCGAAGCGTTAAGTTGCAGTGCTCACCAGTGTGTGTTTTTTGTCAGCCTGTTGATCTGGCCACTCCTAATGTTCCCGCTATCTCTCTGATGGGTTTGTTTTGTTCTTGTCTCCTGGGGATGACTTTCACTTACACTGAGAGCTCCTTTGAACACATGTTTTGTGTTAACAGCAGCTGTTCCCAAATGCAAATGTCACACTTGGAATCAACTCCAGACCTTTTACCTGTTTATTTGTTGAAGACAAAACAAAGGAATAGCCCACACCTAACCACAGCCAATTGTCCAGTCACCTTCCCCCTCAGAAAAGAGGAGGCTGCATAATTAAGAGATGTGATTCCTAAATCCTAAATGTGATTCCTTCCTCCAGTTTGGATATGATGTCCAATTAAAAAGGACAACCAGAAATGTGACGTCTGTTTAGTAACAATATGTCTGACATAGGCGGAATGGGTGCCAAAATCTGTATTATGTGAAAGTGCTACCTCTAACTTTCCATGCTTTTCTTACAGCCCTGAAAGACTCCAGTAAGAGGTCAATCAACAGTGACTGGAAGATTGAACTTCCAGGAGAGTTTGAGCTGGCTGGGACAACGGTGCGCTACGTTAGAAGGGGACTATGGGAGAAGATGTCTGCCAAGGGACCAACTAAGTCCCCCTTACACCTGATGGTAACAGATGAGTCAGCGGGTTGTCTTATCAACTGTTGCTAATTAATGTTCATTTAATGAATGACAGGCCAAAATAAAACTTGGCTGTGCTGTCTGTATCTGTGCTCGTCCAAGGATTATTTGGCCGTAAAGTTGGGGCTGTATCATTTTTGGTTTATTAACTTTTGGTATTCATAAATATCCTGTGATAATGAAAAGCACATGAAGAGGAAAATCCCTTTTTCTGATCAAATACGGTATCTCTAGTCTGTATGAAAGAACACACGCAGCCACCCCATGTAGATGTGGAGACATGAGCAGAACAGATGAACAGCTCATTACACTATTGGGCATAGCTGTCATTCAGTGGTTTGGACTGTAATTAAAACTAATGAATTCATGTCAGGGATATCCATTTGCAACAGTATTTTCAGTGTACTGAATGTCTGTGGGGTAGACAGCTTACGAAGCTCAAGTGTGAGAATGTGTCATACAGTCCCAAACTGGATGTACGTACATTAACACACTGCCTCATGATATGAGGTCTTATGAGTTCTGTAAAAGCCAAAGACATTACTTGGCATTGAAATGTTAGTAGAAGTAACACAAAATGTTGTAGATACTAGTAAAACCTAAAACAAGAAAAGGGACATTAGGTAAAGTGACAAGGTTGTTCCTTGTTCAGTACACAGTGAAATAAAACATGCAGCAGAGAATGGTGAATTTTGCTTGGCCAGAAGAACAATGATAGAGGTTAATGGTAGAGAGTATTAACACAGCTGAGACTGAATTTGAATGATGTACATGAAACATTGTTGTTACTTTTCCCCACCAATGCAGTCTGTACTGTCTGACAGCATGTTGAAGGAAAACCAGTTTAGTCTTTAGACATTTCTGCTTCAATACGATGCTTACATGGCATATACTGTAGCTACAGAGGAGCTATTGATCCTTTCTCCAGTCTAAGATAAAATCTACAGTCCTCATTCAGCCATTTCCAGTTTAGCCTAAGGAAGACTTTCGAATTCTTAGAAGTATGAAATTCCAATTTTCATGGGCCCTGATATGCAGTGTTCCAAAATGAAAACAAATACACTCAGCCCTTTATAAACTAGGGCTTGGTATTGTTACTGATATCCTGAATTGACGTGATTCTGATTTATTCTAATTTGATTCATCACTTCATTTAAAGATATTTCAGGTCCAAAACAATTTTACTTGATTCTGGAACCAATTGTCATTGGTTCCAGATTTTTCTGGTGTTTCCACAATATTTTACCTCTAGTTGGCACATCTTGCATAGGGCTTTGCTTTCGTCCAGCTCTTCTCTGTCATACTTTTTAAATTCGATCAGCTTTCAGGGCCAACGGTCCTCTCTGGGTTAATGCTCCTGTGATGTTTTGGATCTTTCTCACACATTCGTTGTGCAAACCCGGTCTTGCAAAACCACAGCTAGATGTCTAAGGAGAGGATGCAGGAAATCGCACGTATTTAAAGAATCAATCGGAGGATTTTATGACACAATACTGGATCTTTCAAATCAAGCTTGATTTGAATTGGATCATTTTTTTTTAAACCTTATTGTGAACAATTTTTCCGCCGTCAATTTTGGGCGTGCACAGTCAGTCTCATATAATCCAATACAACAGCTCGTCCACATATACTACCCTTTCCCAGTTGTAATGGTTTGAGCAGAATCCATGTCATCACCACTGCTTCCTCAATAATAAACATATTGCACACGTCTGACAGTATGAATCAGAACTGAGCATCATTGTCTCTGTAAAAACTGAGACAGTCCAGAGTTCTGTAAAGCTTGAAGCTATACAAATACAATAGAACAGAACTGAATGAGCTGCTCTATTTTATTACATTAGATTTACTGGTGTGCCTCTTTAAAAGGCCACTGCATGTGCAGCTTCTCCATTCACTGTGGTCATCAGATAAAAGGCAGATAAACCCAATGAACGCTGGTAAGCTTCCTGTTCGAGTAGCTCTGTTTTTAAAACACCACTATGTTGTGTACCCAGGTGCTGCTCTTTCATGACCAGAGCTATGGAATCCACTATGAGTATACAGTGTCTCTGAACACAACTCAAGACAGGAGCAGTGAGGAACAGAGGGAGCCAGAGTATCTCTACATCTGGACACACAGCAGCTGGCAGGACTGTACTGTCCAGTGTGGTGGAGGTAAGAGAGCTTTATTATTTGGTTCATAACCATCATGTAAAACAAAGCAGAGTCATTAAAAAACAATATGCCGTTATGCCCGTGGAGATAAAAATGGAACATTATGAACCTAATTTTTAACTATAGCACAGCTGAAACAACAATAAAACCTTGCTCTGGCTGGTGAATCACTTGTAACGAAATACCCAGTATAACATTGTTAAAAGCCTGAACAATCAGATATGCTGTTATAATAGCAGTGCTGTTTTGGGGTGTTACGTTGTTATGTGTTATCACCCAGTGGTGGTGTTGAAGTGCTTTCGCGTAATGAGTGTGCATAGAGAGCTGCTCAAGTGCCGACATGTGAATAAAGCGGTTGTACATAAACTATTTGTCTCAGTTTTTCTACTGCCTGTCGTTTTCACCAGAGATTTGTTGGGTCTTTATTTCAAAAGCTCGGTACCACATATTTAGTATTTGCAGTGTGTCTGAATATTCCCAATTTTTAGATGCCTAAGAAGCCTATTAGTCAGGCTAAATTGCGTTTTTGCTGTATGTTAAATTCTCACATTTTACTCACACACAGATGACTGTTAACTACATCTACCTGACCTATCAATTAAGAGCAAAAGCTTGTAATCTCGTCTCAAAACCTCTTGGAATAAAATAATGACTCAAATACAAGACGCATTTTTAAATAAAAAATAAACTTCTGTTTTCGAATCGAGGCACACTCTCGTTGTCAAACATCTTCATAGGATCTCAAACAGAAACAGACAGACAGAATTTAATCCATCATTAAAAAGAGATAAGCTTAGCTGTGGTGGGCTCGATGCAGCTGCTTCACTGACTGCTAATCCAGAGGCGCCTGACTTCCTCGCCTGGATAAAGAATGATATCGGGGCTTTTTTTTGATAAGCAGAATCACACAAAAACCTGAGGGTTTTTTTTGTTTGTTTGTATTTGCATGGAACTGTACTATATGGCATTCTTACATCAGGTTCTAACACATGATCTAAAGAGGGGGGATGTTCCTTGTGGTATAGCAAGACAAATTTAGTTGCTATTCTTCCTGAAATAAAATAAAAAAGCTGTGATAATGCTGAGTTAATGCTATATACATTTTGTTATTGCACTTCCAATCATTATGGATTCACTGGCCTCATGAAACATAGTGGAAACATGCTTTAGCAAGTTTAAAAACGTCAGTCTCAGTAACAAAAGTATTCAGAACATTTGTATTTGGACCTGTTTGATTTAATCATCTCTGAGATGTGACGGGAGTCTTGACTGGAATGGAACAAATATTGGCATGGGTTCTGCCTCAGTAATTGTAAAATGGAGTGATCACCAGGACCTATAAGAGTTGGTCAACCTGCCAAGCTGAGAAGCTCAGACCCGATGGCAACTGAACCAAAGATCCATAAGTCCTCTACAGTGATGGGAGAACCTGCCCAAAAATCTCAGCAGCACTCCCATGAGTCAGGCCTTTAGGGTAGCTAGACAGAAGTCACTCCGCAGTAGGGACAGGGAGACTGATCAGAATTGAAGGAAGGATGAATGCAGCTGAATACAGAGCGGACCTTGAAGATACCCTACTCCAAATTCAAGTGACCTAAGACTGGGTCAACACAGTGGTGTCTACCTTGAAGTGGACAGGCTCAGTCAGCAGAAAACCACAGCATAGTTTTAGTCTGCACAGGCTCACCAAAAGCAGACATTATTAGATTAGAAAAACATGGCCTGGCCTGTCAAATCACTGGTTCGGCTAATCCAAGCCAGTGTTCTACAGCATATTAGCAGGCTCTCCTCTGCGGAACACACACACACACATACACACAACACAGTGCAGTCCTAATTGTCAGACTCCCCACTGCTGCTCTCCTGAGCAAGTCCTCTTATCCTCTTACTGCTTTGTAATATCAGTAAGCTCTCAAAATATTTCAGATTACACTATGTGAGAAGAATACTTTGAAGTTGCAGTCTGCTGCATTTATCCAGGAGACAAGGTCAGGTGCTTCTAGATTAGCAGTTAGTAAAGCAGCAGGGGGTAAGTCCACTACTGTTCAACCTTTCTCTTTTTTAATGATGGCTTTGAGTTTATCTGCTTAGAGTCCCTGGTTCAGCAAACACATAACTGATAATGCTGCTGTTTCCCTTAAGGTTAGTCTGAGTATGTCCTTGTAGAGGTTAACCTAAAGAGAAACAGCAGCAAACACATAACTTACCATGCTGCTGTTTCCCTTTAGGTTAGCCTCTACAAGGATATACGCGGGCACATAGCTGCCCTCCATTCTCTCAAGCAGAGCCCTACTGAACGTTTAACAATCCAAAACCAAAACAATTCACAATCCATGACGGCACACTGTTCAGAATCTGTTTTCAGTTTGCATTTTGTACGTGTCTTGTAAGTCTCTGTCACACATTTCACTCAATTCTTACATCAGCAGAAGCAAACGGTGTTACAGTTCTTGTTAAAACCCTTTACAGACTGAATTTAACCTGAAAATGAATGTCAACAGTCTAAAGTGGTTTGTGTTCGTTGAAGCTCTGAACGTTATGCTGTAAAATGTGGAGAATCTTTGGCAAGCCTCTGTCTTCAGAGTATGAGACCAAACAGGCGTGTACAGAGGTAGATTAAGTATGAAATAAGGTTGTATAACAGTAAAGTCACACATGCATTCCCCTCTGGAAATGTCTACGCTCTGTGAGCTAGTTCAGTCCTCCAGTGAACCATGTTAGCACATGTAGTACTTTCATATAATGTGTTTATATGTGTGTGTGTGCACAGGTGAGAGGAGAACAGTGGTTTCCTGCATGAGGATAGCCAATAAAACCATGGAGGTGGTCAATGATAGCTACTGTCAACCTGAGAACCGACCACATCCCCAAGTACGAGTCTGCAACTCTCACCCCTGCCAGTATCGGTGAGTATCTGACACACACACAGCAGGAGCTTTCATAACTTCATTTGGAGTAGCAGATTTCAAGACAGATGACAACAATGTGAAAATTGTGGAGCAAATCCATTTTTCGCAACTTAAGGGAAGAAGCAATTGTGTCAGTCAGCATCCTTTAAAAGTCGAATGTGTGATGCAGTCTGATTTCTGTTTTTCCTCTTCTGTTTTGTGTATGTTTGGAAGGTTAATTTGTCCAGTCACTAGCTGTCACAGCTGTGTTTTTTATATATATAGTTGGTATCATGCAGCGGGAACACTTCGGGAAAAAAATAAAAATAAATCCAACCCGAGACTTTGAATCAAAGGAGCATATATCCTTGACATCACTGTAAAGGTTTTGGGCTTGTGACATATTTAATTGTCGATATGTCTAAATACTCTTAACACTTGTTTGACTAAGTGATTTCATCATCACAGCAGTGAAGCCACTAGGAAATCCTGATTTACTGCAAGTATTAAGAGTCATTATAAATCTGTGTTTCACGTTCATTCCTTTGCCTAAAAACACAATCTCGGAGGGCTTGAGGAGGCAGAAGTGGAATTTAATTAATTCTCTGACCTCAGACAAACTGCTCTGCTGTGTGCCAGCACAGTCTGAGCACTCATTTTAAATGCCAATGTTAAATATATTCGTCCATACAGCTGTGAACTTTTACATTAACTTCTACTTATGTGGAGTTTGTCAGACAGTGTTGTGACCATTAAAATAATTATTTGGTGCTTTGGGCACATTAACGATTCCAGCCACTGTCCAAAAATGTAGCACATATAGATTAGTGACGTCATTTCTAACCAGAGTCTACTCCTCGTGCTTGGTGAATAATTCACAACTGTAATGGATAGTTTTACTAGCTAGTTTAATGAACTACTTTTATCCAATAGCTTGTGCACTTATCTTGCAAGCTGTAACATTAGTATTAACCTAATGAATCAGAATCAGCTTTAATGGCCAAGTATGTACACATACAAGGAATTTGAAATTTCAATCTGTACACATAAAATATAGGATAATATATACACCAAACCAGGGTTTTGTACAGTGAGTACAAAATGCATTACATTATCCTTCAAAACACAAAATTAATTCACCAAAAATTGGTAAATTGGTTAACATACAGTATATTGACAATAAATAACACAGATAAGGAAAGGAGCTGTTCTTCTTTGTGTGTCTTTATTATTGCCGCAAGAAACCACATTTTGGAAAAATGAATTTGACATAGCTGAGGAAATGCCCATTTGTAAGTTTCATCTCAACCTTTATGAAGTACACAGTATGTGGTCCCACTTCTTGCAAGATACAGACTGTGATTCAGTTACTTGTTTGCCAACTGAAAATAGGAGTAGTTTGGACTGTCTGAAACTGTCAGCACTTGCTGTTGTTCACAGGTGGGTGACGGGTGAGTGGGGATCCTGTTCTGTCACATGTGGCAAAGGTCTTCAGCAGAGGGAAGTGGTTTGTGTTTACCACCTACAGAACGGCTCGCTCATCCACACCCGGGACCTGTACTGCCAGGGAGGAAAGCCTCCCGTCCTGCAGGGCTGTGAGGGCCGACTCTGCCTCACGGTGTGGGAGGCTTCCGAGTGGTCAAAGGTACATACACGAGTCAGGGATCGAAAGAGTACTGGATCAGTACTTGTACTGCATATGATTATCAGTATATTTAAAAAAAAAAAAAAAAGACAATTTTATTGTTTGCCTTTGCATTCATCTAAATCTCAATTATGTATAATAACTGCCTTCTTGAATGTAGTATTATAGAGGTAACTAAAAAAGAGAATAAGAAGAGCTATGACACATTAACATACAGAACATGTACCATTATCTTAAATTGCAGTGTTTTTCTGAATTTTGAGTCTGAGGAACATTTCTTTAGGGAAACGCAGATATATTTTCCTGTAGCATTCAGGCAAATTCTTCTTATTTACACATTTTTTCACTGTTAAGAAAGCATGAAGTAGTATAGTAGTCAAAATAAAACATAAATTTCCCTGTTTTATTTTATTTCTTTTTCGTTTTCTGTCACTTTCTCCAGTGTTCTTCAAACTGCGGCCATGGTGTTCGAAGACGGGCAGTGTCCTGTACAAACCCTCAGGGTCTGTGTGATCCTCTGTCCCAGCCAACTCAAGAGGAATCCTGTGAAGATCACTCCAAATGTTATGAATGGAAAACCGGAGAGTGGTCCAAGGTACGACTGTCTCAAACCCTACGAATCATGTATAGTTACGACTTAATTAAAGAGGGGCCACTGACACACTTGGCTAGAAGATAAGGCTAACATTATGTACATGATTAATATTCAGTCCTATGGTCATTCCCCGTATTAATTCTTAGCAACATACTCAGCATTCACTCACCAAAAGACGATAGCACACCCTCTTGAAAAAGGAAAAAAACATCATCTTGCTTCATTTGTTTGCAGCAATCAGGCAGTGTATAATTTCCACTGTTTCCACTGTTTATCATTCTGTCAGTTAAAGTATGATAACACTGTACTCACCCAAGTAATTGCCGAAATGTGAGAATATGGAGATATCACACCCACAGTAAGAACCACAAGCAGTCACATGATCAGGGCCACCCTCCTTGGTTCTGTACAGCCCTGTCCTGTTATCTTAGATGGATGAGTTATCAGAGCACCTACAATAGATTGCCTCCAGAGGTGGGAGGTTGGCATGGATACAAAGGCTCTGTACTCCCTAGGCCACTCTCTCTGGGCAGCCAAAACGTTCTCCCATTTAGCTTTCTTTCTGTTTGCACCTTAGATAACACACTCCAATGTACATAATTGGAGTAGTGGTTAGAGAAGCAGCCTTGGGACCAAAGGGTCATATGTTCACTTCTCCCTGTGTCCACGGCTGAGGGGCCTTGAGCAAGCACTGCTCAGAGTGTACACACTACTGTGTGTGAACTAATGGATGGGTCAAATGCAGGAAAATAATTTCCCAATGTGGAATCAATACAGTTTAAACTAAATTAGTCTAATGAGTTTTCAATCAGTGATTTCTGCCATATTTCCGTACTTACATTTCCATGTTTGGTCAAAAATGTTATTCTATTTTATTTTAACTATTTATGTGTGTGGACCTCCTTTCAGCATATTTAGGATCATACAAGCTTGTGTCCTTCCCTTTAAGTTATTCCACCATTTTTTCAGTGTACTTTTCTAGTTTTATGGAAACTTAAGGGTCCTGCACAGTATCTTAGCGCAAGCACTCTTCTGGATCTTGGCCACTGTTGCCTTCTCCGTCCACTTCTTTTCCAGTTCTTCGTTCAGTCCTTGGTATTTCTCAAGCTTTTCATGTTCCTTCCTCCAGATGTTGGCATCACTCAGAATCTCTACTTCTGTTGCTGCCTACCACTACTACTGTATGTCTGGTTGGTTAGACCTTCTCCACCACCTTCGGACACGTCTCCATTTTTGACGTGAGGACTTCCAGCCCATACTTAGTGTACAGCCATAGGGGGCTAGATTTGGATCTTTGTGCATCATGGGGAGCTTGTTTTTCTTGGTATCACCGATGTCTTGTGCAATTGGCTTGAACTGAGCCTCCGGGGTTGTATTCCAAACCACACTGAGTTCTTGATGTTGAGGCTGTACAGCTTCAAGCATTCCAGGATCCATGTGTGAGTCGTAGCCTTTCTTCTAATCAGTTCAGGCAGTGCACAGGTTGTCTGTCTGGTCTTACTGTCTCAAGTGACTGCTCATCTGGTGTTCTTACCAAGTCCTTCTGGGTCCAGCTTTTCTGAAGGAATTCTGGAAGTAGCAGTGTTACACAAACAAGATCCATATTCTCACTGTTAAAGTATTGAAGCAATTCCTGGGTATTGAGGTGTCTTTGTACACTTTACACGGTACATGGATGTTTTGGGTACCCCAAGCCACCATATTACTTAATAGATTGGAGGGCATCAAACAACCCCTAACTACACAACACCCAAGCACTGGTCATTGATCTTAACTCAAAGCTCAAAATGGTTCCAGTGGTTGTCAACTGGCTGTGGATGAGCAGATTATCCCTTTCAAGGGAAGAAGTAAACCGAACCAAAACAAGCATAAGACCTAGAAGCTCTTCTGGACAATTGATTTCTACGTGTCCTTTGGCTCTTGTTAATGCCAGAGTTGTCACAATCACAATCTCTATGGTACAGCAGCCGGTGGGTCAAGAAGGTCATATCCAGGAAGTTTAACATCTGCCTGTTACAGTATACCTTTCAGTCATACATTGCTGAAGGTCTATACGCACATAGAGTCCGGAGCACTGAGGTAGTGTAGTCAGTACTACTTTATTTGTGAAATGTTTTGGCATTGAATATGCTCATATTTGTAAAAGAAATTACAGCATCTATTGCTTGTTTTTTTTTCTAAATGGATCTCGATGAATAAAGAAATTCCATACACGTTAATTGAGGTCCTTTTAGTATTTAACACACAGTACAATTTAATCAGCAGATTTAGACATGATTATCAGTCCCAGGTTCTTTGACTTCCAGGCTCCTACTGTCCATGACAGCCGTAGTTTCTGTTTGTTCTTTACTTCTCTCTTTTGATTGCTTCTTTGTCAGTGGGCAAATGGCTAAATTCATTTTAGAGTATAATGGTGCTTGGCAAATGAGTTGTAAGATGCCCTATGAGCTCCACTGCACTGCTGGCATCACAGTATTATTAACTTTTAATGATACTTCGGGATCTGAAAAGTTGTGTCTGGCAGTGTTGTTTCACTATGCAATGTTGCCAAGTAGGGCTTGAACAATTCTATGATTACTTCAGTGCATGGATCATGAATTATGAAAATTCACCAGTGTCAATTTGCTAATAGAGATAGTTGGATTGACTGATAGGGGCAATACTTAAATCCTGTCTGATAATATTAAGCGGTAAACAACTTTGAACTTTTCAAAAAGCTTAGACAGTGGTTATGAAAAAAACAAAAACAAAAAAAAATAACGTGTTGTAGAAAGCTCTACCTATAGTAACGAATTTGTAAATCTTCATCATTATGACTAGGATGTATGCAGCCAGCAGTCATAAAACATTTGATGCAACTGCAAAATATAATTGCACAATGGCAGTTAATGCAACAACACAATTTGTCCAGATTGAAACATAATGTGGCATATCATAAAAAAGGAAACAGAAAACAGTGTGCTTGATCACTTATTATTTTCATCCACTTTTTGTTTGTTTGTTGTTAATAGTTGATTCAAAGTGAGTTTAGAACAAACCTAAAATTACTCATTAGTTTGGTCGCAGTAAATGACCATAGGCAAAAATAATGCGTTCCTTCCTGGATGCCCTTGCGGCTCGTAATAAGAAACAGTATTTCCTGAATGAGGGGACGGTGTCACTTAATTAACTATAGAAGATTGAGGGTTTATGTGTCAAAGTGTATTAAAACTGAATTACATGCAAAATGAAAGAAGCAATTCACTTCATAACCAGAGGTTATGTTTTGTCCAATTCGACACAGATATGAATGTTAATTTAGATAGCAGGATGAGACAAATACCGTAGGCAAATTAGGCCACATAATAATCACGATAACAATGAAATTCAGATATTGATTGCATTTACACCTACATTCAATTGGACACAAATACAAACTGTAGGTTAATAATGGTTGGAGGTGGGGTATACATATCATGGAGCTGTGGTTGATTAATAAGCCACAAATTTTAAATAGTCCTTTTGCAGCTTAACAAATACAATAAAGCTAAAAAGTCTAATCCAGTTGATGTGTACAGTACTATGCCATTATTCAATATGAATAACATCCAGAGAACAAGGGGAGTAATTACCAGACTTGTTAAGTAAATGAAGCATTGTGTTTTTGTCTTTCTATGTTTGGAGGCAGGTTGGGGTTCAGCCTCAGCTGACTGCACCATTTAACAGCATTAATGAGGCTTGGGGACATGAGGCTTAGTTCCATTCACGCAGTGTCTGGCTCTGTCACTTCTGTTACTGCTCTGTGCCACATCTGTACGGCTAATTAATGTCTGAGGTCTGGAGCAGCATACAACTATACATCACTGTTCACTGTAAGCTTTGACACATGAGTACCTGTATTCAATACTCTGGTTGCTAGAGGCATGAATGACAACGTGGGTTGAGCACATTGTTTTCTCAACCCCTGATCTGACTCGTCTGAGCAGAGGCCCTGCAGACTTCACTAAACTCCACTTCATCTGTTACTGAAGTCCTCTGTTGACCTAAATTAGCATGCAGCAAAGAAATAGCAGCATTATGTTGTATTTATTGCTATATCTCCTGGAAGGGTTTCACAGTGGTTCACATGGTTATAGCTATGAAACTACAAGCAATGTCCCAGGTTAAACCTAATTATCGATATAGGACCCATCCAGCCTTAGTTTATTGGTATGGTATCCAGATAAAACAGTCCAAATCAAAATCCATTACATTTTTGCAGAACAGTACTCTGAGGTAGGGTTTTAACGTTGCTCTCCTTTACAATGTACAACGAACACTGCGAGAATATCACTGTGTATATGAATGCAGTGCTTCCTACAGCCATGCACAATGCAACTCACATAAAATTAAATATTTTTTATGATGCACAGTACAGTAATCAAAGAAGGAGCAGTAATAAGACAGCACTCCACAAAACCACATGGCTTCCCCACAAGGCACAAACTCATTTTATTTTTTAATTTGGTACTGGGAGTACTAACTGCTCCATGCACCTAATAAAAATGATTAAAGATACAGCAAACAATGTAATGCTCCAGCATACTGTGTAATGACATCTCTGCATAAAGAGTTGTGTGATAACAAACCATTTTGCAGGAAAATTATATCGTGCTTTCAACACCATTTTTAGTAGCAGCAAACCTGGTAAGCTACTTTTTATAATATGTTGTCTGCAGTAGAAATGCCAGAATGTGTAATCGTCACAAAGCCCTCAGAGCAGCACTGGACTGTGTGTCTGATTTAGTAGCCTCAGAACATAAACATGACATTTATAGTTGGAAGTTACAGTACATTTTTATATCGGTACATAATTTCTATGTCATTTGTATGGTAGCAGTCAGCCAGAGGACGATAAACATGGTAGCCATTAGACCATACTGCCTGTTTTCTGACTGGGAAAAGAGAAATAATACGAAGGTTAGGAGATCATTTATGCTTGTTTACACTCTGTACTTTCATTGGACTAGGTGACCTTCCATTTTTTACTACTTATTGCATAACAAGGTCAATTTTCAACTCTCTGTTTAAAATAGTCACTCTTGCATCTTGCCACTGTTTACCGAAATGGGTCTTTTAAATTCCACCTCTCCCATCCACTTGGGCATTTGTACCTTGTGGTAGATGTAGCCGTCCAAAGTTAAAAGAAAAAAGCCTATTAACACTGCTATCAATTCATAAAATGAATATCTTTCATTGGCTTTTTTCAGTGCTCGTCATCCTGTGGGAAGGGCCTGCAGTCACGAGTGGTCCAGTGCATGCACAAAGTGACTGGTCGTCATGGCAACGACTGCCCTGTGACTCAGAGACCACCAACGTACCGGCCCTGTCACCAAGGAACCTGCAATGAGAAAATTAATGTGAATACCATCACCTCCCCGAGGCTAGGTGAGAAACGCATCACAACTGCTACTTGGAGTTTTAAATGATCAAAACGCCTTTGCCTCATTTCACAAGAATACATATCATAGAGTATTCACTTAAAGCCTTGGAGAGCTAATGGGCCTACAAGATTTTACTGATGGGCCTTTTGGATGCTAATAAAACTACTGTTGTTGCTTTACCTCATTTAAGATTAACTTGTACAGTACAGTTTGTTTTTAAATGGTATGCACAGTGTTGAGTTGAAGAAAGTCTTCCGTATGGCATTCAATTGTTTAAAGTGTTCCATGAAACACAAACAAAATTAGGATCAGTGGGGACCTATTGTGCTCATTTCCAGCATTATATGGTAGGTTTGGGACTCCGCAATAGTAGCTTTACATGATTCACTCAGTTTCTGTCTTTTTACACAGCAGTTGTAGCCCACTATAGCAGGAATTACTTTGGCAAAATTGTCCACTAATGTTGGGTTGCTGAAATGCTTACCTCTTTACAGTGCAACATTTCTTCAGTTGCAAGATGTTTGAAGGTTTTTCTTCTTTTTGAACTATTCCTTGGTGAATTTGCTAGTGTCTTTCGGAAGGTCAACTTCTGGTCAAGCTTCTATGTTCAGACATCTAGTCTGAGATTATCTTCAAGCACTCTTTGATATGATCCAGAGAATCAAATTTGCACATCAAGTTTGTGCAATGTCTTCCTGATTGGAAACGCATGTAATCTGACACATTAACAGTTGAAAGAATTACCATAAGGGCCCCTTATTATATTCTGGGCTTCCTGAATTTTTGAAGAACTCATTTTGTATCCCAGGGCCAACTGTTGTTGACCTTCCCCAAAGTGGAATGATTTATGTCCAATCATTTGGGCTGGAGAGCAGCTGAGGAGGCAGCAAGGAGTGATTGAACCGGTAACCAGTCTGGTGGAGAATGGATTCTGGGAATGGGGCTTGAAAGTGGACATGCCGACAGGAGTTTAGAGCTGAATGTGACCAGTGGAGAGGATGAGCAAGACTGCAAAGGGGTTGAACAAAGGGTGGCTGATGATGAGAATGGCAGGCTGGCAGATGGCAGTTGAGGGCAGCAAGCTGGCTGGCGCGCAAGGGAGAATTTAAGGGACAGGGAAACGCAATTAGCACATGAATTAACTCATAGCTACCACTATGCTTGACCAATTGATCTACCCAAGACTGTTTTGTTATACTGTAAAACATGTGAGGCCGGAGGGCAAATACGCAGGATCATGACAGATGTGACAGATTAAATGTTTGCTTGGTCAACATTTCCAGTGGATGTACTTTATATAGTTTTACTATGGATTGACTTTAATCTGGGAACATGGGATCGGGAGTTTAAGAAGGAAACTCATCAACTCCTCTACCTTCCAACTCTGCTGGTAATCTGGTGGTCCTGCTGCACTTTCTGCTCAAGCCAGGAAGACTGGCTCAGTTCCACGTCTGCTCCTGCTGTCAGCACTCCTGTTCCACCCAGGCCTCGGTCTGCTGCTGCGTCAAACACAGTTGAACGATTTCTCACTCCTAGGGTTAATTAAATGCTGCTCAACGACACCGAGAAAAGTAGGCACTCAGTTGCTTAATTTTACTCTTTCTGGTTGACATTTTCCTCTCAGCTTCCTACTTGAATATAGTATTAATATATAAAGAATGTAGAGCATAGCATCTATGTTCTACATTCTATAGATTGATGACTTTTAATGGGGTCAAAATAGAGGTCGGGCTGAATTATCTTTCCAGATTATACTGCTCTGCCTTTCAGCGTAAAAGGAAAGGAATTACATATTCCAGTTTTAGATGTGAGACAGGTATTACAATCCATTGCTGGAGTTGGCCACAGGGTGTAGCCACAGGCAAAATAACTACAAATGAATTTAGTATATTCACTAAAACAAATGAGGTGAAGGCAACACAGTTTAACAATAAGTTATAATACTGTTAAATACAAAGAAAACAAGCGCAGTGAGGAAGGAGTTGCAATGCTACGTTGTGAGTAAGAACAAATGTTCTCGCCCACTTTGTCACACAATCGCAAAATACAGGAAGTGGTTTGTTTCAGAGGCACTTAACAAAGATGAACACTGTTGTTTAACACGTTTCATGAGGATTTGCTGCACATCACCTATCAACACTGACTCACTGTCTCTTTATCACCCCCAAAACCCTCCCCACCCTCCCCCAAACCACAGCTGCTTTGACCTACAAGTGTATGGGGGACCAGTGGACGGTGTACTGCCGTGTGATCAGAGAGAAGAACCTCTGTCAGGACATGAGGTGGTACCAGCGCTGCTGTGAAACCTGTAGGGACTTTTATGCCAAGAAAATACTGCACAAGAGCTAATGACCAAATGCACCTACTTTTCCTCCTTTGTAAATGTTTTTAATGTTGTTAAATGTTGTAAAGAAAACAAACTATTTCTAATATTGATGGAACTTTTTGTATTTAAAAGAGAAAATGGCAAGTACACCTGAGTGTACATTTGAGCTCATTAAGCTTCTAGTTTTGATGAAGACTTGAAAATTTCCAAGATTTCTTTTGCTGTACACCAAAACAAAAACCAAACAAAACATCTGTGGGGGAGCTTTATTGCACAAAATGATTGACTAATATGAGCTTGATTTTGAAATAGACTTCCATGGCAGGTCTATCAGACAAAATGGGATTATGAGTTAGCCAGAGCCCCCCACTCTCCTGTCACCCTTGATTATGCTTTCTTTTGTACCGTTTACTCCATTGTATTGTATTATAGGTAATTGTTGCAATTTCAAATAATTGATAAAAGTTGTGTATGTAAGAAAATGATAATGTATTAACTATACTGTAATAATGTTTGCGTACGATCAGGAGCCATGGTAAAATACTGTAGGATTACAGTGAATCAACTGAGCTAATGCTAACGACAGGAGACCCACTGGTACACAGACACCTGTTTGAGGTGCATGGATCGCAGAAAATGGCGCAAATGCTTGATGCCAGCAATATCACTTTCTGTATGATTTACCACTTTAACAGGTAAAATGGTGTTATGATGTTGTAGTTGATAGGCCTGTAAGGAACTGGGAGTCAGTATGAGCAGAGAGTCTTACGGTGGGAGCAGTAATCAGTAATACATGACTCCCTTCACTGGCTGTTTTGGTGTTTGTCATCCTGAACATGTGCAGAGTTTGACGGACTTAAATCATGCCGCGACAAGCGTGACATAGCCATGAGCATGAGCGTGCTTTTTATTTTCATCCAGAAAACGTGAGTTGGAGATGAATTTTACGAACAAGCTACTGTGCAGAAACAAATGTTCAGTTTGTCAAAATGATATAGAGAAATGACTGGATTTTTACAGCACTTAAGCATTTAATGTTGACACAAAACACTAACAGTTGAGCTAGTTAACACCAACACCAGCATGTCTCAAATCACATGCACTGGATACCTTCTTATACCTTCACATATGTTTGTAAGGCACAGGAGAAGGATGCTAAAATAAGTTCATATAAACTAAGTCCACAGAGCATACTGTGGACTAATAACATACCTTAAAATCTGATTGGGGTGTTTCTGCTTCTCTGCCTTTGTCTCTCTGCTCAGCTGAGCTGAGAAACCAGCTTGCTCTCACACTTTACATTGGTTCTCATATA
This sequence comes from Chelon labrosus, assembly GCF_963514085.1. NCBI lineage: Eukaryota > Metazoa > Chordata > Actinopteri > Mugiliformes > Mugilidae > Chelon > Chelon labrosus. Next base: position 28,640,141 of record NC_140339.1, on the reverse strand, counting down.
ATTCCATCTTCAGTTCACACTCCTACCAAGCTTAAGGACCACTGTCCTGGAGACACAGTGATCCTTACAGCACATATACTATTTACATATATATGTTTTTCCAGGATAAAGTAATGAGATTGCTATCAGACTGACCAGACCGCGTCTGGAGGTGGACAGACATTGTGGTCAGATATCAGGCATGTGTACCTTAAATGACATCTGTACAGTGTGACCAATTTACTTGAATAGCAACTTATCACTAGCTGTTAAGCTTATTTTTTAACCTCCAGTTAATGTTTCACCTAATCATAATGTCTTGTTGGCTGAGCCACCCGACCTTCATTTGGATAGGAAGATTTTACAGCTCTCTATTAGCCAACTAGCCGTAACAATGAGTTGCAGGAGTCGGCTCATTGCACCTGCAGTTACTTATTTGATTCTTCAAGATCTAATGCCAGTTGACCTTCTGTGCTTTTGTGACCAGGGTGTAACACAGGTCAGAACAAGCACTTGTCACAAATGCAACTTGGACACTGCTGTTCGTTGGGATTAATAAATTAAATCTACTTTTGAAAACATTTTAATGGCTGCTCTCACCAACGGCTGTCCTACTCCTGCTGTTCTAAGCTAGCTGTCAAAAAGCAATAGATAAATGCTTCCCAACATCTCACAACCAAAAGGCCAAACTGTCCCTGCTGTCAGACCAACTGCATCATGAACATAGCCAAATGTGATTATTTGTCAAACAATGAATAACTAATCAGTAATAATGATGTAAATCTGTCAGCCCTTTTATACAAAGTCATAGTGCGCACGCACATGCAACTGTATCTGTGTGTGTGTGAGTGTGTATGCGTGTGTGTTAAAAGCCTCATTGTTGAATGGTGCTATATTATGACATGTTTCACTATTGTGGAATTCATCTTATTGTCAGTAACGGCCTTTTTGTCATCGTAACAGTTATCTGTTCTGGTTTTTTGTAGAATTATTTAATAACATTGTCTGATGTAGTGAAATATTCTTAATTATTCCTGTACTGTACTTTTTTTAGTTGCACATACACCATGTTTGGTACATAAACTGCCACTATACGTATATATCTCATGGTGCTGATTTGGAGCTGAGTAAATAATCTGTTTTTACAGGGATTTAACCATTTGTCTGTTTGTGTTTTGTCACAGTATTTGTACAGTCATCCTTTTTGTGTCCATTCTCAAACCATCAAACCATTCTGAGCAAGAACATGAGTGATTGGATCAAATTCTGTTTTACATCTACTGTATATTGATCTTTGTTTATTTTTTAATAATGTGATTTTACAAGAACAAAACCCCTGTATGACCCTGTATGTGGATTTACCATTAAAGCAGAATGCAGACTGCTCTCCTCTTCCTGTCCTTTGCAGCACACTGGCATTCACTGTGCAATGACTTCCATATATTACACGTCTTTATTATAGCCATATTTCCTGTGAAGCATGTGTAAATAGTTAAAATCTTTCACATCCTTGCACATACCTGTAAACCTTAAAGCTTTCTGCTTTATGGGTTTGCTGCAAACAAAGTGTCTAATTAAGTGGCGAGGAGGTCGTACCTAAATACAGACACAAAGGCAGGCACGAACATGAAAAGAAAAAACTTTAAGAAAACTTCCAAAAATCTGGAGCAAAATGTGCTGCAGGGTAATCCAAAAAAAGTAAAGCAAAGACTCAGGATCAGGAACTGACACGTCACAGATGACTTGACAAGGGACAAAGAGACAGACAGCACTATATATACACACATGGGCTGAGGGGTTGACTAGACACTTGTGAAACTAATGAGGGAGGAACAGACAAGGAGAATCCGATCATGATCAGAAGGAAAACACAGATGGGAAGTGAAGCAGGATATGAAACACCAAGGAAGAGTTTACACAATAAAAACAGAGAACACAAGGAAAAACAAAAAAAGGTCATAGAAAATATTCAAAATGTGAATATCATAACATCTAAGACTGATTTATACATTCTATGTGCTGAAGGATATGTATCTTAGCCATACACTGTAATGGTCATTTGTCATCCATATTCACACACATACTGTAACAGGGACTGCCACTGAACAAACATTGCTTACTATATGTGGTATATATCTATACAATGTACCTTCATTCACAATGAATAATTACAGAATAAGATGAATAAATAATGGAAACTGACTTGCTTAACTTGGCTCAGTTATGTTTTAAAGACCGACTGGTAAAAGCTGTAAAGATAAGTAATGAGTAAAATTAATATTACCAGTAAGTTATACGCTTTAACTGTAGCTACCTTGTTGGGTATAGCTGTGATGGATAAGGGGACAAAAGAGTTCTTCCTTTCAGCCCTTGAGTTTAAAATAGCTTTACAATAAACCAGGGATTTAGTCGTGTGTATTTATCTCACAAAATGGGACTATAGCATTGATTATACAGCACATCCTTAGATTCTGTTCAATCATGTTATTAAATATGTGCTATAAAATATATGATATAAAAGAAGGGAAAGTTTTAAAAGAATATTTAAAGCCCGGTTCTCGCCATCTTTGTTTTTTTGGAACCAGTAGGAGACTGAATAGTTACTCATGAGGACACAGGTTACCATACACATCAGTTTTATATTAACTACCTAAGTTCCATCCACTAACACGGAGGGGGTGGGGCTTATGACCTATACTGCAGCCAGACACCAGGGGGAGCTCTACTTGCTTTGGCTTCACTTTAGAGGAGCTGTTCCACCATCCATCTGTATACAGTCTATGGTCGGTACCAGGAAACATTAGTATAGCAAATGCAAAGTTGTCAGCAAACGTCAGTGCTTGGTTAGCAAGGTAAATTCAAAATTCAGTACAGTTCAGTTTTATTTATATAGCATCAACAACAATCCAAATTATCTGAAGATGCCTAGTGCCTGAAATCCCCAGAGTAAACTCTAAGGTGACTGTGGCAAGGATGATGGCCTTTTGGTGTCCAAGTTAAGCAATTGAGTTAATTAAGGCAGGGCGATCCACGACATAGAGCTCTGTGGTGTGCTAAGACTCTGGCTACACAGAGTGCTCATAAAGTCACTGTAAAAGGAATAAACAAGAGTACAAGGGCCTAAAACTGTAGTTCTATTACAGGTGAGTTATCTGCTATTATGACTGAATATAAGAGGTGTCTTAAGCAGGTTGGAAAATGATGCATTCAGGTAAGAATGGAAAACTATAAGCCGTGAACACTGGGCAGGTTGATGAGGCCAGGACCACAGATGAGTAGTATGGAGCTCTGCAGATCAGAATCGCATACCTCCAGGCTGGAGACACTAATTAGAATGGCGACACTCATTAGAAGACAGATGGGGAGAGGGGCACACAGTTAATACCATGCTACACAGTGGTAGCACACTAATGCGTAGATAACGAGAGAGAAGAAATTAGAGGATATGTGCTCAGGGCATCATGGGAAGTCCAGCAGCCTAGGCCTATAGCAACATAACTAAGGGATGGTTCAAGGTCATCTGAGCCATTCCTAACTATAAGCTTTATCAAAAAGGAAAGTCTTAAACCCAACCTTAAACACCTTAAAAGTTGAGAGGGTGTCTGTCTCCTGAACCCAATCTGGGAGCTGGTTCCACAGAAGAGGGGCCTGCAACCTGAGAGTGAAGTGATCTGTTGGGATGATATGGTACAATGAGGTCTTTAAGATATGATGGAGCTAGGCCTTTAAGGACCTTGTATTTAAGAAGGAGGATTTTAAAACCTAATGTGAATTTTACAGGGAGTCAATGAGAAGAAGCTGACATTGGGGTAATATAATCTCTCTTGCTAATTATCACCAATGCTCTCCCTGCAGCATTTTGAATCAATTGGCTTTTTAAAGAGCTATTTGAATAATCTGACAGTAATGAATTACAGTAATCCAGGTGTGCAGGTGAAAACAGTCCTGGCTACTTGCTTGATATACGATTTAAAGGACATATCCCGGTCAAATATAACACCAAGGTTTCTCACAGTAGTACTGGAGGCAAAGGTAATGCCATCCAGAGAAGTGATTACTGTAGATAGTGAATCTCTGATCTGATGACTATTATTACTATCTATTTGAAGTAGAAAGTTAAAGGTCATCCAACCCTTAATGTTTTTAAAGCATACTGGGCGTTTAACTTGCAGATCATCTGGTTTTCGTAAAAAAACAAAACAAAAAAAAACTAAACTATGAGGCTAACATTGACAGTTGTGTTTCACTATATTGCATGGTAAAGCTAAATGAAAGCAAATTTGATGCAGACATAGTACAAAGCATTCACACAAGCCTATTGCACCACCAGCTAACAGCCCACATGTTAATCTGTACAGCCAAAGGTCAAAGAGGTTTTTATTGCCATTTCAACCATGTGTAGCAGGTGCCATGGAGGGGCCAGGGGCCATGGAGCTATATGAACACATAGGACTAAGTACAATACAAGGGACTGAGCATAAAGGTTTGTGCAAGCTTATACAGACAGTACCAAACAGTGGAAACAGTGCAGACAGTGTAGACAAACAGTGCCAACAGTGCAAGAATGAGAAACAGTGCAATTAATAACACTACAATACAGACAGTGCAAAACACTTGGGAGACAAAAAGACATTACACAGAACAGAGAGCAGCGCCAACTAATGAGCAGAGTAAGAGTATGAGTTCGAGTGGCTGGAAACATTTGACTCATTAGCAGCATAGTGTCTGCAAAGGATACGAAGATGTGTAGAAGGGCTGACAGGTTTGTATATAGGTTATGATATTATTGTGGTTGTGGGTGAGTGTGTCTATTTGTGTATTTTTAGTCCAGTTTCAGCGAGTTCAAGGCTCTGATGGCTTGAGGGAAGAAACTATTACACAGTCTGGTTGTGTGGGTCCAAATTCTCCGGTACCTTTTTCCAGATGGAGGGAGGTTGAAGAGTGTGTGTGAGCGATGTGTGGCTTTCCTCACTATCCGCTGCAGGGTCTTGTGATCCGAGATGCTGGAGTTCCCAAACCAGACAGTGATGCAGCTGCTCAGGATGCTCTCTATGGTCCCTCTCAGCTTCATCTGAAAGTAGAGACACTGCTGGGCTTTCTTGGTGATGGGGCTTGGTGTTGAGGGACCAGGTGAAGTTCTACGGAGGATCCATTGAGAATCAGTGGAGAGTGGTGACTCTGTGCTCTCCTGAAGTCAACAACCACCCCCTTGTTTCTGTCAACGTTCAGAGACAGGCTGTTGGCTCTGCACCAGTCAGTAAGATGTTGCACCTCCACTCTGTATGCTGACTCATTGTTCCTGCTGATGAGACCCACCACAGTCGTGTCATCATTCATTGCTGCACAGTCGTGAGCTCAACAGGATGAACAACAGAGGACTGAGCACACAGCCCTGAGGGACCCCAGTGATCAGTGTGGTGGTGTTGGAGATGCTGTTCCTGATCTGGACTGACTGAAGAGTCCAGTCAAGAAGTCCAGGATCCAGTTGCTGAGGAAGGTGTTCACATTCAGCAGGCTCAGTTTTCCAGTGAGGTGTTGAGAAATGGTATTGTTGAATGCTGAGTAGAAGTCTATGAACAGCATTCTTAGTGTGTTCTTAGGTTTCGAGGATGTTTTTCTCCCCTTTATGTGCTAACTTACAAACAATAGTGCACCGTTCATAGTACACAAATGCTTTCTGATCACCTAAATATGGCGCACACACTACTTTTTCTGAGAAATGTAATCGTCTGAACATTTATTCTTTGTTTTTATTTAAGAATCAACGTTTGCAAACATTCAATACTATTGGTTTCATGTTTCTTCGTTATTCATTTGTGAATGTATGAAAAACAGGTTTTGTATGCGTCTTGTGATTTATTTATTTATTTTTTTAATCTAACAGCTCATTACAAGCCTGTCAACATTGAGCATTTGAAAAGATTGCTTATTTTTTCATTGGCCAAAGACCGTCTTCCATCAGGATACGCTGTTGTGTTGTGCTGTGTGGTTTCTTTGCATGAATGTTTTGGCTGAGGTTCTAACTGCTATCATCTCCGTGCTATCTGTTCCTCATTAGGCAAACTGCCCTGTGGCTAGTCTCCATACCACATTCCATTCCTTTTATTGTAATGTCTCTCTTTGTCTGCACACACATCACATCTCCTCTTCCATCGGGGCCTGAGCTTGCTAGTAGTCTACAGTGTGAGACTAATAGCTCTCTATGGCTGTGATTTATGCAATTGTGTATTTATTTTATGTTTCACATATGCAACTCTGACTGTGGATGCAAAACGGTCTCTTTGTTGCAAATTGATGTGATCTGTGGTTAATGTGTAGAGAGTTTTTTGGAGAAATGATTTGTTGTTATGTCAGGGGAAATTAATAAAACTTTATGTTTATACAAGTTAATTCTCCTCTCCCAGAATTTTGGAACACATCAAACAGTTTCAGTTAAATTAGGCCTATAAATGAACACAGATAGAAACTAAAGCAAACAGTTTAAGGAACCAAGGCCTTTATTCATTGACCATCATTTCCCTCTCTCCTCTCTGGCATCTGTCTTCTGACAGGCCCATACGAGATTAGACTGAGGTGCCTTTTCTTCCTCAGGAATAATTTGTTATGACAAATGGCCATGAGATACACGCCTGTGGCCAATAAACACTACTCTAAAAGATATCCTCCCTGTGAGTCACCTGAAGGTTTGCTGCTGCCTTGTCTTCTACTGGATCTATTAGATCCCATTAGATATAAAATGTGTTTCTTTATGAGCTGTGATATGTGTTATTTCTGTGAACTGCATTCCATTACACAACACAGAGAGTGATTTGGGTGGACATTTAGGGATTTTGGGTTGATATTGGAAACTAGGACTTAAACAAGGAAGGAATCTTGAAGCTCAAAACTCTGGAGCTTGAGTAACAGCTGAGGTTATCTGTAGGGCAAGAAAACTGACTGACACTGAGCCCGACTGAGTAATAGACCTGTCTCCGTGTCATCAGTGAGTGTGTGTATCTGTGAGTGCGTGAGTGTGTGCACACGCACTTGACAGAAGGGGAGATAGGAAGGGAGATGTTATGATAGCACAAGCTCGATTAATGAATATTTGTTTTTCCTCCTGCAGAAAATTGGTGTGCTGTGTTGTCTTCTAGAGCTGCTTTAACTGGGGAGGACAATTAATCATTCCAGCCAAATGGTGCAGGAAAGAATCATGAGTACTATCACAGGGTGAGCTCACTCCCCAGATGGCACCGTCTCACAAAATGTGTGTGCGTTGTCAGCCATGCTTGTGTCAACATGCATCAGTGTGTGTCTTTGTGCAAGATGTAAGGAGCAAGGGGAATGCTTCCTCTCCGTTTCAAAGGAGTGAAGGAGTGTTAATTATCACATTTTCACCAGTTTGTTCACCTCTATCTTTTTAATATCACTGACCACATAATTCAATTGGACTGCAATTGCTTTGCCCTCTTGTGGTCATTTTTAAAAATGCAGCAAATAAAAAAAAAAGTGATGCGCTGCTGTGCAAAAACTGCAATCAAAAGATGGAGCCAATTTGGCATATATGCCTTTAGAATTACATTTCCTTATACTAGCATTCCTTACAATTTATGTTTAAACGTCAACCATTGTTTAATATTTTGTCAAGTTAAATTGGAAGGATTACAATTACCTACTTTGACAAAGTGGAAACGAGTTTATCACGAATAAGAACAAGTAAAGTCAAGTTTGACAAAAAAATAATAAATAAAAATCTCACATCAAGGCCTGCTTACTTGCGCCGTGGTGGCCATAAAGAAAAAAAGTGGACCTCAAACAGCTTTTTACCAAGATCAACATTAACCCACACATTTCTTTCAAATACATTGTTGACAGAGCTTTGTATTCTCATTCCATGTGGTAAAGATGGTTTATGTGCTTACTGAGGTCAGTGTGGCTGTGTTTACTCTTTTTAATTATACATCAAGGAACAGTCTCCTTAAAACAGCTGATCAGCTAAATTCATGTTCCTTTCAATCTCCCAATTCCCACACCCCCAGCCCGCTCCCTGTGGTGAATCAGCACATTTCTGTCTGGAGACACAGACAAAAACGCGTTATTGCTTTGCGAGCAGCTCCAAGCGTGTTCAATGTGACCTTCAAACCTTCAACAGAACACACAGCTTTTGCTTCTTCGCTTCTTCGTGACCAGAGGCTGAGGACAGATGTTTCTCTATAAAAGGACTTTTGAGAGCATACTTCAAAGTAGACTGTTTCCATGTATTTTTTTTTTTCACTGAGGGCTGCACATTGCTTCGAAATGTCAGAGATGGAGAAGCAAGGAACTGTTAAGTGCAGAGATGCATGTCTCTTGTGCATAGTATTTGTCTGAAAGGGTGTCTATCTTTACAATTTTTTCAGCACTTCTGTAACAAAGTACAGCAGAAAGCCCTGTCACCATGATCCAGATTAGCAGATAGTGAATAAATGAATGAATGAATGGATATTTTTTTAAATTTGTTAGGTAATACGGAATAAGCACATACTCTTTCTTTTGTGCACTCTGTGAAGAACACAGTTGTGTTCAGGAACTGTGAGATGCCATGATACAAAGCATTTGACAGCCTTTGGTGCTGTAAGTTATTGTGTGTGCCACACCTTCCTCTCGATCAATATCCCTGTGAGACGGGGCATAATTAGAGACGTGTGTGTGTGTGTGTGTGTGTGTGTGTGTGTGAACAGCATATGAGGGAAAATTTGTGAGGTGTCATGCCTCCTGTGCAGAAAGAACACAGAGAAGGAATGCTGTTCATCAGCCTGATAGAGGTTTGGTCAGCAGTTTGTGGCAGGCTGGCAGTTATACTGAGGCGTCTATGCTGATTGTGTCTTTACTCACTGATGGCCTGATGGCTCTTCCCTGCATTTTCATTCCATCAGTGTTACTGCTTCATCTTCAGTTCCATCAACACCAGAGTCACATTTAAAGACATGTCGAAAATATTTGCAACATTACCACTGGAAGAGTTCAGCTTGCAGTTCCGCCTGGGAGGGTGAATTAATTTGAGAGAGCGACTCCGTGTGAATCTGTATATGTTGGCATTCATTCAGCACGACAGGAGACCAAGAATCCATCTGGCAAGTTTAACGTCCTATCTTTGGCTGCCATTACAGTACATCTACATGCACCATGATGTCTAGCAAGAACATAGATACATATGCATACAGGCATGAAAATATACACTAGTTCATACATGTGTACTATACAGAAATACACACATGCAGATACTGTATACACATCAGCAGTGTATCTCCCACCAAAAAAAATAAAAACCTGACAGCTAACCCCTATGATAATTTGTCATTAGCTTGTCATTGCAAGGTATTTTGCAACATACAGGCAATGCAACACACAGCACATTACTTGCAGCCAAGCATAATAGGTAATTATGCTTGGTGGCAAGCCCATGTAGCACACATTCACAGTCAACCAAACCAAGAGAGAGAAAGAATGCTGTAGGTCATGGGCTTTGACTCTCTTGTTTTTATCTCAGATATGTCTTTTTAATGAGACTTTGCAGATAGTTTTTAGTATACTGACATAGATAACCACTGTTGACAAGGAAGGCACCAACAGCAGAAGACCTCTCTAGGTTCCAGTCTTGTCAACCAAGAACAGAATTTTGAAGCTGTAGGGCTAGGGTTAGATTTAGGTTAGGTAGTAGATATCCTCCCAAAAACGGCAGATGGCCAACAGCCTAAATGACTACAGACTCTACACCGATCAGGCATAACATTATTACCACCTTCATAATATTGTGTAGGTCTCCCTTGGGCCTCCAAAACAGTGTTGTTAGGGGACCTTTGGGTCCGATGGGTTGAGGGGAGGGGCCTCTGTGGATCATCCCACAGATACTTGATCAGTTTGGGATCTAGTGAATTTGGAGGCCAGGTCAACACCTTGTGCTGTTGGGGTGAGGGTGCCTGGTCTTGTCTAGGTGAGTGGTACATGTCTAAGTAACATCCACATGAATGCCAGGTCCAAAAGTTTCCCAGCAGAACACTGAATTGTGACAAGATGGTCAATGTTTGGAACACCTAGAGGAAATTTCGTCAGAATTGGCTTGGACAGTCTTCCATCAGAATAGGATTAGAATTTGGTCGTCTGTGTCAAGGTCACTGTGATCATCTGTACTATTGTGGGTACCGCGTTACAAAGTAACGCATTAGAGTACTCTAATTACTTTTTTTCGTGTAACGTAACGGGTTAGTTTTGTGAGTTAAGCAATCAGTAACTTCGTTATTTTTTTAAAAAAGTAATCCGTTGCTTTAAGAATTTCTCCGGATAAGGAAAGAAAAATTCCGACTGCAGTCTGCTTTTTGTCAGACAGTACTGTGCACCTGTGGATGTGTCAGCGGAGGCGCAGCGCTGTGATGATGCGTCTGTGCCCTGCTGACCTATGTTACCTGCGTGTGTGTGTGTGTGTGTGTGTGTGTGTGTGTGTGTGTGTGTGAGTGTTTTCGAACCGCCGGCAAGATGGCAGAGAGGACAGCTTTTGAATCGTGGAAGTACACACATTATTTTCCAGCGAAAAGGACAAGAACAACATTACGGTAAAATGCACACTGTCTGCTACCTGTTCACCTCAGATTGTGTTTACTTAAGCGCACTTAAATGCACTTTCATAACTGCATTCGGGTTAAAAAAATAAAAAATTCAGGAGTTACCTAATCTTGTTTGGTGCTCATATATAGGCTACCTGGGCTGGGTAGGTATATATGAGTACCAAACAAGATTAGGAAACTCCTGAATTTTGATCATATGTTCTGACTGATCAAAATAATAATAATAATAATAATAATAATAATTAATAAAACGCTATGTGGCATATTGCTGACTGTCTTTCCTGTTATTGTTATCCTGCAGAGTTAATTTGGTTGGATGACTGACATTATTCATTGTCAGGACTTCTCGGTGCATTTAAAGGAGGCTGTGTGTCTGTGTCAGTTAAGTTGCAGCATGTGCGAGGCGATGCAAACGGCTTTTAATTTTTGGTAACGCATGAGCACTCTGACGCGTTAATTTTATTCATAGGTGATGCTGTAACGTAACATATTACTTTTAATTGATGGTAACGTTGTAACCTAATTAACTACTTTCCAAAGTACCTAACACTGATCATCTGTCACATTGATGAGGCGATCTGCCTGGAGGTGTGGCCGCGTGCGTGCTGCTGCGTGCGCGCGTGCTGCTCTGGCGCACCTCAGCAGGTGAGTGAAATTAGACTAATCAGCAGCACGCGTAAAAACCGCAGCGTTTGACTGGGTGCAAGGCCGCGGAGGACAGCAGAAACAAAGCTAAAGAAGCGCTTCACAAATTAATCAAAGCATGGGTTGAGGACTGAAATCAAAAGGATTACCGGTAAGCTCCCGTCTCTTCACTGGACTCTAAAATGTGATCTCTGGCTGTGTTGTGGTCTGTGTATTGGAGTAAATTAACTGTACTGTCTGTTGTTGATGGGAGAGATTAACATTGTTTGTTTATACGGTAAAGTTCAGTTTAAAGGTAGCAGTTGTCGTTGCAGTTGGCTTATTTAGATATTAAACTGTCAAGAGTTTGTGCTTATTTCTTTCTTTGGGTTACCTACCTTATTTACCATAAAATATTTGTTTAAATTGTAAATCAAATTGTGGCCCAATTAGGTTGCTTAAAAAGAAAATAGTAGATGAAGTGTTTGAATGGTGTTAGTTAAAACATAGCAAACTTTTGCTTCATTAAAATGCTTAATTCGTGTATATAAAAAAAAGGGTATTTCTGTTCAAAAACGGCTGTTAAAATCTACAGTAAAATCGGTTTAAAATGCTTGATTTCATTTAAGTTGAATGAGTATTTAGTTAAAATTGTCACGTCTAAAATCTGTATAATTTAGGTTAAAAACAAAAGGGAAAAACAGGTTAATTTAAAAGTAAACGGTTTAGTTTCTGTTTATTCAATTCCTAATTTACACAGTACTTACCTGGGTTGATATTTAGTGAGATAATGGTTGATGTGTGTTTAAAATATACTTGTGTTTAACCTAATTGAATGCACTTACCTGAATATGTGTTTAAATGTACTTACCTTGGTTGATGGAAAATGCAGAATTTTATTTACATTTGTTTTATTCTTGTGTTTAAAGGTTTTTCACCTTCCTTGTTTATTGGTCAAATAAACTGAAGATTGAGTGAAATTCTGAGTCTGGTCAAGTCCTTCCTTTTTCAAGTTTGGGAAGCCATGACGCTGTAAACAAACTTGACAGTGAAAAACCAAGCCTGAGAGCGGTGACCAGAAGACTCCACTCACAGCCACAACTGATAGGGAGGACTCTCCACCTGGGGGCCTGGAGGATAAAGCCTGCTGTCCGTCAACCAAGGAGAACAAAATGGCTGAGTCAAAGTCACTCGATGAACTGAAAGTAGAAAGGACCACAGTTAAGAGACTTTTCTCCCGTCTTGCCAATAGCATTACGAGGACCCACATGGATATGTCTATGGAGGAGTTGAAGGAGATCTTCAAGAAGCTTACACTAGAGGGCTCCAGAGTCATGGAGGCAAAGGAAGAAATGGAGGCCGCTTACATGGCAGAGTGCAACGCAGCTATTACAGAGGAGCTGAGCGACCTACAGAGAACCGACATAGAGAAGACGGGGAAAGAATGTGAGCAAAAGACTAAAGCAGTTAAACTCCTAATCTGAGAGACACTCTGAGCCACATATGAAGAAAAAGAACTGTCCCTGGCTCTACAAGTTACAGAGGCTGAGTGCAGGAACGTCTCCTCCACTCAGCCAGAAACCACTCTGGAGGCATATGAGCTGATCCACCTAGAAAATTTGGTGCACAAGGCAAAAGAGGGGCACCAGAACTGGAAAAAGACTGGTGCAAAAAGACTTTGATTACCGTGTACGAGAGCTCGGGGTGCACTCCACCAGTCAGAAGCGGCCATCCGAGAAGAATCATAGAGCTCATCCCAACTGTGGAAAAGGCCCTCTATGATTAAAATGAACTAGACAATGTAGACGCCATCGAGGGCAAGCTCTCAGAGACTCTGAAGAAAGACTTGAGTGTCGCTGCTGACGAGGGAAACACTGTTAACCACCAGAACCGCTTCGACAAGCTCATCACGTTCCTGAAGTCACAAGAATCCATATATGAACAACTAGATCAACTGAGGGACGTTGTCGAACCCGCCAAGGAGAAAACCAAGTTTCTAAAGTATGACAGAACAAAGACAACCAAGTCCAGCAGTGAAGCAATAGGCTGCATCATTTGCGGTGACCCAGAGCACAGAAAGAAACTGTATTTCTGAAGAAGGTTTAGGACCAACTTGAAGCCATTGGAGAAGAGGGACGCAACACAACAGCTTGGTGCCTGCAAGAGATGCTTCGAAGTCCACAACGGCGACTACTGCAGAAAAACCACCTATCTGTGTGGGAATCCAGAGTGCAAAGACCAACACCACTATTTTCTCTGTCCAGTTGCCAGACCCAAAGAACAGTCCGATCAGGTCCAGTGAGAGCTGAGGGCAAAAGATACACCGAAGCTCAAGAAGAGTTCCTCTCCAAACTTTCACCTGAGCTGGCGCAGCAGTGTCGACACGCCTTCTGCAATGTCACATCCAGGACATACAACTCCACTGCAGAGAGAGGCGTTCTGGAGGAAAACGGCTTAAACGAGTACCCAGTAATCCTGATGCTCCTTGAATCGGGACCCTCATTGACCTGGCATCAGACATAAACTATGTAACACACAGAGCTGCAAGCAAGTTGAACCTTAGAAGTGAAGACGTGACACTGGTGGTTCACAGGGTTGGAGGGATGAAGGTGTCTGTCGCAACTAAGCACTACCTCTTCAAGATACGTATCAACACTCCAAGAGGGACTCTCAAGTCACATCAACTGATCTGCTATGGACTTGATAAAATTGCAGAAGTTCACAGACATGTTCCAGCCGTCATGTTACAGAAGATCTTCCCAGGTGTTCCCCTCAAAGACCTCGCAAGACCCAGAGACATACAAATCCTGATCAGCCACAAAGATGCTCTGGGACGGCACGCACCCAGACCTCTTCGAAGAAGTCACCTTAATGGCCCATACGTCAAAGACACACTTCGCAAGATACATGAGAACTGCAGCAGCCAAGAACAGCGAACTCGCCTGTAAAGATCCAGTCTAATGCCAGTTTCCTGACCATCCCCACGCCCAGTCCAAAACAGCCACTAGCAGCAGAGACTTTCTGAAGTGGTGGAAGTGGGAAAGCATTGAAGCTGCTTGTGAGCTGAGCTGTGGAGGATATCGCTACGGGAATTGCCAACCCAGGGAGAAAGAAATGACACTGGCTGAAGAAAGAGAGATGGAGATGGTGAAAAATGGCTCGATGTATGTGAACGGAGACCACCACAGCCTTGAACCACACTGGCATGCCAAGTATCCATGGACAGAAGATCCAGCATCTATACCCAACAACAAGAGAGTGGTTGAAGCCACATTCCACAGAACAGCTGGTGAAGGAACCAGAGTGGAAGATGGCCTACGCTTCACAAGTCCATGAAATGGTTAATCGCAAAGCTGCAGTGAAGCTGTCAAAAGAAGTTCTGCACAGCTGGACCAGGCCAGTGTGGTACATAAGTCACCCGATCGCACCAAATTCATACTCGGTCTCCACCCCAGTGAGGCTAGCCAGAAGTACAGAGGCCTGAGCTTGAACAACATACTGATCAAAGGTCCTGACGTCCTGAACCCGATCCGAGCTGGTGTCTTTGCTGCCCTTGGTGACATCTGCAAGATGTACAACTCTGTCTGGTTGGAGGACAGAGAGGTCCACCTGCACAGGTTCCTGTGGCGCAACACTGAAAATGCTGAAAAGAAGATTTCGTCATAACGAGAGTCAACATCGGAGACAAACCTGGTGGTTGCATAGCCCCAGTCGCCATGCGAGAGACTTCCAACTTGCCTCTATTCAGCCACTTCAAAGAAATGTGTACTGGAGGAAGACGTATATGTCGATGATATCCTGACCTCTCACAACAACCTCAACCACTTGAAACTCCTCGCGTCCAACATCGAGTAGATCCTCAAAGCTGAAGGATTCTTCATGAAGCCCTGGGTCTACTCCAATCAAAGTGGGAGCAAAGGGCAGAGAGATGAGAAGATGGAGTTAAAGACCATGATCCTGCCTGAGCTCACTGAAGAGGATAACAGCCCTCGGCCTCGGTTACATCACTGAAGATGACAAGCTACATGTTATGGTTGCAGTGAACTTCTCCAAGAAGAAGAGAAAAATGCACCTTGGTCAGGACTTACTTAGAGAAGAAGTAAGAGGACAAACCCCAGATCCACTCACCAGAAGAGAACTGTTAAGCCAAGTCTCTGGTCTCTATGATCCACTTGGCCTGATGGCTCCTGCAAAACAGAAGCAGCCATTCTGGTCTGAAGAGCTTTTCAAGAAGCAAAAGTAATGTACTGCATAGAAGACACCTGGGATGCCGCCTTGTCCAAAGAACTCAGAAGCTGCCATAAAGCTCCTCGAAGAGTATGCTGACCTGAGCCAACTCAGGTTCACCAGACCCCTGACACTGCCAGATCCATGTCTAAGACCAAGTGGCATTGCCTTATCTGACGGCAGTGAGCATGCATACAGCGCTGTGCTGTACCTACGCTGGAACTGCAGCCATGGTGTCGTTGTGAGGCTAGTCGAGTCTAAAGCCAAGCTGACCCCTCTCGACCACAAGGATGATCCAGAGCAGCACCAATGTCTGAGATTGGTGGTGGACAGTGAACTTTGCAGATATCAACACCAGAGGGGCCAGTCCCAATGACCTAACTGAGGAATCCGAGTGGCAGTTGGGTCCAAAGTTTCTTCGACTTCCTGAGTGGCCGAAGAAATCAGCCAAAGACGTCGCTGCACAAGCAAGAGACAATATCACAAAATACAGAAGAAAACATTTGTCGCAGCACTCACCCAAAGTCATCAGAAAGATCCAATCAGAGTCCAGAAGACAGAGCCCAAGTTAAGTAGACCACCTGCAGCAGCGGCAGTCCAAAAGCTATTGGATGAAAGACGCTTCAGCAATCTAAGACGGCTGGTTGGGACGATAGCATGGACTTGGAAAGCAGCAAAGAAAAGTGGGAGGCAGTACCTTCATCTGGTGTCATCACGATCAAAGAAAGAGAAGATGTGTTCCGAGACCTATGCCTGGCAGCACAAGAGGGTGTACACTTTCCGAACAGAACAATTGACAGACTGGTTGTCTACAAAGCTTAAACAGGTGGACTCCTGATGGGTGGTGGCAGGATCCAGACCTTCAGAGAGGACCACAAAGCTGTTCCCCTGCTACCTTTCCAGGCCTGGATCTCCACCCTCCTAGCCCGAGAAGCACACAGTGAGGGACATGATGGGGTGGCAGGAAATTTGCTGCGGATCCGAAGGAAAGCATGGGTCATCAAAGGAAGGATTATTACCCAAAAAGTCGTTGACAAGTGTCGTTTGCAAGAAGGCAAAAGCTAAAACCTGTCAGCAAAAAATGGGGAAACTTGCCTGAAGAGAGGTCGAGTCTGGGGCGTGCTCTTCTGCTGTATGTCAAACCGAGCCATCTATGTCGAACTGGCAAAAACTCTAACAACAGAGAGCTTTCTACTTGCTTACCAGTGATTCAGTTCTTTCCAAGGCCATCCCCAGAAGATCTGGTCCGATCTGGGTGCGAACTTTATCGAAGCAAAACCTGTCCTGGATGAGATGTACACTTACCTGAGTCAACAAAGCAAAGAGTCACTTGAAGAATATGTTGCGAAAAATGGGACCTACTGGACATGGAAAATCCTTCCATCTGACTCACCTCCCCGAAATGGTGCCGCCGAAGCTGCTGTCAAGGTCACCAAAAGAGCTCTCCAAAGTCTTGGTAGAGGAGAAGGCCTTACCTTCAGCAAATTCTTGACGGTGCTCAAGCTAGCTGCCAATCTTGCCAACGAAAGACCTATCGACGCTATTCCAGAGCCGTGAAGACCGCATCCAATACATCACTCCAAACACCCTGTTGCTTGGCCAAGCCACACATAACCATTCATCTTCTCCTCTTTCCTCCTCTGTCTACTGCTGATGGCCACATTACTGCTTTATTGTGGAATTTACTGCCCAGTATTTTTTCACTTGTTGGTTACCAAGCATTATTGTCAGGTGTGAATAAAACATGACCTCAAATCCATTCCACTCTCTCCACTGAGTGCTTGAACAGCTCAGCCAAGCTCAGTGGGAGAGGAAAGTGAGCACAGAGGCAAAAATCACCACACAGAACTTTATTTTAAGTAATGTTATCAGACCACAGCATGACCAGGAGTGAAGGGTTCTTCATGGGCTACCAAAGGGTTAGACAGCTGTCACACAGACCTCATTGCCTGCTGCCAGATATTACAATGATATGTCAACACGGCTACCATATTGCTCTCCGTAAGCTGTGCCTTGCAACACACGTCTTTCAGGAAAGGAGGTCTATACACAAAGGCCATTTACAGATTTTCCAACTAGTTTGTAACAAATGCAACCAATGATGCTTTTTTTTTTTTTTAATGCTTTTTTTTTTTTTTTGTTCTCTGAAAGGCGTCGTTTCGGGCTGATGTCAAAATGTCCCACTCATGTCTTTAACTCAGGAGATTAAGTGTTCTACTCTTATCTGTCCAGTCACTAAACACCAGACATTTATTCTGTCGCATTTAGCTAGATTCCATAATACATTCATGGACCTCATGTATTACAACACTCATTATTTTTTGTGTGTTCGTTTTTTGCAAACATGTACTTTGTACATATAAGAGGAAGCAAAGAATGTGTATTTCTGAAAAATTATAAATGGATTGAGCAGTAAAAATAACAGAGAGAGATGAGAAACAGGACAGACTGTCAGCTTGATTAATTTTTTTCTTTTTCTTTGGCCTCTCAGAAACATTCAGATCTTTTCATTAAAAAAGTAAGATAAAACGTGCACTGTGCTTTAAGGCACAGGCACCAGCAGCCGCTTAAACATTAAAATGTTCATTAACATTAATACCAGAGCTGATCTGCTCCATATTAATCCTTAGGATAAAGAAACGGGGAAGAAAAGGAAGAGCAGGTGGTGTATTCATAGCAGAATGTGTGATACACAGTAATTTCACAGTCTTCTCCAGAAGGCTCGAACAAGTTCATTGTCTGTCTGTCTGTCTGTCTTTGAAGTGATCATCTTATGAGACATCCACGCTCTGATCTCATAATAATTATATGGATATCACATATACATAAAGGTAAATATCAAAAGCATAGTATGATGAGAGACCTTAAAGGAATATATATTTGACTGGGCACTTGAAAATACACAGTGCTCTGTAAATTCAAATTCATGAAACTGTGGGTATGCCATGCACAGGCCTGGTTTGCTGGGAGCATTCATCAAGTTTTAATGCATAAAATCTACACATCATGTTGGATGTCGGCGTGTGTGTGTGTGTCTCTGTGTGATAAGGGCTAGAAGATGGATTACACTGGTGTTTGACACTTAGCTAAAGGTGTGACAAGATGGATCTTCACTAAAATATTTATTTTAATTATTAATAGGGTTAAGGCTACTTGGCGACATATATCACATTAAAATATCTGCAGTTATTACACACTAACTATATTTTAATGAGTGTACAGAGTTGTCATTATTGTTTGCATGCCTGTGACTGTTGCATACTAAATGCCAGTTGCCCAGCTTCATTGCAGTTACTATTTCATGACCAGGCCCCATTAAAAATTAATTCGGTCATTTTCTTCCTTCCCTGATGATAATATCTATAGTTCTTCAAAGAATAACCACAGATGACGAATGTTATATCCATTCACTGAAATAAAACATGAACAATTAGGAAATGTATCATGTCTTTCATGTGTTTTGTAATTTTAACTCCTGTTCTCTGTTGACCATTAAATCTGCCTCAGAACTCATTAACACAACCCATCAGTGAACAGAGGAAAGCACACATGCAGGTTTGCAAAATAAATGTGTGTGTATTCTGACTGTCACTAAACATGGAGTTTTAAGATAAGACTGGTTGTACAGCATCACAGCAGCAGGAAGGAAGGACCTGTGGTAACACTCCTTTACACAGCGCTGGTGAAGCAGTCGGCTGATGGAGGCGCTGCCCAGTGCTGTTATAGTGCCATGGAGGGGGTGGGACTGGTTTTCCATCAGGGATGACAGCTTTGTTTATATCCTACGATCATCTACCACCTCCACAGGCTCAAGAGGGCAGCCCAGAACAGATCCGGCCTTCTTCACCAGTCTGTTCAGTTCAGTCTCTTTTTGTCTGCCGCTGTGATGCTGCCACCCCATAGTATATGGCTGATGCCACCAGAGTCGTAAAATGACCTCAGTAGTGCTCCCTGCACTCTGAAGGACCCATGTATCCTTAGCAGGTAGAGTTTGCTCTGACCTTTCTTATAAAGTGCCCTAGTGTGGTCAGTTGAGTCATTGCAAATATGTGATATTAACCATTTTCATTTTATATGTTGATTACACTAATTAAGAATTAAGAAGAATATATTTTTTTATTATTTTTACTGTAAAACAGGTCAATATGACCCACAACAGGAGGGTTAATGGGAAGAAACCTTGAGTAGAACCCAGCTCATACTGAGGGTCCCATCGGCCGTAAGACTCTATCTCTAAGTCCATTCCTTGGATGTTGTGTGTGTGGTGTGCGTTTGTCTCCTCGGAAATCCACCACCAGCTCCTTGGTTTTACTCTCATTCAGCTGGAGGCAGTTTTCCTGGCACCAGAATACAAAGTCTCGGATGGGTCCTATATTCTCTGTTTTCCCCATCATGTATGAGGCCGTCGACTGCAAAGTCATTTGAGTATTTCTGCAGATGACAGCTGGTTGAAAAGTCAGCTGTGTACAGGGAGAAGAGGAGGGGAGCCAAGACTGTCCTCTGATGCTCTGGTCTTCATAAAACAACAAAAACATACGCAAGTTACAGTTACACTTGCACATATATTACATTGGCTACCATGAACTCCTGTGTGAGAGAAATGAAAAAGAAACACACTGAGCCTCATGCATGAACAGTCCGTACACTCTGTGTTTCCAAATTGTTGGTATGCACAATTTAAAAACTTTTGGCATTCATCAATGATTGCATGCTATACATTTATTTGTTAGGTAAGAGCAAAACTGAGGAGTGCCCTTGACCACACACAAAAACCAATCTGCATTTTGTGATGATGAAAAAGCAATCGGTGTTAAAATTAAAATGTAGGAAAAAAAAAAAAAGCTTTCTACAATCATTCATTTAATAATTTTCAGTGACTACACTTATTTAATATGATATTCACACAAAAATTTAGATTCACTGAATAAGTGGTTAATACATGCTGAAAAGTCTCTAATAAATAATTGCTATAGGACTGAGTCCAAGACGGTGGCTCATTTTGATAGCGGACCTCTTTGATTTGTGAGGTCTACTACTCCTGTCTGAGTATAACGTTACCTATCCAATCCAGTCAACCCTCCTGCTCTGTCAGTGCCGTTCTCTAAACTTTCTCTTTAGACTTTCGTTTTTGTTTTTTTTTGATAACCTCTTTTGGAAGCCATAATGGTGCATTCAATTTCAGTCAGATTATCAGACAGACTTTACTCAAATTACAAGAAAATAACAGCTGGCATTGTGCTAAAGGAGACTAGCATCTGAGTCCATTATTCCGAGTTTTGTTGATTTTTGTTGAATTAATGGTTGAAAAGACAAATTTTCATTGGTTTATCTGTATTTTTTGTGTCACAAAGATTTCTTGATCAAATGTAAAAAGGCCATCAGTTTCTACTTTTGTCATGACTATATTTTATACTTCATTTTTCCGGCTTCATCCACCATGTCTCTTGTCACTCTCCCCAAAAGTACAACAATCTACAATATGAGGAAGTAATGTCAAGTGTAAACTGAAACATATAATGACAGAATCACTGGTTTGTTGTTGTTTAAATAGAGCACAATGTGCATCTGGCTCTAATCAGTTCTTCAAAAAGGATGATGTGTATAAAGGGCCAGATGTTTGTATATGTATTAAAGGACATTTACATTTTCTCATATGCTCCAAACACAGTTGGACACCAGAGAATGCAAGAGCACAAGTATAAAGTTATATGCTTGGCTAAAGTTTCTGCAGCACAAACACAAACAAGCAGGTCGGTATAGATTCCATCACAGTGAGTGCTGACACTCAGTGGAAAATTGTACCCAAGCTAAAGGTTTTTGTCAATAGCAATTACCTCTCATCTCTCTTGGGCAAAGAGCATTTTTGTGGCCTACATGAAATGACTGGGTGGCTCCTTCGTGTCAAGTGGTTGGTTTGAGCCACTGTTTTTAAATCTTTAATGAAGTGCTTTAAACTAAATCCCAAAAACCCTGACAACAGACACATAAACTATTTAAATGACATCAGCTTTATTGGGAATTCAGCTGTATTAAAATATAGTATACTGTATCTGAGAACAAGTAGGAGATAAGTAAATAGATGTGAAGGGCTGATAAAAATCCAGTTTAGGATTTTAGGAGTATAGGTTGAACTAAAATAAAGGAGCCTATACCCAATCCATGTTTCCCACTTTTTAAAGTTGGGCTATACAATGATGTATTACTTTCCTGATATTCAGCATTTCCTCAGTATTTTTCAGTTTGTGGCTTATTGGCTCAGCAATGGAATAACAGCCGGGTGGTGATTTCTTAATGGAGTTAAAACAACGAGAAGCTGGCCTGTGGGACTGGGTGGGATGCGATGTATGGATAAAAATGAGTCCCAACATGGTCACAAATGTGTGTTCTATGTATTATTATATTTAGGTATTATATAAGTCTTGAAGTTATTTTTATAACAGGCCTCTCCTCAATGCTGGAAACAACACTGTTTCCAGCATCAGAACCTCATCCTGTCCCTGAAGCATGGGGGTGGTAATGTCCTTGTTTGGGCCTGCTTGGCTTCATCTGTGCCAGGACGACTTGTCATCATTGATGGACCAATCAATTCTGAAACACAATGTCAAGACATCTGTCTGTGAGCTGAATCTTTAGAGAAACCAGGTCATGCAACAAGACAATGACTCCAAGCACACTAGTCGTGATATCCACTTTTAACACAATTAGTGTTTCTTTAAAAAGCTGGCAATCTAAACTGGGCAGCTGTCAAGGGCACAAAAACAAAACTCAGAACAAACAAAGAGGAAGAGAACAACAAACATAAAAATGTCGGCATTGCTTGTATCATGAAGACTCAAAGAATTTTAATTAAACTGCTTATAACTGCGCACTTCAAGCCTAGTGGCACACTGGGGCAGAAACTTGTTCACCCCAGATAAAAGCAGAGCAAGGAATGTAGTTCAATGCACAGACAAATGCACAGATCATGTACTCTGAGAAGACAGAACAACCACCACACAAATGCATGGCTCAGCACAGGAAAACCAGTTCTTCAGGTCAAGACCACTGCAGCCCATCCACACCTGAAGAACCAGGGAAGGTCGTATGAGGACCACAAGTTGCACCTTTTAGCCAGAGAAGACCGTTGGTTTGAAAGAGGAGTAAGAGAAGCCATCTATATAAAACTATAGAACTCCTCTCTGAATGGGAGAGCCATGTACAACACAGTCTTAACATCTCTTCTCTTAACGTTTTCATCCCCCTTCTCATCTTAGGGAGAGTCTCTGGCCCTTAATGGGTCGTTAGAGAAGCACTAATAGTGAAAAAGAGGATACTGTCCAGGTTTATCTGAACAACATCCTCTTAATGGTAGTCATGTGAGGTTTCGGTGAGCACCATCCAAACACATGGTCCTAATAAGTACCTGAACCAGTCATTTAGAACTTAAGCCCTGGTTGGCAGAGAATTGTCACAAACATATTACAAGTACTATAGTGCATGACATCACAAACCTATTCAATTGGCTTTTTATTATAATGCCGTTCAAGTGAGGGTACAGGACCCTGAGGAGTAGAAGGGCTGCCTTTAACCCATTGAAGAAACTTTACATTTTGATTCCATATTGTCCAGTCTGTCACTATTTTGTGCTGCATTATGTATTGTGAAAAAGAATCCTCCCCTTGTTGATATGTAGCAAAGAGTAGAATAGAATAGAATAGAATTTATTGCTGTTTGTACAGATACAAGGCTATACAGGTACATTTTTAACCAGAAATTAATATTCTGAAACAAATTAAATGAGCAAAACTTTACCTGAACAAACTAATAACACTGATAGAGATGCACTAATACATCCCAGTAAATGAAATACACATTAACATCAGCATGAAAATGACTCGTGCATTTTAACAAAATATGTAAATGACATAATATATTTGAAATGACAGGAAAACTCAATAACCTGATTATACATTAAAATATTATACATTTGCTAGAGTATAGTTTGTGTATGCAGTCAATTTCTGCCAGGTCAACTCTCAGTTGATTTCCTCAGTTTGTGTCTGCCATGACCACAGTCTTGTAAATAGCTGTTAGATAGTAAATATGAGTCATTTTAAATCCAGTGGTGACCTTTAGTATCCAATTAGCACCATTTTTCCTGCAGTTATAGAAAGTTATTGTTCTCACTTGTGCCATTTATTTTAATTGCAAACATAGTATTGCCAAAGTGGCATAAAAATTGTGTCTTTTGTTTAACCCTCATTTTGACCCACATTCCCTCACAACAATGTAAGCGTAATGGTGCCTGTCCATCTGTGTATCTCTATTCACTTCACAAAGGTATTCTCAAAGATATTCTTTCCTTGCGTGCTCTCATAAAACCAAATCTCTATTGCAGACTGCGTTTCCTAACTGGTGAGACTTTCAGTATAATTTCCCTGTAAAGGTACATTTATGGCAAGGGAATGCCAAGTTGTGAAGTTGGCATGACAGTTTAGAGAGGCTGTCCTCCAGCGGAGCCTTGTGCTCCTCTTAGTGGTGGGGGCTAGTAGTAGTAGTAATATGTTACGGTATTATAATAGGGACTCAGAGCATTTACAATACGTATAACAATATACTGTATCCAATACAAAATAATATATCTTCAGAAAGATTTTTATTTTTATTTTTTATGTGTTTATTGGCTCAGAACAGGAATGCAAATGAGGTATAGGGCTGGTCAACCTGTGTTCTACCAGTATTCTATCCCATAACGTGGGTTAGTTAGTAGCGTGTTTCATTCCCAGTTAGTTGAGCTGTGGTTTAGCTGTATTGGTGAGCAAACCAGATCTGAACAGTAAAGAATATTTGGCGGAAAATGCTATTGTCCTTTTTACCACACAATCAGTTCATCTCAATTCATACATGGAGCATATGATGCAAACAAGAGCACAAGATACTAGGTAATGCACGTTAGATGATACATTGATAATGGATAAAAACAGAATGTATAAAGCTAACATTCTAAGGATTCACTGCAGAAAAGCTTAGTGGTGATAGAGTGTGCTCATAAAGTTACTGTCATAAGAATAAACAAGAGCACAGAGGGATAAAATTGCCAGTGACAACATGTTACAGGTGAGTTGGACAGCATAATGTACATACATTACTTGCGGTATCATAAGCAGGTCAGGACCACAGATGACAAACATGCAGCTCCAGGCAGGAGACACTCACAGAAAGGCGAGGGGCGTGAAAGATGAAGAGAGATGCACAGAGTGTCGTAAGGTGGTAGCACATGAATGAATAGATAGTTAGAGAAAGGAGAGGAGTAGATAGGTACTCAGTGCATCATGAAAGGCCCCTATCAGCCAAAGCACTTGAAGCGTCACAACTAAGGCATGGTTCAGAGTTTGCCTCACAAACACACACAGGGAGCTGGTTCCATAGGAGGGGAGCCTGATGCTGCTTTGTGCGCTTTCTGGCTTTATTCACATACTGTAGCCTCTGAATCAAGGGGAGCTGTCAGTTCATCAGGTGTTGCAGTAAGTAGAAAGACACATGTAGGAAGCTGGAGGTCAAGCTCCAGCAGAACAACACCTGGGACGTGTGGAGAGGCATGAAGCTGATCACCGGCTTCAAGATCAAAGCCAAGCAGCAGGACGGCGGCCCAGACAGAGCAAACAAGCTGAATGTCATTTTCAGTAGATTCAGCACTGGACGCCCTGCTTTTGCCTTGTTGGTTTAGTTTGGTGGGGGAGCAGCACCAGCAAAAAGGACGTAAGTAGGATCAACAAATTGATCCAAAAGGCTGGACGTGTTATTGGCAGTGAGCTGGAGACGTTTGTCTCAGTGAGGGACAGGAGGACACTGGACAAACTGCTCTCCATCATGGACAATCAGTCACATCCACTACACCAGACTATAGAGGGGCAGCAGAGCTCATTCTCCAACAGACTGATCCAGCTCTGCTCTCACAGTGAACGCTACAGGACTTCATTCATACCATTCTCAATCCAGCTGTACAACAACTCACCTTTCTGTAACAGATAACTCCATGTTATTCATGTTAATGGACACTATTGCACCTTACTGTCATTCATATGTATATAATATATTCTTCTGTCTCTATTTCTTGTACATTTGTTCACATGCTAATATTTTTTTTACTGATACTATTTTATTTTACTAAATTTTAATTTAATTTTATTTTATTTTATCCGTCTTTTTACTTGTGGTTCCCAAGAGTGTGTTTTTTATGTGCAACAGAGCTACTATGATCAAGCAATTTCCCTTGTGGATCAAGGGAAGTCTAAGTATGCATGTATTCTATGGTAACTAGAACATAGTCTCTGCATGTATCAGTGTAGCTGAACTCAGAAGTATACTGGACTAATGATTTGGTTGCAACTGTTTTTTCAGACACATGAAAACCTGTGTTTAATGTAATTCAAAATACTGTTTTTCTATGTCTGCAACTGTGGTTGGATTTATCTAGTCTTATCCTACTGAAACACAAACAAGAGAGCTTCTCTTAATGGTACTGTTTCATCTCTCACAAATTCAGGATTAGAATATGAAACAAAACCTGAGATGATCAAAATCTTCAGATCAATCACTAACCTTCCAGTGAGTATTTTCAACTGCTGTTTCCAAGGTCAGGGTTAGCTCAGGTGCTTAGCATTTGACCTAACCTTGTTTGTCCAGTTTTCTCAGGTCACTTGTGTTCCTGCCAGGCCTATCATCAGCTTGTCAGCTATTCCTTCACCCTCCCTGCCACTCATCTCACTCAAGCCTGCTTAAACAGCTACTCTTCCTGCAACACTCACTCCTCTGCACTCCATTCCTCTCACACCTCTGAGAGTAAACAACTCTTCTCTCAGTCAATGTTTTGCATTTTCACCTGACCCTGTTGGTTTGTACCACCATTTCAAGTCGGATCCTTTGTGTTTCTGTTAGAAGGAATATCAAGAAATATTATTCACAAGCTAAACCCATACAATTCAATTCAATTAAATATTAATTACACAGCATGAATAACAATACCAGTTGTGAAAAGCTTGGCCTGAAACCTCCAGAGAAAGCGTTAAGGTGACGGTGGCTTTCAACAGGAAGAAACCTTGAGCAGAACCCAGCTGATATGGAGGGACCCATCTGCTTGAGGCTGGCCAGGTAGAGACAGAAAAAGAGAGAGAAGAGACCAACTGGCATAGATATATACGTCGACTAAAGCATGCATGTGGAATCTGATACAAATACCAGATATAGTTGATGCATGTTAGTTTGACAATGAAAATACACAGATCAGACATAACATTATGACCACCTTCCAAATATTGTGTAGGTCTCCCTTGTGCCTCCAAAACAGTTGTGGCTCATCAGAGAATGGACATGGGCCTTCTGAGGGTGTCCTGTGGTGTCTGGCAACAGAATGTTGTTAGCGGGGGCTGAATGACTTCTTGCTTTTAAGCTGAGAGAACAACTTGCTGCGGATGTAATGCTGATGCTAAGGAGTACACGGTTCTCCTCAAACAGCACGTTTGGAAATTAAAACATCAACTGGATTCACTGAGGAGAAGAACTGCGGAGCAGACGCTCATGAACGGTCTATGTATGTGGAGTAAACAAGTCAGATGTGTCTTTTCCACAAACCTCCACATCTATATATTCATAACGCATACACTACATAAACCAAAAACTAAAGCCTGACGACAGCTTACATAAAGCACATGATTTCATTGTGAGACTAACATACGTTTTCACTAACATGAGGTGCCTAAATTAACACTGATCAAAAGCTCCAGAACAACTACTAAAAGAACGCTGTGAAGAACAGTTTTCTCAATGATTTTTACACATGTATTAAAAGACCTTTGCTGTCAGCAAAATCTGGAGAAGGAATCCCTCTCACCTCTCCTTTATGGGATGAAATGATTGTCTACCCCAACATACTGTAGAAAGCACAATTATATCTTAAAAGCAATGCAGGATTTACCTGATCTGACACAGAGTCCTCCTGGAGGACTGCAGTGTGCTGACCGGTGAGATGCTGAGCTAGCCAAAGTGGGAGCTGCAGATTCTGGGAGAGAAAAATGAAAATGCTGTAAAAGCATGAACTGCATGTTATGGTCTTTGAGAAGCAGCTGAAAATGAATTAGTTTCACAGAGTCAGTTCATTTCAGGCAGCCTTAACTGTGGTTTTTAAGTTTGACTGAGTAGGCCTACATGTCACGGTTGATCCATTTTTCACATTGTACACTGATCAGCCATAACATTATGACCACCTTCCTAATATTGTGTAGGTCTCCCTTGTGTCTCCAAAACAGTTGTGACTCATCAGAGAATGGACATGGCCCTTCTGAGGGTGTCCTGTGGTGTCTGGCAACAGAATGTTGTTAGTGGGGGGAGGTCTCTGTGGACCATCATCCCACAGATACTTGATCAGTTTGGGATCTAGTGAATTTGGAGGCCAGGTCAACACCTTGTGCTGTTCTTCATGTTTTTTGAGTTGTTCTTAAACCGTTCTTGTGTGTGTGTCTGTGTCAGGCTGCATCCTGCTGGGGTTTGAGGCGATCCAAAAGTTTCCCAGCAGAACATTGTATTGTCAAAAGATGATCAACCTGTCAGTGGTTTTAATGTTGTGGCTGATCAGTGTATATTCATAACGTGATGAGTGATGGGTCATCTGATGATTAAGTAAATTGGGTGATCACAATTTTCTAACCAAGCTCTTTTAGTGGCTTGATAATTTACAGTATGCTCCTTGAAAGAAAGATAAAGAAGGATATTCACATCTGTCACCAATAACCATCTCTAGCAGAGACCAGAAGTTACTGTTGTTCCCCCATGTACAAGCACTTAGAGGCAATAATATTTTCATAATAATGTCAAATGATGATAACTGAACTCATTTTACGACTCATTTGACGACTCTGTGGTGCCATCAGCCATATACTATGGAGTGGTCTGCTGGAGTGGCAGCATCACAGCGGCAGACAAAAAGAGACTGAACAGACTGGTGAAGAAGGCCCGATCTGTTCTGAGCTACCCTCTGGAACCTGTGGAGGTGGTGGGTGATCGGAGGACGGAAGCAAAGCTGTCATCCCTGATGGAAAACCAGTTATTTTGAAAAGCACTGATGCCTCACAGCGAGACTGGGCCTTTCTGTGTGTAGTTTGCATGTTCTCCCTGCGTCTGCGTGGGTTCTCTCCAGGTACTCATGCTTGTAGACATGCTTGTTAGGTTCATTGGTGATTCTAAACTGGCCGTAGGTGTGAGTGTAAGTGTGAATGGTTGTCTGTCTCTCTGTGTTAGCCCTGAGATAGACTGGCGACCTGTCCAGGGTGTACCCCGCCTCTCGCCCGATGACAGCTGGGATAGGCTCCAGCAGACCCCGCGACCCTTAACAGGAACAAGCGGTTACAGAAGATGAATGAATGAATTATTTTGAAAGCTCTGGGGAAATACTGATATTGTGAACCTTGAATTAAGAAAGTTTTACTAAACTGCTGTAATATTTCCACGAGAAAGAATTATTTGTTTTTCAAAAGAACTAACCCTATCGAACAGAAGACAGCTTTATTGTCCATTACACTGGACGATTAGCTCATCAAAGGACATCCGGAAAATAGAATATTTAATATACAGACGCCTAAAGCCTTTATACCAAGTACTGCATATTATTAACATTTTTGCTGGTGACTATGCGATCATCACACAAATGGGACGAGATGAGTATTAAGCCAGCATTTGCTAAGGCTTAAGATGTGTGCGTTTTTGTTTGTTTTTGTTTGTCTGTGTATGAATAATTCTGTGGTTATTGCCAGTGATTGTATTTTAATACTGACCAGATAAGGAAGGCTAGCAGATGATTAGGATGGCTGATTATTATTGTTATAACTTCATAAATGTCCTCTTCCTCTCCTTGAATCAGAATAATTAACATATGATGAATGTTATGAAGAGAAAAAACTATTTCATTTAGAACTACAGGATTTTACCAAGTTGCCATATCTCTAGTTTCTAAATCCTGTGCTCTCAGTATCATTTTCATATCATTCGTGTGGACTAGCAGTCAGACATATGTGTTCAATAACTGGATGGGTGTGGGAGGGCAGAGAGGGTAAGATATTCTACAGTGTCCAGAGACAGGTGTAGTTACGTCATTGGAGGAGGAAACAAAGAACCGCATCGTTCACACAGAATTACCCAGACCATGACCGGAAATGACACGCGTCGCCTTCACAATAAAAGCCAAAAAAAAACTATCTCTACTCATTTATAACATTACATTTAGAAAAATATATTCCTACCACGCAGTTAGCAGTACATCACAATTACACATGAGAACGCCTTGACTTACCTGATGATTTTGAGATGACAGCCTCATTTCTGTACTCTGATAGAGATGATTTTAAAACATAGTGTTAGATTATGATATGCATCATACTGTTAGGTAACAGCAGATATATGGTAGGTGTATTTGCCATTAAAACTGGCCTTCAGGTATAAAACAACTAGACTGTGTGTATACATAATACACAAAGCAAAATGTGTTACAATTAAATAAGATTCTTAAGGTAGATTTACACTGATACATGGATAGAAACGTAGATACACATAGGAGAGTAATTTCTACTTTATTTGAATATTTTTTATACATATTCAAACATAGTTTTACATATTACATTTGACTTCATTTACTAAATGTATTAGGTGCATATTTAAATGGCTATTTTATTTAATTATTTTAAATTAAATATTTATTTATTTTTGCAATTTAAATAAGAAACATTTTTAATTAGCTTCCCCTCAACCAGGTTTTTTACTCTCTTTACAAATAGCCTAAATCACATTTCAGTGCTGTACCTGGTTGTACAGTAGGCTACCATACCTGGTTTATTATGATGAACCACCATATGAAAGCAGCATTTGCTTGTAACTCAGCGAGTTCTCGTCGTGGCATTAATTTAATTACCAGGTAAACCGTCTTTCATGTTAGAAAAAATAATTTATTGACTTCCAGAAAAGTCCCTCCAAGGCTTTTATGTTGAAAGCGGAAACAGATAGAGATAATGATGATTCCTTTTAGTTTGACACTGGTTGGTTTTCAGCACAGCGTGCACTTTCAGTTCCCGGACAGCTCCTTCAAGACAGCATCACAGCTGTCACACTGTAGGTAGGAGTGCAGGAGGGAGAGAGGGAGAGGGAAACCGTAGGGTCAATGGAGACAGTTCAGCCTGCTCTCTTTATTTGGTTGGGTTTATGTTTAACATTAAAACCAATCGGGACCCAAAATGCTGTTTTATCATTTACCTGCGCGCATGCTTGTGAGGTTGCGGTGCGGCTTAGGTCCGCTGTTTGCTTTTTATTCTATTTAGTCTGACGGATAATTGGATGGGTGAAACCTTGCTGCCTGTAAATCCTCTTTGGAGGTTTGTGTCGAGGGGCTGCGCGCTGCGGATTCACATCCAGATGATCCTTGATTACTCTGACTTTATTGTCCCCTTTCTTGGGTCTCTGATGGCAGACATGCTGTGCTGCACCGAGCTCATCAGATGATTCTCCGCTCTGTTGCCATCAACACAGCGTAAGTGATCGAAAATCCTGCTGAAATACAGAGAGACTGAGATGTATAGGCGCCCCGCTCTTAACGAGGCTCTGCAGCTGCTGTTACTGTCGGAATGCAGGTGGTCCGATCAGGATGAATTTGGAAGCTTGTTTGTGTCAATTGTAGTGCTGTTTTTGACTATATGTAGGTTAGTCAAACCAGGAAATTAAATTTGGTTTGGTTTGGTTTTGTCTTTGTTGTGACTGCATCCTCTTGGCTTTATGGAGTCCTTCATTTGATTTTTGACAAGGCAAACACCAGATATCAAGCATTGTGTGAACATTTCAATGTGCTGTTTCCAGGTGCCAGTCTTCGCCTGAGGTAGGATCTTCTCTTTAGGCCTGTTCCTGCCACCCAGCAGCTATGGATCCTCTCCCAGAATATCCTCTGTTCTTGGTCCGGATCCTAGAGGAGCTGGACACCAAGCGTAACACCATGTCTTACCAGGACCTGTGCAAGTCTCTGTGTGCTCGCTTTGACCTGGTGCACCTGGCCAAGCTCCGTAGCCTCCTCTTCTATACGGCCTGCCTGGATCCTGCCTTCCCAGCCACCCTCTTCAAGGATAAGATGCGCTGCTCCATGGAGGACCCGCAGTCCAAGAAGCTCATGGTGGCGGCAGACATTGTCACCATGTTCAACTTGATCCAAATGAATGGAGGAACAGCCAAAGACAAGCTCCCTACAGTGCACAGAGCCAAGTTTCACAAGAACCAGTCAGTGGAGCTCTGCAGGTCTGACAATGATGCCTATAAGTATCAGGAGTGTGACAGGGGGATTGGTTACGAGCACGTGGATCACCCCAGGGACGGACACCATCACCACCATCATCACCACCACCACCCACAGCAGCACTCTGCGGCCCAGAGTAGCCCTCCCTGTCCTAAATCATCTGAGTGCAACAACTGCCAGCATTTTATTCCCACCTCAGACTCTAACTTCCTTCTGGGCGTCAGCAAAGACCTCAAATGTAGAGCAGCCTCACTGGACAAACTGCACCATCTGCCCCAGTACTCAAGCAGCAGTCCACCTTCCCCGCCTTGCGAAATGCAGAGTACCTACTTTCCCATGGATATAGACAGCGAGTCCACGACTGACCAAGAGTCCCTGCAGCACATTGGCCATCCGGAGCCCTTCTCCGTTCACTCATGCATCCAGAAGAGGAACATTTTTAAGGAGGACTTCCACAACTTTGCGGCCTTCTCACCCAAGGTTTGTGTTTTTAAGATGATATAGAAAGCATGCATAAGAACTACTTTGATTTAACGTTAATGTACGCCTGTTGTTGTCAGTACTTGAAACACTCCTGAAGAGATGATTGTGTTGAAAAGTAACACGGATTAGTTGTTCTCTAAGCAGGCGATTTGTAGCTTCTATGGAAAATAAATTCAGACTTATTAAGAGGGCATCTGGCATTCAGGGTAAAACAGCTTCACCGCCATTCAGGTGAAGAAATGGAGCACTTAATGTTTCTTTCTTCCAGCTACATGAAAGGACAGACTAATTACTGACTTTTGAAATGTGTGCGAGAAGAAATACATAATAGATAGATAACCTCTACTTAGATTCCAACCGCAACATAAAAATTCGGCTTTTCACACTATGTGTTTTATATCCATTGGGTTGGTTCATTTGTAAGAATGCATCACACTGTTATAAACTGGTATATTTTTCTAGGTAAAATCTTCATCCTCAAATTAACTACAATCTGCAGATAATAGATAGATGTCACTGAGTATAAAAAGACAGTGTAAAGTAACATGAAATATATATGAATTGTGTTCCCCTCCACCACCTCCACCCCCACCACCAGCACAGCAGAGAAATAGGAAAATGTACAGTTCTACATTGTAAATAGGACTGTATTCATTTACAATGAGAATAATCTCAAGTTATATCTCAAAATAATGTGTTTGTTATCATCACATATACATTATGTATTAACTGTTAACATAACTCCCACAGCGTCTAATTTATCTTTGTAACATTTATATACTGTATAACTATATGTAGAATAGATGTAGAGGTCTTATTTTCATTATATTTTCCTGACACCTATTATTAATCTCTTGATTTAATTTAATGGCTATAAATGTCAGTGTGTGTGTATCTTTCCTCCCCCCTATTATTTTGAAGGTCAGAGGTCCATAATGGAAGTCTTTCTATAATGGAGTTCTCCTTCAGATAATGTTTCCTTTATGCACTGTTACTAACATGCTGTATAATCCCTAGAGGTCCCTACAGTTAAATGGTATTATGTAATTCAGAATGTTTACAATGCCACAGTTACATGATTGTACCATCTCTGCTGTATTTGTTGCCAACTCAGTTCTTGTCTGGGTTACCCTTGTAGGTCGCTACTGGGTGCAAACAGGGCAGTAAAGCTGGAGATCGCTACCACAGGCGGGAGTTGCACAAGCCCGCGACTTTCTTCAACCACAGCTTTGAGCTACCCTACAGTAACCCCTACTTTGAACCAACACTCAACTCCCCACTTCAGGACAGACAAAGGGTGAAGCACGAGAGCCTGGACGACTTGCAGGCATCCACATACTTTGGTCCGACTACAGTCTCCGAGTGTGTCAGCAGCAGGAAGCACAGTAACAAAGCAGGGAAGCCGCCCGCATGGCCAGTGAAGAGTCTCAGCCTCAACACAGAAGAGGGGCCTCCGGACTTTGAAAGGCCTTTTCTGAACAGCAAGCCACTCAATGAAAACCATCACTGCAACATTGGCATCATCAAGAGTGACAATGAGCAGCATTTTCACAGCCCAAAGGAAAAAGTCGGAACTTCACCTGGCTTTGCAAAGAAAGGTAACGGATTAAAGGCCAAGGATGTAGCAATGATGGCAAGTGGACCTGCGGGTTTGGATAGAAGGGAGGCAGCCAAAAGGTTTAGGGAAAAAAACATGAACAGTGCATCCTTTCAGGGAGGAGACAGCTCCTCTAGTGTTGGGACACAAACAGAGAAAGCAGAGCAGAAGAAATTGAAGGAATACCAATCCAAGTACACTGACAGAGAAAGACATGCCTTCAAACACTCTGATGAGGACTCTGAGATCATTAGTGATGACATAAGTGACATTTTTCGTTTTCTGGATGATATGAGTGTCTGTGACTCTCTTGGAATTGTCCAGTCGTCATGTTACAATAGTAATGGGTCTCTCTCTCAGGTAACACTGAAGTCTGAAGGCGACAGCTCCCCTGAACGCAACACGGTCAAACTAGCAAAGTCCAAGCTGGACCGCCTTTTTCATTCTCTGGAAAACACAGATGATGAGCTTAAATCAAGTGTTTGTAAGCTGGTGATGAGAATCGGTGAGATCGAGAAGAAACTGGAGTCTCTGTCCGGGGTTCGCGGTGAAATCTCCCAGGTACTTTCTAAACTTAACAAGCTGGATGAGAAGATCCAGGAGCCTGAGACCAATGGGAGACAAGGGGAGATGACATCAGCATCCGGGTCCGGTGCCGACCCGGACAAGTCCCACTCCCACCTGCATCCACATTCTGACACCGCTATCTCACCTCGTGTTTTTCAGTGCCACACCATTGGTCATAATGTCAAAACGGACAATGGCCACACAGGGGAGTTGTGTTTCTCTGAGGGGAGCAATAGCGATAGCCTGAGAATGAAGGCTATGAAGAAGAGCATGTTCACCAGAAGGTCGTCCCGCTCGCTCAACGAGGACAATGGTGGCATTGAGTCAAAGGTTGCCAGCATCACCAACTCTCCACGGGACTGGAGGACTGTGTCATACTCCTGCCATCCTGAAGACGAGGGAAACGACAAGGACAGGGACAGGGACAGAGACAGAGACAGAGACAGCAAGGACAGACACCGGAAGGCCAAAGAGGTACACACGCTGTTTTTAATGCGCACGGAAACACACAGTAGCTGACATATGTAGAACATAGATGGATTAACACAGAACAGATGCAATACATCACACAATAGAGGCAGCACATGTGCAGTAGATGATTTTTCTTCTAGAAACACAAAGGCAAAGAATGGAAGTGCAAAAAAACAGATAAAACATAGAGGATGCACAAGGAAATCATAAAACAAAGATTTAAAGCATCTGTTATAAGCCCAGGACTGTATTATTGTAATACAGTGTTAGGCACTGCTATTAAAGTCATGTGTTGGAAGGGCATTATCTCCCACACAGTTCTTCCTATTCGGTGTAAACCTTCCCAAATTGAAGCTGAGACTGTAATATTTTATTTCAAACCGAGTGTGCTGAAGCATAGAGCCTGGGAAACAACAACAACACAAAAGGTATCTGTCCAAATACTTGAGGCAATATAGACCAAGCACTTCATTAGAAACGCTATACTAATGCTGGATAGAGTTTCCCTTTTGCTCTCAAAACATCCCAGGTCTTCATGGAATGGATTCCACAACATATTTGAAACATTTCTTTGAAATTGTATTTTATGCTAAGATGGTTGCAAGACATGATGCAGTTTTCTTAGCTGCACATTCTAAATCTCCTAAGACTTAGATTCAGATTTGGTGAGTAGGTCACTCGTTTTATTTCAGAAAACCAGTTTGAAACAACATTTACTTTGTCACATGGTGCGTTATAATACTGGAAGTAGCTGTTTCATTTCTTTTCCCCATTCTTGATGTTTGGGTGCGATCATAAACTGAAGCTCTTGACATGTATCTACAGACATAGCTGTATGCATTGCCCTGCTGCCACATGAAATACTGTATATATTCTTAGTACTTAGTTTTCTATGATGGGGGTATTCCTCAGTTATACAAACCCCTTTGTATCCAATTACTATTATAATAAGTCACATGGTATACAACTACTTGAGGTCTGTGCTAATAAAGCAAAGACCGCTTAATGACTGCTGGAGGTCAGGACCCATTTCAGTTACCATTCGCTCCATTTAGCTTCTGACAAAAAGGTCACATAGAATGATTAGTGTGTTTAACACCTACTGAGACATTCTGACATTTCAACACGAGGGTTTAAAAGCCTGTTCCCAGTCTGCAGGGCTGTGTGTGGAGCACAACAACAACGCTGGAACTGGAGCGGACAAGTCCAGTAAATTGGAAAATATATACTTAGTTATGGTCTATGGGCGAGATGCAATGATCCATATCAATGCCATGTCCATGTGTTAAAGAAGGACCTAGTCAGGACATGCTGGAATAGCAATAAGCCTTAACAAGATCCCTAACCTCTTCACACAAACCTTTTTATTGGCCCCATGCCTCTACCAGGCAATAGGGTCTCCAAGACTGTTTCTCCACCCAAACTTTACCCATGAAGTGCTTTTATTACTGGTATGAATAACAGGATTGCATTTATTGGAATGTTCTGTGCATATTCATTTTTAGTCAGGTTAGTAATTTTTAGTCAGAATAACATCAATTACTACTGTGCTAGACATAAATAGTTTAAAATTCAAGATTCAAAGAGTTTGTCTCGTGCACAGTGTAGAAACA
The DNA here is from genome assembly GCF_963514085.1 of Chelon labrosus. Classification (NCBI taxonomy): domain Eukaryota; kingdom Metazoa; phylum Chordata; class Actinopteri; order Mugiliformes; family Mugilidae; genus Chelon; species Chelon labrosus. The sequence continues at coordinate 28,603,703 of NC_140339.1, read as the reverse complement.
TGTTTATCTGTACAATGAAAAAATCTTAGAAATAGAATATAAAAAGATACATATAATACAAAATATAAAATAACTAGTGCAAATATCAATATGCAAATGAGAGTGTAAACAATGAACTAAAATGCAAACAGAAACTGAAAAAGTGACCAGAACATTGTATGACATGAAGTAGTTCATGTTTCTAGACCCTTGTCAGCTGCATAGGAGTCTGATGGCAGTGGGGACAAAGGACTTCTTCAGTCTCGAGGTCCTACATTTCACACTCCTGCCTGAGGGTAGGAACAGTCCGTGTTGGTGGTGGGTGGGGTCCTTGGTGATGGAGGGAGCTCTCCTGCGGAGTCTATGCTTGTAGATGCTCTGCAGAGAGGGGAGTGGTGATCCTCTCAGCAGTCTTCACCACTCTCTGCAGCCGTTTTTGGTCCATAGCTGTAGTGCTGCCGTACCACACGGTGATGCAGCTGGTCAAGATGGTCTGAACGACGCAGCTGTAGAAGCTGATGAGGATCTTAGGCGACATACTGAACTTCCCCAGCCTCCTCAGATTTTTCTCTTGGAAAGATATTTATTTTTTTGTTGTCTGTCCAGAGCACATTATTCCAAAAGGCTTGGTCTTTGCCTGTATGTTAATCAATAAACTACTTAGTTCTAATGTGTCTTTTTCATGACATGTCATGCACATTGTGTAATCTCTAATTGCAGATGCATGCAGGAGATCTTAATAAATTTCTTTCTACAGTCATAGGCATCCAAAAGCAAGACATCAGATCTTGGCATGACGACACCAGACACTTTGATGGCAAAGAAAACATAGGGTTAATGCTTGTCACTTAAATACAGTAGTTAAAATGTAAGCTGCAAGTGTTCACATTTGAAGCTGAGCCAAATATCTTTACATGAAAAATGACAATTAATAGCATATCATGAGGAGCAGTCTTGACTTGACTTGATTTGCAAAACAGTGACTTGGTCTCATCAGCTCTCCACAGCTTTGTGTCAGAGCTTGAGAATGATCTGGCTGCACTCATCATTCTGGAATGACTTGTTTGTATTTCCTTTGGTCAGTCACAAATGTCTTGGGTTGTTCTGAACCCAGGATGCAGTGGTGGTGTAAAGCAGACCTGTATAGTATTGCTGAAGGCAAAATTTACACCAATCAGCCACAACATTAAAACCACTGACAGGAGAAGTGAATAACATTGACCATCTTGTGACAATTCAATGACCTGCTGGGAAACTTTTGGACCTGTCATTCATGTGGATGTTACTTAGACATGTACAACCCACCTAGACCAGACCAGGCACCCCCACCCCATAGCAATGACACTCCTTGATGGCAGCAGCCATCCCCAGCAGGATGCAGCCTGACACAGACACACACACAAAAACGGTTTAGGAACAACTAAAAAAATATGAAGAACAGCACAAGGTGTTGACCTGGCCTCCAAATTCACTAGATCCCAAACTGATCAAGTATCTGTGGGATGATCCACAGAGGCCTCTCCCCTCAACCCACAGAACCCAAAGGCCCCCACTAACAACATTCTGTTGCCAGACACCACAGGACACCCTCAGAAGGCCCATGTCCATTCTCTGATGAGTCACAACTGTTTTGGAGGCACAAGGGAGACCTACACAATGTTAGGGAGGTGGTCATAATGTTATGCCTGATCGGTGTATACATAACGTTTGTTTGGAGGCAAGCAGTCAACAGACTAATTCCCAGGAAATTGAAAACAAGACCCAGTATGTTGACTTGACTGTGTGATATGAAATTGATTTGATATAGACGACAAACATAATATGATAATTGTTGCCATAGAGGGGAACCATTCCTGTGTCTCTGGAGTTACTCACCGGACTCATTAAAACCACAGACTATTTTCTCGCTTTAATAAACCAATATCACAGCTTTTGTGAAGTGTAACGGATCAGTAAATTGCACAAGATAATGTCATTGCTGTACGCTGCTATGGGAGTAAAGGAGTGTGGCGAAAAAAATTCATGGTTGTCACAAAACGGATCATGCAAGAACAGCCTCATTAGATAGGGAATGCTGTAAATATACTTCGTAGAACACGCTAGCTTGGAAGTTGAGGTTATTGTTTTCCATTGTGATGCAATTTTGAAAATGGTGACACACACAAACAGCAGAAGGGGAGGAGAATGCAGTGTGAAATGCGTACCCAGTGGCAGACTCCCATTAGGGGTATTATGATGTGACCGGCAGCATTACTGCCACGTTAGATTCTACATATAGATTTTTCTAAAGCTGTTGCTGTTAATGGACAGGATGTGATCAATTGCTTAACACCCTTTGAAATTCCATTAGCTATTGTGGGCTGTGGGCTAAATTAACACACTTTCCTTGATAAAAATCCAGCCGGTACTTTACACGATGCAAAAAAGATGACGTGTTCTTCACTAAAAAGAAATAAAACAAGGCTGTTTTAAAGATAGGTGTCAGGATGTCATAGGTGCTAGGTGTCAGGAAGTAGCAGGGACAGCAAGGACCCAGTTGCAAAGTGCACTGAAGTGCAAAGCAGGATGGAGAAATGTCAATTTAATGGGTACTTACAACATGGTATGGGGAACAAAAGGCTGCAGAGGCATAGCAGGATATCGACACCAAAAGAAAGAAAGACAGAATTTAAGCGACCAGGGAATACTAGGAGACACACAGGTACATCCAGGAAGACAGACTCAACACAACAGACAAACTGACAAGGGGAAAGACAGCACTATACACACTTGACAGAGCCAGGTTTGCTGTTTCCCTTTACTTTCAGTTGTTCTGTAAAGCTGAGCTAATTGCATCCTTACTCCAGACATGAACATTTCACTGGAAGTCACTGGAAGAATTCAAGATTGAGATCTCACTGAAGTTGTATTTTTTTTTTATCAAAATAAGGTTTCTAATTGGATTTTCTATTTTTGAAACTTCTTGGAAGACAACACCTTCCCAGCTCGTTCGAACAAAACAAACAAACAAAAAAAAACTAAATCACATTCTCTTGAGCTGTGCTTTGATGGAGGATGTTTCAGTCTCTACTTGTTACTTGTTGACAGGTTACAAATTGAGCAGAATCCTCAAATGAGAGTTCTCAAACAGCCAGAGGCATCCTGTCCACATTTTTAGTCTCCCTAATTTGACAGGATTAATTCCTGTTCTCACTTGATGGCTGTGAGTACATCTCTTGGCGGCGTGAGATGCCATGTGGGACAAAGACGCCACATGGCATGACAACAGAGCTCTTCTCAACCTGGATTTAAAGACGGTTATCTGAGATGGTATATCTTGAGGTTTTCTCATGTTATATTTATTCTGAATGCATGGAAGAAAAAAAAAAACAGGTAAAAATAAATTCGAAAAAAAAAATAATTTGAAAATATCGAAACTTTATATGTTAGAGGCTTAAAAATGAGAGTTCCACCTAGCGTGATGTTTTAATCACTGGCACCTCATCTGGGAACCCTGATACAAATTGTATGGATCTGAAGCTGGGATAATTGTAGAGGTGTACTTATTATTCCATGTGACTGGTCTGTTTTTTAATTTAAATTATAAAACAGCCACAAACAACAGCATTATGTAGGGTGACATTTGATTTTGGCAAAAGCACAGGGGATCCGCTGTTTACTTGTTGAAAAAACAATTTCATTGTGGAATTTTTAATTAGCTTCATTCAAAAACCATTATTTCATAGAGCCGTGATGAGATAACCCTCTCAGACGGTGCTTAAACGGTTATCAAACATTTATATTTTCCATCATTGCTGCGAGTGCAGCACTGCATCTACAGTCATGCAACTTTTATCGTACCCTCTGATTTTAGTGCGCGCGCATTAGTCCTTGCATACCTGGAAGTAAATATCCTGAAGCTGAGTGATTTGGATCTCAAGAGACGCTCTCCTAATTTTTGTTTGTTTACCTGTATGAGTTTTTTTTTCTAAATAGTGCCATAATCTTGCTAAAAGCACATCAGCGATTACTCCAATACAGTGTGTTCATTTTTGTAAGTCATTTTAACATGCACTACCTACAAATACAGTCACTACAAAGACAAAGTCATGACACACTCACCACTCTGTACTTCCCCTTCTCTTCTCTAAATGCTGTTTTTGCTCAACTCATATTTTATTTTACTTCAGACATAACCCATTTCATTTCAAATTCCTCCAAGGAACTTGATATGAAGCCATTGTTGTAGGTTGTAATGGCTTTTTCTGAAAACTAGTCAGCTGCAGATTCAGACATAGAAATACGTATTAATTATCAGTTAACATTGGAGCATGTCACTTAATCCAACAACATGACAACTGTCCGTAGCTCATACACAATGTCATGTTATTAAGGCCCTCTACTTGTGTAATAGGTGTACCAATACTGTCACATGAGCTAATGTCACATTAGCATGTTCTCCATGTATTGCCCCCTGCTACTTAAGTACTGCAGGATTCAGTTTTGCATTTCAAATGGCTCGGTTGATTTTTCAAACCTCTCAACTGAGCCTTTTCATGTCATGCAATGCCCACCACCTGCCACAGCCTGAATAGTATCAAACACATATTATGACACAAATGTTTGAAACAATACATTAGTCTTCAATTAAACAAGCACTGAAATGGCTTTTAAGGATTTTCCGTCTTCAACATGTCAGTCGTGTGAAATTGTCCGTCATTATGGTACATCACATGGGAAATAGTCAACATATTACCATTATACTGGCCAAGCAAGTCATTGGTTTATTTTGTGTTACAATATTAGTGATGACTCATGTTGTTGTCCCACACTGTCAATGTACCTGTTATGATTTATCTTTAAAACTTCCACAATTGTGTGCAATTATTACAAGGCTAATTTCCCTCTGGAATTCAAGTTATTCTCATTCGGAATCTGATGATGTGGCTAACCTTTTCAGTCACCTCCCTCAATCACTGTCAGGGTGGTAGAAGAAGAAGAAGAAGAAAAAAAAAACTTGATAATGACGGTCGGGACTCAGCTGCCACAGTCAGCTCCTCTGCCAATGGGCTGTAGCTTCAACAAACCCACCAGCTGTAACTCCAAAAACGAGCTTGCTATTTAGGGCACTTCCAGTACCACAGTCTGGCCTGTTCACTTTGCTCTGAATCAGGATATGAGCTCTGTATCTCCTTGCATGCACACATTAGTTTGGTTCAAATTTAGACTCGGAAGTTTAAATGCGTGGTAAAAAGCAAGTATTCATTCTCCCTGTACGTGGGGACAAATTATTTCACTTTGTGGCAGTTGTTTACTGACGGAGAATGAAGGTCAGTGAGTGAATTCCTCCAGCTACTTTGGACCTGTACCGTAAAATAAGATAATCTTTTATTAATGCCACAGTGGAGAAATTTCCAATGTTACAGCAGCAGAACTGTGACATACAGAATTAATGCAAAAGAAATATGTAGAGCACAAAATAAAAAAAAATACTATAAATACAGGAACAAACAGGATCAAATATTCAGAATATAGTAAGTGAAAAGAACAGCCTAGAAAAAGTCTAGACATTTATAGCACAGGGAAAAAATTGCTCATGGAATATAATAAATTGAGTTCTGGTGTGTCTGTGGTCTCCTGGGAGCAGGCTTGGTTAAAGAGTCTGGAGGAAAACCCTGCGGTAACGCTCCTTCAAACATCGTGAATGAAGTAGCCGATCACTGAAGTAGCTGTCCAGTGCTCTTAGAGTACCATGCATGGTTCTCCCACCACCTCAGCTGGGTCAAGGGGGCGTCCAAGGAAACCCTTCCTGACTAGCTTGTTGAGTTTATTCCTGTCTGCAGTCAGCTGCTCCAGGCGAAAACACCATAGTAGATGGCTGATGACGCTCCCGAGTCATTATATGTCCTCAAGAGTGCACCCTGGACTCCGAAGGACCTGATTAACCTCAGCAGATAGAATCTACTCTGTCCTCTCCAGTAGAGTGCATTTGCATTGTCAATCAGTACGAATTCCCCATCTCAGTGTTCATTCCCGGGATGATCACTGATATCGTTGGAGGGTGTTAGTTCCCTGCAGAAGTCCACCACCAATTCTTATTTTTCCCTGCATTGTGCGCAGTCCACAAAGCCAAATATCAGCTCTGTGTACTCCCTGACATTCTCATTTGTGAAGATGCAGACAACACCAGAGTTGTGTGAGAGCGTTTGTAGGTGGCAGTTGGCTGGGTGGTGTGTGAAGTCTGCAGTGTACAGAGTGAAGAGGATAGGAGCCAGGACGGTTCCCTGTAGGGGGCCCCTGTCCTGTGGACGATGTCAGACACACAGCCTTGTGTCCTCGCAACCTGTGGTTGACTAGTGAGGTAGCACTAGAGAAATCAAAAGAACATGATTCAGTGCTCCCAGCCTTTTCTAGGTGAGAGAAAGAGAAAGAGATCTTTGACACAGTTAAGTAGATAACAGCCTCATCCTCCCCAGTGCCAGGTTCGTGGACAAATTGCAGTGGATCCATTGATGGATTGACCAGGTCACCCAGATGTCTTCGCCAGATGTGATTGGCATTCTACAGCCACAGGCTCAGGTGGAAGATGTGCCCAGTGAGGCCAGCTGGTCAGCACATGACCTTGAGAATGCCTAGAGCTGGTGCCATCTGGACCTGCTGCCTTTTTCTCCTTCATCCAGCCCAGCTCACTCTTTTACCAGCTTTCCTGAGAGTGGCTGCAGCTAGGGGGCTGTGTGCTGGTGGCTGTGGGGATGGGGCGTTGACCAAGAGGTGCAGTAGATGTGCAGCATGGTCGTGTGCAGGCTGCTGCAGGAGGAGGGAAGGGAGTTGGAGTAGGGAAGGAAGACAGCGTTTGTTTCAGCTAAGAGTGAGTGGACTGGTCAGGGGTAGGGGCAAATAAGAGATCAAATCTATTGAAGAAAAGATTCAGGTTGTTTGCCCATTTCAGGTCCCGCTCAGGCTGAGATCAGTTCCCTGTAGTCAGAGATGATTTTCCTCTGCAGCAGATGCTCCTCCATCTTCCTTCCGTAGCTGTTCTCTCCCTCCCTGACTGTCATCCTCAGTCTTCCTTCACTGTTCAGGGATTTGCTATTCGGAAAACTCCGTATGTTGTTTGTTTTCACAAAATGTTCCACTCTGAAGTTGTTCCTGAGAGTGTGAGACTGTATATGTCCTCTGTATGATCCTCACTTCCCACGCAATCATCTCAAAAACTCGTCACACCCTCTTTTGACTGTGACAGTGGCAGTTGGTTGTCTATGTACAAGAGGTTTTTTACACAGACAGGGGATGTACCAGGTTGTGGTCGGATCTTCTGTAAGCAGATGTATGCTTCTCCTGTGTTGGTCCAGTAAAGGTCTCTTGCATTTAACTAGTCAGACAGGCTCATTAAGCAGCTAAGAATGTACAGGATGTTCTTGAGACTTCCTTTTTCTAATTTTTGTAATATTCTGAAACTCATTGCCATTACAGCTAGTTTCAATAGTTATTCTTAGTTGTCTCCAGGCTGCGTGTGTAGGTGGTGTCAGACTACATTTCACAATGCAAAACGTACTATTCTCCATTCTATAAAATGTAATGGGAAACTGCACATGGAGACTAACTAAGAAAGTTGCTTATTTTAATCCTCTCTCCTAGAAGAAATGATCTCTTGAGCTCATTAACTCTTCCACGTTTAATGACTTCCTATCTGAGGGTTTTCTTGCATATACTATCTGTTTCAAAGAGGGGTGGGTGGGGTAAAATGGCATTTAAAATAGGATTTAGGAGTTCAGTGTGTGCTTCGCATCATTATCCTGTTGAAAGATCCACATTCAACTTCTGGACAGCTACAGTAGGCTCACAGTATCTCCGAAGCACCTTTGATATGATGTGAGTTTATAGATGAGAAGCTGAGGATATTTTTTTTTATTTTTTTTTTTGTGGAAGTGCTGAATATTCATGAGTCATGGATGTTCTCCTTAGCTGAGCTACTGTAACACACTGCAGTTCCTCTGCAGACTCCACTGCACCGCCGTCCAATTAACACAGGCTGCTGACTGCAACCTCTGAGTCACCATAACTTTTCTGTTCAATAAAGGCAAAGACACACGGGCATTTATGTGACCTTATTGACCGTGGAGCCAGATGCACGCCTCCAAGTGGATGGTATTGATGACAGCCGCTTGTAAATGCTGTGGGATAAATGCAATCCATGTGGAGTATTTAGGAATGTATTCTTTATTCTTGTTTTTGTGTTTGCTGCTTAAACAAGGGGGTGATAATGATGCTGCTCCCTAGAAATTAATTTAGTTTGTGTTGCATAAGCAGTGTCCCTGATATTGGATAGGGTATATTGGATTACAGCTTTTCTCTGTGGTAGACTTTTCTCTAAACTAGTTTTATTTTATTTTATTTTCCAAGAACAAATTTAGTTTAATTATTGATTACATAAATAAACATCCCCTCCACATCTTATATATTGTAGCCTGTCATGCATATTCGTACTTCATACTTAATTGTGTCTACCAAATCATGATGGGAACTACGAATGACACAGTTACAATACTTTGAGACAAAGAAAAGCAGAAGTCCACTTGCAAGAAACAAATCAACAAATCATATTTTAATGCAAATTATGGACACCTTTGTATTTGCTATCTGGCTCTGAAAATAACAAATGACATGCAAGTTAAGATGTAATAATTTAAAGGACAGGAAGCGCACAGCAATTCATAACTAGATGATAAAAACCCGCTTATCTGTCTTGTTGCCATTTATGCATGTTACTTTAAAATGGTACATATCGTTTCATCATGGCAGGCTGGGTTCAAAATCTGCACTGTAGCAGTTGTCTCCCCACAGGCAGTTACACCAGCGTTTAGATGATATTAATAATTTAAAAATAAACCCTCTGCTCTTTAAAACAGCTTGTCCTCCTTGTCTTACAGATTAAGTTATCATTCTGGCGGAGACTGTAGTTTAAACAAAGGTCCTAGTGCTTTTAGAATGACCAACTTGCTGGCCTAAAACAAAGCAAACTATAGAATTTAGGCTGAGGTTAAAAAAGTGTCTTGATAGAAACTTCCCTTTCTCCTTTTCCAGGCAGAGCGAGAGCGTCAGTATGAGCTTCCCCAGGCACAGCGTCCCCCGAAACCACCAAAGGAGTCTTACCTGGTTGAACAGGTTTTCTCACCACACCCCTTCACTCCCTCCATCAAGGCCCACGTCAAAGGCAGCCCCCTGTACACCGACCTAAGGCTCACCACTCTGTCGGACGGCAAGCGCGGCCAGCCTTCCTGGACCATCGAGGAGTATAAGCGCAATTCAGGAGAGAAGGGAAAGCAGCTTACAGCTCTGGACCTACAGGTACTGGACTCTGCACGCTTCCAACTAAATCAGAGAAGGGGAGCAGAGCTGCCCTTTAAACACCATTGACAACAGACTGTTATAGAGCATTGTTCTGTTAATGGATCTTTGTCTCTGAGCATTCAAAAGAACACATAGTAAAAGTCAAACGCTGATCAGGCCCTTTAAATGCAATACCTAAGCATGTCTGCAGTCAAACTCAGTTAGGTCGTTCCTTATGTTCACAGTGTTCAGTAAAAATCCCAACCTTGCCTGCTACAAGTGAAGAGAGTTCATATCCACAGCCTTTGTTCTGTCGAAAAAGTAATCCAGAGAGCTTTGAAGTGTCTCTGATATGTGATGAAACATCCTTTGAAGTCTGTCTAGGGGTCTATCAAGGAGTACTGTAAGGAAAGCCCTATCTGGGCTTCTAGATATTTTGAGCAACAGTAAAGCGCAGCAGGACTGAAAATGTAAGCACAGGTTTACCAGTTGTTGGATAGAGACGTAAAAAATGTTACAATAGGTAAAGGTGACATGATCATTCAGGGAGACGTTCTGGAGAGGATAAGGTGGATTTTAAAGTTGGTAGTTGCCAACTGAAGGAGATTACATATGGAGTAAGTAACAGGATGTGATAACATTTAAAACGAGAGGCTACTGAGAGGAAGTTGATGTAGTGGGTCCAACTTGGAAAATCTAATGAGCTAAATATTAGGCACAGTGTTGGCTTTGAATTGGTCAGGTCTGCATTAATAATTCACTAGTCAAGATGCGTGCCTTTCATGTATTTAATGCTGACCAATGAGCTGGTAAATCTCTACTGTGTCTTTGGGAATGGAAATCCGTAATGACTTGGACAGTGGACTGATGGTTTGGCTTGTATTTGGCTGAGTAACATTTTCAGTTTGGCTCTGAAAACCTGTGAAGTCCCTATCTCAGTAGGTGTTTGGTTACATCATAAGCCATCTTTTATTTACCAATGTATCACGTAGCAGTGCATACCAATCTAAACTCCACCCCAGTATTGACTGAATGCGTGACCTGCAAAGGGTTCATAAATACTGGGCTTCTCCTCGTACATGTGTCTGTGTGGTTTCTGTGCTCCTGCAGGGATCCCATCAAGCTTTGACACAGGCACAGAGGCACATTATGAGGGTAACTGTATGGCCTTCAGAGTCACAAGATACTCAGAAATCAATTCCTCTCCCTGATAGGTAGATGGATGTGGCTGAGATTCATCTAAGGGCCAAGACTGCAGCTTCTTTCAGATGTCCTTATGGGTTCCCCTAATGGCTTCAAAATAGATTGTGTTTACTATATTGACTCACAAGTTGTAAAAAGGCTTTTACTTTACTTGAGATTTTTCCAGTTACACCTGAAGAGTCTTTTTGTTCTGACTGTCGATATATAGTTTGCAGTGCTAAGCAAAATGTACCCCAATTTTGAAATCAAGTTATAGTCTGATTCTGGTTCTGATTTTGAAGTATCACACACTTAAAAAGTGATTTTATATGTCTATATCTGGTTAGTCTTTTTACTATCAGCTATCTTATCAGCCAGGTATTTGTACAAAAGCATCACACAAGTACAGCTATTGCCCACAACTATGAAACTTTGCAATGACAACAGAATGTTCAGCACCATGGACAGCAGAAATGCAGCAGAAACTGAGCCATGCACTTAAATCAGATCTATTGAGTCACAGCCTGCAACGCCTTTCAGACATAAAGCTTTTTGTTGGCGCGACACATGCCAACATCACTGTAAAATTCCATGGTCAAGCTGTAATAAATAAATTGCCATGAAACTGTTGTGTGTCGCAGCAGCAACTACCACAACAGTAATTGCTCACACACAACATATCCATACCCTACGGGTATGGGTGGTGACAAGCTCAAGCAGCAATTCAACTCTTTGTTATTTTTTTGACCTTGAATTTTTCTTTGCTTTGTCTGTGGGGCATTTTTGTGCCCAGCGCATAAAGCACAGCGCATAGGTAGGAGGAGAGGAGCCACAGAGATTCATTCAAATGAAGCAGAACAACACAGAATACAACTGGGAATGACTTTCTCTGAACCAAAGTGATGCAAAAAAAAAAACCAAAAGGCTTGTGCAAATGCACATCAATAATACTTACATTTAAATGAACTACATTTTCTTTGTTGGTGCCATGTTCCCATTGTGGTCTACCGATAGGGCTGGGGCTTTGCTTTTCTATACTGAAAGAAAGTCTTTGATATTTAAGTGCATAAAATTATCTGTATGATATGGCTAGGTCCATATATTTTGGATATTTTGGATACTCTATGTGGATTCTCTTATTAAATGCAATCATATAAAATGATTGACCAAATGTGATTACTTTGTTTAGCTTTTGTTGTCGTGCTGGCAAAGGCAGTGCCTCAAACCTTTCTTTGTGGATGGTAGGTGTGCACTACAGCCAGAGGGATAATGAAGACTGCAGCCTGGGCAGTAGATGGAATTAAGTCTTGACTGAATGATCACATTTGGATAGAATTTATATGGGCAATAACAGCACAGTCGATATCAAGTTAATTGCTGAGATTTACACAGACACTGACACCATTATCCCACTAGAGCAAAGTCTATAATGTTGAGAAACACAAGACCACCAACACACAAATTACTGACCGCATGAATACTTATTAGTGACCGCCAGATTGATTAGATAACATGGATAAACTGTCTGATTGTATGTCTGCTTGGGTTTCTTGCCCCAGGAGACTTTGTGTTAGCGATGTCACTCTTTACCTAGATCTCTCCGGGGTTCTATAGAGGTACTCCAGGAATGAATGTTCCTTATACAGAATAGCTGCTAAAACGCATTGCACATAACATGACTGGTGCAGAATTTAACATTGTTAGACTGTCTGTGTATTCGGATGAAACACTGCAATATGACGAGTCCACTCAAACTCTCCACCAATGCCAATGCTGATAATCAGAAGTAAAAAAGGGCGAGGGATTGTAGTCTCTACTGTCAGAGGGGAGGAAGAAGGAGAGAAAGCCGGGGTAGCTGGATGATAGTCAAATTGCAGGATACTAAAAATAGCACAAAAACCTGGGGAGCTCTAAAGCCACTATGTATGAGAACTGAGCGGTACTCTTCTCTAATAACACCACGTTCACAGCGAGGCAGTTCACAGCTGGTGGCGTATTGTGTGTTGTTTTAATGTGTTATTACTAAAACTTCACTTTGACCGGCTATAATGTGTTTGTTGACTGCAGGAGATTAACCTCAGACTGATTTATTTAACTACTTTCATTTCTGTTTGTCAATACCATTAACTAATAGTGATATAGACATTTATGACTTCGTGACGCTTAACAGCAGTTCACCTGCTGTTTATTTGTAAGTGCTTTCTATTCATATGTGCTGATAGTAAATGGGATATTAAAAATAGGTAAACGTGGTGGTGTCTGGGACTGAGTCACTAACGCTGCCTGTCTGTCACAACAGAACACTGAAGGTGTGCTAACTATGGGCCTTAATAAAGATGTAATTAGACTGAATCTGTGTCAGTGACTGACAAATTCAGCTCCCCAGGACTCCTCCTGAGCATGATTGTTTTGTTTTCCCATTGATTTCACAAACAAGCTCGGCATCTGTGCATGGCAGTTTACCTGTTCAGAAGTTCAGTCCTCTCTGTCCTGCTTTTTGTGATCTGGTGGTGTCCACTCTACTTGTGTCTTCTATTAGCACGTGTGATGCCCTTTAAACATCAACCTGTTAACATGTATATCAGGAGCATGTTAGCATAGCCACCACTATCACCTGAGCTGCTTTCAAGTTTACATTTGCTTCACCATGACTGCGGTGACGGCCACAAGTGTCCAGCTATGCTGCTAAGGCTTGACACATATATATGTAGGTTGCTGCTATCCAATGATTTTGTGCGCACGATCACTGCTGGTAAAAAATGTATACTATTTACTGCAGTGAAACTGGCGTCTGCTTAGTTTTTCTCTGTTTAGCCTGGTTTCTGACAGCAGAGAGACAGGATGCTGTTACTGTGGAAATAATGATGGCAGCTGAAAGTATCCTTTGTCTTCCTTTCTCCCTGTGCCACTACACTACAGGTCTCTGAACGGAAAGGAGCATAGCACATTATTTCAAACTCTGCTGACTCTTAAAAATGACCTTTTCTCTTAGCCCTTTGAGTGCACCCTGTAATAATCAGAGCCCTTTGTGAAAAACTGCTGATAGATAGTTAAAGATTTTTTTCTTCACGCTATCTTCCCTCTGTTGCTCTGAGCAAACCACTGAACCTAAACCATTTTTTTCCTCCTCTATTAGTAGTTTGATCAATGAATCAACCCTCGTTCATTCATTCAGTAGGCTCTACTCTGTATAGCTCTCAGGGAGACACCGGTACCTAGAGGCAGACTGTATTATACATTGGCAAACTCTCCCCAATGCATTTCTGGGTCTCTGAAGGAAACAAGCCACAAGGACAGGGATAATACTCAGTCTGTTATTGATTGCAGCTCCTGTTGTATCTCTGCATGTATTTTAGGAATAAAAGGAGGCAAAGCCAGGAGGAACCGGGGCATTGTAAGCAAGCAGATATTTTGTTATTATTATTGATGAAGCAACGTTAGTTTCAGAAAATTTGGTTTGGTTTAAAGGTGTTATAGACCCCAAACCCCAGGATACATTTAATATTGATAACGTTCAGTAGTTTAACTTCTCTCTTTCACACTGTTTGCCAAAAGGGTGTGTCAGCACACCATCAGTACTTCACTGCTCTATATACACCGATCAGCCACAACATTAAAACCACTGACAGGAGAAATTAATAACATTGACCATCTTGTGACAATTCAATGTTCTGCTGGGAAACTTTTGGAGCTGGCATTCATGTGGATGTTGCTTAGACATGTAGCACCCACATAGACCAGACCAGACACCCCCACCCCATAGCAATGACACTCCAATGACTGATATGCCTAACTCTTAAAAAGCATATACACATTCACAAATAATCATGCTGGGTTCAGACACTGGGAATCTGTCGTCTGTCTACAAACTTCCCATATGTACAAATTAGTTTTCCCAGGCGCTGGGCACTGACTAAATCCTGATAAATTGTTGCCTGTGCGGACACAGTGGACAACATGACCCTCATTGAGTGTGAATAAAGCTCAGCAACCAAATCCAGTCCACTGGCCTGAGGCAACATGAGACACACAGTGCAGCTGAAACGTTCCACGTCTCCCTCGCCTTGTGTCTACAGGAAACAGGCAATGAATGATAAACAAGAACCTAGCTGACTGGTTTCATTTTGATGGAAAGAAAGCTCATCTTCTCAGTGCCAGTCAGTGTGGGGCAGCATTAGAAAAACATTGGTAGCAAAAAAAGAGACAATTTGAGAGCGATATCTCAGGAACATCTTACTCAAAGGTTCACTGACTATGCATCCACAAAACATATATTTAATTATGACAAAATTTCATGCAAATGTATACAATACAATGATGGGTGATGACACTTTTTATACAAAAGGTCAAAGGGGAACCTCACAGTGACATAATAGCGTACATGTTCTGCAGAAATACTTTAAATTACATGTCTTCAAAGTTAGGAAGTTCCTTCAAAAGCTCTCCCTGCTCTATAATACAAGCCTGGAGGCAGTAGTGTTTGGCCAGGATTGTCTGTATAAAAAATATATTTTCAGGTACATGTATCTGTCAACCAACAGGTCAAGTAAGATAACTGTAGCTATCTCAACTGACTCAACTGAAATTCATTCCCTTACTGTGCTGCATTTAAAGCTCACAATATGCCTCTCTTTCATACGTCATCTTACCCTTGCCCTGAGAGACTTGAACTCCCTTCACTTTGCGATGAATCATCTGTCTAATGTGTTCCTCCGAAATGTTGAAAAAAAAAAAAAAAGATGGGTTCAACTCCACAGAGAGCTTAGTGTGTTAGTGCATGATTAAGAGTAAAACAACACAACCATTGGGACGCGCAGTCATGCATAGCACACATATCTATTTGCTGGTTCAGATTGTTTATTATGGATTTTTTTAATGGAAGATGTGTCTTGTGCCCCGCTGCTTACAGCTCGTTCTTTCATAGTATGTACAAAAATCTGTTAAAATATCAATATGCTGTTAATTGGCAGCCTTACAATGAAGAATGTCTCTCTTGAACTGTATTCAGCAAGGCCATCACAGAGCAGATTGGAAAAACAAAATCAATCTCACTGTTGAAGGGAGAGGTTTTTGTGTGGGGGTGTGTGGGGATGAGCTCACATTTAGGCTCCTTAAAATGCTCTGTGTAAAGAATAAAATGGTCGATGTGCTTCACTGACTTGGAGGTGATATACAGTATAGACTAAAACTGTATACAGTACTCCAGTCAGAACCTGGCCATAGGAGACTTGGCTTTAAGACGCTCAGTGTTCTCAATTCCCTCATCACTCTTACATCATCAGAAAGAAAATGATCTCCCCAGTGGCAGTGTGTGCAGGGAACTAGGTAGACTAGTGCACAGGGAGCTTATGATTGGTGGTGTAGTGAGGTGGAGCGCACACGAATACAGTGTGAGGCTATGAGAGTCGAGTGTCATACGTTATCCTTGACGGTATTAGGGTTCAATCATGGTTGGTCTCATTGATTCTTTGCATCACCTCTATCATTGGCACACAGTCAGGCTATCTGGTCAGTGGCTAGTGCCTGTCCTGACTCCATAAAAAACAGCTGAAAATGAAAGTTACAAAATAAAATAAGCAGAAATCAAATTATCACTGTTGTGTTTTGGATCTACTGGAAGGTTAAGGAAGATAAAGGCTTGTTTCTCTCAATGCTTTCCTGTTGCTCGTTATCGCCAAAGCCTCTTTGCAACACATAAAATGCTCTAATTGAGAGTTTATTTCATGCACTGAGACGAAAGGGCAGTTAATGGATTACTCAAAGGCGATGGCAAGCAAGCTGCACATCCAAGCCAGTGCATGTTTTATTACTGAATATCTCAAAGTGCTTCTAGACTGATGTTAAATTGGCATTTTTACTGTGTTTAAACAAGCTACCATGTAATTCAGAGGCAAGCAATAGAAACATGCTGTAATCATAAAATGTGTTCTTATCTTAAGACACACACACACACACACATCCTGCCAGTTATTTTGAAAAAAAAAAAAAGAAAAAAGTCCTCTTTAGTCATTTGGAGATTTGGAGAAGATTGAAGTCCCACACCGCAATAATAACTGTTTTTATTGTGTGCAATAACAGCTGTGATGGAGCTCAGGAATTGATGGCCACTGTGTAATAAAATATTTAACTGTTAAACCGTGACTATCTGTCTGTGACAGATAGTCACCTGTCTGATGAGAAGAAAAGTACAGATTGCAGTTTAGGTCCCAACCAATCCTGTCCGTGTTTCGGGAATAATAGTTATGAATAATTAATGAACCGCCGTTGTGCCACCTGCTTAAATGTGCACAGTACTCTCACTTTGGAGACGTTCAGGTGAATCCTGCAGCTGTGACAAATCTGCAGGCTTTTCATAAACTCAGTGGATAGACTGATGCACATAACTGTGTGGCTTGCGCTGACTGACATTTGTGGACAGACGCTGTGGTAAAATGTGGGAAAAGCCTGATGTTTACCCTTTGTTCTGTGTGCAGAAAAGCCCGTCGGTTAAACCTAGCTGTATTTAATAAAGCGGGATCCATGCTTCTTCCTCTCATTTTGAGACTTGTTTGGGCTGCGTGAGAGCAGGGAAGCTTGAAAGTGGGTGTCTCGTGACAGCAATTGTGCCAGATACAGCTGGTGGTTTCCAGAACAAGAGCTGTTCAAAATCCAACAAAATATTAGATTGGTATTTAGTGTAGTACTTTAACCACCCAGATTCAGATCCAGAATCATCCAGCAATTAACCACCACAGCTACTCATATCTAGCTAGTAGGAAGACATTTGATAACGTCATGTTTTCCACTGAGAGGGAGCTGGAATACATCTCTACTCTTTGGAAAGCAGTAAATGCTCTTTGGTTTTGTTTCAAATCAGCATTAAAAACTCAAATGCAATCTAAAAAGTAATTAGAAAAAAAATGATCCCAGACCAGCCCACTCATTGTTTAACCACCTAACTATTTTTACCTACAAAGTAAAATTCGAAACCACCCAGTTGGGCAAAACCATCCGATCTGGCAACACTGCTTGCCAGAAGTGAGAGCTGGCAACCCCGCCATGTAGCAAAACAGCAGTTCCCTGTGGCGTTCTTTGTGGTTATAATATAATTTTCATATTATTAGAAGAGTTCTCATATTTGAATTGTAAAGCTTTAATTCCTGAACACTATCAAATCAAGTTAGTGTAATGTCATGGTGTTTCTTCACAGCAAAGCCTAACAGTTTTCCCTGACCTGTGAATCCTCTTAGTCATTGTCTGTGTTTTTTTCCTCAGACCCAGGAGTCCTTAAACCCCAATAACCTGGAGTATTGGATGGAGGACATCTACACACCAGGGTATGACTCACTGCTAAAGAGGAAGGAGGCCGAATTCAGGAGGGCTAAGGCGTGTAAGATCGGAGCACTGATTGCAGCTGCCACGTGCACTGTGATCCTGGTAATTGTTGTTCCAATTTGCACCATGAAATCATGAGAGTGTCCGGACGGTGAGGCCCCCGGACAACGAATGATACACTTTTCGCTGCTGCCCCTTTTTGTTCTGTGAACTGGGTAACGCGTGCAGCACATTCACAGACAGTTGGAGGTTTTTTGTTTTTTTGTTTTAATGCAGTATTTCATTCTGGTGGTCCTTCTTTACAATGTAAACCTGATTAGATTAGCTATTGTATGAATTCAGCAAGTGCATAATATATACTGTATATCTGTATAACAGTCATAGTTAATTGTAGTTTGGGACAGTTGGAAGGTTGTTGATTTAATTGTCTGTCTTGAACACACTGCGGCAGATGATCACAAACTAAATTGGAGTTGTTATTTTAGCCAACATATGATAACGTCTGCTCTCGTATATATATTTTTATTTTTCGTATAATTACTGTACAGTGTATTTTGATCAAAGTTATTTTTGATGAATTATCTGGTTGAATGTGAGAATTTATCTTTATCAATAACAGCAAGCACTTTGAGTAATGAAATTTGTCCTACACATTTTCTAATAGAAATCTATAAATACAGTCTTTTAGTTGAAGTAGAGGTACAGTACACTTGTACATAGAATGTAGACACAGTATGACTGTACAGCCAAACTGAATGTATCGATAATGTTAGCCTACTCTCTTGGAAAGGACTGACTCGAGAATTCACTTGAATGTTGCAGCCCTCTTCTCCTTCTTCTGAAATGTAACCAGCCAACAGCACATTCAGCACCTGCTCCTCTGGATGAAGCAGAGGCTTTGGTCATTTCTTTGCAAGTGTTTGCTTAAAGAATACTTGAAGTGCCGCACTGCTGTTCTAGCCAGCAAGGCCCACCTGGCAGATTTTATGGGTTTCGCACTATTGATTGGACCAGCTTCCCACTCTGCTCAAACTAAACTGAAAAACATCCCGCTCAGAGTTGTTTTTTATTCATCACAGCAGTCTCTGCGGATGCAATAAATTGCAAGTGCTTCAACAGCCAAACTAGCCTACCCATTATATTTCATATCCTGGCAACCCTTTGTTATAGCTTCTTTATAGAATGGGTATTTATTCTCTACAGAGTAGAGGCTGTATGGAGCAATACTTCAGCACCAACACACAGAACATACCGCAAATTGTGATTTGACAGATTTTGATTTCAAGTTATGGTCTCCAGCATTTTACAGTATAATCAGCCATGACTTAAACTTTAGTTTCATGTTCCGTAGAGTTTGTTAATATTTTATGATCTGCTTAACTACACAGATGCATGAATGAATAATGCAGTCAAATGCAAAAACATCTCCACTAACCACAGCCTATGGAAGAATCATCAAGTGACAGGATACAACCAGGCTGCTGATAAAATGTCACTGTGTGGCCATTATGAGGCAGCAAGTAGTTTTTATTTCCCCCAGTTGCTTTTAGTCATATCAGACCTCTGTCGGTCTGTGCACTGTAATTGTGCGGTACGGCGGGCCTGCAGCTGACACAACAGCTGCCATACTTGCATTCATGTAAATGCTGTCCACACTGACAGTGGAAGTAGCTTTTACATAAAGTTATTTAAAATGTTTCACTTATACAGATATCTGCTGAGCAAAAATAATGCACAAATAGAAGAGCACAAGTGTGCTTTTAATTTCTCATAGTGTATAACCTGGGATGAATCAACAAAGGAAGAACTCAGCATTAATAATTCGCATGGCTATCAATACTCATGTTTGCCTGCTTATTGCCTGAGTGTTGCTTTACTTTTGTCATTGATCGAGAGATCGGTTTGCTTTCCACTTCTTAGTCACTCTCCGTACTGTGTTTCTTGTTTAGGTTCCAAAATCAGCTGTAAGCAGAGGCCCAATGTTTTGTGTTTCTCTTTCTCTTACCGTTAACCATCCACTGCATTGGATCTGTCATCAGCACAGGCAGTGTGAGCTGCAGTACACTGTAAGAGTCTGTAAATAGTGTGAGGTTTGAGGCGCATTGTGGGAGCAGGTGTTAACTGGAACATTACTATAATAAAAACTTATTGTTCTGACTGTTAATGGATCTGTGTTTTCATCTCGCCAGCTTGCATTCATCTGATATACCTAAGGATGTGTAAACACTAAGCGGAGCACATTAACTGATGCACATTGTCAGGTTATTCATTTTTTCATTTAGTCAGGGTGTTTTTTATTTTCTCCAGAACACCCACACACTTCAGCAAAGTAAAGCCATTCAGACTTATATAATCTGTATTTATACTCTACTCATTGCACAAGAGTTTAATTCATACCACAGTGGATTGTATTATACATTTGCTATTTATAATAATAACATTTGATTTAGTGACACAGTATAGAATGAAATCAGTGATCAGTCTGATCAGTCTACAGCTGCTTGGAGAAATTTAAGCCCTTTCCTCAGTACAGAACCTTTTTAGTTCTGAGATGTTGGTGAGTTTCCTCACGTCAACTCCTTCCACAACATTGTTATTGGATTAAGTTCAGGACTTTTACTTGGCCCCTCCAAAATGTTTGCCTTTGTTACCTCTGAGACTATTATGCATCTTACTTTTTACTGTGAATGGTACAAGGTCTTGATTTTATATAGCGCCTTTCTACCTATTGGTACTCAAAGCGCGTTACAGTCATAGACACATCTGCCCATTTGCTCACACAAGCACACACCCATTCACACACCAGTACCATGCACTGGGAGTTTAATGCCTTGCTCAAGGACACTCTGGCATATGGCACGTTCCAGGGATTAAACCTCTAAGCCTCTGGTTCATGGCAAACCAGCTCTGCCTTCAGCCACAGCCATCAAAGTGATCTTTGTTGGCCAACCACTCCTGTGGTGAGTAAACGTTGTCTTAAATCTATTCCATGGGGTCTGTGGATCTGTGGATTCCAAATCTTTTAGAGATGCTTGTGTAACCTTTTCCAGCCTGATGAGCAACAACAAATCGTTTTCCGAGGTCCTCGGTCAACTTCTTTGTATGTGCCATCAAACACTTACACAAATACTGTGATAAATCCCTGATTTTTTAAAAACAAAATGGGGCACTGAACAACACCCGAGTCTCATTACATTGATAGGAAACACTTCTGGACAGATGGACTGTAATCTGGCCTTGAAATTAACTGCAGATTCTAGAAGTGTACTTGCTTTTGCACCTCACAGTAATATTGGTCCGTTCTCCTGAATAAACAAATACATAATATTTCAGCTTCAGTTGTTTGGTAGGTTTCTCTTTGCCTACTTTCAGAACTGATGTTTGGAGACATTTTTATGGAGAAATGTAACAAATTCTGAAGGGCGCGAAAACTTTTAAGCAGCCTGTCCTTGGCCTATTTGCAGTGAATGTTTTTATGATAAGAGGATCAAGGGAACTGGCTGTTGAACCAAAACACAGTATCCTCTAGGACTCGCTGTTTGGAGACTGGAGGTCAGTCTAATGACTTATCATTGTAATAAACAGAGGACTTGTCCTGAGTCTGCCAGTTCTTTTTAATAATATCTTCCTATCCACAACTCTGCCTTGACAAAAGCAACTGCCTGTTTCCCTGGGTGCTGGTGCTTGCCACGAGCAATCCCTGTGTAGATGGTGTCTGCTACAGCCTTCAGCACCTCTCTCAGAGCCTCAGAGCACCGGCTCAGTATATGCTACAGGGACCTTCCCCACAGTGGGCATGCTAGGGTTTCTGCCATATCCCAGCAGAGTCTGAATGAGCAACGGAGAAAGTCAAAAAGTGACAGGAACAGGAACTGTTGTACCTTCTCATGGGCACAGCTTTTCCCCCTCCCCCCACAGCTTTGCTATAAGAGTGTCTTGGAATGATATAGTCCTGATACTCAGAAACTCCTAATCTCACCAGCAATGTGCGATGGCCGTGATAGCACACCTCCGATGTGCCCTCCAGTCCATCCAATCTTTTTTTTTTGATGCATGTCAAGGAGACTTTGAGTAAATTGAGTCTCTGTATGCTTTTACGCTTGCTGGAGACTAATACACTTGTCAGCTTCATCTTAGTAAATAGTCCCTCATCATAGATGATCCTCTGCAGCACAGAGATTCCTTCTCTCCTTCCTTTACTAAACACGCCTAAAAGGGCAAAAAGAACTTTTAGCTAAACCATAAAATGATGCTTTCTATACCATCATCCGTGATCATGAAAACTTGTACACCTTTAAATAATCGACACTTTAAATCGGTCACTTTCTGGTCCAACAGAATGCTCCAGATATCCAAAATACTTATACTTGAAGTGGGACACAGTCAGAAACTGATAGAGATGGTAAGAAGAGCTGTGTGTGAGATCCGTCAACGCAATACTGTCTCTAAAGTATTAAATTTTTCGAAACAGTACGTTGGAAATATGCAGTACAAGCTGTGAACCGTAATATTCAGCAACCCATTGCCTGAAAATATGCTGGGTTCATTACAGAGTAACACCGGTTATTTTCAGTCAAAGATCTCCTGTCAGTTATGCATTTCAGTTTGACTGACAACACTGTTCAGCTGCCAGAAGAAAATGATCAGAAAACCACATACGCCTGAAAGTGTGTTTGCAGCTCCTGGCAGTTTCATTATGTTGCTGTTTCTCTGACAGCACACGCTGCTTGTTTTCCCTCAGTGTCAAACCCGAGGTGCCGTAAACGCAGTGAGTGTACCTTTTTGATGCAGTGGCAACAAAACAGCATTGGAGGCCAGATAGTTCTGCAATCTCCTGCAGACAAGTTTTACACAATAAGAGCAAGTTGGATGGAAACCAGAGGGCAGCGTGTACCTCTGTCACCGGCAGTTAACACATCACAAACTTCTAACAAAGCTGTACAGCAGTGACTGGCTGGAATGTCCGTGCTACAATGAGATCAGCGGTTCATTTTTGAATAGTTCTGTTTTTTAAGGTTGCCAAGAATGGCACATTCACTTTCCTCCAAGTAGCCTACTACTATGAATAATACATGGTGTTTTAAGCATGATGTCGACTAGTCACTGAGAAGACAGGTGAGGAGTCCAGTGGGTCATTGCAGCAAACTAGCAATGGTTCATCAAGTGTGTGGAAATACTTCACTAAAGATGAAGTCCATACTACTGCAATACACACTCATCTGAGAAGGCATCCACTAATGGATGAATGGTCTCGACAGCAGTCAGTTAACAACTTCACCAAATGCCCTGTGGTAACAGAGAGATGGTGGTGGCTAATCAACAATTTGCTGGTGAATTTCATTGTCAAAGTTATTAGACCTTTAGCTACAGTACAGAGAAGGCTTCAGAAAAATACCACTTTTTTTTTTTAAACCCGGCTACATCATACCATCTTACAACATGCTGTGGAGTACTATTAAATGCTATTGATGGTGCTGAGTTGCAGCCTGTTTTTATACAGGCTATACATATCTGCAGCGCACAGTATGTAGAGTTTGTGCTGTCTGTTCTCAGCATATGTATTCCGGTTAAGAATATAGATTTCATTGGTGCAGCATTACTTTCTACTGTGTTTTTATTAGTGACGTCATCAGGTACCAGTCGGTGTCGACTTGACTTTCATCACATAGTTGACTATAAAAGTCGTGCAACCCCTAATTTGAGTTTCAGGAACAACACTGTCTATTGACTCTGACTGAATAATCATGCTGCAGGAAATCTCTTCAGACCTGATTATGATGGATCTGTGCTACGAACAATAACAGGTAACATAGTGGAACTTCATAGACGAGTATGTTAATTTCTACAAATTAATCAACAATACAGTAATAACAACAGTATGAAACATACACACAAGCAATATAGTGGATAAGAGAAAAAAACATTACATTGTAATTATTGCAAACATTAATAAGGACAGACCCTCAAAAGAGCTGGTAGCTTGGGGGGTAATTTGGAAGTGAAGAGAATCCAATTATGGAGTGAGAGAGTTTCAAAAGTTCTACCAAGTCATCAGTGTGTTGAAGTTTATTGTGTCCTGTAGCAATGAGGTGATAAAGCTGGTGATGGATGGTTCTCTTAGAGGCAGATTCCATATACTGGAGAGGATCATAATACGGTGCAGAGTGGAAAGCCTTGTTCAAGTTAACAGGAGGACCCACTAATGCACTTGTTGACTTGAATGCTTTAACAGAAAGTTTGTTACTCAGGAAAGAATCTACTAAGTTTTGTCTCACTTGAGGAGAAGCATGATTTAATTCCACAAGGATTTCAAAGATTTCATCAGATGCCTTCCAGAGCAAAATGATTCACTAATGTCAGGCTTTTTGTTCAACCATGAATCTGGACTCCTGAACGCCAGATGAAAGTTATGAATCATGAACACCAATGGACTAATATGAACCATAAATCAGCTCTCATCAACAGATCCAGAACCAGTCATTGGCTGTCTAAATAGGAATTACGTTGAAGGTGTGAGCCCTGATGCATCATTCTGGGGTCATATATTTCTCACTGTGGCCCTGGGAAGTGCTGCCTTTTAGTTTTGCATTACAAAACAACTTGTCCTTGTCTAGTACTTTGCCTTGAAAACAGACATAGTGATTCAACTGATTAAAAGTGCTCTTTGGGGTTTAGCCCTCTATTGTAGTCTGTTAATTACAGGAGGCACTAGAGTTGTCTCCAGACTTCACCTTGTGGAGGCCAAAAGACTGGGGGATTTTGCATTTTGAATTAGATTTTGCATGTGCGGTGGTCTCCGGCTGGTTGTGACCCTACATGTTCTTTTATTTTTCTATTGATTGTTGACAAGGACTCCTACATCACGGAGGTCATTCTTGACTTGCTTGTGCAGTCACAAAGGGTTCTATGGTCATCATACAAATGATTTCTGGCCTTTCCCAAGACTTGTGCTCCTTGGCATGTCAGTGTATTTATCATTCTTTAGTTTTCCTGCTTCTGTGCTGATTTAGAAAACCATTCCTGAGAGAGCTGAGACTTGACAGTTTAATGCATCACTTGTATACTAAGCCGAAGCACAGTAACTGTGACTGCATTCTACTTAAGCTCTTATATTGTGTATACATTTTCACTGTCAAGGCTTTTGCGTCAGTCAGACTAAAATCCACCTGGTGACATTTACTTGTACTTGAGTGGTGAAAAGAAAGAGGGAACAGGAAATAGTGTGGATAACACAAACAGGTTAACAACAACAGTCAGCAATAAATTACAGTTCACTGTCATTAACCCTCTGCCTTCTGGTCAATTTATCCATGCTGCAGTCAATAGAATTTGAGAGCCCTTCCCAATATGGCAGCTTCCAAAGATTGACTGCCTAATCTTTTGCAGAGAAGTCTTTGCCAGTTTTGAAAAGGTTATGCTAAGAATACAATTTATATTGTTACTGATATTTCAATAGTAATATTTCATTTAAACCCAGAGTTACTTTGCACGTTATACTCATTACTCTAAAGCATTTCATTGTTCAATCTGCATTGCACCACTTGGACAATTTTTGTAATTTAATTAAACTGAAAACATTCAAAAAGATTAGAATATATTTTAAAATAGTCATTATTTATTCAAAATACCAAAACTGCCTTTTTTTCTACCAAAAGGCGAAGAATAAGTCGTAAAAATTATCTTGTTTGGGGAAAATTAGAACCAACCCAAAATAAGTGTCTGACATATTCTAAATAAAATGAACAGTATTTACAAAAGAGGTAAGTTGGCATAAATGCCATCTTATTTTATTTTTTATTTGTTTAAAGGTCATATAAGTGCTTTAGTTAAATGACTGAACTTTCTGACTATTATCTCAAATGTCAGGCTTCATGGGGTTATTCCATGTCACTGTCCTTACCACATGTCTTTAAGTGTTTGGCAGAACAGATAAGCCTCACTATAGTCAAACACCATCCTTCTATGCCTGCTGCTGGTATTATTTTGCCATGTAATGATGAAACAGGAACATAACCAAACTGTATTTTCTCAGTCACTGGTCCATACCCTGGATCGCATACTGGCTGAGGTGATTATCATGTGAGTGAAAATCATAATAAAGGAAAATAATTTAGGTTACCAATCATAGTAATAGTGTGTGGGCTCTTCATCAAATGTGCCACACACTGCAAGCTTTGAGAAAATATATAGCGATAATTATATGGAATAATTTAAAATTACTTTACTAATGGAAGACCTGTCCTATAGGTCTACAGACAAACAATTCTAACAAGACACCCAAAACTAAATGTATTGGAGCCAGTGACCAGAGCAGGTGACTAAAATGCATGTCCCTTTGACTTTCACCAAAATGATATCACTATTAACATGTTGTCGGTGTGGATGTTGTAAGTAAGCAACTTATATTTTGTGTATCACTTGAACAGTCTTTCCTGAATTGAATGTCAGTCCCACCTGGACATTGGTGTTTCCATTTAACATATTTAAGTTCAGTAGGATAACTGTGCAAAGAAAAGTAGGCAGATCAGTTCACAAATGGAATTGCAAACGTGAAAAAATGACTTTGTGAAAAAATGAGTTTTCAGAATTAATACTACTCAGCAGGACAAAGTGTGTTTTTGACCTTTCTTTCCCGGTTCACCTCCCATCATATCTGCAGCAGCAGGTGGGAAAGGCTTAACACATTAGGAGCACATTAGGAGGCGTGCTGTGCACTCACACCACTGTCCACACAATGAAAAATTAAAAGTAGTCTTGCATGGAAGTTTGGCTTCACTGTCTTGTGTAAATCATATTAAAGCTAGACTGGTTTAATTTCCAAATTGTTGTTGTATTAGTCATTACTTAATGCCCTGGCCCTTCTGTCAGAGTCCCAGGATGCTGTACATAAAATTAGATTTAAAAATCCCCACATGTACTGAGCGGAAACAAAACAGAAAATACTGCAGCAAACCGCCTTCGTGATCCCCTACACAGGCGCTGCTAATGATTGTGTGTGTGCTGGAGGGCAGCAGTTTGGTGTCTCACCCACCCACCTCCAAACCTGTGGTGACAGCTCAAATGAACAGAGCCAATTTCCTATTGTTATGCTGGCAACCTTTGGAACGTCGGCTTAATGAGAAATTCAAACCTTGTGTTTATGATTCACTAATCACATAATGGCCTAATGCAGAATAATGTCCAGGGCACCATTTTACAAGTCACACACTCTTAAGTGAACACAGATTTATTAAAGTATGATTAAATAGCACACCTTAACTTGTGTCTAGTAAACAGTGGAAAAACATGTTAATTAAGTTAGCTCAGCATGCTAACATAGAGACTGGGGTTATTATTTATTATTCTTTTTCAGTGTCAGTCTAGTAGAGGAGATAGGCTCTGCTTAGAAAGATGCCCACATAACATGCTGTGGGATTGCATATAAATTATAATGTCAGAATGACACGTAATGAGTTACATAACATGAGGCGATGTTCCTTAGTGGAGTCCTATTTAGGAATCAGGTCAGAGAACAGTCTTCATTACAGTGTGTTAGATGTGTGAAAGACTGTGACGAGTCCATGGTGTATACTGCCTCACCCAATGCAAAATAAGAAGAGCGAACACTGGAGACATTAGCAGAGTTGTATTAGGCTGTACACATCAAAAAAACTGAGCACACTACCTTTCTCTTCTCCACAAAGCTGGGCAATCAGAGTGCTGCGTATGTGTGGGCTGGATGATTTGTTATAGAAAGTTTCTGGCTACAGTTACAATATTTCTTCAACCTGACTGAACTCATTGTGATTTGAGATTTCAACTTAACTGTTAACATGAAAGTTAAATACCAGGATCTGATAAGAAGATACACAGGATCTGTCAACATGCCCCAAAACTAATATGCCAAATCAGCTGGAAGCACACCAGAAGAACAAGAACAAGAAGACATTTTTCTCCAGCACAGGATTCATTCAGGAGAAAAAGACAATAAAGACAGTTTTCTGACCACATGGATTCTGGCTTTGTTCATCTTTTCAGACACAAACTGGGTCCAAACAGAGAAACGATTGGAACTGGTGTTTATGCGGATATTACATATATAATATATATATAACTTTCCTACTGTACTGATTATGAAAGGTCTACACAACCATTCTCTATCCAATCTGAATGTATTCATGTGTGCATGTAAAGATATCCTTTGTCGCATCTTCTGCTTCTGCTTCCTCTCCCTCTTTTTCCTGTTGTGTCGGGTTGCGTGTCTTGTTGATTGCAGGAGGGTAAACAGGTCTGACGGGTCGAAGCAGAGCCTTACCGACTGCACGGCATCACGGTTATCAAGCCTGCAACAAGATCTCTGCTCAGCAATCCCCACCCTGCTGGTCCTTGTGTTTACACTTCTGTCAGTATTATGTTTCTGTTTAACTCCGTTCTCCTCTGCCTCCAGTTTGTTTGGATGTGTCAGCCTTCATGCATGGAGCTCCCGCATTGTATGATCCCCTTATCAGCTCAGCTCAGCTCAGCTCCCTGGAACCTTCTCTGCCTTATACTTGTGTTGAGACAATCTATCTGTTAACATCCCTCTGCAGCCCTGTTCACACTTGATTAATATACATTCTGCACAAATCAGTCACAAATGGGAAGTTGTACACCTGTGATTAAAATGCATCTTTACATGCAGCAGCCATCCCCAGCAGGATGGGATTCAATTTAGTTCAATTTTATTTAGCCACAACATTATGACCACTGACAGGAGAAGTATATAACATTGATAATTTTGTGATAATGTTCTGCTGGGAAACTTTTGGACCTGGCATTCATGTGGATGTTACTTAGACATCTAGAACCCACCTAGACCAGACCAGGCACCCCCACCCCATAGCAATGACACTCCTTGATGGCAGCAGCCATCCCCAGCAGGATGCAGCCTGACACAGACACAAATCAAAATATGAAGAACAGCACAAGGTGTTGACCTGGCCTCCAAATTCACTAGATCCCAAACTGATCAAGTATCTGTGGGATGATCCACAGAGGCCCCTCCCCTCAACCCATAACAACATTCTGTTGCCAGACACCACAGGACACTGTTTTGGAGGCACAAGGTAGACCTACACAATATTAGGTCATAATGTTATGACTGATCTGTGTACATTGACATTCAGCACCAGTACAGTTGTTAATAATGGGGAAATTCCACAAATTGTTCAACCCTGGTGGTTGCCGTAGAAGTGGTTATTGCCAGTGAACATGTCCTGTCTTATTCAGTATTTAACCAAGACTGCCTTTCGCTAATCATCCAGTGTCTGGCACTGGTGTGTGAATGTGTGTCCTTGTGTGAACAGGTGCGTAGATGTATCATTGTGACAGTAAAGTGCTTTGAGTACCAATAGGTAAAGGAATGCTATATAAATGCAAGACCATTTACCATTTACCAGATGTTAATTCATTAATTCATCCATTATCCATAACTGCTTATCCCCGAGAGGGTCATGGGGGGGCTGGAGCCTATCCCAGCTGTCACTGGGCAAGAGGCGGGGTACACCCTGGACAGGCTGCCAGTCTATCACAGGACTTACACGGAGAGATCGGTGTATGTCAACCCTTTGAATTGTATGAAGCCACAAAGTTATTCAGAATTGAGTGACAGGGCGATGCTGGCACAGGGGTCTAGCTGTATGTTGAGGCATCAGCCAGCTCAGCCCCATTTAAGCTGCAGCTCTTTGCAGGTGCAATCCGATTTTGGATTAGTCGGGAGTTAGGTATATCCAGGCACTGCAATGACGTCAGAGGCACAGTCCCTTACACTGAGTAAAGTGTTCATGTTGCCCAAACCCCAATACAAGCTGCTCACTGCTGTACACTCTATGAACTCCTCAACCACCCTGATCTTCTCTAGATGACTTCCACACAGTACAAACCTGCTTCCAGTGAACACAATCGAGGAAGCAACAATGTTTCCCAAAAATACATAGCTGGCAAGATGAACTGGTAATAATATACACATCATTTCTAGCAGACAGGGTTGGTTTAGGACAGGAAAGCCCTGCACACTACCAGCTCAGCCCATTTACTGATTTATGTGATGGGGAAAAGGAAGAAATTGACTTATTTATTGTGTTGGTGTTTTGATAATTTTCTGTGTAAATGAATCTCAGTTTGAAAAGGAAACTGAAGCAACGCTAGCAATTTCATCACCATCATGCGCCATTTATTAACTCTGGAGGAGAATGTCTTTGAGGAATTATAGCCTCTCAAGGATAAATGTTTATTTTGACATAACTTACTGGAGCTGGTTACAAAATAATCTCCAGCAGCGGGAAACATTCTATCAAGTGCGGTGAGAGTGAGAGTGATCTCTATATTGCGGTATATGGCATCTGATGAGCTATAAAAAAAGACTCACAGGAAGTCTTAATGATTTGGAAAGGTCATAACCTTTTGATTCAGACACATAACAGGCAGTGGGAGGAGAAGCGAGAGGAGAGGGCGGGTGGCAGCGCTGTAGGAGGGCTAAATCGGTGGCAAGACACATGAATAAAGATGGAGTACCGTCATCCGCTGTCTGGTGTAGCGGTGCAAGAACCTGAATAGAAATGCCAGCGCTGCACAGACATTACACAGCATGTTGCATTTAAATTGAATACCGCCTCAAACAGAGCAGACACGGTGGAAGAGATTAAAAGGGAATATAGCAGAGAGAGACAGAGACATAAATTGCACACTGCTCTATCATATGTGCCAGTGGCAGTGTAGCAATTGAACCATCTGGGCTGATGAACTGCTTCAGAGCGCTACAGATGAGACATTTTCTCTAAGAGTTAGAGGAGTTTTGGAGCATCACTGATTTCCCCCGAGTTAAGAAATTCACAAGATCCAACACAAGTCTCCCCAAGATGACATGTGACCCATTCAGCTGTACTGGTTTCAATAAAATCAGCACATCTGGAGCAGCTCTCTGGGGTGCTCTCTCCTTCATGTTCCAGGAGGTGCAAAAGCACGAAACGTAAGATTCTGTAGAATTGCTTCCCAGACTCACTGACCAAATGAAACCACACCAAATAATGATCCTCTGTATGAAATTTCAATCTGGAAGTGGCTACAGTAGAAAAGCAAAACTTACTTAAGAGGCCACAGTTAGCTATAGATAATTTATTTATACCCATCGGAAATTTGGTTAAAGTCTGCAGTGACACAAATTTGAACTGGGGTTGCTGCGGCCACCAGTTCCTCTGAGCTTGAGAGTACCAGGTGTAGACTGTGTTAATGTGTATTTTGACAGCAAAAAACAAAAAAACAAACAAAAAAAAACCCAGTATCAATAGCAAATCAGAAACTAAATGGAGGAAATTTGAAGAACTGCAGCAGCAAGTTTCTCCAAAGCCTGCAGGCAACAGGACATATCAGTAACAGCTATGGGCTAAAAGCGCTTATTGGTATAAGAAACCTGAGTAGGAGGCACACATACCAGTGCACATCCAATTCATGTTGAACTAGCCATTGAACTGTCTTTCAGCTACACACTATAAAATAACTTGGAACTTGTCCTCTGGTCCACCAAACCTTTCTGGACACTTCAAATGGTTCTGACTTACGTATCCAAAAGACGAGCGCGTAAAATAAACTCTGAGAACTTGTCAGTGCACACCTCCTGGACAGAGTAAGCCTACATCAACATCTGAAATCTTTCAACAAAAGCTATTGTGAATGTTGTGATGTAGGAGTAGGCATTGCTATATTTCTGAGGGTTGAAGGTTGCTACCTACACTGATCAGCCACAACATTAAAACCACTGACAGGAGAAGTAAACAACATTGACCATCTTGTGACAATTCAGTGTTCTGCTGGGAAACTTTTGGACCTGGCATTCATGTGGATGTTACTTAGACATGTACCACCCACCTTGTGGACCCAAAGGCCCCCACTAACAACATTCTGTTGCCAGACACCACAGGACACCCTCAGAAGGTGAAGACTATAAGAAGAAAATGGCTACAGCCTGATCAACTGTATAATGGAGAAGCTGACTTTTAAACATTATTTAGTCATATAGAGTTATCAGGACACAATATGTTAGTGCAGGTAGTTGATATTAGATACTAAACTTCCTTACTAAGTACTTTCCACACCAGGTTTTTATTAAGGAAACACATGAATATGCTGTCTCTTTAACAGATTTTATGTGATTTATGTGGATATATATATTTTTTTCCATTTTTCAAATGTGTGTTTAGATACATATAAATACATAAATACAGCATATAGCCAAATACATGAAAGAGTACTGATGAGAAAGATCTATGTTTCTGAACATGGGGCTCAAGTTCATTTGACACCAGCTCTGCAGTATTCTGGGAATAATTGCAGGCTTTAGGGGTTAGACAGGAATGGTACTTTCCAACATGTGGACTCACAGAGCGGATCTCTATTTGGGTAATTATGTAGTGTCACCTGGGCACTTTTTAAATATCTCTGTCAAAACTGCCTTTCTTTAGCATCACTCCTCATGCTCCCTTATCACAATATGAGCCTCTCTACACTGCGCAATAACTGCAACCTTAAAGGTATAGTGCATTTCACATTGGACAAGACAGGTCAAATTATTATGACCTGTAGGTGTATAAGTTTCAGATATGAATGCATCGATCAAGGTGTCAGTGTACGGGAGAATGTGAATGAATTTCTTGGGGTCACAATTTGTTAATGAATAGATTGAATGAAGACACAGCACTGTGATACATGCCCAAATTACACCTTGGTCTCGGAATTAAAAATTAAAAACTATACAGCATAACTGGTAAAAGTGGATCCTGATGAGAAGCCCTGATCTTTGGAAGAAAGGCAACAATATTGTTTGTTTTCAATCTATTTAGAATAACTTTATTCATAATTTATTTGTTTTTGTTTGATTCTGGAAGGATTTTGTTAAATTGCTGTGACACAAATTTAATCCCATACTGTCCATCGTCATGACCTACTGAGCAGTGTCAATGGTAAATATTCTATTACATTGTATACTAGAAAAAAAGCAGAGAAAGGTGGGCATGTGCAGCTTTCTTCTGGAAGTTTTTTAGGTTTAAGCAAAGTATAATTCACTGAAATGAGTGCAGTGGAAAGCCATTAGTCTCTGACCGATTTGAGGGCGGGTGATGTTTTTTTAAAAAGTGCTGCTGTGTGTTGGTCAACCAGTCTAGTGTGTTAAGGCTGGAGTTCAATGCTCTGCCCCACTTACATAAAATAGGCTCTCCCAACTGCATGGGAAATGAGGTCAGCAGCCCTTTCCCCACATCCGATGGCCAATATCACCTCTGTTACTCATTTTCTGGACTGTCACAGTCAAGCAGGGGAACCCAAATGTAGACACAGGCCCTGTTCATGCCTGGTATTAACATGCAAACTAGGTGATCCAGTCACCCGTGGTAAGTTTTAAGTAAGCATGTGAACTCACCCAAGACACACTGAAGACATATTGAGATGAGACCGATCAGACCACATGTGGAGGTGGTGCAGTCTGCATTTGATTACATTCTTTTAGCCACACTGACAGAACGCCTACTCAGCTAAAATCCTCTGCATAAGCAGGACGTTAGGTGAGTAGCAGGAAGCTGAGTTTTGCCTCATACATTCTATGCTACAATTTCAAATCTTGATTTAAAAAGCATGGGAGAACTTCAAATTACTAAAGAGTATTTTGGTACCTGTGCTCACCAGAGCACCAGGAGAGAACACCCACAGGGTTATGAATGATAAGAAAAGCATCTAAGAGTTGTTTATTGATAAGCAGCGAGACATTTATGTTAACTAACTAATAAATAAGTTCAAAGAATTACCAAATGAAATGATTTACTGTAATAAAGACCAGTGAGTTTGAACCCAGAACCATCTAGCTGTGAGTCACTATTGCCACTTACCATATGTGTTTCCTGTTAAAACAGCATGCTGGGGGACAAGTTGTCACCAAGCAAATATATTTACAATGGAAACCAGGTCAATGATAATCTTTATTGTGCTTATAAAACCCATATTCAGGAAGGAGGTTAATATCAGGTGTGACAAATCATCTATTCTAGTTGTTTCTCCAGCCACCAGTACACCGGCTCTTTCCAGACCTTATTGTTAACCAGACCAATCTATCAGAACTACCCACTTCAGCTCTTTATCAACCACCACACCAGTCTTGACTTCTAACCCATGTGCAGCTCAGATGTTCCTGTACACTGTGGCATCCACTTGGGTATGTCTCTCAGTGTACACTGTCCCAGCATGCACTTCTACTATATGTTATCGTTCAAGGCCACAGAATTAAAGATTACAAAGCTAGCTTTACGTTTAAGGAAAAAAGTTGAGACTATGAAAATAAAGTGCTGGAAACAGGCCAAGACAAAATACAAAACATACAAAAATACAAACCTAGAATTCAAAAGGCATGAGGAACACTGACAGTAGACTAAGAAAGGGTTCACAGAAGACAGGGGAACCGAAAACAAGCAGCTTAGAGCAAATCTGAGCTCTCAGAAGGATTGCTGGTCCTCCTGGTGCCAGGTAGGATAGCCAGTATAATGGTGAAGTCTCTCCTGAGGCTGGGTGGGAAGCCTGCGGTGAAGGAGGAAATCATCCTGGGGTTGAGCAGGTGGCAGAGTCAGGGATTGTTAGTTTTTCATGACATCCTTTTCTGTGTAGGCTTACTAAAATTTACTAAAAAATTAAGTTTGCATTTACAATTCCACGACAACAATCAGATCATTTCACTTATTAGTTTATAATCACTTGATTCCCCACCAGTTTTGTGCATAACCTGGGTACTATTACTCAGTTAGTCATCCCTAGTTGTTCTCCATTAAGTAGTGGGATAGACTTTGTATTGTCTGCAGTTTGTTGTTGTGTTGTGTTGTTGATTCATCTGACCTTAGCCTGTTGCTTGTATTGCCTGCTTCGCTGACTGCCTTGGACTTTCACGTGGTGTCTGTGATCTCCGCATGTTAGTCATCTTAGCAACACATAATATTATGTGAGTAGAGGCTACTGAAGTGGATCTGAGCTGATCAGAGCTTTCGTCCAGTTACACACTAACACATATTTGGATGACGGTACCCATGGTCAACATCAGCTCAAGTGAAGCAGAGGATTTTTCTCGGGTCGGGGCAAGTCAGTCAGTTTAACACATCAAATAAAAAGAGATTGGTTTGTGATAACGTGTTATTACATAAAGTTCAAGTATGGCTTAAATCTGATGTCTTGGGAGAAAACCTTTTTGCTTCATCCCTGCAAAAAACAGCAGCATACTCTGAAGTAAACTTTTAAAGTCTTCTCCTTCCAACCAAATGATCCTTAAGCAACACTCAGTGCTTCCTCCAGAGACACAGCATGCATCATTACTAAATTATTCACACCACTGCATGTACAACATATGGCCTGTGCAGCGAATGTTTTCCCACGATTGCTCTGTCCTATTTTCCATTGCTGCTGGTCACATTTCATTTATGCACCGGTCCTGAGTCTGGTGCTAATTGAAATAAATCTAGCCTGGTATTCCTGCGCCAGGAGTTGCCTGCTCATTAAGGAATTGAAGTGAGAGTTAAGGTGTGTGTGTGCGTGTGTGTGTGTGATGATTAAATGTATTTGAATGGGCCTGGACAGTTAGCAGCTGAGATTGGAAATCACTCCCCCATAAATCATCCAGCTGTTTCATTCTGGTGACAGCACTGGACACCTGTTGGCCCACATCACACACAACCTCAGACCTTAGCCATTATATCTAGATGTACAGATTAAGCAATAGAGAAACCTTTTGGGACTGCAATCCCATTTTCAAAGGGACAAAAAGTTAAGGACGCTTTTTAATAAATAGTAGGTAATGATTTCCATATTACACTTATACCCTATATTTGATTGAAGATAGCACAGAGACAATATAACAAAGTTGAGACACGCTTATTTTAGATTTGCTGCAAGGAACACACAAAAAAACCAATCATTTTTCTGCAGGAAGGAAGAAAATGACAGACAAATGATAATAATTGAGAGTATGTTCAGACAGAAAACAGGCAGCAGCACTTACTTTGGAAGTGACGAATACTTGTAACTGTGTCAAGTAGGCATATACCAACTCACACCTGATTTATTTGCCACTTTTAATGTGGATATTCAATCAGTGTTGATTGTAATTGTACTCAGTTGAAGCAAAACAATCCTCCATGCAGTGATACATTACAGAGAATACTGAGCAGAGGAAGGGGTGACACGCTGAAGTAATGGAGGGAAGAAACAGCAAAAGGTACATGCAACATTTTGGGATGATGCAAGTGGCCAGAGAGGTAAAGGAGCTGCTATTTGTTGCATCTACTGGCTAGGAAGTAGTTAAAAATGTACAGAGTAATATGGTGAAGTTTCTCTGTTGGCAAGGAAGACTTTGAAGAGGCTAGAAATGCAAGCTCTGGAGGGGCATACACCATGGCCGGCCTCCTGGATGACTTAGATTTAGATTTAGATAGACTTTATTTCCAAAAAGCATTTAAAAAAAAAAAAAAAAAAAAGAAGATAGACTTTATTGATCCACAAGGGAAATTGCTTGGTCACAGTAGCTCAGTTGGACATAAAAAACACCCCTGAAAACTGCTACTAAAAAGAAAAATAGGGGTATGGCAGTTAAAAATAAAAATAAAAATAAAATAGCATCTACCTATCTACAAAATAGATAGATTTTACATATTCAAATTATATGTGTGTGTATATATACACACACACACACACACACACACACATATACAAAAAAAAAAAAATAAACCTCTCACCCTCTTGGGGTGGTATCTGTGTCATCCTCAAGCTCGGGTCCTCTACCAGAGGCCTGGGAGTTTGAGGGTTCTGCGCAGTATCTTAGCTGTTCCGAAGACTGCGCTCTTCTGGACTGAGGCTTCTGATGTTGTTCCTGGGATCTGTTGGAGCCACTGTCCCAGTTTGGGGGTCACTGCCCCGAGTGCTCCTACTACCACGGGGACCACGCTCGCCTTGACCTTCCACATCTGTTCCAGCTGTTCTTTCAACCCTTGGTACTTTTCCACATTTTCGTGCTCCTTCTTTCTGATGTTGGCGTCTGCTGGTACATCTATCACCACCGCCTTCTTCTGCTCTTTGTCTACTACCACTATGTCCAGTTGGTTAGCCAGGACCTGTTTGTCAGTCTTTATTCACCATGCTGCCTTTCTGTAGCTCTGTAGGATTACTGTTGCTGTACTGTGTATCAGCTTATTGGTCTCAGTGATGGTTCCCGTAGGGATTGTTGTTAGTGCAGCATTCACATCCACTAGCAGATCTTCTGAAGTTTCTTTACAAGTCAGCTTTGGTATTCGCCGGGGGTTCCAGGTTTCTAATTGGGCCATGATCTTCATTCAGCAGCTCTTACTGAGGCTGTTGGTATTTGTTGGGGCTTGGTACCCAATCACTGGTTGTGGGGGTGGCATCCCCCCGCTGACCTGTCATCCTGGCGCCCCCCTTGCCATAGAATTGTTGTTGTATCTCATCGATCTCTAGTTGTGATAGGAGTTTTCGATTGAGGATGTTGGAACACTGGGCTAACAGCTGTTTCGTTGTTAGCCTTGATTGTGGGTTTCGAAGTGACCATTGGTCCCACATTCGCTGCATGTATCCCTTCTCTCTAGGGTTGCTCATATAGTAGCATTCCAACAGTTCCATGTTTTCCGCCCTTGTCCATCTATGTCTTGTTCCAGTAGCCCATTTCTCATCAGGTTGCTCTGGTTCCCTAGCACCTGACGCGGAGCTTGTTGACCCTGGCGACGTCCGAGCCGGTGTGACTCTGTCATTTGCTGTACTCTCATGTTCCTGAGGTAGGCCTGATACATTAAGCATCTTGCCCAAGGATCCTCACTGGATGCAGTTGTATTTGCCCCTCACTGGCAGCCCCTCACTGGCATTATATTATATTTGCCCCGGTCGGGGATATGAGCTTGATGGTCTATTGAGACTTAATGTATGTGGAGAAATCTGTACACATGATGAGATGGTCATTGCTGAGAGTTAAGGAACTTTAGGGAAACATATATATATATATATATATATATATATATATATTCTTTTCTTTATGTCCTTTGGTAACATTCTGTCACCTGTGTCTGGCTCTCTGGGTGCTGACTGCAGGTTTTAGCCTGAACCAGGAGCAGACTTCTATGCGGAAACCAAAGGTGAAACCTTGTATTAGAAATCTGACCATCCAAACCACCACACATAATTGGTCTGGAAGGTACAATTGAGGTTATTGAAGGGAAGAGGAAAGGGTGTCTGGATGTGTGAGTGAAAGATATTAAAGAACAAATTAAAGACAGCCAAGACACTGGTGAGGGTGAAACAACCTGAACCACTCCTTAGGAGAGTGCTTGGCTGAAATCCGCTGCGGTGGCCTATGCAATGACATATTTAATGACATATTGATATAATAAAGTAATTATGCTTTTCTCAGTGTACTGCAAACCCCTAATATCAAAGGTGTGTTTGTCACTTTGGTCAGTAATGCTAGTACTTCTACTGTGATGAAACATGTATTTCTTTAGAAGTAAAGGGAAATTTGCCCATCACAATATAAAATGTATCAGTAAACTTAATTAAAAGTCAAAAGGGATTTGGCTGACAAGTTCATAATTTACATGTGTAGGAAATTAGGTTAAAATATAAACTTTGACCATGTTATGTGCTTGGCTCCAACTTTGGTACAGTAGAAAATACCAACATTGCCACTACATGGTTCCTTTTTTCAGATCCTTGTCATAACATTTGTCCTGAGGGGAAAAGAACTACAAGGATACACCAATGTTTCCAGAAATCATTTCACCCTGTGCCTGCCTGCCTGCCTGCCCGCCTACCAGCTACAGTAATTACATCAAGCCAGAGCAAACTCAGAGGGAATCTTGGCTGGGCAGGGAAGAAGCTGTTTGAGTTTTCCATTTCAAGGTCAGCCAGCAAGGTCTGAGTGAAAATCGAGTCAGCCTTGCAGAACAGAGCTTTGGAAGAAAGAGAGCAGACAACCCTTTGAGTACTGGGACTGCTTTATAATGAAACACTATGTTCCTTTGAGGCCTATTTCAGCTGGGAATCAGCTAAGCTTAGCAGCAAAGGTGTTAAATTGAAGGATTTTCTGCATAACTGTCTGTATTCTTGTTTGAAGAACCCGTCAGAATGTATACAGCAGTATGTTTTTCTGTTAGTGAAAGTGTGATGACCGTGTGGCCCGCTGTGACCCCCCCCCCCCCCCCCCCCCAGGCCACCACATCAGCTGCTTTGGAAGAATGTCCGTAGCCATGCATGAAATGAAGACACCACTGAAAGCCACTGACAACGTAAAAAGAGTCGAATACTGCCCTGTTTGATAGTTTCTGACTAAAATACTGTTCAGCAGAGGACAGAATTTGAATTTGCTTTCTTCCAGAACTGAAAATGACACACTGTGTTTACTGTGGACAGGCATAAAAAGAGTCAGGCTTTATGAGAGAGCAGAGCCACAATTTGCTACTCAGCAGTCAGCAGTTCTCTGTCACCACATAACAACCATTGCTTTTTGCAGAATGTGATTTTCTATTGTGTATTTAGAGCATTAAAATGAGTCTGAAGAACTGATTTACATTGTTGGTAGTCAGTCCCTCTTCAACAGCAAATTGTCGACCTACATTAGTGTGAGTATCATACTCATATTAGTCTGACTGCACTGCCCTGCTCTTTTTAAACTAATTTAAAATCCAAAAATACTTCTGTGACATGTACAAAATATATCCGTTTATACTTCCTGTAAATTTCAGAGGACTTATGGTTAGAGAAGCAGTTTTGGTAGCATGAGCAAGCACCTAAATCCCTGCTCACTGCTCCACGTGTGCTCACGTGGATGGGTTAAATGCGGAAAAAACTAATTCCTTTTATGTGTGTACGTATACTCACCTTCCAGCTCATTAGGTAGACTGGTGAAAATGATTGCCTTTTAATATCAGTCCTGCACTGCATTTTGGCTCCTTGCCTGCATTTGTTTTAAATAACTGAGAGAGATGTTGATTCAACGGTGTTTCCATTTTAGAGGCTGTGGTTTGTAGTACTATTGAATTGTATTGTGTTGTACTACTGACACGTTTCCCACTGTTAACACTGCCGTATGTAAGTATAGTTTGACAACCCCATTTTAGTACACTTTGATTTGAATGTAAATATGTCACTGTTAATACTGCTTTATGCATATATTCTTATATATGTTTTTATTTATCCTGCTCACATTTACATACAAACTGTGGATAGCAGTCCTCTCCATATATATATATCCCCCTTGTTCTTTTTATCTTCTCTTCCTTATTATACCTATACCCTATTTATTACACTGAGGGCAACATTTAACCAAATTTAAACCAGTCAAATTCCACGTCCATGTGCATTCATGGCCAAATAAAAATTTGTGACATAATACACTATGGGCTTATTTTGTCATTATGTTTCAGTTGTGTTGTTTAAAAAGCTGTATAAAACTCTGTTATATAAAGTAATGATATATTGGAAAAATGTGTTCCCTTCAAGCTCGGGTCCTACCAAAAGGCCTGGGAGCTTGAGGGTCCTGCCTTCTTCCTGTTCCAAGTACTGCACTCTTTTGGATAGAGATGTTATTCTTGGAATTTGCTGGAGCCAGCCTCCCAGTTTGGGAGTCCCAGGCCCAAGCTGGGGACCACTGGTCCTATCACCACGGGGACCACTGTTGCTTTCACCATCCTCATCTGTTCTAGTTCTTATTTCAGCTCTTGTTATTTCTCAGTCTTCTCTTAAAAGTCACTCTAGAAGCACAAGCATGTCAAAATTGTTGTCTGATCAAACAGAAAATGATATGATTGTCATGTTTTCTATCTGTCACGTTTTCTGTCACGGTTTAGTTTCTTGGGTTTGTTTATTGTATTTTAATTTCTTGGTTTTCATAGTTCATGGTTTAGTGTTTAGTTTTTCAGTTTCCTGTTTTATTTAGTTAAGTTCTTGATTTCCTGTTTGTGTTAGTCCATGTGTTTTTTCCTTTTGATTAGCTCATTGGTTTCACCTTGTCTGGTTTCTTGATTTGCTTCACCTGTGTCTCGTCACCCCTCTGTTCCTCGTGTGTGTATATATAGCCCTGCCTTCCCCTTTGTTCCTTGTCGCGTCATACATTTTGTCTGCCACGTTAATGCGTTTCATGTCATAGTTTTCATGTTGTCCATGTTTCATGTCATAGTTTTTTCATGTTTGCCATGCCATAGTTTCATGTCTTCTTCATAGTTTTTTGGTTAGTGATTAGGTTTTTGGATACCCTGCCTCAGCAGTGCTTTTGATTAGCTTGTTTTTTTTTGTTAATTAAAAACCCTTTTTTCACCTACTCCTGCTACGAGTCCTGCGTTTGGGTCCTAAAACTCCCATTCCCGCTACACTGCTTGACAATGATAGTGGGAACAAAAATACACACTAAACCTTTCATAAGCACTAGTGAAAACATTATGATTGAAAACATGACCCCCACCACCATTTTCAAACTATAAACATAAACAATGTGGAGGCTAAAATACTGTAATTTTTACATATAAAAGTAAAAACCTTGCAACTTCCAAAATTATAAAGAATATTAAAAAGCTTGTAATAATATAAATACAAAGAACTACAGAATGGTAGATGTTTTCAGAGAGTTCTGTAACTCTGAACTCTGGCATGGTTTACTGGAGGCTCAGACCCTGCTTTGCTCCGAGTGTTTTTTTCTGGACTACAGACAAATGTTTCCCATGCTAAGAAAGTACTGATTTACATGGAACCATCATATGAGGAGACTTTAATCAACGCCAAGATGAACTGCACCACACAAACAACATTACAGCTCAGTCTTCAAGTTCATGACACGAAAATCAATAGAGGTTGACCGCTATAAATAATATTGCATTTCTTGAGATACGTGATGCTTAATTCCAACAGAAATCCTATTTATAGACAGTTCCATTGATTTAAACTGAGAGGTTAATTGAAAAATGGCTGTTAAGCATAAGGTCAGGAGAGAGAATAAGAATAAGAATAAGAAAACCTTTCATTAAACCATAGACTGTATATAATATGGAGAACGCGTACCCACTCCATTGCGTTCGCCAGTGACAAAGAAGACGACACCAGATACAAAGAAATGTTGTACTTATTTTTTATTTTTATTTAATTTTTTTACCAGCTGGAGTGGTTGGCATGGCAACTGGTAATCATCATGATGTCACATCCTGTTTCTGTGGCATCAAATAACTAAAAACGAAACTTCTCGGGAAAATGGATACTTGAAAAATAATTATTTGATGTCTACTTTAGTGTTTTAGTCTGGCCCAAGTCCCCTTGACTAACATGGAGGGGGTGGAGCTTATGACATATACTGCAGCCAGCCACCAGGGGGAGCTCTACTTGCTTTGACTTCACCTTTTGAGGAGCTGTTCTGTCATCCGTTTATACAGTCTATGCATTAAACAAGTCCAAAACCCATTGTTGAAATCCATGACAGTTTGTGGACTCACTTCCTTCTCCTGCCACATTCTTACTGTAGTCATTTGTGGTCATTCTTCGACATATTTGCAAGTCATTTTGTACAATATTTTTAATGCTGAGAAATAAAACAAAGGAAATAAATTGATGTTATTTCTCTCAAATGTTTCTCTCTCTAAATTCTTTACCAGTTCTCTGTAAATTATAGGCTATACCAGTGTGGGAGTTATGAATTGCTGTAAACGGCCAAATAAAGTATTGAGACCAAATGATTACTCCAGTAAGAGCTGGATCCTGGGGGATTCAGAGTTCATCTCCTTCATTTCAGAGAAATTACACCTTATTTGCAGCTGCTTTCTCCATTTTCTTGCTGTCTGCACAAATTAAACCATTCAGACACGCCTTATTAAAAAGCTATTTCTGTTCCAGCCTCTTCTGCTCCACCACTTGGAATATTCACTTGTTTGGGAAGGGTGAATCATCCTGTCAGCAGACAATTTTCATATCATCCGCACAAACAATAGTGGACATAAAAATAACGGTGGTGAAAAATGAAGATAAGAACATGTCCGAGCAACAGATCCAGAAATGTACAGTGTAACTGTTATTTTAAAAACTATTCCATGCATTTGTTACTTCTTGGCTGAACTATTGTAATTCCACATCATAACAATATTCCAGTAA
This sequence comes from Chelon labrosus, assembly GCF_963514085.1. Classification (NCBI taxonomy): domain Eukaryota; kingdom Metazoa; phylum Chordata; class Actinopteri; order Mugiliformes; family Mugilidae; genus Chelon; species Chelon labrosus. The sequence goes on along the minus strand of NC_140339.1, from coordinate 28,560,755 downwards.
ATATGTGATCTAAAATGCTGCTGCCAGAGTACAGAAACAAGAAAGAGAGGTTATATTTCTTCCACACTGGTGTCTCTTTAGGTGTCTCTTATGCCAGACAGACTGACCTTTGTGTCGTAAAGAAAGGAACTGTATTATTAATTAAGGCTTCCAACTTTACCAGATTGCCAGATAGATAGATAGATAGATAGATAGATAGATTATATTTTGTACTTTGTGTATGTATGTCTTATATTTTCATTTTAATTTCATTTTAATTTCTTCAGGATTGTTAGACAATGACTATAAATAAAGAAAAACTCTTGAATTATGAGCTTGTAACCCGGGCCAGGCTTGTAATCCATACATAATTCTTAACACTTGCCGAACACCTGCACATATTTATAAAGAGTGGGATGTTTAATGGCGTTGGGTGGGAGATTGATTACAAAGCAATTAGAGTTTAAATGAGGGCTCAATGACGCTCATTTAAACACATGATTTACTCAACATTATTAATGAGGTGTTACTTTCTGGGGGAGCAGGATATTAGACCAGCCTGAGGTCCTTCTGCATCAGTGCCACTTAAAACCAGAAGTTAGCTCTCTGACTCCACTATAGGCCTAGTACAGGTTTCTTAAAAAACACACAGCATTACATTTTAACAGTATTCTCAAATTTAGCAGTGCCGTAGCAGGGTTTTTCTCTGTTTTATGGCTGCAGTGAACTAAAACAGAAGATCTTAGAACATTTTTACAACAGGCATTTTACTGTCATACCCTACAACACTTTAGTGGGAACAGCCAAAGATCATTGGGAGTACACCTCAATGCATCACTCTTATAAAGCATGTTGTACCCACGAGGCAATCACCAGTGTGAAGGACCTTATACCTGCCCCGGCCACTGACTTTTCACCAGAGCTGCAGGACCTCCTCTACAAGAAGCTGCAATATATCTTTTTCCTCACAGGCTGTGAAAATGCTCTGCAGCCTGCAGGTCAACATCCCCAATCCCATTCTGTCAATTATACACAAAGGCCCAGTCAACCCTCCCCAAAGGCAGCACATGAAATGTAATGAGTGCACATGTCACTGTAACCCTTTGCACCTTTATAACTGCATTGTTGCTTGTAGTATATGAGAATCCACTATTCACTCCTATGACACGTTGGTGTGTTGTTAGGTTTATTATTTTCTTTGTTGCAGCCTCTGTCATTAAAAAGCTACTCCTTATTGCACAGTGGTTCATGTGGAACTTTTTCTTCTTGTGTATGCTGACGCATGTGGAGGTTACAGTAAGGCTGAATTTGAATTTTCACTGGTTGAACAAACCCACAATTTATTTCCATGTAAATTGCTGTAAGACATTTCCTCGTCAAACAAGAGGCTCTAAGAGTAAAATAAACCACCAGTTTTTACAGAAAGTGATCAAGCGAGCGTGGTATTAAATCTTCCCTCCCATTCTGCAGGACACTGAATCTAAAGACGAGCTCAGATGAGTGCAGGACACTGCTGCAGCTTCTTTGCTCCATATCCTTCCTCTCCCTCCCAGCCGTGAATTTCTCTCACTCTCCTTCTCTTTGTGTGTCTGTCTGCTTTGTGCCCTGATTACAAGAGGGTGGTGGGCAGGTGTGCGGGAGTTGGGTGGGCAGCTGCCAAACACCATCAATCTCTGCTGCCACAATGTGTATACCAAGCTTCATCTCAACCATGCTGCTGGATTTTAAACTCACCTACACAGTTAATCCTCTTCCTGTTATTCTCTAAACCTCCTTGCCTGTTTGAGCTTTTTGCTAACTCGGTTTTCTGTCTGTCTGCTCGAGGCATGGATTTCTGTTCTTTTAGTAGTCCTCTCTGGGGGCTTCAAGCGTCTTTGTCTACTCCAATCAACTTTGCCACAGAGCCAGACCATAAGCATATTGACAAAATGCTACACAAACTAAAAAAATCCTTAGAACATTGCCAGGTTATTGGATTGTAGGCGGAGAGAGGGAAAGATGAGAAACTTAAAAGATGAAGTCATGGATGTAAAAAGGAAAAGAATGGTTGGCGGAGCCAGTGAGCAGAAACAGCAGGAATTCTTCCTTTTCATCAAGTGACAGTGATGTGACTACCACCTACACACACAACATAACACAGCCTCTTACATGTGAGAAGAAAGTGTGTGTGTATGTGTGTTCGTGTCTGCTTACTGGCTTTTAAATTAGTTGCTTAGCTACCTAATCTCAGTTTGGGAACAGTTTGTTATTCTGGGTTAATTACAAGAGGACTGGATAGAATGAATATAAGTGAAATAAACAGTTTGATGAAGTGGGTTGAATGGAGGTGATGACTGAAAAAGACCTGGTGGGTGTGATGTCACATATCCTGGTGGTGGGGGGCATGGAAGAGGAAGTGTTAATTAAATCACCGTATCCAGCAGAGATCATCCACTTCTTTTCCTCTCTGCCACTCGCCCTTTCCACCAACAAAAACAGTAACTGGATGAGAAGTGTGTAAAAAGAATGCAGTCCTTGCTTTTATCTTACACATTATTATAATAGTTTATGGCACTATGGAAAACACTATTAAAGCTGTCTATCTCACTGCATTTGAGACACCATCATAGATCACAGAAAAGTGCCAGTCCTGTCCATACACAATACACCGATCAGCCACATCATTAAAACCACTGACAGGTGAAGTGAATAACATTGACCATCTTGCAACAATTTAGTGTTCTACTGGGAAACTTTTGGACCTGGCATTCATGTGGATATTACTTAGACATGTACCACCCACCTAGACCAGACCAGACAAACCCCCACCCCATAGCAATGACACTCCTTGATGGCAGCAGCCATCCCCAGCAGGATGCAGCCTGACACAGACACACACACAAAAACGCTTTAGGAACAACTAAAAAAACATGAAGAACATCACAAGGTGTTGACCTGGCTCCAAATTCACTAGATCCCAAACTAATCAAGTATCTGTGGGATGATCCACAGAGGCCCCTCCCCTCAACCCATAGGACCCAAAGGCCCCCACTAACAACTTTCTGTTGCCAGACACCACAGGACACCCTCAGAAGGCCCATGTCCATTCTCTGATGAGTCACAACTGTTCTGGAGGCACAAGGGAGACCTACACAATATTAGGAAGGTGGTCATAATGTTATGACTGTAGTAATTGCCGCTCAAAATTTACTTATTTTCTATAAGGAATCAGTATAACCCCAGAGTAAAAAATATTTAGAAATCCAAGTACATACTGCAGTGGATTAAGGAGGAGAAATATGTATTTAATTTTTGGAAAAAATAAATAAATAAATAAATAAATAAAAGCCTGTTGCATAAGCAGAGTGCATCTTGATTCATAAACTAGAACTGAGCTTTGAGGAAAATGTCTTGTTTACAGAAAAGACATAAAGGTCTCTTAGTCAGTGTTCTTAGTCAGTATGAGTATTCTGATGAATTACTTTTCTATCCAATCTCCTCTTAAATCGTTTTGTCTCTTAAAGTGTTTCTCCTCGCATACTGTAATTGCTCATGGAGGTTACATTTACTGTCAGTGTTAAGTTCTCTGTTAGTCACATGACCACACCACTAGAGGAAGTAGAAGGCATCTTTGTGATCGTATGTGTGACGGCAGTGGAAACCATGACATCACTGAAACAACAAGGATCGCCACAGATCCCCGATGGAATATCATGAAGTCAGTCATGACATAAAGAGACAGAAGACACCAAGGCAGGCTAAATACACCAAACAGACACACAGAACAGCCTAAGTACCCTGAGAAACTGCGTGTAGGTTTACCTCAGATTAAGCGAAAAAAATATTTACTGATATTCATTGCACGATTTTTTATTCAGTATGGAAAAACTAATTCTATTACTAGACAGGATGTCTTGTTTTGTGTCTGAGTTCTGTTTCTGCAGAAAAAAAAAAAAAAAGCTGCTGAATACCCTTGACACAGCATTGGAGGTGCTGGAAAGTACATATTTAATTTTTTTAAAGAGGCACACATTCTCAGCCTACTCTTATGTCTGCTCTATAAAATGTTTAAAGGACCTTAAAGACACACTTTGAATTCCTGATTATTTGTCCCGTGTGATAGTCTGCAATACAGTTGATGCCTTAGTTCTATACAGTACGTCATACTGGATAAACCACACATACACCACATAAGAGATTTGACTAAATCACATTTTCTTCAGCCGTCCTTTAATTAATAACAAGACATGATCTGACAGAAAATGCCACAGCGGTGGTCAGTAACATTAGAAGTGATCATGGTCTCTGGCCTGACTCCTGCAACAGGTTTTAGTGGCAGCTGGTGCGGTTATAAAATGATCCATTAACATAATCTGTGATGTATCATGAATATTAATAACAAAAAGTCAGCCCCCACAGCTATGAACTAAGACACGTTTAGGACTGCTCTGGTTCACTGATAATAATCACAGGAGACTTTTCGTGGTGAAATTGAAGAGTAAATTATTCAGCAATGAAAATAAACCAGTGGCATGTCATTGTCATTGCCACGGGGCTGTTAGGTGAATTGTCAGACTAGGGGCCGCGATAAGTCTAACAACGTGCTGATGTGACAAGCATGAATCTCACCCTAGTGCTCCTCATTGAAAGTGTCATTTTGAACGCCAACACAGTGCTGGCAGGTTCTGATAATGATTTCCTGTTCAAAAACCTGCCAAAGTATTAGATATTACATATTTTGTTTAGTACAATTCAGATTCCTTAATGTAGCCTATCATACAAAACAGTGCAGTGGAAACATTAAAATCATACAGCAACAAACCATTAGAGGCAACCACCACACCTACTCTCATGCACACACAAAGACACAAATGGTCTGGGGAAGAGTAAAAACAACTTGGCTTTGTTTCAAATAAGCATTAAAAGTATGAATTAAAACTTGAATTAATGTTAGAAAATGCTGCTCGGAGGATCCTGAATTTATTAGTTATATACATTATAATATCCTCCAAAGAGAAAATAGTTAATGCTGATTCTTCTTGCCATACTGATGAACAAAATTTGAGTAGAGGAACCACTAGTCCAAAACCATATGCCCATGCAAAGAGTATAAAACATACGTCATTAAACAGCACATGCAGAATTCATTAAAACTGTTACTTTGAGTTCTCAATAGTGTTTTATGTTTTCATTTTTGTGGCTTCCAGACAGAACAAGCCTTTAAGGTCTGCCAAATAGATGACCAGATCATAAGTGAGAAAGCTACAAGTTATGTGATTTGAGAGACTTTAAAAAGTGCGTTATAAATATGCTGCAGTATTCGTCTTGTCCCCAGCCTTGTTCATGGTTGATAGAATTTTCTTTTGCCTTTGATGAACAAACTCCCTGAAACCTTTCACTGACAAAAGTATGAAGCCTTTCTGTGAATGACAGGTCTGCACCTGGTAGTAGGGAGTGAAAAAAGATTGTTTCGCTGTTGTTGTTGTGACCGGGACATCTGGTTTCATCATTCTAATTCTGCCTATTTTTGAAGACTACACCTATTCATTTGAGTGTCACGGTCCCCTGGATGCATTCCTATGAAATACCTGCAGAATTCTGACAGAATACTCATCCCTAGTGAACAGAGGAAAATATTACAGACACACCAACACGTGTAGACAAGTCCTTCTCAGTGTGCCCTGAACCCACAAGTATCTAAACGCAGCTGTGGAGGTGATACATAAGGGCTTGATTGCAATTTAGCAGCCTTTGTCAGACATGAAAGAGGGCAATCAGAAGTTTTTTTATGCAACAAAAGGTAACTGCTTCAGAGAGCCAAAACAGTGTACCATCACAGATTCAGATGTCACTGATGAAGCAAACTTTCAACAAAAAAAAATAATAGAAAATTTAAGAAAGCGAAATGACGCCAAACAGGCACAAATTATTTAAGCAGTGAGGAAATGTGGAGACAGTTTTAAGAGTGTAGAACATGTCTGACATGTAATCTTTAATTTCTCTGAGCTAGCAATAATAACTTCTGCTTGGCACTAATAGCTTCTCAGGACATTTGTAGAGCTGTGTAGCAGCATAAGGGATGTCAGGGTCTGGCACCAGTGCGATCTATTTCATCTCCACTAAAGTACATCTCATCAGTCTCCTCATCCACATTGACCTGCCTGTGTGTTTTAATTTATTTTTTGGTTCATCAGCATGGGGACTACAGCTCATTGAGTTCTTTAACAGGCAAGGGTTTGCTTATAGGGAGTGAACACTGCAGAAACAAAATGTGTTTATCTATTTGCATTTTGCTGTTTTTGAGAAAAATTAATACATTTCAGTCACATTTGTATGGACTTGGCTCTATCAAATCTCTGCTGAGAAGTTTTGGAAACACCAGCAATGTACTACTTTCTGCAACTGCCTTTTTACCATGACAAAGATCTCTCCAACTAAAATGGGTTGTTTTGCTATTTGACCTCAGTAGAAGAACTTCTTTATTTAGCACAATTGCTAGCTTCATTCAACTAAATGGATTTGTGGTGCCTGTTAACTGCAAAACACATGTTTATGTTGAGACAAATTAGATAAAATTCCAGAACTCTGATGGACATAATGGACATGTTTTGTAGTGGTTTATAGAAACAAATTAAAGAAAAAAACTGTTTATGAGAAATGTCAGCCTGTTGAATAGGGTCAGTGGACTCCTGGATTCCAAACTGATGCCTGTCACTGTCAGTGAGCATCAACAGATTCATCAAAAAGCCAAGGGACCTTGCTGATCACTTATTTTTTGACACCTGATCATTTTCAGAAAAAATTTAACTGTGTCAGCTTAACCCGACGTCTTCAACAAAGTTATTTCAGACTTCACGTCCTCTAAATAAGACAGCAGATTAGATAAAAATAATTCCACTGGGCCAAGATATCCTGCTGAGAATCTAGTTCATGCACACATTTTATGATTCCAGCAAACAGCTTATTCAGCTGTGAAACACCTGCATAGCTCCTCTGTTATCCCAATCAGTCTGAGTGTTTCTTCTGAGTAGGCTGGCTGACTGATAACACACACATACAATACACCGGTGACACAGAAACTACTTGTCTCTATCTCATCAAATATGGGATGGAATTTGTGAAGAAGCTGTACATCTTCATTTAAATGTAAGGCTATCTTTGCATCCGAGGCCTATGTGACATTTCTTTACCCATAATAGTAAATATATCCTGGCAGCTACAATAACGGCCACACTCACAATGCATACGTGTTATACTGTGTGACTGTTGATGGGAATACTGTGAAAAAGAGAAGTGAATAACAATGACCATCTTGTGACAATTCATTGTCCTGCTGGGAAACTTTTGGACCTGGCATTCATGTTCCTATATTTGCTCACAATTTGGTCTCTACCAATTCCAAAGGTGATATCTGGTTAATGTTTTGAGAACAATTATTTGATGCTCAATCAGTGGTATGAGCTAGACAGAAAATATAATAATTCGTGAGAGCTATGACTACTTTGTACTTCCTGTTTTGTTTTTCTTACCAGGTTAGAATTTACGCAGATGTGCATAATCCTTCAATACTTTGTAAAAGAGCTGTTAATTAAAACAAAACCTGGCTTACTCATTCTGGTAACACACTGTTAGGGTTCAAAGGTCAACATGAAGAAAACACATACTGTTGAATGCTGGCATCAACATTCATTTCTAAGATACCTCAGTTGAATTGTCCCGTTCAGGTATTTGGGCTCCAGTATGGATCATTGACCTCATTCAGCCCAGCAGTGCTGTCTTCCTTAAGACCCGGATATAGTCCAGTACAGTCCTGTGAAAGGTGCAGTTAAACACACATCTGCACCATGGCTCTGCAGGCATCAGTCTGAGACAGCTGAAGGACAGACATGCGCAACGTACAAAATAGCTAAAAGAGTCACCACATAACAACCTTATTCTCATAGTATAATACAGCTTATAAGTAGTCTGTTTCTGTTATTAAAGAATCTTTCATATTGTATTAATAATGCTTTTTCTTCATTAACATGCCATTAACAGTACTAAGACCGCTTCTCAATTCTTATTTCAGCCAGGGATCACAAAGGGGGGCCTCCTGCTCCCTACCAAATATGCAGGAGATAACCCCTCCTTTGCTCTTTTCCTTCATCTCCCTTTTATTATTGCTCTCTATCAGCGAGTTTGAAAATAAGGTAAATGGAAATCCAAGAGTGACACACAGTGGAAAAACCTAGTTAGCTCACTTGGCTGACGAATTACTTCATTTGAGCCCTTTTGTGTGTGTATGTAGAGTAAAAATGTGAAGAATAAATGTAATTTATTAAATGGTTTTATTTTTAGCTTTTTATATATTTTGAATTTTATCTATGTATATTCACTTATTATTCCCTCTACTTCCAGTCTATTCTGTAGGAAAGAAAATGAATGCCAAACAACACTGGAATAAACCATATGCAGTCGTCTACTGTACAGTATCATCTATGTGGATTGTAATCATTAATATACTAGTGCTTTCTGTACTGTGACAAGTCAAACTTTTCTGCTGTGGAAAAAGGTCTATTTGGCAAGTTGAGATGTTTGGTGACCAAGCTATGGCAATATACAGTAGTTTATGTTTGTTTGCTATTCCCTTCGAGCACAGAGGAACCTAAATTGTAAAATGAATAAAAATCACCACATACCTGGGGGGATGGTACATGTCTGACTAACATCCACATGAATTGCCAGGTCCAAAAGTTTTCAAGCTCCAGTTCCCCAGTTTGCAACATTGTATTGTCATAAGATGGTCAATGTTCCCTTCACCTGTCAGTGGTCATAATGTTGTGCCAGATCAGTGTATATCTGTCTCATCTGACAGACACTTAAACTGTAACCAGTTATAATGAACCTTTAACCTGCCTAGTGGGTCAGACAAGAGGTCAAATTTCAAGTTTGTAAAAAATGCAAATAATGCAAATAGCTGCCTATTATGTGTAATATTATAACTGTTATTATGTAATATATAACAAAACTGACAAAACTTCAAATTTTGAAGTCGAATATTGAAAGACAAACTACCGCTGGTTTGCTTTGACTGACTACCAATCTACCTCTGTACACAGATATGAAGCGAACTGGGACATTCCTAACCTTAACAATTGAAAGGCAATTTTCAGAAAACAGCAAGACCTACATATAGCTTGGACACAGCATTACCGATCACTCTGTAACCACTTGTTTTTTAATGGCTGATGACTGATACTAATGAGAATGAGTTTTACTCATTAACTATTCAAGATGTAGAAGATACTTCCTGTAAGAAGCATATGCACAGGGAATTGCATAGCAACATGAAAACCTCCTGTTGTTTCTCAGTGCTTATGCAGTCTGCTTTTAAGAGACTTGGCAACAGAAGGAACAATGCCTCATTAATCATTCAACAGTTTTATTTAGATGGATGTCCGTTTTCATCACCCAACCTAATCATTTAACTTAAGATGTTGGAAATGTAACTAGTTCTTGATTATGAACTTATTTATAGGTGTGCCTCTCTTCACTGAACCTGTCATTAGGTGTCCATTTTTTTTTTTTTTTATGCTTTCTTTACCCCATTGTCAAACAGTTCTCATCTCCAAAGTCACATTTGAAAGGGTAGGACAAGTGAATTTTTTCTTTCTTTCAGCTTAAAACAACAGGAAAATCTCCTGCTGTGCTAAATGTTCCTAAAAGAACCACTTCTTTGTGTGAGAGACAATGTGCCAAGGACAAACAATGAAAAAGAAGTTAAAGAGATTGCTGGAGGTCTGCATAAAGGAAAACAATGTCACTTGGACGTTAAGAGGTACAAAATAAATCTTTCAATTTCCCAAAACATCTTTTATATTTGTTCATCAATGTTTGTTTTCAGTTTAGTTCTTCATTTTAGGTATATTGTGCTTAATAAAAATTGCCCTTCGATGGATCTTCATGGCAACATCACCATGACAAATGTCCCTTTGAGACATGCACATCTTTGTGTCTGGTGTCATGACAACAGTCTAATTTAGACGTGACACTTCAACACAAACAAACTGAGAAAGGAAAAAAAATAAGAAGAAAGCTGCTCTCCAATTCACACCAAGGACAAGTAACCAGACTTGTCCTTGGTGTGAATGTACAGTTGCATATTAGATGGAAAATATCGTGCACACACAATACCTCTCTGTGAAGGTCTGGCATGTCTATGGAACGTGAATGTAACAGAGACCCATACCTGAAGCTGTCAGCTTGACAAATCCCTATGTTACGTTTTCTTTTTTCAATATGTGTAAAGGGTACTTGACACAAAATAGGAGGTCTCTGTACCTTTAACACAAACATTAATACAGCCTCTGAGTCAGCAGTTTAACTTGTAGGCTGTAATGCTATAACGGGACAGAAAGGAAAGCATTATTATTCTTACTAGTTTCACCTGGGCTGTTCCTGCTCCAACAAGTCAAAATGACGAGAATGAAAAAAGGTTTTATTGGTATTAAATGCAAAGGCCATTTGATGAAGCTACATGTCATCTTCATAAAGCACCTCATCTATGAGTTCATCATTGTCATCGATAGGGATTTCCTGGCACAGCTGCTCTTTGAAAGCCAAGGCAATGGTGTAAGGCTTTCCTTTGGGGTGTCTTTTGCAGCGCTCCAAGTAGTTGTCATAGAAGCCTTTCCCTCGTCCTAAACGCTTTCCGGACCGGTCAAAGCCGAGGCCCGGCATCAAGATTAGGTCCAGGCCTCCTGGATAGTCAGAACAAACACAGTAATTAGAATTAAAGGTCTGGAAAATATTTGATTTTTCAGATATATGTTATTAATCAAGTCATGTCCATGATGTGTCTCTTTATGTATCTGGACACAATCCTATTTAAACAGTTTAAGACATTAAACTCAATGACAGTTGGCTCTGTCGTTTAAGAAAGTAGGAGACATTTGTTAACAGAGATGGCAGTGCATTCCCCTGAACACAAACATATAGTGGACTATCAATAAACAGCATTTGTGTGCAACTAATTGTCTAGGGGGGGTCTTTTATGTCTGTCATAGTTCTCAGTCATCCAGGGCATGGTGCATCCAAAAAACAAGCTGAAACAAGGTCAACTGGACTTGTTGGGGCTTAATTAACCACTTTCGAAACAATGATGAAAATATAGTTTTATATAGCAATTGAAAGTTATACCAGTCCAACCTAAATCAGCATTCAATACTTGCAATACCCAAGAAAAAGTCTTGTTAAATTCTTGTTAATGTTATTTATTGTTATTTGTTCCCTCTTTATTTATTCCGTTAGTTTTACTATCCCATACATAACTACTCATTTCTATTATCAGCAAATATATTATTGAAAAATTGCAAAAACAAAATAATTAGAAGAAATTATCAAAAAAAAAATTGTTGCTGCTATTTACAATACAGTTCTAATATATGTCTGCAAAAAGTTTCAAGGCCATTAATGGGTCACTAGAGCACCATTCACCATGCAAGTGTCAGGTGGTCAACAGCCACAGATGTTCCCATTAAAACTCCAACTCCCCATCAATCCTTTAGAACTGAAGAAGGTACATGGATAAGTGGAGAAACTCTACAATTTCCCTTGTTGTTTTCTGGATATATCATGGCCTAAAGGACTGAGAATCTCCACAGACTTACTAATGAATTATTAATAATATCATTGTTGTTATTGCCGTAATGGTCATTAGTATTGTCGTTCTGGTTTATGGTGTCTGTGTCTGTGTACGTATGCTCACCTGAAGCCAGTGCTTCATCTCTGCTGCTGTCACCTTCAGCAGGCTGTCTGATGTTCCAGGATGTCATAGGCAGCGTCTCCACTTCTTGGAGACTGTTGAGCTTCAGCATGTCCATATGACTGCTGCTGCTCTCATACCTGGGGATGAAGCAGCTTTTACCCCGATTAAACAAGTCTTTGAGGATATCCTGAGTGCACACTTCATCATCCATGCTGAGAAACACTGCAATCCGCTGAGAGGACACGTACTTAGGGTGTTTGAACAGCTGAAAGAAAACACAGAGGAAGAGAACACAGTGGCATTATTTCACACAGTTAATTCAGTTCAAACAAGGTTCTGGATTATCATCTCTAAGTATTGATTAAAACTTAAACAGTTTAATTACTGAGCAATTAATTAGCATCATAGAGTAGTCAGCTTCATGCACTAGAACTGAAACAATCAGGTGAATAATCAACAGATATTTTTCAGTATATATGCCTTGACTTTTGATTGATTTGCCTTGAATGTTAACAGTACATGCCCCTAACCATAATCCAAGGTTTGAGGGTAGCTGTTCAGCTGCAGTGATGTATTCACATAATCAATTACGTTGATTATCCACATAGAGGTCGTGCTGCTGTACCCTAACCCTGTTGCAGGCCGATTCATTTTTAATATGCATGCTACTGCTGTCAGACATCCGGTAAATTACCAAAAAAGCCCAAACCTGGCCGTCAAAACTATTTGAATTCTCTAAACAGCAACCCAATAAGTTGCATGCATTAAACAAAATGGCATGGCCTGCCACAGCTGCACAAACACTAATGTGCGAGCATCTCAACAGAGGAGATCCGCAGACTTTCACACCTCGAAACAGCAAGACAGTATTGAAGCTATTACAGTGAGTTGGGTGATATTCAGTCAGTGTTCAGTGTTTGGTAGTTGTTGTTCCATCTGCTGTTGGAAGTTGGAAGTAGCTTCTTCCAGTCATAAAATGTCCACTCTGATTAGCCTCCATAGAACTGTCAGTGAGTGCACACATTTGCTACTTGTTCTGGTCACTTACATTGTATTAAAGAAAATGGAAGTATGCAGCTCCACTAACTATTGTAGGTCAGCTATTAAATAAAACCCAATTCGTAAAAAGACACTGGAAGTATCATTTAATGTCTATGGAGTTTAGTTGTCAAATATAGCATTTCTAACCTCGTCAAATATCTTGCTGTTCTTTTGCATCACCTCTCATGACAGGAACACTGTTTCATTTGAAGATAATCTAGATAAATGCAATATTGTATTTCCCTACTGCGGGATAAAATAAGGGATTTTCTTAAAGGATTATCATAAAATACATTGATTAGACAGTGCCTTCAAATAGATGGTCTGCTTATCAAAACCAGACTCCATTCAAAAATAGGTCAATTTATCAGTGATTTACAGCTTCACAGAAGAACGCTGGCTGACGGCCATGGTCTGACTGAAGTAACAGCAAAAAGCAGGACTTTTTCAAGAGAAATGAAGTTACACTAATGGGGAAATTGCACCCATATTCACATAAAAACATTTATTTTTGCAGCACGTCTCTCCCATAGCGAAAGGCAATTGTTAGTAATACTTTTTCACAGCTAGATAACAGCTACATTACTGTAACGGCATGATGTAACGCAAAACTTTCTAGTCGTGTTCACTCCCTTACCTTGTGTGAAACGACGAGAGACTGTCGTAGTTTCTCCTCGTTGCTCAACCCTGCAACCCGTCGCTTAATTTCTTTCCTCAGAGCTTGTTTTGCTGCTCGCAGGGCGGCCATTCTAACTACAAGTCAAGCTAAGTATCGAAACGAACAAATTAGTTCACTGGACATGTGTTTGCTATTCGGTGGCAAACAAGATAGCGGTTTCGAAATCAGTTTTGCTTCGTGCAACTTCGTGCAGGAGTTAAATATTAACCAGCGTATTAACCCATGGCAGGGACTGAGAACAGTACAACTAAATGACAGCGATGTAACGAGGAAGCTGAGACATGACAGAATACAACACAGGGAAGACTAGTAAATACAGTTAATGCTACACACATGCCTGTCAATTAATACAGGGACCGGATTCTTCTTCTTCTTCTTGATTTCCGGCAGGCTGTACGCTATCCAGCGTAATGCTGCCCTCCACCGGTCATACCCAGAACTACTTAATTAAATTTTCACATATAATCCAGCAGAGTGCAGAAATTTTAATACTGCCCTCCCAAAGGAGTTAGATTTTTCTCCTGATGCAAAGATACCTCGAAAAGAAATCACAGACAGACCCAGATCATACAGGTCTATAAATAGCTGTCGTCTCTGACTGGAATATAGCTTGCAAGAAAGAAGCACATGCACCACCGTCTCCAATTCTCCACACTCACACAACCCATTCTCATGCTTACCTATGACTTTTAAGCAACTGGCCAGACAGCAATGCCCCAGCCTCAGTCTCGTTAAAACAACTTCATCCTTCCGCCCAAACATACTTCTCAATTTTTTACACTTTACTGAGGGTTGTAAACAAAAATAATGCCTTCCCCTCTGCTCCTGGTTCCACTCATTCTGCCACTGCAACTCAAGTTTTACATTACAGATACTCACACATTCACTCTTACCCATCATGACATTCAATTCTATATTTTCTTTAGACAATGCCTCTCTAGCCAACCTGTCGGCAACTTCATTTCCCTCTAAAGGGACCGGATTCTTCTTCTTTGGTGCTTTTACTGCAGTTGGCTTCCATGTCAGTGTTTCACTGCCCCCTACTGGACTTATCATTAGAAGTGTGCCACACTGCAAGTGGGAGTTTGAGCTTTTTTCCTTTCTTGTTTGAAAAATATATATTATATATTTAAGCTTATGTTGTGCTATGATTTTTCTTGAATCATTTGTGTGTATGGTAAAACAAAACTAAAGCACAGTATAGGCTAAAATTATTGGATCTGGAAAGTAACAGGTTGCATTGTCTGTGGTGCTGTGTCTTTTGGGTAGTTACACTGAGGAGAAAAAGAAAACAACAACAACAACAACAACAAAAACATCCAAGACAGCAACCAAAAGGGTTCCAAATATGGAGAAATGAGAATGAACTAATAAAATTAGGTTTGTTTGCCATATATATATATATATATATATATATATATATATATAAGTAAATGCTTACAACTATGTTCTCTTGGAGACGGGGGCAGCTGTGCAAGTGTTCCAAAGCCCCTCACCCATGGACATAGAGGCTTTTCTAACCACCAGCCCACAGCTCCACCACTTTGACTTTAAATTAATTCATTCATTCATCTTCTGTAACCACTTGTTACTGTTAAGGGTCGCGGGGTCTGCTGGAGCCTATCCCAGCTGTCATCAGGCAAGAGGCAGGGTACACCCTGGACAGGTCTCCAGTCTATCACAGGGCTAACACAGAGAGACAGACGACCATTCACACCTACGGCCAATTTAGAATCACCAATTAACCTAACAAGCATGTCTTTGGATGGTGGGAGGAAGCCGGAGTACCTGGAGAGAACCCACGCAGACACAGGGAGAACATGCAAACTCCACACAGAAAGGCCCAGTCGGCCCATGGATTCGAACCTGACTTTAAATTGCTTTATTAAATAGCACTGATGGTTTCACAGCAAAAACAAAAAATGTGGATGAATTGTGGAAAAATAGGTGTAATGACGTATGTATAGCCATTTATTTTAGCTTTTACATTGGGATATGTGTGTTTCAAATTAGTGACTAGTAAAAACAGGTACTTCTTTTATTGTCTGGACAGTGACTTAAAAAATAAATAATTTATTAGATTGCGAAAAATTGAGCATAAAGTATCTGAATGTCAAATACACCTGATGAACGCTGTCATCTTGCTGCAGGTCTCTTTTAAAAAAGGACCTTTACCTAATTAAATGAAGGTTAAATTATTTTTATTAGCTTCAGTCATTCAGGCACATATATAACTTGTGCAAAGCAAACAAATGAGTATTTTATGCACTATAGATCATCCAGATCTCTCATAGCTCTCAGACTGCCATGAATGAACATTACGATGCATACTGTATATAAACAGCCACTCCTACGCATACCTGTGTTTTTAATCAGCATCATTTATACACACCATTTATAACGTTTTAAAACCATGTTAAATAATTGATAAATGTAGGTCAGTATATCTTAGTGTACTGTATCTGTTGTAGGACTAGCAGTGCTTTTAACCCACAAGAACATCACTTTTTAATGATGCATTACGCGGACATGTGTTTTTATTCTTGGGTTTTAGAATCCTTAAGGCATTCTTGGCATTGATTCAAACAGCAACTGCTATAGTTGTTATGGTGTTTAGTCTGACATTTCAGTGAACAAAATTTGTTTGTCTACAAATCTGCTTCTCTGAAAACAGCAAGTTTTCTGAACGGACTGCATGGCAGAGGAAGGAAAAGGGTAGGTCATCTCAACTCTTCAACTTTTGGAACAGAAATTGATTTGGGCTAGCCTAAACTCTGTTCAAAATCATTTTTGAAGCGTAATAATAACTGTTGCTGAGCTGCAGGGAAACTGGTGATAAGATTAAAGTAGACTAGAGTAAATTAACAATTTTTCCTCAAAACAATCTTGTCAGAAATTTGCAGTTTGTATTTGTTGTCATTTTAGTAAAGTGTTAAGTTACTTCCAATTGAACTTCCAGTTCAATTATCCGATAATTTTATTTTTATTTTTTCCTCTGCTACACTGTAGCTACATGTAGGCTATATGATACTCCTAGACTAGTTAACCGATATCAGCTTTTCCTTGTGCACTATGACACGTTATCAGCTGTCAGTTCAGACTTCCTCCCTACCCCCAACCAGCTGTTTACTGGAGACAGTAAGAAATGACTGACGTGTCATTCAGCCAATGAGTTTAGGGGTATGGGCGTGACATGAGCTGAAGCCAACCAATCGCAACTAGTTGTGCGTCTTGAGTGCGGATCAATGTATAATGATGTCGGATATCGTCTGTGTGTAAACGAAGAAAAGGAGGTGCAGAGAAGGAATTTGGGGGCGACAATTGAGGTCGGTCAAACACAAAGTTTCGTTATATATATTAAAAAAAAAAAAAAAAAACTAAAAAATCCTTTTGAAAAAAAATTAATGACTGAAATGTCTGTTTCTTTTGTGGCCAGCATTCCTCGCGTACTGGTGCTTATATTAGAACAAAAGGGTGCTAACTGAAGCAGGAAATGAGAGGTCGGTTATTGACGGGGCTCGAAATGTGCCCGAAACTGTGGTCATTTCAGTTTTTTCGTGTATATTTGAAATTTAGGAACATATTTTTGACTGACACACAGTTGTTGTTGCCTGTAAGGTCATTTATAACGTGAAACTCGGTTTGTTTCGGTCAACAATAGCTATTCTTAGTGAAGCTGCTACAGTAGACACCGTAACATAATACTGTCCTATAGCAGGATAGTAACAGTGTTCACTAAAGGTTTGTTGTTGCAGTGTTTCGTTTAAGTGTGTGATTCACCTTGTGGCTACTGTTTTGCAAGCTCCCTTTCTATACGAGTCCATTTAATTTATTCTTCAACGCACTCTTGTAACGCATATAAACCGTACAGTCAGTAGGCTGTGCTTATCTGTCTTATTTCGTTTGGTTTGTTTTCTTGTAGCGTAATTACGTGTCCTTTCCAAATAGCCTACTGTCGTTTGTTTTTTCCTTTTAATTACATGCATGCTTTACAGTTAGGGCAATGCCAACTGACTACGAAGTAAGAGTGTCATTTCCTAGTCTAACCTGTTGCTCAGTGCATATGATAATAGATAACCTAACATCTGAGTGTGACTCACTTCCACTTCTGCTGTGTAGATGGTTGCGATTTCAGACTCAAGCACATTTGCATGCAGTTTTGGGAAAAAAAATCTAATATGTAGGTCAGTAGGTCACAGGTCATATGCGATTCTACTCAGTGGATATATTTTAAAGCTCATCTGTACTTTAACGCAGTTACACATTTCACAATAAGGGACTAATTGCTGGGAGGTAACGCCACCGCTCAGACTGACTATAAGTCCAGATGAGGGCAGTTTACCACAGCCTCAGATGAACTGGTTCCTATTTATTTGGTCATTATTGAAGGAGCAGTTGGGGTATAACTCAACTCACACTGGTGGATATAGTTTATGGAGTGACTGTCTGATAGGGTAGCATGTGGGAATTGTTAAATTGTTGTTGTGGAATGTCCCAGGGACATAGGACAGAGATGTCATTGGGCGAGAGGTGGAACACACCCTGGACACGTTGCCAGTCCATCACAGGGCCAACACAGAGACACAAACAACCATTCACACTCACATGCACACCTATGGCCAATTTTAGAGTCACTAAGTAACCTAACATGCATGCCTTTGGATGGTGGGAGGAAGCCGGAGCACCTGGAGAGAAGCCTGCAGGCAAAGGCAGGACATGCAAACTCTGTACAGAAAGGCCTCAGCTGGCTTGTTGATTCAAACCCAAAACCTTTTAGCTGCGGACCAAAGCCATTTAGTCAATACCCACATTTCTCATGTGTTCCACATAAGCACATTTTGCATAATAATGCCAGGAAATATTTACGTGCATTTAATTAACCAGGTTATTCGGAGAAATTCAGATCTTTCCAGTCAGCATCTTCAAATCTAAAGTCAAAAAGCATCCTGACCTGTAAAAAAAAAACCATCTGTAAATGTGAAATCTGTTTTCAAATGTTCTACTATATAGTTCAAGTCTGATGACCAAATGACTAAATTTCTCCCTGTCCATGTTACACAGTGTCTTTTTATAACTATGACGGTACTGACCTGCACACCACAACTCCTCTCTTCTTCCAGGAGGGACATGGCCCAGGAGACCAACCAGAGTCAGGCTCCTCTGCTCTGTTCCACAGGCTGCGGTTTCTATGCCAGCCCCAGGAATAATGGCATGTGTTCCATATGCTACAAAGACTTCCTTCAAAGACAGAACAGCAGTGGACATGTTAGCCCATCTGGTGAGAGAAGCAAATATATTAAGTCTTACCTGCCTGTTAACAGTTTACAAAGCTGCTTGAGCACCAGCACACTCTCAGGATAGCCTCTATGAATGGGATACAGAAGAACAACTTTGGTGTATATGAAGCACAATTTGCAAATGTACTACTGCTGTTTTGCAGTGTTTTAAATCAAAATTGCTTATACCGTTTACATCATCAAATTAACTTGTTGCTTATAGACATATTACTTAAGCTTCTGATGAAATTCCAAAGCTTAAAGTAACTGATGTTGTATGTGACCAACACTTCGAAGTCCAAGTTGAGAGCAAACAGAGAGTGTTTGGCATCTCAGCTTGGAAAATGTCTAAAACAAATAACAATCCAATCAAAATGGTTGCCTTTCATCTTTTTTGACATATACAGTTATTTGCAGATGCTCTCTCTTAAACATTTTAAAAGTTCAGAATCTAATGCATCTAAGTCTACGCAAACATATAGTATAATAAAATACTTTACTGCTTATAATGTCATATAACTTCAAATAGTAACTGGGGTCTTTATTTGCCTTTGTTACTCCTGTTTTTTTGATGAGTGCAGTTGGTCACATTTTAGAAAGCTGCATTGTGTTGATCCTCTCCCACATACCATGTTAAAAGTATTGCATTAAGTACAAACTCTGCATGTTCTATGACCATTTCAGCATCAAATCCCTCTTGCTTTAGCCAGACCAGAATGCTTTTCTCATTTCTGAACAGGGCTTTTATTGTGAAACAAATGTAAATACACCATATGCAACAGAGACACAACTTGGATTGAGTAAATGAATCAAACACCACCTTTGAATGCTGATTTTCAGTGGAGATAATAGATGTAGGTAGTTCAAGACAAAATTATTAGATTGGTGTGAATTCATAATCACAAAACTCCAATGAGGAAAAACATTATCAGAACTGTATATACTGTATGACTGGACATGGCCATCATGTGTCTAGAAATACAATAGTGGATTTTTTTTTAAAAGAGGCCTAGTGGAAATGAAGTGGCTGGATTTAATGTGAAATGTGCTCTTTTTTTTTTCATTTTAGGGTCCTCTTCTGCTGACAGCAGCATTGGAGAGTCTCTCCTAACACAATGCTCTGACAATACTACAGTCACTTCACCAGCAGCCACATGCCCTGCAGACACAGAATCTGCACACTGCAGGTACTGCTGCTTCACACTCACACCAAGCTATGTCTGATTCCCTAATAATTCGTATTTCTGATGGGAAATGTAGATAATGTAAATCTAGAAATGTAAAATGTTTTCTGATAAAATATCCACAAAGCTTTTTAAATCAACACTGTGTTTGTCAGTGAATGACTAATCAGTCTGTTGCCTGTTATGCTGTGCTAAATATTCTTATTAATTCTGTGCTAATGCACTGCTGTTTCTTTTTCATCCTTTCCCTGTTTTTCAGTGGAACAACAACAACCTCAGCAACCTCGAAAGAGGAGAATACCTCAGGAGCAAATACCAGTCTGACAGCGGACGATTTACCAAGTATGATTAATCTTGCTGCTGTTCCTTGTTTCATTGTCAGTTAGCGGTGTTCAGAGATGACAGGTCAGGGGGTTAAACGATTGTGTGTTCTATGCTATATACAGACCTATATAAAGGTTTTTGTAGACATATCACCACACACATTGTGTATTTCCTGTACTGATATGGATTGGTTGTGGCTGCAGTGTTTTTTAAGAATGCCAACAGCAAAAGGTTTGTCTACTGGCAGCACCAAATCACACAAGGGCCAAAAGAGCAAATCAAAACGGTTTAATCTTAGTTTTATTTTCTTCTTTTTTTCAAGGTATTATTTGTTGTGCGTTAGTGCAGCAAGGGTAAACACTAAAAGTAAATTGCAACAGGAACCCACTGACATGTTGTAGTTTTATGAACTGTTGTTCTGTGTGTCTGTGTCGTTAACTGATCTCAACAGGTTCATGCATGGCAGTCAGAGCTACAGTAGTAGGGTGTGAGCAGAAAGGGGAGTGTTCAGCAGGTAGCTCAAAGACAGCTTCCTCATGCCAGAGGACAGTAATGAGGAACTGTCCCTTTGTGAAACAGTACACTCAGAAAAGCAAGAAAAGGAAGCTGGAAGACCGTGATGACAGTATAGATGAGATGAGAGGTGAGCTAGTTTAGGAAGGAAGGAAACAGAGTCCGGCTGGAAATGAAAAGTCATCAAACAACACAGAATGAACGATTGCCTGTTTGCAGCGTGATTATTGACTGCTTAGTTTCTGTCTCAGCATCAGGGTCTGATGTGTCGGTAGACTCGCCTGTACAGACAGAGGAGAAGCCTAAACCCAAGAAGAACCGCTGCTTCACCTGCCGCAAGAAAGTTGGTCTTACAGGTACAACACAGGCCAAGGAAAGAGCTAACACACACTAACCTGCTGCAAGAAACACTCATCACTGCCTCCCACATGGGCTGGCCTTGTGGTCCACATGTCTCCAGACTCATTAATGAGCAGCTTAATCACAGATTGAAAGCTATATTTCACTGCTATTTTTGTTAAAAGACAAAGAAAAAACAGTTCCTGAACACACAAGTGATAAGGACTTTTTACTATTTACACAGCGGTGCTATAGTTCACCAGGGACTGGTCACACAGTCTCACATGCCTCAAACTGATACTGGACAATTTGATAGAGACTGAGGCTACGATTTTATGTGAGCCATCTGTGACAACGTGACATAAACCACTCCATATTCCATACTTGCTTGATAGTGAGTCTGATCCAGATATCTCATTAGGGTTGAATGATCATAGAGTAATATATAACTCTATGATAATAACCATCAAGTGTGTCCTTTAAATTATTTGTGCTGTTTAGCAGAGATGCTGATGCTGGACCCTGCTCATCACTTTCAGCATGTCTGAAGATTTGTTAGTATTAGTATGCTTCTGCAATAAATGCTTTGTGGTGAGTGATTAAAGTTTTGATTGTTTCTCTCATCCTCAGTGTTAATACTTTCTGTCGCAGGCTTTGACTGCAGATGTGGAAATTTATTCTGCTGCATTCACCGATACTCAGACGTTCACAACTGCACCTTTGACTACAAAGCTGACGCTGCAGAGAAGATCAGGAAAGAAAACCCTGTGATTGTTGGAGAGAAGATCCAGAAGATATAAAACCAGTCAGAGCAGAAAATAAAACTCAACATCAGCCACTTATGTTCCCAGCTTGGTGATTAGTTTTTCCTCCTTAGAACAACCCACATTATTACACTGATTTAAAGAATGCATGTCACCTCACCAGTGATCTTTAGTTTCCTCACGTCTTTGTATGTAGCCTCATGTCATAACCGAATGTATTGGAACACACCAGACTTTGCTTTCGCATCATCATTAAGAAACTGCTTTTTGTGTGAATCTGTTCGCTTCCGCTGAGGGTTGTGTGTGTGTTTAAGTGTATGATGAGAGGTCATGAGAAGCATGTTTGAGTTTACAGTGTGAGAATATAGTTCATGTGTGGAAAAAGAAGGGCCAATAGTTATTGTGCTGTATTTATGTTTATTGACCGTGCTGATTTTTAATAAAAATCATTCTTTGTTTCTGTTTATTTGTGGCACTGTAGAGTTTGACTTTGAAACGTATGAACATAAAGAAGGAAGTAAGTTCACAAAGAGTAATGTGGTCACTAGACTCCAGATGAAATCCTATATGTAGTCATGGGGCAAGAAAAGGATTTCGGTACTCTTGCTTTAAACGTAAATGAAACTGGTTAATTTTGCACACTCTACACTTACTCGTCTGACATTTTGATGATTAGTTTTATTTTTTATTTGAATGAGAATGCTATTGCCATATACATTTTAGAATTCGTCATCTTTCAGACAGAGCACCTAAACTCTAGTTTTGCTTTGTCATTCAAGAGGCTGGTTTGCATTAACTTCCAGAGGTTTGACTAGGGTGGATACTGTAGGCAGAATGTGATTGGCTCTGCTGTGGGAGGCGGGCCAGTCCAAAGTTAAACATCTGGAAGCGCTTACTCTTCAGTCATTCTTTACTCAGTAGAGTTGAGTGGAACACCGTGGCCAAAGAGAAGATGTCTTTCATAAAAGTAGATGAAACTTCGGATTTCTCCTTCCACAACCTTCCTTATGGAATATTCTCCACACCTGACAATGTAAGTGCAGTTTGGTTTGTGCTAGGCTACTGTTTGCAAATGACTTTTGTAAGAACTAAGAGATGTACTGTATGTCAGCTATGAGCGCACTCAGAATCATGGTCCATTAGATTCACATTATGAAACCCTTAAAGACTGAAGCCGGTAGAAATCTTGCACCTAAACAGCATTGATAGAATGCAACACAATTCAAATGGCTAATGAGAAAATGATGTTCCATAAACAATACACATTCCTGTTGTGTATTATAAAATGCTCTGCTTCAGATTAATGAGGCGACATTGAACCGATTCATAAATGCAGGTTAATGGAAGTATAATGATGATCCGATGTCCTTGTGTGTGTGTATTTTTTCCAGCCCAAACATCGCATTGGTGTTGCAATTGGAGACCAGATACTGGACCTCAGCGTGATAAAGTCCTTGTTCCGAGGGCCTGTCATTTCTAAACATCAAGATGTCTTTGACCAGGTATGTTTGACCTTCAATAGTTTTGAGCCTGAATCAGTTTGAATCAGACTGTGCAAGATCATAATAGCAAACTAGAAGAAGTACCATGCTAAAGTTCTTTTTACAAAAGCAAGTTCAGTGACTTCATTTTTTGTGACCTTCATGTCCCCACTATTTGAAATTCACAAGTGCTTTTGCAACTCTCTAAAGGGTGCTGGGTCTTGTGGTTCCGTTCTTTTCCAAGAGTCTTTTCATCCAAACCCTGCTGCAGTCTCACGTTTGGTTGCTAGGTAGTCGGGCAGTCCTCACGGGAGGTGTATAGAAAACATCTACAAATTGTGGCTGCAAAAGCAACTGTACCCTGAATGAGTCTCTGCATGAACATCAGTCACATACCGCATTTCCCACCACCACAAGTCGACTGTGTGAAACACTGCAGTGAAATTTTGGCACAGCAATTAAAGGACTGGCTTTCATCAAGTGTAAAGAGTAACACAAAGCTCTTGAAAAGAATTAGATTGCAAACATAACATCACGATTGGGTGATCTCAACTGCTCCAGTATATTTTAGTACAATGCCAAACCTGTACTTAAATAAAAGAAAGAATACTGTTATGTGAAAACACAAATACAAATAGAAAAGATGATATTTTTGGGATAGGTGCTGCTATATTTTTGCATTTACTCATTGTTAAGACAGGGTTTTCCCACCCCACTCTCACGTGTTTACAGGAAGTTCATTCACCCAGTAGAAATAGAAATATACTAAATGATTGTAGGTAAAACTGTGTGATGTATGATATCTTAACTATTATCTGTGTCCTCTCACAAGCCCACACTAAATGCTTTCATGGCCCTTGGTTACGAGGCTTGGAGGGAGACCAGGAGGACCTTGCAAGTGTTGCTGTCAGCCAATGAGAGCACACTGAGAGATGATGTCAGCCTTCGGAGCAGGTCAGTCTGTGTAGATGTAGGAATTTATATAACTCCCAGGATCTCCATCAGGCTACGGCCACGGCTTTGCGTGCTTACGTCTTAAATCTCAATTATCATTTTCATCATATTTATTGCAGAATCTTTGATATACACTGTTGCCCATAAAGTTGAAATCATTTTGTTTTTCAGACACATCCCTCTTTTTATTCCTATTTATACACATCAGTTATACGTCTGGAAGAGACTGATCAATAACGTCTTGAGAAGATAAACATTTTATCATTGATAAATTACTTTGTCACAATCATTTTAGAAGAAGAAGTAAAAACATTACAGTCCAGCTTTATGAGCAACAGTGTATAATACATTTTATGATCTAAGTGGTTCCTTAGAAAGTTGACAACCTGCCAATAACTAAAATGCATTTATTCATTTAGGAGACTTTTGATTCTACTTTGGATTCCCATTTGTATCTTAATAATAAATAAATAAATAAATAAATCATTATAAGCTACTAAAGAGAGTGCAGGTTGACAGAGTATATGATCAAAAAATAAACAGGACCAAACTAATCCTTTAATTCATGGTGGAGTTTCTAAGTCAAGAATCATGAAACATCTTCTAAAAAGCAATGACTTGTAGTGAACCTTTAATGTGCGTTAGGTCGGCTAGTTATAGGTTCTCTTGAGATGCCGTGTCCTTGCTGGCAGATGAAATTATTGCTCAGTTCTCCAAGTAAAATACAGTATACTGCTGCATACAATACAGTACAGGCATTTTGGTCAGTGGCCTGCACCTTGGAACAAGTTCAGCTTCACAGAGCCAGAGCGTTGGTGACACCGGATAAGCTGATCATCAAGTGGCTCAGTTAAGCCAGGATTTACCTCTCCGTGAATATGTTCATGTGAAGGAGATCTAGTTCTGGTTACATCTAAATTGCATGCACCGTCAACAAATACATACAAATAGTGCTAACTAATAAACCAACATTAAATGACAGGGTAATATGAGTAGTATTTGTTTAGAGTGGTATTTCAGAAAGTTATGATTGCAGTCCCAAGTTTAGCCTTGGTAAACATGGATTTCATCATCTTTTTATGGTAAAGCCTATAGAATTCTGTTTGACATTTATGCCTATCTGTCTGAAATGTTCAGTTAATAAATGACTATAAGATAATAAAGATTGTTTTGTTCTAATTGAGAAGCTGTTGTTCTGTACAGTCATTTCTTGTTTAGTGGAAACCCACGTTTAATCTCCAAACCCATCAGCTGTCTAACACCAGTTGTCCTTCAAACTTGTCTTTTTGTCTTCGTCTCTGCAGAGCATTTGTCCACCAAAGTGCAGCCACCATGCACCTTCCTGCAGACATCGGTGAGCCTCTCTTGTGTTCTGTGGGGTAAAAGTCCTGTGATCAGAGCTGTTTGTTTGTCTCATCAACCAGAGGGTTGCTTCCACCCAGAGGCGTGACCTCTCCTGTGGCATCATCTCCTGAACTGACATACTGAATAATACATTATTTAATCTCAAGGCTTGTCTCACCATTTGACATCCAGGGAATGTTTAATAAGGCGCGTCACTCTGTGTTAATGTCTACACTCGCCGAAGGAAGAATTAGTACTTTTCATTAGTCTTCTAAATGCCAGTTTTGTTCCCTTCACTAGATGGTGGATAGTTTTACATTACCAATTTAAGTCACCAGATTGCTCACAGCAATATTTTTTAAATACATTTACATGTCTGGCAGGCTTAACCCATAAAGAGACTAACTGCTGACACTAAATTGGACCATAATTATTTTGGTTTAACTTGCGGTTATCATTGTCAGGTCTTTTTTACACCAGTTGTAACTCATATTGAGGTTAGGCCACTAATAATGAATACATATAACACATATGTAATTGTTATATGAAAGGAACAATGTAAGTTTCTTATCAATATGCATCTTTGCTAAAGTTCCATAAATGGGACACATCAGCGGACACCTCAGCACCAGGGGGCACTGTTGAACAACACACTGTTTTTTGGTCAACTCTCACTTGGCTCATTCTGTCACATAGACCTCACTAATAAAAGATGGGTGCAGGCAGTAGATGTGAATATTTCAGCCTGTTCTACTTATGAACTCTCCTCTCTGTTTATTTTTCCCACAGGCGATTACACCGACTTCTACTCCTCCAAGGATCACGCCACCAATGTTGGCATCATGTTCAGGGGGAAGGAGAACGCTCTGATGCCAAACTGGTATGTCATAAATCAAACCATCAGCAAAGACTAACGTCTCTTGATAGAATGAAAATGCTTACTGAGAGACCTTGATACATTCACGTAGTTGGGGAAGGTACTGAAAGAAAGGCTGAGAGAAACTGTTTAAAGCTTTCTGCAAGCTGTGGTATATTGACTGACACTAGTCAGTTCCTTTAATTGATCTGGGCTTCAGAGCATCTTTGTGCAATTAAAGACCGGGGCAGGGCTCTCAAAGCATCCCCACAGAAAGCGTCTGTCATACAGGACAGACAGCCTTCATTTATTTTCCACTCTTGTGGGAAGAATGCTAAGGTGGCTGGGGCGTCTCTGTCTCCCTCTGAGTCAGACACTCTGCACGTTGGTTAAGCAGGTGATTGGCAGGCTGTTCTTTCTGGCTGACAGCCTCTCCTCTGGTCAGTAATCAGGATCGTTTCTAGCAGGAGGTCTTTGATGACAGACCAAATGTTTTTGTCTGTATATTCATGGATAAGGAAACCATCACTGTATATTATAGTGTGTCTAATGTTTTATCCATAGACCCAGTCTGAGGTATGGAAAACACACACAAAACCAATGTGCATCAAATCCTTTTTCAAGGCCACTGCCTTAAAGTTTAACTTGAGTGACGTTAGATCTGGTGTGAAAACTGTCTGCTCTAATTCAAGGTGATGGAGTCACTGTCTGAAATCACTCTCTATGTACTGCTCTGCATTCATTGCACAAAGGTTTGCATTCATTTCCTCCTCCAAAGCACCAAAAGAAACTAACTTTTAAACAGTACACATGCTGAGCAATATCAATATTCATATATTAACATGAGTATAAAGCAGCATGGTAAGGAGCACTGTGGTCACTGTTACTTACTTGGGTTCTGTTTTATTGCAGGTTGAGGCTTCCAGTGGGATACCATGGTAGAGCATCATCAGTGATCGTTTCTGGGAGCCCCATCCGCCGTCCCTCAGGCCAGATGAGGCCCGATCAGAGTAAGAGCCATATGTTATCTAGAATTAGGTCATACCATTCATATCATTTGTTTGTCACTCAGTGTAAATCTTTGCCCGTCACATAGGAATCAAACTGTGCTGACTGCTGCTGCTTTCTACATTTTTGCTTAAAAATGACAAAAAAAACATCAGCGGAATTTTACACATATCCACAAGTAGACAATGAACCCAATCAAACAAATGAAAGAGAAATATTATACTTGTGTATTTGTTTATTCAGGATAATGAGCCAATGTTACATATCTGTGTAAATGATGAGCTCCGCAATCAGGTTTCCAGCCGCGGAAGGAAGCTGTTTTCAGAAAAGGCTCAGATAAACCCACTTTACACGATCTGCTCAGCACAAACAGCAGACAGGCAAAGTTGGAGACTAGTATAGTGGAGCATTTATCTGCTAAAAAGTTTCTTATTCTGAGTTGGGGTATACTTATGGTCATGTGGACACCTTTGTGGACACGAAAGAGTGTTTATGTTACTCCCTGTTACTGACAGATTGTCTTATTTTACATTATTCAAGATGTTTATTTTAGCTTTGTGTCTATCTGTATGTTGCTCCAGTCATTTGTTTTCTCATACTACCACATAACAAATGTGGAGTAAGGTAGTAACATAGCAGCCCAGCAGGGCCCTCCACTCGATTTAAGATTATATAATATATCATTATTATTTTTAAGGCTGCTTTTTGTCACTAAACCTGTCCCCAAATGTGAATTCCCATGATGTGACTATCAGATTTTGGTACACCGAGTTTTACTTGCGATGATAACCATGTTTGTCCTGTGCTTTCTCCTAGCAAAACCTCCGGTGTTTGGCCCATCTAAGCAGTTGGACATTGAGCTGGAGATGGTGATTACAGTATTTACTTTATCCAATAACCCTTGTGTTGGTGATGTTTGAGTAGATTTTGAAAGAATTTGATTGCAACATCTGAGTTGCCTGACTAAAAGACCTGGGCTGTCCCTCTATTTTTCACGTATACATAGCAACAATACAATAGCATACACCTCCATTACCTTGCTGTTACACTTAGGACTTCTTCTATGCATTGATCAGGCATTCTTTGTTGGAGGAGGGAATCAGCTAGGGGAGCCCATTCCCATCAACAAGGCCCATGAACACATCTTTGGCATGGTACTCATGAACGACTGGAGTGGTAAGAGTCTCTGCACAACACATCACACCAACAGTCTCCTTGTTGTATGTTTTAGACTAATTCCTGTTGCTATCCCCATTTTTGGAAAATATAAAATCTCGAAAACACGTTTTTAACTTAACAGCATTTTAAAATGTTCCGTTTAAAACCAGTGTAATCTGTTACACCAGTTACACTGATGCTGATGATACTCTGCCAAATCAACAGCGCTAATTAACAGTGACATTTCACTAGGAAGCACACTTGTTCCTTAATTTAGCTCTGCATTATAGATGTTATTCCAGTCACTTCAGGTTTAGTCAGATGGAAATGGTTTGGGATTAAATGGCAGAGTCAGTCCTCATCAAAACCTGAGTGGCAATATGTATTATTGATTCAGCACCAAAATCTCATGAGAGGTAATGCACAGAGCTGCTCTGCCAGCCTCTCTAATATCCCCTCTTCACTCTTGGCTCGGTCATATCTTAGCCTGCCAAACAATCTCCTCAGTCTCGGAGCTGAGCAAAAACATGAAATAAATATAATTTGCGGCATTTCTTCTTGAGGTGACTGTGATTATATCCACTAGAAAGTTTAGCTCCAGAATGTGGGAGGATTTCTGTCACCGCATGTATTAAACACGACGAAGCTGAAAGCAGGCTGCACATTTAAAGCAGGGTTACAGTCAGTATAAACACTCCGTGCTGCATGCGAACACACTTCTAACTTGACTCATAATACATCCCCAGTTAACTGAGGATATGCAGGATCCATTGCTTTATATGAAGCAGAGTAGATAAGTGACACAGTAAAAGAAATTCCCTTTATATTAGCATGTAACGCTGCAGATATGTACATCTGACTCATAACTGAGGTTCCTTAATTCTTAGTTTAAGATGAAGACAAACAAAAGACGAGTAAACTAATAAGTTAAGTAAGAAAAACAAATTAAAGGTTCAACTATAACCAGTAAGTCTGAAATAATTAATAACCTATATACAGTAATCCTTACATAAATTATTTTAAATTACTATAAAAAAAAGCCGTAAATAAAAACTCTTCAATTTTAGTGCTCACATTTAAGAAGAAAAGATCTTCATCAGACATCTGCAGCACAAAAAAAAACAGGTATATACATTGTTTGAGACATGCTTTGATATGAATGTAGAATATATTCTTAAGGATAACACATAATCAGGCGCTGTATGAATACTTCAGAAAAAAAGCAGAAAATGTAGTTGTTTATTTCAGTAAAGGAGTTATTAAGTCAGTTCATATACTTTCATCCTCCCTGTCTTCACTATCACAAACAGGAGAGCCTCCCTGTTGCTCTGTTCAGTATTTCAGCCCTCTGTAATCTACTCTGCAACGCTGCCTGGAGCACTTCTTCTCTGCCACAACCTGACTAGCTGTGATTTAAGAGGCCATTTAGAGAGTACAGCAAGTGGCATTTCAACTTAACTTCTACTTCTTTTCCTTCTATCGCTCCTTTGGCAGGGACCACATTAGCCCTGTGCGTGTAATGTGCAGTGGCAGATATTACTACTTCAAGTGTGAGAAGGAAAACAACAGACGCGTTCTCATTAAGGGTTCGCTTTACTCTTTCAGCTCCAGGGACAATGTGCAGAGAGACGGTGTTAGGATTTGGATTCCGTTCAAAATGTTGTCGCTCTGTAGTTAATTCTCATTTCTCCCAAGTTACGCCGCCCCATCAGTGTTTAAATGCACTTCAGTGTGCATTTACCAAGTGAAGTGCGGTCCCGGCTCAAGATTCGGTTCAGAATGCTGTGAGCTGTCACGTTCCGTTCATTCCAAAGTAAACATGTATAATAAAGCTGGTAGCTCTGGAGACTATTACTTACAGCAGAGTTATAACATCATGATTGTGTGTGTGTGAATAGGAGTAATATGAAGAGAATGTGTGCATCGTGGATGGGCTGACAGCAGCACTCTTAGTCACCAGCAAGTGGAGCTGTGTTGCTGGAAGCTACAGGCACTTGCAAGTGTGGTCGCCTTGGTTTACATAGTTGTTGATAGAGATTCATCTGTACATATGCCCATGTCAGGATGTAGCAGGGAAAGGGATGAGCCAATTGCAAGACACACTAAGGTAAGGAAAAAAAAGAACAGAAGGTGCTGCAGAGGCATGAAAAGGTATACAGAACAAAATATTAAAAGCAGGGAATACTAGGAATCAGACAAGAACTTGATAGTAACAGTAGAAACAAAACAGGACAGGACATTCCTAATATTGTGTAGGTCTCCCTTGTGCCTCCAAAACAGTTGTGACTCATCAGAGAATGGACATGGGCCTTCTGAGGGTGTCCTGTGGTGTCTGGCAACACAGTGTTGTTAGTGGGGCCTTTGGGTCCTATGGGTTGAGGGGAGGGGCCTCTGTGGATCATCCCACAGATACTTGATCAGTATGGGATCTAGGAGATTTGGAGGCCAGGTCTGCTTCTCCTGTCAGTGGTCATAATGTTATGCCTGATCGGTGTATATACAAATGGAACTAATGGGAAACGAGACAGAGGTAAAACTTATCAGAATCTGGATCAGAATCAGAATCAGAATTGTCTTTATTGCCAAGTATGTTCACACATATGAGGATTTTTTTTTTTACGGTGGTTGGTGTAGTAAACATAAACATAAGTCAGGTAAATTGAACAATGCAAAAAAACTATGTAAAATATATAAATAGAAGATGAACTGTAGAGATTTTGCACCTAAAATGGGACACTGTGCGCGTGTGTGAGGGGGTTATTTGTTAAGTTCAGTTGCATGAGGGAAGAAGCAGATGCAGAGTAATGGATCATTTCAAACTAAAACAGGAATGAGAGCAACCAAACAGATTACATGTTAAAAGCTCAGTCTTATGAACAGAACAGAAAAGGTCAAAACCAACCCATAGAAAAAGAAACACTTAAACTTAAAAATATTTTTATTTGCTGACAGCTGTTGTTGTCATATGACACTCTGCGAGATCATAGACAGACTAACATCATTGCAGTTATGTAGGTTAAAATTAGATCATAAAAAGAAGTAAATATATAAACCCATATCATTAAAGAGACTATTTAGCTGAGTTGTTAACACTAAGGGGCACTTTACACGAAAACGATTGGAGGTGAAAAGCGCAAAACATTTTATCGGATGTCCTATATCGTTTAGATGGTTTTTGGGGGTTGAAAACGCAAAAAAGTGAAACCACCCTCCCGAGTGGAAATCTTAAAAACGTTCCACCCTCGCGTCACCGTGTAAAGGGTGAAAAACGCAAAACTGCGTTTCTCGTCGAATAGAAATGACGTGACAAGCATGCGACAGGACCGGAAAAAAACAAGTGAACAACATGTCGAGCTCCGCGATGGAGGTTCAACAGGCCCTAGCCGCAATAATTTGTATCCAAGAGTCATCCCAGCAATTGATAAGATTCCTGATTGAGTGTAATAGAGAACAGAGACGAAGAGTAAACAACGTGCTACAAATTCTTGACGAACCAATACAGAGGAGGCAACCTAGAGAGCTGTGGATGCGACCTGGGAGGACTTCGTTGAGCAAAAGCTCAACCTCTTCATCAGTCCAAACAAAATTGTCAGCCTTCTTCTTCGCCATGTTGTAGCCTATGTGGTTGTTTTGGTTAATGTATTTCGCGCGCTAAGCGTGGAAAAGTAGAAGAAAAGTAAATACCTCTACGCTGGCACTCTTGGGAGTGTTGCCACCTAGCCATCTGGCGCGTATACTGCAACTATGTGTATGAAATTTCACACACTTTTGCGTTTCCGTTTGAACACAGATTTGTTTCAGAAACGCTCGTCTAAATGCGGAGTTCAAAGTGAAAACGAAACGCCACTTTTGCGCTTTTGGTTCAGATAGTTTCCATGTAAAGGTAGCCTTAGACATACAGAACAAGTACAGAAGACAGACTAAAGTCAGATGTGTGCTGCCACTTAAGTTGAAAAATGTCCACTAACTACAGAGCATAATGGCGAGTTTTACCTAAACATCCAGTGACTATGGAGTTATGGGGAGTGTTATGCCTTTGAAATACATGCAACACATCCTCTGCACTAAATGGTTCAAAGACATCCCATCATATCCCATCCTACTGGTGCACACAGAGTGCTGCACAGTACAGCCCAGTTTATTTTCTCTCGGCAGAATTAGGGATTTCTTCATTCTGTGGTATTCCTGCTGACTGTGCAGCCAGAAAGTGAACTGACATAGCTTTCATTTTGTACTTGACTGCTGATGCCCTCAGGAGACCAGTCTGTGCAGAGTTCGCCACGGGCTCTCTATGGATATTTCTACCGTACGACTGCATGCTAAGTCTTCCTTTCTTCTTCCCTTCCCTCTCAGCGTTTCGGAGCATTTTAATTGAAAAGTCATTTTTAAAGGGTCATAGTGTTTGAGGGGAAGCTTGGCCAATGAGCCGTGTCAGCGTGCTAGGACAGAGGAAAATAGCATTAAGCTACAAAGCTCTCACAGAGGAAGATTATCTCCCCGCTGCTTCATTAGCCTCACTGTGCGTGCACCTATGGGACCACAGTGTGTAGGGGAACAGGAGGGCTATTACTATGCATTATGAACTTCACACAGTACGAGCAAGAGATGGAACAAAATAGAAATTGATTATCTGGACATGAACAGATAATATGCCGTGAACACATCTGTCTGACTGAGTGTGCTTCCATATCGATAATGATCATGATTCAGAGCAGACTCCACATTACCTGAATAAGTTATTGTCTTCGTTCTCCATTTCCTGCTATGCTGGGCTTCTTATTTCTTTAGGTACAGTGACAGGGTAAAGCCTTGTTGCGCATTTTTAAAAAACTTTTTTCAAGGTGTTCACACACTTCTTTTGTGTTGTATAGCAGTTCCACAAACAGACACACAAACACTTCTTTATTCGTATACATTAGTGTACATACTGAATTAGCCAGGGAGGATCACCTCCTCTAGCTGGTTCAAACAGGTATGGCTGAATTCCTGTATTTGCTCATTGCTACTCCTGCCTCATTTCCGTCATGGGATCCATGGCGCTGGCAGGAAAGGCACATCCGTCTGCCAAATAGGGGGCAGGGACAACAGAAGCTCATTTGCATTTAGTGCTACTAACACTGTAACATCCTGTTTGGATCCGGGCTGAAATCTGGTTGTACGATCTGTGCCGTTTTGAGCGGAAAGTTGAACGACACGTTCATAAGACACAAGAGACTTAAATGTAAATGTAACTCAGACTGTTTGTTTAATTAAATCTCCAAAATCTGAGATATCTGACCCGTGACGTTTTTCCTTTTGCGTGTCTGTTTCTACGGCGGGTTGGTATTTACACTGCCAACCGGTTTGTGGTAACACAGATGGTGCTTGCGAGGCTCACTGAGCAAAATGGAGCGTGAGTGACGAACTGTTCCCTGTTCTGAGAAATGATCCGTCTGAGATTCTTTCTGCAGTTGGAACAGTGAGGTTGGCAGGGAGGAGCAGCAGCCACTGTGCACTTCTCTTTCCCACTCACCATTTGTTGTCGTGCGGTGTTGGATCAACCACAGCATGATGCACATGCAAATCACATCTAGAATTATCATAACTTTAAAATGAAATACGCATAGTAATGCAGTGTAGTAAGAGACTGGTTATATTACATGGACACTAGAATATTTCCTAGAATATTGTTCTAATTATAAAAAGGCCCTAATCTTCCAGGATTCTCCAAAGCATAAGCTGCAAAATTAACCATGTACTTGTGTTTGTTCTCAGCCCGGGACATCCAGGCTTGGGAGTATGTTCCTCTGGGTCCTTTCCTGGGAAAAAATTTTGGCACAACAATCTCACCCTGGGTCGTTCCGATGGAGGCGCTGTTACCTTTCGCAGAGGCTAACCCCATCCAGGTGAACACAAGAGTCACACAGTATATCTGTGGAGAGAGAGGTGCCATTCAAGAGCAGAAAAGAGTTTAACGTCAAGGCTAATCAGTTATTCATATTCCTATAATTATCTACTTAGAATGTATGTCCATCTCTCATCATTAGCTAGTGATTACTTATGTCATGAATAAAGGTTATCATGCACCAAGATTTCAGTGACTTCAAATTCTGTCTCACCACAAATTATTAAATCACTGGCTTGGCAAGCAAAATCAGACGATCAGGCAGTTAAACCTTCAGGTTGATTGTAGATTCAGGTAGACTTCAGGTAGATTTGTTAAGATTTAGAGGACAAAATGACCCTTCCCCTAGTGTCGCCCTGCTGTCAGTTATTACGTTTGTTTTGTCTGACCAACGTTAAAGATTGGCTTCTATTTCTTCTCTTCCTGCAGGATCCTGAACCCCTTCCATACCTGCAACACCGTGATGCTTACACTTTCAACATCAACCTGTTTGTGTCTCTAAAAGGTACCGTGCAGTCCGACTGTCATCGAACTAAACAGACACACACGCGTGCTTTTACTTACCAGTTAGGAGTAAAAATACTCCTCAGGGAGCAGCAGTGTCCCGCCAGCGTTAACTACATGTATATTAATGGATTATTATTGCTGGTGCATTGACGAGAAAGTCCCATTTGCAGACAGTCAAGGTCGTGCTACCTCTGACTTTCATATATTTGCTGAATAACAGTGGACGAAAGTTAATATGCTCATTATATGTTTATAAAGTCAACTGCAGAGAACAACATCTGTCTGGTACATTTACTTTATTTTCCTCTGTGGTGATCTGTAGTAGAAAATAGACATGCCCAAGTATGGTACAAGTACCACAAGTAAACAGAATGCAGCTAGTCAGTTTAACCACAACTGAATGATACTGTGCACGCCATAGTGAGAAGCTTTATTTCTGTTTTCACCGTAACCCTATTCTGTGAGTGTAAAGTACTGTAATGTGCTATGAAGTCATTGTCTGTCACCATAAATAACAGCTGCTGTTTGTCCTTCAAGGACAGGACATGGCAGAGGCCGCAAATATCTGCAAGTCAAACTTCAAGGTAGGATCGCCGTGTGCCGAGACAGTGCACGATAACAATCTGTGCTGTTTTATGCGTACAGCGAACAATGCAGTGCCTCATCTGGGCTATTTATGGCAGAAAATGAACCTTATTTGTTATATCTGTATGGCCTAAGTGACTGTGCAGACTTGTGCACTTAGCTGTAAATAAGGCAGAACGGAGACAGCCACGCTGTAAAACACTCATGAAGGTGTCAAAGTTTTAGCTGAACATTTAAACAGAAGTAAACTGATTATTTAATTTACGATATGCTTCAAGAAACTCTGAACTTCCTGCCATGATACTAGAGTTCTGGCCCAGTTTAACAACTGCATGCAAACATCATGCAAAGTACACATCTGTACATATACAGAACATACAACCATTTTATGTGCATACAACATGACATACCAAGAAGACAGACACAACTTTTTTTTCTTGAGTGATTTGACTAAATAATCATTGTTTGATGATTACTTCTGTGTCTGTGGATTTAATTAAAAAGTAAAATAAAATGTATAAATCAGCAGTGGATAATCCTGCTGTATTAATGTCCAGATATAATGATATAAGCTTGCTACTACATATTTATTTACCATTATTTTTAAAGGTCTGTAAACTGTAAACACATCTCTGCCTCTCTTTCTTTCTGTCTCAAGTACATGTATTGGACCATGAAGCAGCAGCTCACCCATCACACAGTTAATGGCTGCAACGTCAGACCAGGAGATCTGCTGGCTTCTGGTACCATCAGTGGACCTGTGAGTGTCTGCATGCATAGTATAGTTACTGAAAAATAACAATTAAGTATATGCGTAGAACTGTTATAGGACTGCCCTTAGTCACTACACACTTTCGCTTTTAATTTAGTTTTGTTTTTTGTTGTTTTTTCTTTTCCAAATTTCTGTTCTTGAGTTTCTATGTTTTATCTCCTTGCTTTTACATTCTTGTTGCCTTTGTGACTTTTATCCCATCTTTCTTTTTCATCAGGATCCAGAGAGTTTTGGCTCCATGCTGGAGCTGTCATGGAGAGGATCTAAGAGCATTGATCTGGGAGGAGGAAATACTAGAACCTTCCTGAATGATGGAGATGAAGTCACCATCACAGGTTCGAATGAGGATAATTACTAACATTTTGTTATCACATCTACACAATAGCTCAATGCAGAGAGATCATTTGAAAGTATCTGACAATATTTATTGAAGGAGCAACAGATGAAAGCTTTTTGCAATTAGACACGAATGCTTTATGTGTTTGACCATTCCTCACTGGTAATATTTTTAAATCTTTTTAATCACACAATGTCACTTTGTAACGCCAGTTTTCAAGGTGAAATGTCTCGTCTCCAAGCACAAATCAAGAGAACCCAGACCTCACCATTATAACTTTAGGGAAAGTTTTATGAGACTTTGGAAAGTTTTCATCAGCATAGTTGCCTGCTGATGAGAAAACGGTACTTTACTATATATGTATGTTTACTATATATGTAGCACCCACTTAGACCAGACCAGACACCCCCACCCCATAGCAATGACACTCCTTGGTGGCAGCAGCCATCCCCAGCAGGATGCAGCCTGACACAGACACACACACAAAAACGCTTTAGGAACAACTAAAAAAACATGAAGAACAGCACAAGGTGTTGACCTGGCCTCCAAATTCACTAGATTCCAAACTGATCAAGTATCTGTGGGATGATCCACAGAGGCCCCTCCCCTCAAACCATAGGACCCAAAGCCCCCCACTAACAACATTCTGTTGCCAGACACCACAGGACACCCTCAGAAGGCCCATGTCCATTCTCTGATGAGTCACAACTGTGACAAGCAATGAAGAGATATGACTATGTTATGGGAACAAAGGTACAGTATGTGCTGCCAGATCAGTTTCCATAGAAGTTCCAATAAAAGGATATAAGCTTGATATAACCTAGATTGTTGTTCTGAAACAAGAGCATTTATCCCTCAGGTCATTTCGTTTGGGCTGGTGTGAACACAACAATCACTTAATTTCAGAGCAAACCAGTCGAGCTACGCCCAGGTAGACAGCATTCACTCCCTGGGCGGTTTCTTTAGCAAAGTGAATCCACATTACCCACGAACGATTTGACTTCCTTATAATTATACAACCAACTAGAGGTGACTGACTGCACACTCCTCCTTTGGATGTGTTTGGCAGCAGCAGCGTGCTTTCTCATCATTTCTATGTAAATGTTTTCTATATATAGATCATGCTTCAGCAAACAGAACATGTCCATGTATTTGAATGAAGCAGAACAATATTACTTAAAGATTTGGTTTGGGTTTCTAATAAAAATAAAAGCAGACAGTTTTCTAACTAAGCTTGGAAAGATGCTACAATGTAGATAACCGTTGGAACTATGCAGAGCAAAATGGGACGGATGCCGATGATAAGAAATGATGATGGGAATGATAATTTAGTTTGCTCCAGGGCATGCTGGTAAGCCATCAAACACACCTACTCCCAGTGCACTCCAATTTGCTGGAGTTAAGCTGCAGTTCAGCTGAACCTGTGATCATTTTGACACGGCAGTCGAGCTTTAGCATGCATTTGCATTTTAATCACCTGCAGGCTGCGGATTTACCTGGACTTGCTAAGGGAAGAGTCATATGTTAAGTGACAGAGCACCGACTGCAGTTTGCAGCTACCGCTTCCTCTGTTATTATAATTTCCTCTCTAGATGAGCTTCAGTTGATTTTTACATAATATAATAATACTGATCAAGTCCATAATGTCCATAATCAGGTGTTTTAAATTATACTGATGTCCGACCTCTTCCTCTGCCTAGGTTACTGTCAAGGAGATGGATACAGGGTGGGGTTTGGACCGTGCAGAGGAACCATCCTTCCTGCCCTGCAGCACTGAAACACACTTACTCTTATTTATGTGGGCATCCTTTTGTTGAACATGAACACCAGAAGACACAGACACGGGAGAAGTATCTCATCCCAAATCTGATGACTGCAACAACAACAACTCTGCTAAGGCACTAACCCCCAATCCCTCAACACACACATATAAATACACACACACCTTCTTCTTAAGAGAAAGATGCCAAGACAGTTAATAATTGATGAACGTTTTCCTCTGATTCAGTGAATTTGATCTGAAAGCTGTGCGGAGTCATCCAGTGACCTTGTTATCGAAATCCTCTGAAGTGTTCAGCCCACATAATGTCCAGTGTTACTGCTGTACCAGGACCAGTGTTATGATGTTTTATGTGTACTGACTTCAAATGTATCATAAAATGAACATTTTTTTTTTATTCTGTAGTGTTAGTTTGTTGTTTTCCCGTCAACTTATTGTGCACATGAAGAACTGCTCTAAGTGTGGCACATTCATTTAGGTATGGTAATTTATATTTTTATCAGTATTAACACATTTTATTTAGACCCAACCCATGAATTCAGCCTAGTAAACGTAAATGTCTGCACATTCAAACGCCTGAAATATCATATTCCTCTGTACTATACACCACAACACCAAATGTAATTTCTATTGTACTCAAACCTCATAATTATTTCTGGTTTTCTACCTTCTCACCTAAATGCAATGCACCACCTGATGAGAGCGCCACCTTGGCTGCCGTTTAATGCAAACGTTATCCTTTATTTCACAATCCTCATATGCAGACAACAGTAGACAATTCGCCCGGAGACGATCCGCACGCCAACGCCGCAAAGATTAATCAGCAGTTAAACAGCAAATGATCAGGATGTTTATTTTATGGCTTAATATCTTTAAAAATGCTGAAGGCATGAGAAAAGTGATTTCTTGCCACCTCGTCTCTTATTTTTATGCTGTTGCAGTAACGTCTGATAAAACCTTCCCTGACGAGCTGTAATTAAATCTAAAAACAATGAAATTATACATGTGTGAACCATTTGAAATGTTTAGACCTTCAGCAGGAATTAATCTGGATCTGTATTGGATGGGAGGTAATCACTATAGGAAAAACACGGAATAACACTAACCTTATTCATAAAGTCTGTGGACATGATTCTATATGTAATGTACACTATACTATTTATACAGTCACCACAAAGGGTATGCACAGGCCTACCTTATTAATCTGGAGACTAATTGGAGGAAAAACATCAATAGATGAGTGGTGAAGCACAATAAATTTCCACACATTTGAACTGGATGATACAATACATATACATAAAATCAGATTCTGTGTATAAAAATGCTGAGTAAGCAGAGCTGAATCCTATTTTGCATTGAGATTGAAAAGGAAAAAACCTACAGACAGGAAAGGAAGGCAGGAGAGCCTTTCACAGAGACTGCTCAGATGGCAACTGTCTCAGTAGGGACAGGGCCTAAAGGAGCTCTACATTCAGACTTACAGACCTAAATTGTGCTAATAAATTAGTTTAATATGAGGCAAGAATAGCAGCTCTTCCTCAGCTGTCTCAGAATGTCATGTAGAATGTCATCAGACTGTGCTAGCAGGGCCGGTCTGATGACAATTACATAGAAAAGGATATCATTAGGGTTGCAGTGTATGAACCCTTTATTATAAAGATGAATGCGATTTCAGTGATCCAAAAACTACTGGCAATGGTCTACCAAGATGTGGAAAAAAAGGAAATGTTCACATGAGTCATCCTCAACCATATTCTCCACAAGTGCTTGTGTGACGCACACCAGTAGAACAGATCTGAATGCCTGACTTCTCTCCTCCACCACCATCGTCAAAACACCACATGAGGGAATATCTGTTTTATGTTTTGTCACCCGTGTATATGCCTTTTGTGGACTTCTCAGACTGTCGTAATTCTGCAGATGAAACAGTTTAAATTGATGAATAATTCAACAAATCTCACCTCTGCTGAGAGGAACTACAGTTCATCTCAGTGATGAGCTTGGAGTTAGAGTTTGGATATTTCTCAGTGTGTTTCTAGACGTCTGGGCTGTCTCCATAATGGAGAGTGCTGTGCCGTAATGCACTGACAGACTTAAATGACCCTACTAAAATTCATCAGTACTCTAAATGTGAATTTTACTGTGTCTGTCCCTAATGCAGTGTGTCACCGGATAGTCCAGAAAACATCTGGGACCACAGAGAGACCATTCTTTTAATGAGCATCACAATCACGAGCACAGCTGGGATTTAAAACCTCCACTCCATTCTGAGACTATGAATGAATCATTATAAATGGAAACGATATATGTGGAGAATCTTTTAATGTACATAACTCTGATAACTACTTCAGGCAAAAGGTAAAAGTAATGATGCCATTGAACAGCAAAGACATCCAAATACATTTAGAGACTGGACTACTGATAATGTAATGTTTTGCTTTAAAAAGCTCAGGGGCAGAATTTTTTAAGTTTGTTTTAAAATGTGACATCTTCTTCTGACTCACAGGAGCTGAGAGTAACAGAGAGGGTCATTGTTGCTTTTTGTGGTTGACGTAAAGCAAGCACTCTGACTACAACCGCAGACTCACAGTAAGGACCTCTGTGGCGACTTATCTGGCTGACTTGTGGTTTAGAATTGGTTCAACTACATTGGAACTTTAAATGCTTGTGCACTGTTTAAGGTACAGCCGAAACGGGCATGTTTTCCCGTTTCAACAATCAAGGATAAACAAACACCGTCATTACCCAGCCACTGACCACTGGCGGCCCTGCACCGGAGAGAGTCAGTGGCATCACGTCCCTGGGAGGTGCACACCATGGAGGACCTCTACCCTGGACCACAAACACAAACAGCACCGACCAAGAGATCACACACTGGAAAGCGAGCGCCTTGGCATCCATCATGATAACCTGCTACGGAGGCACCATTGAGCATCCTGTCAAGCTCCATCACTGTCTGGTTTGGGAACTGCACAGTCTCTGACCACTAGACCCCTATAGAGAGGAAAGCCTCCAGCATCTTAGCTGACTACTCTTTTCCTGTCCACATCTTTTCACTATAGTCTTCTGCTTGTTGCACAGTTGTATAGTATATCAATCATTATGAAGAGAGATTTTAAACATACAGTTATTCTGTGCAGTTGTATTGATTACACCTCAGGTGATGTTGAGTGCATGGTTATTGGCATTGTCACCCTTCACAGTGATCTGATGGCAACATGCATCACACAGACTTTAATTCCCCCTCTGAATCACTTTAAAGGAGGTAGAATCTCCTCATAATCTTATCTTTGCTTAAAAAATATAGAACTAGTCAGTTGAAAATAGTTCT
Source organism: Chelon labrosus (assembly GCF_963514085.1). Lineage (NCBI taxonomy): Eukaryota > Metazoa > Chordata > Actinopteri > Mugiliformes > Mugilidae > Chelon > Chelon labrosus. The sequence goes on along the minus strand of NC_140339.1, from coordinate 28,518,934 downwards.
TCTTGTACTCCTGCTCCTGTCCATCCCTGACACACCCCACATTTGCAGAATCATCTGAGAACTTTTACAGGTGACATGACTCTGTGTTGTGCTTCATTCTGTACATTATTACTGCACTGTAAACAATGCTAAACTGACGATTAAGTCTGTAAAGGTCGGAGCCGGTCAGTTAAGATAGTGAGCTGTCCCTCTACCTTTAAAGTAAAGCAACCATCTTGTCGGTGCAGCTGGGCAGAAGACTATAAAAATGTGCTTCCAGTGTCACGATACAGCGGGACATGAGTTGTTGCTGTTTGCGTATGTGCTAATGACAGAGCAGGTGCATTTCCCACTGTGAATCTGGCTCCTGCAGGCTGTGAAGGCTGAGCCAAAGAGTCAGAGGAGAGTGTGGGACAAAGTCAGAAATAATCGTATATAACCTCTGATATAACCTCATATCACCAAGCAGTGGATAGCCATTTTCTGCAGTGGCTCCCAGGAGCTCAACACTTTGCCACTTAGCCCACAGACAAAGAAAAAGTAAAGTAAGACAGCATCTGCAACACTAATTTACAAAGCCATCCAGAGCTACTACACAGAAAACTAGCTGGAAATACAGAATATGCTTCCAGAGGTTTGCAGCATATTGCAGAATATTTAGAATTAAAAAGGCAGAAAAGAGGGAATGTTCAGTGAATGTTGGACACACATTCAATAAACTAGACTGCACAACATTTACACTATTTATATTTAAATGTAAAATTATAAAAGTATGTGCATTGTTGCCAAAGAATCATTCACAGACCGAAAGATAATGTGCCGATGTGTTGTTCACAAGTACTTCAATGACCTAATCCAGGATTACACTGCAGATAAGGATAATCTACTGCGATGGCTGGGGGATACTTTATCCTGGGGGGATCCTTTAATTATTCTTTTCTTCCAGAAGCAGTTTTCCTTCTTTCTTTTTTTTTTTTTTTTTTGTTAACAGAAGTAGTTATCACAGTGATTTAAACAAGAAAAGGGAGTCACACACCATGTTGCTTGTTTTATAGCACACTAACACTTCAGTTCAACCCAGCATCACCACACAGCTCACTTTTAGGTGACTTTTGAACAGGTGATTACAGCTGAGTGACATCTAGCTACATCAACAAGACTTGCAGCTACTATACTTGCTGTTAGCAGAAACACTAAATAATTGTTGTTCATCCACACTTCACTCACCACCTCTTGTTAGTTATTATCAATACTACATTATGCATGACAAAAAAAATAAATAAAAAAATAATAATTTTCAGCTCATGACTCCAGACAAAAATCCATACAGAAATAACAGATAAATAATTCAGGAAGAAAGGGAGCAGTTGAGTTAGGAATAATTATAAACTATTCATTCAAACCTATTGAATCAAACCTAATATAGAATCTGATTGTAAAAACTGTCCAGACTGTAAGTTCTGTAAAAGTTTATTGTATTCATCAAAAATTGAGTTATAGACAATATTATAGACAAACACATTTCAACTGACTGAAATAAAAATGAAAACAGGATTTTAGAAATGAACGATAACTTTCTAATAACTGTAATTACAAAACCTACAAGTTATGTCTATATAGACCGTGGGTCACAGAGGGTTGTGTTGGTATCATTCATTCATTCATTTTCTGTAACTACTTGTCCTCTGGAGAGGGGGCTGGAGCTTACCCCAGCTGTCACTGGGTGAGAGGCAGGCTACACCCTGGACAGGTCGTCAGTCTATCGCAGAGTCACTCTTTAGCATCAGTGTGTCATACTGTGTCAAGAGATGGGTGAAGAGAAGGCGGGAGCTCTACAAATGACTGTACTGTAGTTCTTTTCCGAGCTTGTGCTGCTCACTTGTTTGAGCACACAGCGAGGAGAAGCCCAGTACGAGGCTGGCTCAGAGTGCAGATCTGCTGATGCAGGAGCAACTTAAAAATGCCAACTAATTACCAGATATTGATTTCCATTATAACAGCAGAGTGGTCTGTTGTGGTCAGTGAGCTGTGACATACTGTACATACTGAAATTTTGTCAGACACATCTACAGTACGAGTCATATCACAACAAGCTCCCTTAGGAATAGTTGAGAGAATATTTACTGCCCACATTAGCCAGAAGCTGAGGGACTTGGAAATGATTTAGCTGCAGGGGAGTCGGTGTGTTCATGTAAATTTATTTTTCTGGAGGGTGTTATCAGAATCAGAATCAGAATCAGCTTTAATGGCCAAGTATGTGCACATACAAGGAATTTGACTCCGGCAACTTTGCTCTCTAGCACAGAAACAACTTAAATAAGTGAAAGAAAAATTAAATAAAATAAAATAAATCTCAATCTGTACACATAAAAGTACACAAAAAAGATATATACACCAAATGTTTTACTGTCGAATGAGGAAATGGAGAAATGTAGTTCACAGTCCTAGCAAACCAGCCTATCTACCAGTTTGATCAAAGTAACATGCAGGGGTCTGCAGAGAAATGAGCAGCGGCGGAAACTATTTGTGCAGCACCCTCGGCCTAATTTAGTCGAGGCTCTGTGACGGAAAATGAACCACTCTGCGGAAAATAGCTGGAGAATTATTAACCCGCGGAGGCAGTTGATTTTCTAATCAGGATGGCAGACACTGAACATGACACTTTTAACTAAGCCTTATTTAGAAACATGGTTTGGAGCTATACGTGAGTTTTGACAGACAAGGCTGCAAAAAACATGCAAGTTTTTTCTGTTCTCATATCATCATGTTTGATCTCACAGTTGCGTGCTGTTATCTTACCTCTTATCTCGTGGTCATTCTCTGTAAAGCTTGTCAGTGTGTTTGTTTACTGTAACTCTAGCACTTCAGGTACTTTGAATCAGCTTTGCTACCGCTTGTCTGTTTTCCAGCGTCCACTCGGTGACCCCATTTGCTGAGCAGTAAATAACAAACTAGCAGCATGACAGTTTATATCTCTTTTGTTGTATAGCCTTCTGCATTACCTCCACCTGTTAGACTGCGGCGGAGTAGATGGTTGCATAGATCCACCCAAAACTAATAGGCAGTTTATACTTCTGCGTCAAGTTGACACAGAGGCTACGGCGACAACGCAGACCCCTACGCAGACCCTAGTGCCGTAGCTGACATGCACCTCCCCAGAAATGTAATTACGCGCCTCGGCGACGCAGACTGCAAGAGCTGTGATTGGTCTGCTTTAGTATTTCCAGCTGCTTCTCCATCTCCACAATTTTTGAATTGATTGTTTTGGATCAGTAAAGATGGAACACATCGAGATAGAAATCGAGGTTAACTGAGGAGGATACAAACGTTTGTATGACTCATGCGAAAGTTTCAGTCGCCATTGTTGAAAGTCAAGTCAAGGAAGTAGAAACAAAAAGTACTGGCAAAAAAAAGACACAGCGTTTGGGTGGTGTTTGTACAGAGCGAGCAAGACTGACGAGGCACAAGTAGAAATGGTTCACACCAGCGCAGGCTACGTAGGTTATGCCATCTGTGTCCCGCAGAGGTATAAACTGCACTTAATGTCCAAAGAAAAACTTTCTCTTTTTCATGTCAGTGGACTAATTTGCTTAGTCTTTGGGCCTGTAGGCTGTGGTGGAAATGCAGACAGCCCAGTGTCTCTGCTAGAGGATAGTGGTTTTGTCTACATTGGTGGCACACATAGGAAGTTGAACAAGCAAGTGAGGATCCCATATTTAAACAAGGTGTACCAATTCTACATGTTTGACATGATTATTATGGCATCTGGTGGTGGTGGCGGTTAAGTCAAGAAGACGATTCAAAGAGAGCATTATTACTTAGGAGGATATTATTTTGTTTGCAAAAAGAAACAGGCTGCCGTTTGTTTGGTTCCGACTGGGCTGTCATAACTGCAGGGCTTATTTGGATGACCTTGTAGTGTACACCTCCACATCGCAGGAGCACTTTAAATATGTTAAGTATTCACGGAGCTTCAGCTTCTCTGACCTTAAACCTGGCTAAAAGAGAGTTTGGAAAATCTATAATTACCTTCTCAGTTGCAGCACTTGTTAAGTATCCCACTCCCACCACGATATGCGCCAACCATAGATTCCTAGGGATGGTATGATACTATTGTATCAACATGTTTTTGAAAGTGCAAAGACACTCCTTTGCCATGCTCCTGTGCTTGCTGCGCTATACCCACCATGCCCCTTTATGTTAGAGGTAGATGCCAGAACTGTTGGTGCTTGAGCTGTGTAGTTGCAGGAAGACGTGTCAGAGTTGATCATCCAGTCAAAATAAACTACAGTACATAGCTACAGCATGTTTGGGAAAAAACGTATCACAGAGAGAAACAGTTTATAGATTCTGGCTTTAATGGAAGGAGCTCAGGCTTTCGCTACACCTATCCACACAGAATAATTGTAAGTAGGATCAATTTATTGCTGGTTTGTGCCCGCACATAGGATTTGATAACTGAATAATAGAATATCGAACTTTCCACACTTACTGGTGCTAGATTGTTTCACCCACACTTCTAATCTAAGCTAGAGTAAGCATATCTTTTACCTATAATACCGCAGTACTTGACAAAGTGGAAATTGATATTGATCTAAAATGGCAACCACATTTTCAAAATGCCAGATATGTTGCCGATGCCAATTTTTACCCCACCAGCCTCTGGTCAGGTAAAATGTCACCATGGCAAAAAAATTGAGAGAGATATTTTCCTTTTTCTCCTCCTCCACTCTCATGTAGTATCTACCAACCCATCCTGTCTGCAAATCACACATATGACTCTTTAGAAATTAAGAGCTTTTCTCAGATTAATTAAAACAGCACTTTCTGCAATGAACCACAGTAATTTGGATTTCACAATTCAACCTCCTTCATCTTGTGCTCCAGCGCTCTGTGACTTGCTGTGGAACATTTAGGGGACAATTTCACACCTGAGAAGGAACTGTGTGACAAATATCTTTGAGGTACCAGCAGCAGAGCTCTTAAGTCACTGTGATTTTGTCAGTCACATTGGCAGGGAGGGATTTAGTCACACTCCGTGGTGCAGGATTTGATATGACCACCTGACAGGCCAATATATTGTGACGCTCAAGAGGTGAATGCAGAGTGTAGATCAGAGTGCAGACACATTTTTGTTTAATGAAATCACAGGCTGCATTGAACCGTTACATTTGCAGGCATTTAATAGTTATTTTATGCTCAGTGCTTCTCATTCTTAGCTACAAGCTTGCTTCTCACTTACATGGAAATGATGATACACCGACCACAGTGTTTTATAGAAAAAAATGCATTAATTGGGATTTAGTGGTAGGTAGTGAACTATGAGTTTGGGATGGTTTTATCATTCCCTGCTGCAGGAGCTGGAAATGAGGCTGATAAGAGCACTGAAAGTGAACCACCACAGTTAGGGCGGGCTATAAAATGACAAATTGCATGATTTTTTTGTATGCTTTTTAGTTTTGCCACAGTGTTTTGACCCTTAGTCCCAGACGCTTTCACTCCAACTGAATTTAATCGAATTGAACTGAACTGAATTGAATTGAATCGAATCGAATTGGGCTGAATTGAACTGTGCTCAGTTCAGGTCAGTACAATTTAATTCAATTCAGTTTTGTTCTATTCAATTCTTCACAGAACCCAGAGCAAGCACTCAGGAGATGGTGACAAGAAAAAACTCCCTTTGAACAGGAAGAAACACTGAACAGGTCCCTGCTCACACGGGGGTCTCATCTGCTTGAGGTTGAGGCCAACGGACTGGATGCATCCAAGATACGTGGCTTGGTTGTCATAATCTTGTTATATAAAATCCATAAATAATCGAACATGTTTCGAGTTAGCTTGCTGTCTGTCGTAGATGGATGGCCAGCAGTAGAGTTATGTCACTGATTCTCTCCATCTGTGATTTGTGAAGTGGAGTGGGAAGTACACAGATATTTTCCTTAACTGAAAATACTAATACCACACTGTAAAAAGAAATGCTCTGGACAAGAAATCTGTCAGCGTGTATCTCATCGTATAACAAGTAGTCAGTAAGTTGCTATGTAGTTAGGAGACAGTGTTAATACCTAAAACAAGCCTATAGCTGCCAGTAGTTCCTCAGAGGACACTAATTGGTCCACGCCTCTGTGGATCAGTCAGTCATAGATAGAAGCCTGGGAATCGTTGTTGTTGTTGTTGTTGTTGTTTAAATACTCTTTTCATTCATGGATTCATTTAGAAATTAGGTATCCAGATGTATATGAAATTTTAAATATTATTTAACTGCTTTGCTTCATTCCCGTCCCATTCAGTGGCCTGTAGTGGCCTACATGCGTGTCCCGTGTCCCCTAATCCAGCTCTGAAATAGGAAAGTCCTGATCCCCAGGGTGTGTCATCATCATTATGCAGTATCATGCTGCAGCTCCACACGCTCCATACACCGTTCCAAACTTGTGATTGCCCGGTTCAGTGTTAATTCTTTTCCCACGCTGGGATTGTTACAGGAAATCTGGGTCATCATGGTTATTATATATATATGTGATGGGAGGCTAATGTGATTATACCTTGAGAGCGTTACACTTAACAGTGCTAGAACACAGTGCTTCCATGTGTTTAAAGGAAACAAGATTTGTGTGGTACAATTTTGTAACATGGAATACAGTACTACCCATATGGTAAAGCACACTAACAGTTACACACACCTTTCCTGAATGGGACAGGAGTTCAGACAACTGTCAGCTTCTTCATACTGTTCTGTTGGATTCTGCTTCAGACATATGCTAGGCTTTAGACTACGTTCTGTGACACTGGTCCTCAGCTTGAGGCTCAGACCTGCAATATTTCACAAAAGTATGAGTAAAAAAAGCATCAGCAGTAATAACACAGAGCGGAATGCTGAATTTTAGTGAGCAACAGCAACCAGTTTGTCTCCGCATTGCTTTATGGGGCCCTTCTCCTGGCAAGAAAAGAAAAGATGGGTAATGTGGTTGTTGATCAAAAGGGAATCAAGATGGATGCATCCGATGTAAAACAGTCCATAACAGATGTAATCATCCGATGAAATTTGATTGTAATGTTTGTTCAGCAGGTTAAATGGAGAATAGATCATACTTTCAGTATGTGCAGAGACATCCTGACTGAAAAACAAGAAACAGCACTCTATCATTTCAAGCAGTGAACAGTGATCAGTGATCACACAGTGTGATTAAGCCATAAATGCTGGTTGGCCCCTCAAATAAAATTACAAACTTTAAAATATTCTTGTAGCTATGATGTCTGCATTGTTTCTTAGAAGCGTTCTCTATATGTCAAAAAAGAGAAAATCACTGGCCCTGTATTTATTCCATGACATAGAGACACTGGAGTTTTTTACCTGGAGGAATACTTCATAAATAAATGCCAAATAAACATTACAGGACCTCTGATGACTGCCATCTGGACTCAAAACCTTCATTTGTTCCGGACATTGATGATGCAACTATGGTGCAGATAGCTCATGATCATATTGATTATTACTGACCATGGAAACAGTAGCATGACAACAAAAATACGAAGCCCAGTTAACAAACACACTCCTGCCTTTAGGGTGTACCACCACAGATGGTGGTTTGTGATGAATGTATGTATGAAACAGTCAACATTATTTGCCTGTAAATACCATATCCAAAGTTAAAATTGCCCTCTGAAAGTGTTTTCAGAGTATTTTATTTGTAACTTTTTTCTGAACATGCTAAATGCTAAATGTTTGTTGAGCCGATAAAATTGTGACATAAAAAATATGACTTCTAACTCAAGTTTATACCATTCTATTTCCCGTGCTTATATATAAAGTGTGTCCTAACCCTCTCGCTCTCTGAGTTCTCAACTACTACCCTCCCCATCCCTCTCTTTTCTTTTCCTCCTGTTCCACCTTTCATTACAGGAACCAAGGGACAAGGATCAGAAGCTTCCTCAGGTGAGTCTCACTCCCTGGTTTCCTCTACCATTATCAGTCTACACATTCCTCCGCCTTCATATCTTCCCCTCGACCCATTTTCATCCCGTCCATTGACCCCTTTTCATCCTTTCCCCTCAATCCTTTTCATCTCCTTTAATCCCATCCCCTCCGACCCTTTTCATCCCATCCCCTTCTACCCCTTTTTATCTCTTCCCCTCGACCCTTTTCATCTCAATCCCTTGACCCCCTTTCATCCCTTTTCATCCCATCCCCTTTAAACCCTTTCATCCCATCCCCTTTCACCCTTTTCCATTCCTTCCCCTCTACCCTTTTCATCCCATACTCTTAGACCCTTCTCACCCCTCCATCCATTCCTCTTCTCGGCCTGTCCACCAATAAACTTATTTGCACTGATTAAGGCGTGGTCTTTGTTAGTGACATCTGTATTAAATAAAAACTGTCAACTGAACTAACCTACAGTATTCTGTGTTACACAAGCATGTTTAGTTCAGAACACAAGATAACATGCAGTACATGCAGTGCAAATCCATGTAGTGTACATAGCCATAACTTTGATACTACGCGACATAACACAGTTACAGTCAGACTCTGAACACTGTAGGATTCTGGTGACAGTTAAAGGGAACTTTCCCGAGACTCACATGCAGATCAAGGGTATTGATGTGAAATATTCAACTGACACAGAATTTGCAGCAAGATGTAAATGGCATTATCAACAGGCACTCACACACTGCATATTGAGTACTGGAAGCGGTGCCCTGTGCCCCAGTAGACATGCTCAACATGAGAGCCAGGCAGACCTTTTCATTGAAATAGGGCTGAAACAAACAGAAGGCTGCCAGCACAGAGCCAAGGTTAAAGGCAAGAGAGAAATAGGACACAAATTAATTGTCAAGTCAAATTAAATCACTGTTTTACATTCTCACAGTGTAGAGCTGGGTTCATTATCATACAGTGTGTACCTTGAACTTGACCTTCAAAGCTCTGTGGATGGTTGAATGTGAACAATCTGTCCTTGACTCAAGGCAGATTTTCATCTCGGTACCGTTTAGCCTATTATGCAAGACAGGAGTTGATGAAAAAGGCCTTGGGGTTGGCAGATGGTTCCCCACGGATAAGCACTGAATAAAATTTCATCAGATATTTTCTTATGTGACCCAATTATGGGTCCAAAAAAACGCTTTCAGTTTCGTTTATGCTCACTTATGAAACACACAAAAGCAAGTACCTTTGGCAGTTCTTTAATTCAGACTCATCTTTATTGTGCTGCAGTCATTTGTTGAAGCTCTCATTCAGTCCTTCGTTCATTCATACATTAGCTAGTACATCCTGGCAAAATTTGCAGATCTAACACTGAGCACAGGCTCCCTTATGCCTTATGTCCATTGGATGCGACGGCTGCTGCTCAGTCACATCTCTGTTGTTGGTCTGTTTCACAGACATGGAAAAACTGGTTATTCTTCTGCACACATGTTTCTAGCAAACATTAATGCACCCTTGACACCTATTTCGTTGTGATAATAGTTTTGTGGTAGAACTTTATTCCATTAAAAAATATAGAACCCAGTATTTTATCTTAACATACTTATTACTGTATGTATAGCAGATTATGTTCATATTAAGCAAATTAAATTTCAAATATATTTTCATACATGTATATTTTCTCTCCATTTCAGCCCTCTGAAACGAGTGTTACCTCAAATAATGCTCAACACTATGGTCAAGCAATAAAGGGCTCTGTCCTGCAGAGAGCAGGGAGAGACAAAGGAGACGAAGCCAGTGGAGACTCACCACACAGCTCCACTTATTATTATTGTATTTCACACTCATACTGAGCTGCAGCCTTAGAGTAAAACTAGTGCAGTCGCATCCAGTGGACATTGTTCCTTAGTTTACTGTACTGGATTGTGCAGGTGCATTGCAACATAGTTATACAGCATAATACACAGTTTTTTGAGTCAAGCCTAGCAGCAAAACACTGACTCCCACACTGAGCCCTGCAACCACCTCCACTGTTGTTGTTTTTTTTGACTGTATATCTGAGATCATCACAGCTTTTTAACCCTGCTGGCTGTGGAGAAGCATGACATTGCAATCCAAATATTCACTTGTCCAAAGAATTTAGAGTAAAGAGGCATGAGGGCTCATGTGGAACTCAGCGTAGTACTACATGGCTCTTCTGTGGTTTGTTGTAAGCATAGGCACTTCATAACATGCAACTGACAATCATTTCATAGAGGATAAATGTTGTGTATGCAGATACATACTGGAAGTCAGATACAATTTGCAGCAACAAGATCGCCCAAGCTTATAACTAATGGCTGAATCAGGCAAAGCAAACCAGGCTTATCTAAGAATTAAGCGACAGTGTCTGAGTGTAATAGTTCATACCGCCTGAACTGGGACACTTTGGACAGATTTAAGTATCTGCTCTACAGTTTTCCTGCATGTGTAGGTGTGTGAGTGTGCGCGGGTGGATGTGTGTACGTGTTTTGTTCAGCAACAGGAGAAGACATGCTGTGGCAGTAGCACATAATCAAGCATAACTGTCACTGTAAAGGCTAAATGGCGACAGATTGTCTGAAACACTGCATCTCAAGCAAATACAAGTCATTCATATTATAAAACATACAAAATCAGCATGTGGAGCTTACAATGAAATGAACACACAAAGGCCTCCCTACACTGTATTCATACTTTGTATGACTTAAAGGGACACTCCACTGATTTGCATTGCACTTCTGTAGGTCTGGGAACTTGCAGGAGACACATTAAAAGAGATCAGTCAACACTGAAGCAGTAAGTCCATATTCTGGCTTTTAAACCCTAATGAAAAATGAAAAACCTTGGATCCTACACTTCCCATAATGCGACGTATCCTCCCTGGTAAATACCCATGTTTTGTTTATGCATTCTGTTATGTAGTTAGCAGTACCAGGGAGTTAGTCTATGACCTGATGATTATGCTTGGTGATAGTCTCAGGCAGTTTGAAGGATAGCTGTACTAGTGTTTATCGTGATCCATCATTTTCCTAGAGCTCAGCATATTCTATTACAAAATTGGTGAGTACGCTAATACAACTGAAGCGTGACGAAAGCAACAATAATATAAGTCATAATAAACCATTATTATACTTTAAATTAGGCTAACAAGAAGCACCAATGTCAGGCTACCCGTACAGAAGATGATCGTGATTTAATGTTTTGTCATAACAGGTTATCTCAATATGGGATGAAAAAAAAGTAGTTCAGCTCTAGTTTCCACTTTTGTGCAAGCTGCGAACACAGATATTGACTCAGCATCTTTCCAGTATTGCTGCTTCTCTGCTAATTTGCTATTCCAGACCATACCACTGTAAAGGGAATGTGCGGTCAGTCAAAGTCGGCATCGTCTTGCCGTTACTGATTTTGTTTGCAAGCCCGACAGGAATGTAAGGCAGCCCCACGGCTTCTGAAGACATCAGTATGTAGATAGAAAAAGCCAGGTTTATGTGCTTTACTTTGTACTTGTGATGGTGTGACTCCGACAGTGGCTTTCTTTGCAGACAGAATCCCACAGCTCCTTATTGTCTTTCTACTCCTAGTTGGTCCTTGCATGGATGCATCAAGCTTCATACCTTGTCTTCACAATAAATGTCCCACTGGACACGTAGGTTTCATGTTTATGCCAGTTTTGTATGTATTTCTCTACTCTGAAAAGACAAAAATATGTTTGCTATCAGTGTTCTTTTTCTATTTTTGCCACATCTGCACAATCTGTGGCACTAGAACCCTTTAAAATATGCAGTTTTAAAAATTAAACCACTTCAAAAGCTTCAGTTCCTTGTTCTGTACCAGGCAAAAGACGCATACTCTTAAGTGCTTCAAAATTGTAGAAAAAACACTAAAACTAAGATTTCCTTTATTTTCTATTACATTATGCTAACCTTGTCCTTTTTATTTTTTGAAATGAAATGGACTGCACTGCCTTTCAATAGAAATAATGGACCCTTGTTTTTAAATATTGCTGGCTTTGAAACGTGTGGTTGCCTGGAGGAACACACACATGCATGGCGTGCATACGTATGTCTCAGTGTGTTAGTCGTCCAAGTGCTGTTCCTCCCACGTGGAGGTGGGGATGGCGCTGTATGGGTCCATTATGACCTTGGCGCAGCGGATGATCATGGCCATCAGCAGCAGGCAGAGGAAGGCGATGCAGGCCAGAGTCAGACCCTGGTCCACATCTACGTAGTCTGGCTCCGCAGTGCCCTCCACCTCCATGACTGCTGTTGTCTGCTGCTGCTGCTGCTGCTGTCCTCAGACACACCCACATGCCCTGCTACCATTCTGATGACCCAACTGCAGAAACACATAGACAGGAGGAAGAGGCTGTTTTAAGTCATAAGAGAACAAAAATTAAAGTTATATGAATACACACAATACAGGAGGTAACGACAAGGCTCTGTGTTATTATGAACCATCCAGCACAATGCATGAGTTTTGTTTCACCAGATGAACCGAATCATAGTATTACTAATGCAATTACAGTCTTCATCTCTGTGTGGAATACACTGATCAGGCATAACATTATAACCACCTTCCTAATATTGTGTAGGTCTCCCTTGTGCCTCCAAAACAGTTGTGACTCATCAGAGAATGGACATGGGCCTTCTGAGGGTGTCCTAACCCTATGGATTGAGGGGAGGGGCTTCTGTGGATCATCCCACAGATGCTTGATCAGTTTGGGATCTAGTGAATTTGGAGGCCAGGTCAACACCTTGTGCTGTGTGCCTGTGTCAGGAATGCATCCTGCTGGGGATGGCTGCTGCCATCAAGGAGTGTCATTGCTATGGGGTGGGGGTGGGAGTTTCAATGTTATAGTAACACTGATCTAGAGAAACTTCGGAATGTGACTGTTGGAAGTAAATCAATTTGAAACTTCACTGAACGCAGGAGGGTGACTGTTAGTAATATCATAATAATGTTGTGCTTGTTTCACACAGAGGGACCAGTTAAAACAGATTAATTACAACATCATTTGATAGGACCAATTCAAAATAAGTGAAAAAACACAAGTGAAATCAAAAGAATCTCTCCAGTGAATGTGTTTTAAGAAGAGACTTGAAAGAAGTTATTGATTCAGCCAACCTGATGTCCTCGGGAAGGTCATCCCAGAGCCTTAGGTACTGGACTGCAAATGGTCTGTCCCCTCTGGTTTTCAGCCAGGCCTCTGGAATAGATAAAAGGTCGCTACCTGAAGATTTGAAACCTTATCACAACTGAGCTCTAAAACATTAGTATAAGAACTTAAAACCACATATAAAAGCACATACATCTCAAAACATTCTGGGACCCAATGTGTAGAAGCTAAAACAAGTAGATTTGGATGAGATGAAGAAAAATAATGTAATATTTGCATTGTTTGTCCCTGTGGATACACAAGCAAATGCAGGATAGTGGTGGAAATGAACTAGATACATTAATTCAAGTACTGTACTTAAACCCCAATTTACATCAAGTGATATAATATACATCCAGCTTTGATGTCAGAGACCCCTGTTCAGAACAAACCATTCAGACAGGTGGTACAGCAAAGATGGTGAACACTCACTTGCGGTCAGATTGCCCAGGATTGATGTTAATGCAAGGTCTGAAGAGAGCCTTTTTTTTATTCATTCATTCATCTTCTATACCCGTTTAGTCCTGTTAAGGGTCACGGGGGTCTGCTGGAGCCTATCCCAGCTGTCATCGGGCGAGAGGCAGGGGTACACCCTGGACAGGTCGCCAGTCCATCGCAGGGCCAACACAGAGACAGACAACCATTCACACGCACACCTACGGGCAATTTAGAATCGCCTTTTTTTTTTATGAATAGTGCAATATCACAGTGGGACAGGGTTGCACACCTCAGTGACCCCAGCTGAAGCAGGTGGAAATGGCATCCATAGTTTTTCAAAGAAACCCCCCACAGAACCAGTCTCATGGTGGTCAGGCCATCAGACCTGACCGTCTGAGGTGAGAGCAGACTGATAAAGTGATGGTTCAGGGTCCCCTGGGCCAATCAAGTACAACATTTATCAAACATGCATTTATTTAGTCTAACCTTTAATGTAGAGAGTAGAGAGTGTCTGCCTCCTGAAAACAGACCGGGAACTTTTTGGATCAAATGATACTATGGACTGAGCTTTTAAATTGTATTTTTAATTTTGCAGGGACACAGGGAGCAATTTTTCAAAATCTGAACATTGCCTGGCCAGCAGTTATTTGGATCAATTCAAAAGTTTACACAGAGTTGCTGATAATGAGAGTTTACAACAGTCCAGCCTCGAGGAAGTTCTAATGCTTGAGGTCTGTCTGTTTTGTTCCATTTAGCTTCAGACTATAGTTGTGCCTCAATTGTGTGTAGCATGTATCAGGTTAAAGGCATTGGTCCTAGCACAGAACCTTGTGGAAATCCATAAATAACATTTGTGTGTGTGGAAGAATCACTGTTAATATGAACAAAACTACATTTACTCCAAGTTTAATGTTGCAGTCTATGTAGTAAAGTCTTGTGATCAGTGAAGGTAAATGCAGCAATATGATGTAGGAGGAGTAGGAGTATAGAGATGAGTCCTCTGTCTGAGGCTATTAGAAGACTACTGTCCATCTGTGCTGTTTCTGTGTTGTTGTATATGGTGTACTCTGAATCCTAAATGAAAATCTTCAAACTTGCCTTTCACATAATTGATTTGCAGCAACCTTTTTAGTGATTATAAAAATGAAAGGGATGTTGGATAAACTGTAGATCCACAGATCAGTTAGACTCTTCTGGTACATTACCTTCTTTTTCAGAGTTTTTTTTTTTGTATGCAGTGAGGCTGCAGCACAATCAGTAACACAGTCAATTTCTGTGGAAGCACAGTTATGATAGTTACCCACATTGTATTGGCACATAGCACTGAGTTCGATAATAATGGAATCTCTTCCAAACACTCTACCGCACAGAAACACAATGAGGGTATAAACTGAACTACATGTATCCTCAGTGGAATTTGATAGGAACCTTTTATTTGTCCACATATTTACAATTAGATAAATATTTTACTGGAGACCATGTCCCTTAAAACAAACATTTCACCTTCCTTGTCTTAACTGCAAGTTCTGCTGGGAAACTTTTGGACCTGGCATTCATGTGGATGTTACTTAGACATGTAGCACCCACCTAGACCAGACCAGACACCCCCACCCAATAGCAATGACACTCCTTGATGGCAGCAGCCATCCCCAACAGGATGCAGCCTGACACAGACACACACACAAAAACGCTTAAGGAACAACTCAAAAAACATGAAGAACAGCACAAGGTGTTGACCTGGCCTCCAAATTCACTAGATCCCAAACTGATCAAGTATCTGTGGGATGATCCACAGAGGCCCCTCCCCTCAACCCACAGGACCCAAAGGATCATTTATCTTTTCTGCTGTTTAGAAGGGTTTATATAAATCTTTTTGACTTTGAGTTTACAACTTACAATTCTAACTGTAAATCTTAATTTTACTGAGTCCCTCTAATGCATTACACAGCTTTAGTATGTTTGGCCAAAGTTGGTATGAATGTACAATGGACCATTAAGATGGGTGTTGTGTGGTGGTGGTCCTATCTGGGCCAAAATGCCGGGGCAAACTTTTTGCCATAGTCCTGCCCGGTCATCAAGAGTACCACAATGTGTGTATTAGTCTCATTTAATCTCACTCTCATGGCATATATCCCAAAACAGTGAACTGTCTAAAAAATATATAAAAAGTAGCATTTTACAAAAAGCCTCTCCAACACTGAGTACATTTTATCCCTTGAATGTCCAGCTGTCCTTCCTTCATTTCTTCTGTACTTTTTATCCTTCCGCCATGCTTTCTCTTCCTTTCCTTTGTCTCTTCCTAACCTGACAGAGGACAGGCAGTCAAATGCACTCTTCAGGACTCTTCAGGAAGAAAAAGCAATCCAGATCAAAGACTTTACAGTGTGTCATCTATAATAAACAGCCCAAGACTTGGACTGGATGTGAGCAAAGCAACTGTTAATTGAATAAAAACACAGATCCACTACTTAACACACACAGTGAACACAAAGCTAGATCACAACAACACGATGAATGAATAGGAGCTGTATCTGCTTCTCCAAAGACCACACAGACTTATGAATGAATAGTATATGTACAGCACAGCAACATCATTTTGATGCCAAATTCATTCACCAGTGCATCTTTGTGGACATACTGTGCGTACGCTCTGTGTGAGAGGCTGATCTAACAGCATAAAGCAGCATGCAAGTGCGTAAAAGCTGAGGAACTGGAAGTGTTGTTGTTTCATGGTGAATTGTCTTGACGACAGAGCTCCATAAATCCATCCTCTGTTGCAAAGAGATAAGCTGAGTGAAGAACTAAAGAGAAGAGTGGAGGAAATAGAGCAGGGATGGTTTCACCTCTCCTGCTTTGTCCTGGCATATAAGAATACATTCATTCATTCATCTTCATTCACAGCCTTGTTTTTTAAAGTATATTCTAACTGAGGGTCTGATTTGCATTACGTTGGATTCATTAGATTTTTCTGGAGTTTATTTATCTGGTAAACACGTGCTGTTAACTAGTAGAAGCCAGACAGTACTGTTTAAATTGAAGTAAAACGAAGTATGCTGCTGCTTTGTTTTCCATTTGTATATGTACACATATAAAAGGAATTTGTTCTTTGCATTTGCATGAGCACGCTTGGAGCAGTGGGCGGCCATGCAAGGTGCCCAGGGAGCAGTTTACTGTAGGTGCTTTCTTAAGGCATGGTGAATTTGTGGCAGCTCACATCCTGTAGTTTCTCCACAGCTGTTCACTTACACCAGCTAAATATCCTCACCACAGCGCCACAGTGTCTAACATACGCACAAAGGGGTTTTCTCTTTGAGCACATTTAGATTCCTCAGGTGTCTGGGTCACAAAGTAAGATTAATTATTAAATATCTTTTAATATTAATATTTAATATTAAAAGGGGAAGACAAATGTTGACAAAAGACAAAGACAAATGTTGTTGGTTATCGGCTTTTTAGAACTAGTGTCAGGATGCAGCATGCAGGATCAACTGTCATCCAAATCCTAATTAGTCTAATCCTCAATAAGTATTCCTTTTTATCTCTATTTATTTATTTTCAGATTGCAATCCATTATTAGTGGAAAGGAAGTCTGTAATAATGCAAACTTTATAGTCTCTCTGTAGCATTCTCTTATTAATGGTGCGTTGCAGGCATTGTCTACATGAGATAAAGGAAGTAATGTATAGCATGCAAACGAAAAGGAAAATCAAAAGAGCGGTGGAGCTGCTCTCATGTCATGGGTGATCAACGATAATGGCTCTTCTATGGACTTCTAATTAAACTGATGAATGGGCTTTACAACGCAGGGATTCTGCTCAAATCACTCGGCAGTGTCACATTAGAGGCTTCGAGTGACTTACAAGCTTATGCTGGGGAAGGAAAGTATTATTCCCTTTCCTGGAGGCTTTGTGATGCTCTCAGGGTACGTACTCCTTCAACGCCATCTGACATGCACACAGCTGACCGTGCTTTGAAAGAAAGTTCGGTAACACTTTCTAATAACCGCACACTATGAAGCATTAGTACAGCTTTAGTAAATACTTAATTCACCTTTTAAAAAGGAATCCCTCCTACCATAGCAGACTATAGCATCTATATAATAATTATTAATCATATTTTTATGCTTTACTCATGATCAGTTTATCATTTATGAATTAAATATTAAGGTATTTACAAAGTACTTATTAAGAAGTTATCAGTGGTTCATAAGATCATTTAGAAAGTATAAGTAAATTACTATTTACATGTACACTTATACATCTTATATACATAATTAATGGTTATTTTTTTGGTTAAGTGAGGACTATCTATGCCTTGTAAAGCATTTATAAAGGAGATTTAAAGGCTCAAAGACAAAGTCAAACACAATCTGGACTGATACAAGACAGAAATATTTATTTCAACTGTACACTTGATATAAAATGAAGAAAGAAACATCTCACAGTCACATACAGTCAAATTTTCTGTTGTCTTCCAGAGAAGATAACTACATTAACATTACACTAAACTTCTACCATAAATGACTTTATAACCTGCTTACTAATGTCTATAAATGTAAGAATGATGCTTTATAAATATTATACATATATGCTTTATTAAGTATTTACTAATGCTGTACTAATCCGTGATAGTGTGCAGTTATTATAAAGTGTTACCAAAGTTTCAACATACAATCAAGTTTAAGTAAATAAAATCTGAGTGAACAATGAACATTGTATCAAATAACAGTGTGCACTGTGAAAGGAGTCACATGTGGTGATGAACCAACACAGAATCATGACCATCTCTGATCCTGCTTTACTGGTAGGCTATGGTTCAGTCTCAGCCTGTGACAGGCCTTATAGCCAGGGATAGCAGCAGGCAAAAAGCTCTAATGAACCCAGCGTACACAGACCCAGATACAGACTAGCTGCTGGAGCCGCCAAATAGCCAGTCATTTGTTTGGGCATTGGTGGAGAAGAGAGAGGAAAGTGATGATGGACTAACATTCATCAAGTGGCTGCAAACACAATTGCAATGAGAGCTAATGGTTATGTGTTTCTGCTGGATGTTTAAATGGCAACGCTCACCATAACAACCTTTTAAGGTAATAATTATCAAAAATAAACATTTCATGGTTGTGCAGTTTTGCTGCTGAGGCTGATGATTGATGAGAATGGTGAGACTGAACCAACATTAAACTGAGGGCCGTAAAATACAAAGCAGTCATTTCAGTTTTTATTCAGATGACGTGCTGGATTATTATTATGAGTGATAAACAGTGTCAAAGTAGTAATATGACACTGATCAAATACAATAAATATTTGGTTACAAGTAATATCTAAGTATGAGTAAAAGTACTTAATTCAGACACAATGGACTGATATATTATAACATACTATGAGCTTGATAGTTGTGGTGCATTAACATGTAATCAGCATTTTTCTGTTGGCAGAGGGGGAGCTGATTCTAACTATTGTGTACCAAACAGCACCTTTTGCATTCGTCATCTGTTTCCTGATGAATTCATGAAAAAAATAATGAAAACCATGGAAATAATTGAAAGAAAATGCCTTGAATCACACACTTTGGGATATTTTTGCATGAAAAAAAAAAAAAAAAGCCTGCATGCATAAAAATAGTTACTTTAATATCCAATTTTCTATCATGTCTGAGTGACATGTATATGATTTGTATCAGGTCTGCTTGGATACTCTATTGAGTAGTTCATAACAAAGCAATATTTCTGAATCCTGTGACATGACCATGAAGAGGGTAATGTACATTTTATTTGACATTTTATGTCACCATAATTGTAAAAAGAGACTGACATATTCAAAATGTAAATGCTGTACTTCTACATGTAGCAGCCACAGGCTTTCTGATTTCTGTTTGTGCTCCATTTGTTGTTTAAGCAGCATTGACCAATCACATTAGAGCAAGCTTTCATTACATGCAGATAAAATGTCCATAGTCCATTGCCAGAGGTTAATTCATCAGACAATAAGCTGCTTGTACAACTGCTCGGTCTCTTTAAACATTTAAATGCAGGTTATAATGAATAAATCAGTGATGAATAATGATATGTCACTGAACTGTTTGTAAAGATGCCATCAATCCAGATGGGAGAAGACTCTTGGGGAGGTGAGTGATGCTGTTCTAATGGATAGTCGAAACTGGTTTTAATGCAAATTTGCTTTATTTTTAAATAGCGTTTTAACTTATGCACTAGAGGGAAAAGAAAAACATTTGCCATGGTAGTTTTAAAATAAGTTAGAACATAAGTTACATTATTTATTTTCATTCATTTTCAAGTACTTTTCATCATTTTAAGACTATAAAATGTTATTTACTATAGTAAATTCAGTCAATAACAATAACAATTTTCTCAAGACGCTTTACAAAACCTGGCCTGAAACCCCCAGAGGAACCCATCTGCCTAAAGCTGGCCGGGTAGAGACAGAAAAATAGAGAGACGAGAGCAGCAGGAGGAACGATATGAACGTACATCTGACTAAAGCATACATGTAGAATCTAATCATGATGCGAGCAAGGGTTCAAGATAGAGCTGATGCATGTTACATGAGACAATAGTAGTTCTATTACAGGTGAGTTACTTGGTATAATGATTGAATATAAGAGGCATCATGAACAAGTTAACAATCTGAACCATGAAGGCTGAGCAGGTTGATGAGGCCGTGGGCTGAGATAAATGCTGTCTGTCAGAGTTATCACTTAAGCTGTAATATATGGCGACAACCAAGCAACAGCCCTCCTGTAATTGTCTTGAGTGATTAACAAGCTGCAATCACGGTGAGCACGTCACCTCAAACACACGCACACACATACACACCCTTGCACACATGTACAGTGATAAAGTCGCCTCTCTGGAAGTGCAGGCAAGAGTAAAAGTTGTAGATAAGGCTGATTTTGAGAATGCATAGAGGTATTGTGGACAAAATTGAATCAAGCACATAGTGGTTGATGAAGTATTCACATAGTTCAGTTATAGTAGTAGCTAATGAGACAATAAGAACAAGTTAACTCATACCAAGTATAATCAAACTGCAATTTGAGACGCAACAAAAACTACAGTATTTGTTGGATCTTTTTTTTTCTTTTGTTCTACTTTGTATGCTATGCCCTCTCACAGCTGTTGCCATGGGGTTTAGCCCTTCGAGACCTGTAGATTTTAGCCTCTGCCTCTTTACCTCTTCAAGTTAGAGCTGGAGGACCCCAGTGGCAAGCATGACCCTGATAGACTAGCTCACTCCACTACAGATTATTTTCCAGGGTCCCCTTCTAATGCATCTTAACAATGTGGAACGTGGAGGTCTTACACAGTGTGACTTTAACGCTTCATTAGGAAATGCAAGTTACTTCTTCATGATATTTTCAGGTTTCACGTTGTCTGCTTTGTTCTGGAGTAGGCCATCTGCTTGTGGACCCTATCTGCTGATGGCACGGTTGGACAGTACATGTGGCAACATTTTTTTCAGCAGTATCAGCACTTGAGGCACATTTAAAGTGCTGCGGGACAGCGCAACCTACGCACGTAGCCTGTGCTGGTGCGAGCCATTTATACTTGTGCGCTCATCAGTCTGGCTCACTCTGTAAAAACACCACCCGAACACCCAAACTTTCGTCGAAATTTTGCTGAAATTTTGCTGAAATTCTATAAATGCTTATACCTCCGAACTTCTTCAGTCAGTCTTTCTTCAGTGTGTTCCAGTTTAATTGATCCAAACAATCATTATACAAATTTTGGAGACAGAGTAGTAGTCGGAAATACTAATACTGCATCACCGTGATGCGTAGTTACATTTCTGGGGAGATGAACATCAGGCTACGGTGTCTGTGTAGGGTCAGCGTAGGGTCTGGGCTGTCGCTGTAACAACGGCGTCAAATTGACGCAGAAGCATAAAGCGCATAAAGTTGGTTATGTACTATAAACCCATGATCTATGAGGATAGGCATGGTACTCTATAGGCTGTGGGACCCACTGGCTCCACCAATGTCAGCTGAAGAATATACCAGCTTAGAGGGAGCAGAACTCTGGTTGCAGTTGTTATATACTGCATAGGAGGAGCCTGTGTAGGGCACAAAGCCGGTAAAAAAAAGTTCTGATATTGCCAATACTGTGCAAAACTGTATCAAAATCAACACTGACGATTGAGAATTAAACATATTTCATGTCGTTGATTCAAATTGTGCTGTTCTTCAAAACTGATCCTTTTAAAAGTGTTTTATTCATTTGGAGAAATTAAAACCACTAATACAAACCTATTCACGATGTAGTTCAAAGTCAGTCAGGCTCCTTTGGGTGCTGCTTGAATCTGTCCCCCCCCCCCCTCTAGTTCCCTTGTGATCCACAGGGATGAAATTTGTGGCCAGTTCTCCCATTCATTACAGCCCATCTGCCAGCCCCAGGAAAGGAAAAGAAATAAAGGGGAGGTGAGTGTGTGCTTGGGGAGGGAGGAGGGGTGACACAGGATAGAGAGGCTTAGGAGAGAAAGATTGAAAAATAAGTAATAAGTGGAGATGGAAATCTGAAAATATGCCCCCTCTGCCTTACAGTACTAAACAGAAAATAAAACTGGACCGGGAGCTGACAAGAGGACTGACAGGAACTTAGCCCTGGGGTAGTATTAGAATTTTACAGCAGCAAAAAAAAAGCCTCAATATTAACATCCAAAACGAATTGAATAAAAACTATACATGAACAGTAGAGCACTGTAAAAACTCAAACTCAAAACAGAAAACATCTACTGTAGATGTCCACAAAAGCAGTAAAATAGTTACAATTATGTTAATAAAGTATAAAGTCTGATTCGGGTGGCCTTAGAACACCTTGAAGGAACCAAACACTCTCAATGATGCAAATTGAGACCCATATTCCTGTGCACAGCACAAATGCATTCGAAGAAAAAAACATACTATCTTGTCTATTTTCCAAATAAGTATGAGCAGATAAGTGTGAAATTGAAAAGGAAAGCAAATGGGGAGAGTCCACATCTGCTATACTTGTCACATTCGTTGACTCTTCATTGTGTTCAGAAGAGCCAGATGGGAGGAGAGAACAACCTTTAGCAGAACAAGTGCCATTTTACCCGCCGATCCCCGTCTCCTGCTCACACTGTTTACTCTGCACTCCAGGGATCAGCGCAGTGGGCCTTTCACTCTCCCTCTCTCCTTTCTTCTCCAAGCCGAACACAGCTGTGGGAGCTGGTGAAGAAAATGACAAAGCCGGCCCTGTAATTCCCACAAACGAGCCTTTGGTAGAAAGGCTACGCTGCCTTAGTCCGGCAGGAGTGTGATTGGCACTAAACCATGAGGGAGGTCTGTAGCTCCTCAGTCTTCACATGCCTCTGCATCTTTTAAAGGCTCAGGGAATACATATAGGAATAGGAATCAATATACCACATTCTAAGTTTTGTCTTTAAAGGGACATTCTTGAATATTAAAGCAGGTCTTTATCTCATAATGCATGGCAGTCACTGCTTTTAGTAAAGCGTTGTCTCAAGGGAAAATTGTTGGGTTTCTCCAAATAACACTACAAGACGAATCTAACTCCGTAAAGTCCCATGATGACTTATTATTAGACGCTTTGTGAATAAAACTGAATTGGACTGCTAACAGTCACGGTCATAATGACTGAGATCTGGAAACAGGGTGACGCCTCTAATAAGAAGGCTGCTCAGAAAGAAACCTCCAATAAAACATGTTGGAAAAAGAAAATAACAGGGCATAGGAATACTGTTAACCATACTGTG
The DNA here is from genome assembly GCF_963514085.1 of Chelon labrosus. NCBI lineage: Eukaryota > Metazoa > Chordata > Actinopteri > Mugiliformes > Mugilidae > Chelon > Chelon labrosus. Next base: position 28,495,671 of record NC_140339.1, on the reverse strand, counting down.
AGTTGCCAAAGACTGTGCTAGAATAAGCAAGGACAATATTTTGGTGTATACAGGTAGCAAAAAACTGATTATCTACACTGTATGTATGCAGCAGAGGAGGACAGACCCTAAACAAAATAAAAAGAACACAGCAGCACAGAGGAGATGGCTGTAATAAAGATGAAAAATCCTTACATTTAAAAGTTATCTCCTACTTTATGATCTGTACATGTGCAGCCAAAGTGGTTAATGATTTCTGCGCATGCTAATCTTTATTAGCAGTATTCCCTCCTGTATCTTGACTACCCAAAATATGCTTTATGACTGAGCACAACAGGTTCTGAGATATTGTCATTTCTAGTTTAGGAAATAAAGTTATGCGTCAGTCAAATACTCAGAATCTTTATTAGTCTTCCATTCCATTTAGCTGAATTACGTAGGGGCCGTGAGTAAAATGATCTGCTGGTGTAGCAGGTACAGTGCGAAGAGGTATGCAGAGAAAAGTAATTCTGTGTCGACTTACCTCAAGTAACTCACATGCATAGTGTCTGCTGCAGTGTGGGTGGTAAAAAAAAAAAAAAAAAAAAAGCAACTGCGGGGGTGTTTTTAAATGCCATTCAGCATTTGTTGAGCAGGGCTCCAGCTAGAATGTTAGAAACGCTGTTAGCCCCAACTAACAAGCAACTGGTAACAACCCCCCTGCCAACAAGACCAAAGGAACAGAAAACATTTAATCTATTTGTCCTTTTTGTGTTTTATTTATTGTGCAAGTGGTTCTATTAAGTGTTCAGTTTAAACGGTTGGTGCTCAAAGTACTTCACAGGCACAAAGACACATCCACCCTTTCGTTCACTCAAGCACACACACATTCACACACTGAACCACTAACCCTTCTGGTTCTTGGACAACTCTAGTGAGCCACTGCCACCCATGTTTCAGTTTGAACTACTAGATCTATAATCAACATATTTAACTGTACAGAAAAGATCTGTCACATATGTACGGAAGATTTGAATGTGAAAGCAAACCAATCAGTGGTTTGTTTAACTAGTCAAGTGGATAAAGTTTAGGTGAAGGAAAGAAATGTCAGTCAGTTAATATTCGACTTGACTGCATTAAAGTATTAGTCTGTATCATGGGGGGTTAGGGCTGTGGATCCTGTTTTTTCAGTCTTTTTTCTCACAGTAACCGTATAAACACTGGACAACACAAATCAAGACATGGAATGCTTTACCTTAAAACAAAAGTTAGGACATTCCAAAAAAGCTAACAAGGGGTGCCACAAGGGGAGAAAGAGAAAGAACTATGAAGAAACGACACAAAGCTACAAATGAATAAATACAAATAAAAACCTACATCGATAAGTGTTTCAAAACCATCTGGTGGGAGCACTGGGTACCAAAGTAAAGCCCCATGGGTCGCCTTATACTTGATCATCACTAGATCAGAAGATGAGACCAGCTTTGTCAGAAATCATACTCTCTCCCACCTGGTATTCACTGGAAATGACTAGACTGCACTACTAGAATACATGCTGTAAACTGGCCATCTGTGGGCAGGTAAACCAGAACAGTACTGGAGTGCTGCTGGGATACTTTGCTATCGGACTGGCTAATTCTGTCCGTCGTCTTCCAACAACCAAACAGAACAAATACAGAAAGAGAGAAAAAAAAGAAAAAAAAAAAAAGAGGGAAAATAAGGCTGACCATAGAGACTAATTGGAAAACCACTGGAAAACAAGCAGAACACTGCAATAATCAGTTCCTCTAAAGTCTGACCCCTGTGTTGAGTTGGATCTGGTTTCCCTACGCCTGAGGTGTTGTAGTTTTCATTACAATATTACACAGTCACATGCAGTGATAGTGTACACTGTTGTGTCATATGCACTATATGACTGCTGATCCAAGGGAGAGTAGTGGTGGAGATGATGTTCAACTGATCCATGTTGAGATATTTTGTCAAAATCTGTGTATTCTGCCTCACGCCTGTTTCCAAAAACCTCAACAACAACATGTATTTTCAGGCTCATTGTGTGTGTGTTTTTTATCAGGGTTGAAGGCTAATGACAGGGGTGACTTGGTGTCTTATTCATACACCGTTAGATGACACTAAGATGTATTACATCAAGAGAAAAGCCGGCCTCAGCCAAAATGGGTCTACCACCTACAGTACAACATCTGCCATCAGCAGCCTCACACAAGGATTTTGCATCCAAGAGTGAAATGCAGTCGAGTCCTGTATGTGAACCAGAGGATATTTTTACCACATTTAAACTGTATAAATGCTATTTGAATAGCGTTTAGTTCGAAAGTACTAATAGATATCAGACCCCACATACCAAAAGAGCCTGATCAAAAAATCCAGGGACACGCATGCAAACTGACTGGAACATACAGTACACACTTTCAGGACAGGACTGGACATTGTACATGCACACAGTGACACATTGTAATGTGCAGTGAGATCTGCAAGCGGTGTCACTGAGGTTTGGTCAGTCAGAATGACTCATCTAGTCACACAGTGCAACACAAGCTGAGACAGCGTGGTGAAAGAGTGACCTGTCTGTGTGACACTATTTCAGAAAGTCTGAAAGTTTATAGCAGATGATCCTCTACTGTTGAAAACAAAAACAAAACAAAACATGTAGAAAGGTCAAGACTCCAGCAGCACTTGTAGGAAAGTGAACAAATTTATTAGACCGACGTGTTTCGAGTCGTGGCCTTCATCGGGGTCATCAGAAAAACACACTGCAAAGGACAGTTTAGATAAATTATTTACATTTTAAATAAATTATTTAAATTGGACCTTGGTAGTAGGTGACGTTGTGCCAGAAATACATTTTTTTTTTCTGTAAAGAACCATGGAATAATCCTTAATAAAAGTAGGTTATTAAATAAATATGAAATATAAACCTCATCAGGATGTTATAGTAATTAATTTACTGTTATGCCAAGAGCCAAACAAACTACTAAATTAGCTTTTTAGTGCATTGATCAATGTGTTTAAGACTTGTCTTCAGTTCCCCAGTTAGCTCTGGTTAAAAACAAACTGAAAGTTGAATTGTATTCATCTGTAAACCTTTTTGAATTCAGACATAAAGATTCAGGCTCATCCATGTCATTTATTTCACTAACAATAAGAACCAAAAAATAATAGAGTTTATGTGACACCATAACTGACAGTCTCCCTGTGCTTTCTTACTGATTCACAATGACTGAAGGCCACTGACACCTAAAATGCCAAGATGGAGTCAAATGATATTAAGAATAGGACTGGCATTCGTTGCCATATTACTAATTGAAATCATGTCTGCAGCTTATGCTACAAACATATTTGTTCCCACTGGTGCAAATGCATGTAAAAATAATCATTATAATATGATCTTCACTGGAATAAGACATTACCAGCATACAGGTAATGAGTATGCAGTTATAATTAAAATTACATAAGAATGTTGATTCTGTTTCATTAAGGTATCACCGAGTTCTGAAATATGAAATTATGACACATAGTAGTGTGGTTTGCATCTATTTCAGTTTAAATTTGCTGTTGGTGCAGACTTCTAAACTGCAGCTGCTCGTAGAAAACTGTTTCAGATTTTGTTCACGGTAACACTGGAGTCAGCAAGTCTAAATTTTGTTTAGACACTTCTGCAACACATCTGACAGCCTCTCTGCATTGGTATTATTTTAGACTAAAAGAGTTATCAAGTGGAAAACATCAGAATGACTTCATTCATTTTAATACAGGCATAAAGTCTTCATTGTAGGTTACATAATGATTAAAACCATCAGTCAAAATTTGAATTCAAACAGATTTAGACACTTAAACCTTCATCGGCACACAGGATATTAATCATATAACTATTCTAACGTGTCATTGTTGTGCCTTTTCTTTCCTGCTAGAAAACCTGATCAACCCTGCTCCTGTGGTCGACTGATTCCACTCTCCTAAAACAGTCCCTGCAGTAAATGTAGTATCCCCAGCTCACCACTACTCACCATTGCTTGATTGTGCATTTACGTGTTAGTATCTTGGCTGTTTTTTGTCCTTGCATGACCTCTTGCATGGGTTCTGCTTCCTGGTTTTCGCAACCCTGTATTATGTCTCATAACTATAGCTTGTTTTGTTTTTTTTTGCTTTTACAAACTGCTTCTTGTTCCTCAAACTAAACTCTAATGATAGTGGCTATCATAAAATACTTTAATGAAAAAGAACAATTCTCGCAGGGGCAGTAGCTGAAGTGTAGCCCCGGACACAATTAGTGTAGTAACTGCCTGTCCGCCTGGAGTCTTCTCGGCTATCACTCTCATTCCTGATGGGACTGGACGTTCTTCCTATCTACATGCAACAAATCACCTCGAGGTGGTGGCGTGAAAGTCATTCACACCACAGCAGGACATCCAGGTGAACACTGATGTGGGGTTTTGCAAGGTGATATACTGTATCACTTCCACTGCTTCTAATGTGGCTAACTGTCATTACACATCTGCTGCTGAGACTTTTACAGTGTTTGTTTACCCTGAAGTGACAGAACCCTCAAGCAGCAGAATGCTAACTGTTGTCCTATCAAAGCAAAAGTGGACCCAGGTTGATGTTTTTATAGAGCCATTAGAAAAAGGGGTCTGGGCAGAAAGAAGGCTCAAGAAAACACATTTTGACACTGAAGACATTCAGTTAGTCTCAGCTGAGTGCTTATTTCACTCCAAACACCAAACAAGTTGTGTTTCTGCTTCAATCCAGACAGATCTTAACCACCATTTATTTTTCAGCAGTTATTTGCAGGCACAGGCAAATTATGTTATTATGCTGTCAGACAGTCACATTAGAAAGCGTCCATGTGTTTTTATGTAAGCCAGGCAGTTACAAAACAACATGTTCTCTCACATAATCTGGAGGATGTGCCACTGCTGCTGTGGAGATGGCGTGACTTCTACAAATACCATTGCTTCTTTTGCAACTTCCATTGCGCTGCAAAACTATCGTTGCTGTTACAGTGTTACTGTTACCAGTTGTACTCATTATATGCTGTTGAATCTTCATAAAACCTCACTTGAAGGAAAATGCCCCGCAACAGATCGTGCAATTGGGTGCTAATTACAGAGCTCAAACGTTACCCTTCATATTAATTAATTCAAATTCATTTCTATGCTAATGCAACCTAGAAGCTTTTAGTCAGTACGCAGCAAGTCAGCTTCCTTTGTCTGTGAGTAAATGGAGAACCCTCTGTCCTCTGGATATTAACAGCTGCTTTCAAATTCAAACAACAAGCTCAACTAACTAATATAAGCTGCTGAGAACTTTGGACAGTGATTAATGTGTGGAGGGATGTTGAAGGGATTTTTATTTTTTTTTACCATAATGAGTGATAAGAAGTTGCTAGTAAACAATGCTATGCTTTTTGCATTCAAAGGCAATAAAATACTGGGATCCACTGCCATAGATGATCAATGTAGTGGTGGCAAGTATGTTAATTCAATTTCACAGTAACATCTAGTTCATCTTGTCCACAAATATTATGAATTGCTGGCTGAATGAAGAATTATTTATTTTATACATTTAATATTATGCGCTTTATACTATAATAGTGCATCTTACACCCATCAGGCATAACATTATGACCACCTTCCTAATATTGTGTAGGTCTCCCTTGTGCCTCCAAAACAGCTGTGACTCATCAGAGAATGGACATGGGCCTTCTGAGGGTGTCCTGTGGTGTCTGGGAACAGAATGTTGTTGGTGGGGGCCTTTGGGTCCTATGGGTTGAGGGGAGGGGCCTCTGAGGATCATCCCACAGATACTTGATCAGTTTGGGATCTAGTGAATCTGGAGGCCAGGTCAACACCTTGTGCTGTTCTTCATGTTTTTTGAGTTGTTCCTAAACCGTTTTTTTCATATTTTTTTTTTCTTCATCCTGCTGGGGATGGCTGCTGCCATCAAGGAGTGTCATTGCTATGGGGTGGGGGTGTCTGGTCTGTCTAGGTGGGTGCTACATGTCTAAGTAACATCCACATGAATGCCAGGTCCAAAAGTCTCCCAGCATTGTATTGTCAAAAGATGGTCATTGTTATTTATTCTTGTCAGTGGTTTTAATGTTGTGGCTGATTGGTATATACGATCTATTATATTATAACAGATTACTGGCAACGACACCATTACCTAGCTTTGACCTTTGAAACCGAGTGGCTCACAGGCACTACATTTAAATAATGTTTTTACCTCTGCTGACATCATGATAGATTTCAATTTACTGGGATATTTTTAAGAAGGATTTTATCTTGACTCTACTCCATAAGTCTCTACTCCTGCCTGTGCCAGCCCTCCCAACCAAGACTTTTATCACTTCAGTAATTTATTGGTTGAACTTCTAAATATTTCAAATGCATCAGTCTGCCTAAAGCAAGGTTTGGAGTCTCACTTCTTTCTATGCACATATACACTTTTACAAAAAACTGCATTTCTGTGACAAGTAGTGATTTGGTCAAAGAACATACCGGTAACGTCTAATTTGTATACTAAGGAAAATCTCAAAGTAATGCTGTTTTGCTATTAAAAAGTGTATGATTGAACGTCTGTGTTGATATATGTAAATATCAAATGTTCCACTACAGCTGCTGCCATAAATCAAAGTTGTTTAATGAAACTTCAACTTAGCAGCCCATGAAATATTTTTAGATGCCACACTTCACAAATCACAGGCATTAGACGTGGACTAAAAAGCCACGCAGAAAATTGAAAAAGATAACGGGACAGAAGAAAAGTCCAGTCACTTTTAATAATCTTCTGCTGGAGAAATTGTTGATGGTGCACTGGTCATGATAGGTGAGTGTAATAAAATAGAGTTCCCGATGTCAGAGTCTGGAGGAGAAATTGGAGGAGGAGAAATTGAACCTCAGGAAACTGAGCGGATCTGTGAATTCTGCATATTATGCTTCATGTTTTCCTCTCCACATCCAAACTATGTGCTTTTACACTTTTAACCACGACCCACAGTGATGTCATAGGGTTCCTGGTGTACACTTGTTCATCACTGCAACAAGGTGAGGCGTTGAACCTCTGGAGGTCACCGAGGACAAGCTTCTCAAGTTGTGTCAAGTTACTCTTTTAAGTCTCAGTGGCAGGCATCAGTCATCTGCTATATCCTCCAAATAGGGATAGCCCATTTAAGAGGATAGCCCATTTAGTAAATGATGCCCCTTTATCTTCACCTATCTCTCTCCTGTCTCTGCCAGGAGGAGCTAAGATGAGGGGAAGGGACCCAAGTGAGGTAGAGTAACTTTCACTATATGGAAAACACAGACAAATGTCAAGGCTACACATTTCACAGTTCAACAGAAAATGACTTCCAGTTTCCCAAATGAAAACTTGTAAAAAACGATGAGATGTGTGCCTCTCAGTGATCACAAAATTTAAGACCTTAATTGACCTGAGTCAGTGTGGAAGGTGTGCAGGTGCGTATGCAGGAGCTCATTGAAATGCAAATTCCTAATACTCTCTGAAGTCACCATCAGCAGCTCCCTTTAGTTTGGAGGGCTCAGGAAAATTCCATGTTTCTCAAAATGAGGTGCCAAGCCACATGGATGTTCAGTTTATTTCACTCTACATATGTTAACATTTTGTTTTTATAATGCTGAATAAAAGCTTACTGAGGTCCAAGTCTCATGTCTGTTATGTATTTCAGGTCTCACCTACAAGCCTTAGCTGGACCTAGGAGTGATATTTACTGAGTCACGCATATCATGAATCTTACTGCATATTCAAGTGTACAACACAAATCCATATTTCAAATAAATGGCTCACAGCCTAGGACTATACTTTTTCTCCATGTGACCGCTGCTTTAATATGTGTCTCTGATAATTTCCTCGTTCTCTGTCATTTATCTTTTCACTCAGATATCAGCCCATCAGACAGAGGGCAAACTCTCAGCAGAAAAGATTCCCTCCTGAGAAGAAAGGGGAAAAAGAGGGCAAAATTCTGACCACACCAGGAATTGCCTTTTCCTCTGCTGAGGATGTCTGTCGAGGCTCAGAACAGACACTCAGTCGCTGTCAGTCCCTAGATACCATCTTATGCTCTCTCCTCAGCACCGGTTTGATCTTTCTTTTGAGTGTGCATATTATCAGCTCACAGGGTTGACAGAGTTGCTAGAGCAGTCAGTTCCAGATATTCAGTTGATCCCTAATGTGATGTCAGATTGTTTTAATCTCTGAGAGGTGGTGCCAGGGTGTCTCATCTGCTGGTTCTCTGGGGTCATCAAATGAACAACTTCTTGGTTTGGTGGTGTGCTTCAAACGCATCATTTACAGTGGCGCGTAAAAGTTTTTGCGGATCAGTGGATTTTCACACAAGTCCTGATGGTAGACAAGGAGAACCAATGCACACAAATGAGACAGAAATATTATACCACAGAAGTATTATACACAGTACGAAAGTATCTGGCCTCCTTGTGCAGCAATAACAGCAACTAAATGATTCCAGTAACTGCTGATCAGTCATCTACACAACCACTTCAGTTCTGAAATGTTGGTGGGTTTCTTCACATGAACTGCTTGCTTCAAGTCCTTCCTTGACTTGATCTTTCCAAAACAGTCATTTTGTTCTTCTTTAACCATTCTTTAACCATAGCTCATGGACAGATGTCCTGACATTTTCTTTTAGAATTGTTTGGTATAATTCAGAGGTCATTAGTCCATCAATGATTACAAGCTGTCCTGGCTCAGATGAAGCCAAGCAGACCCAAACAAGGACATTACCACCCCCATGATTCATGGACACAATGAGGTTCTGATGCTGGAAGCAGTGTTGTTTCATCTCAAAACATGAGCCTCTAATTTAAACCAAACTATTCTACTTTGTCTCATCGGTCCACAAAACATTTTCCCATTAGTCTTCTGGCTTGTCCACATGATGTTTAGTAAACTGCAGACAGACAGAAATGTTCTTTCTGGAGAGCAGTGTCTTTGTTCCTGCCACTCTGCCATGAACACCATGGTGGTTCAATGTTCTCTGACTGCTGGATTCATGAACATTAACATTAGTCAATGTGAGAGAGGCCTTCAGTTGATTAGAAGTTTCCCTGGCGTCCTTTGTGACATCTCAGACTATTATACATCTTGCTTTTAGAGTGATCTTTGTTGGTTGACCATTACTGTGGAGGTTAACAGTCGCCTTAAATCTCCTCCATTTGTTCTGACTGAGGATTTGTTGATTCCAAACTCTTTAGAGGTGGTTTTGTAACATTTTCCAGCCTGATGAGCAACAACAACTGTTTTTCTGGGCTCCACAGAAAGTTCCTTTGTCCGTGCCATCATACACTTCCACAAACATGTGTTGTGTAGATCAGACCGTGACAAATCCCTGATTTTTCAACTAAACATGTCACTGAACGACACCTGAGTCTCATTACGCTGATTAGAAACACTTCTGAACAGATGGACTCTAATTTAGCCTTGAAATGAACTTGTAATCATAGAGGTCCACTTACTTTTGCACCTCACAGATATTTTTCTTGAATAAACAAATAAATAATATTTCAGTTTCATTTGGTTGATTGAGTTTCCTTTGTCTACTTTGAGGACTTATGGGAAATCAGCTGATGTGTTGAGTCATTTCTATGCAGAAATGTAGTTTATAGAAATGTTTTTCAATGTGCAGTCTCTATGTCATGTTCATAAATAAAACGTGATCTAATAACTAAAAATGGAAAACTTTATGTTTAGCGTCCACGTCTGAACTGAGATAATCCTAATAACACCTCCATGATATCATTAAGGTTATATTTGCAGACGTGACAAAGTCCTTCCAAGACAACATTATACAGTACAACTGTTTTCTCAGGCTGAGTACTAGTCACAGTCAAAACCGATCTATGTTGTAAATGTGTAAAATCTTCTCGAGAGATTTAATTAGCATTACAGCCTGTAACACTACAAGTGTGTTTTCTGAGTTTAGTCCTAGTAAAGTGATACAATGCACTGGCAAAGAAAAATATCCATCTCTGTCACTCAGTGATTGCATTTTCGGTCTCTCTGTACCAGACACAAAAAAATAAGAAACAGGCTGCAATGTATGCTTCTCCTAAAGCCAAAAAAAGAGCTGCACATGGGAAAATTAAATAAATTAAATGGCAGACGCTGCAATAACAAAACTCTCCCCCTCAGAATGAGCTGTTGTCCCAGTGAATTCATTCATTTTTCTACACAAGCGATCTTATGGAATATAGCCCAAGTCAAGTTCAGTTCTGCTCCATGTGACTGTCATACTCTAGTCCATATCTCCACGTTTTGCTATAATGGCAAAAATTACATTTTTAAATAATTCAAACCAACTAATCCCCAGGTTCATGGAAACAAGTTGCTGGCGTCTGACGGTCAGATCAACTTAGGTCATCTATGTAAAAAGGTCTGTTTCATAAGAACGACAGACAGTGAACCTTGAAAAGGCGCCAGTATGAAAATGGCAGGAAATGCAGAGACCAACGATTTCTCTTTCTGACCACAGAGGACGTGTGTGTTGTTTAATTCTCCAAGCAACAACGCTACAAGAACAACACAACCCCTCTTACAACAGCAAAAAACACCACACCCTTAAAGTGATGCGTCAACACAGTCAACACATACCAGCGTGAGAACAGAACATACTTAAAGAGACACAAATGAATGTGAATTACGTCGCTAGAGACTGCTACACCGGCAGTAAAACCATATGTGAACCAACAAAAGAACAGTCCATTGTACAGTGTCGTTCAGCCTTCAGCTCACTAACTTTCAAAACTTTCAATATTTCTTCCCATTAGTCTATTACAGTGAATAATGTGCAGGACATCTAGTATAGATTCGACAAGTGTGCGCCGCTTCACACAAAAGAAGATGTAGGAAACTTTAGTTTTGAATATATGCACACTCTAAAGACGAAGTAGCAAACTTTGAAAATGGTTATTAGTTATTTTGTTTTTTCAGTCAATTGTGAGGCGTTGTGTTGTTTGCCAAAATCAATTCAGAGTGGTCTGTCCCCAATCTAGTTACAATGACAGAATTTTCACTTGCATTTAGAAAAAAAACTAGTGGTGGACAAGTGAATCAGCACTGCGTGCAATCTGCTAACCCATCAGCTTCAGTCTGATGACTTCGCATCTGTGGGCCAGGTTTTTTGGCATATTGCAGACGTTTGGATGACAGATAACAGATATCCATGCCAAAACTTCCTGTTCCATGCTCTGGTCATTGTTCTTAGACCAAATCAGCAGCTGAAGATGCTAGAGACGCCCTTTATTCGCCTGAGACCGCAGTCACTTTGCATTAGGTATTTGATTGGCAAATGAAACATACTGGCCTGTCAGCTGACAGGGTGACAGAAAAGGCGGAGTGTTCTGGTTCATTTGCTCTCCACGCAGACCCTTTACAAGCGTGCAACCCAAAAATGCTCAATTGTGACTGTCCTACAAACAGAATCAGAACATTATTTGTGTGCCAGAGATTACATAACATGTAACTAGAGCTTTGGTTAACCCAGTATTTATTAGTTAGTGTGTCTTAACCAACCAGACTTAAAAGCTGCAAATACCGTCAAAATGTTACTGTACTAACAACGCTTCTAAATATTATTCCTTTCATCTGGGGGTCTTGATTTTACAGATAACCACTTTTCTGATTCAGCCTTGTCTCCAGCAGCAACAGGCAGCAGCAAACAGCGATTCCACCGAAGAGGATCTCCTACACTACCTGCCCAGCAACAAACCGCAGACAGCTGGTAGACGTTGCAGAGCTTTTAATAAAATTTGTTATCTATCTATCTATCCATCTATCCATCTATCTGTCTATCTATCTATCTATCTATCTGAGTGTCAATCAGACACACCAAAACAAATGAACACATCACCATGGGCTCTGAGAAAAGAGAAAGTGTGTTTTAACTACTTTTAGACCATATGTAGATGAATGGGAATAACCAATAATGTGAGCTCTAACTAACTATATCACTGTCTTTAGTGTTATTAGTTAAACTAATTATTCCAATTTGAGGAAATCAGATAGTCTGACGTCCCACTGGCTTTGAGGAATCAGTAGAAAGTTGCCTGAAGATGCTACTCTGAAACAAGCACCTCTCTGTATTCTCCAGCCCACAAACAGTTTGGCTGATCCAATCAAGACACCTCTGGCACAACTCGTATCATGAAACAAAAACAGAAAATGACTCTTACAGTCATTAGATATACTATTGATGTATACAAAACGCACTTGAATGTCAAAGCCTCTTTGATTTTTTTGCTAGAAAAACCTCACAGACACATCAGAAAATCTTTGAATGTAATCATCCATCACAGCCTGTACAACAGCATCTTACCAAATAGAGAACTGTTGAGTGTGCGGCGCAAATGCAGAAAGAGAGACAGCCAGAGACAGGAATCTGGGGGCTTCTTACCTGCTTCCCTCACATCCTGCACAGCTTCTGAAGGTAGGATGACTCCTGGTCTGCACCGAGGAACCGCTATGAAAGAGAGGGGGGAAAGGGAGAGGCAAGAAGGTGAGAAGTCGAGGGGGGGGGTGGCAGGTTAATGGAAAGAAAGGATAGAGGGAGGGCAGATGAAATGATGGGGGCAGATGGATGGAAAGCGGAACAGGGGGAAGGAGTCACTGGTGGCTGCTGCATCCCCTCTCTGCATACTGAGCCCCGCAAACGGAGCAGAGCAGAGTGCTGCACACATCCCTGCTCCTGCTCCACTCTCACTCCCTGTGTCTGCAGCTGCATGTGTGTCCGCAACTTATTTGCTTTAGTACCAGTTGAGGCTGTGATGTGCCTCTGTGTAACATGTGTGGTGTTGTGCTTCATTTGAAAAACAGATATTTTCAAAGGATAGACAGACAGGCCAAGTATCATGCTGTGCATTCATACTTCTACATGAGATATCTGAAGTTATACATTAGAATAAAGATTAGAGTAAAATGATTAGGGTAAAGGTTAAAGCTCCTTAAAAGATTGTGTTAATAATACGTTGCTCCTGATTAACAAACTGCTTCAAAGGCCCAGACCAACAAATGATTTATCCTACTAACAAGTATTGTCGTGTATCTCATTCTTCAGTATTAATAAGCCTCACTGTTGTACAGAATATAATACAACAACATCAGTAAGCCATTGCTCCTCGGGGTGACATGCTCCTTCATTACCGTGAAGACAGATGGTAATTTATTTTGACAGTCCCTCACCGTGTCTACAAATGTCTACTAATCGACCTCTGTGTACAGTTCCCAACCATTGTTTTCCCCTTGTTTAAACAATACTTGTTTGGGCTTTTGTTTCAAAGAAGTGCATGCGCAGCATGTTACTCGTTGTCAGATCGGTTTGTTTCTGCAAATTGACCCACGTCAAACAGAGCAGCGTTCCAGCTTTGAAAAAACATTTACACATAGCACAAAGAGATGGAGACGCAGGGTTACTGCACGGTGGCTAACTCATTTGTGCACAGGGGCCCAGGTTAATCCTTGACTGTGGGAGACGTTTTGCAACTCTGGGTGTTAAAGTTGAAATATTCCCTCAAACAAGACACCTAAAAATCCTGAACCACCACACAAAACCAAGACGCTTTTGATTATTTTTCATGTGGCCACCATAACCATAGGGTTCCATACTTTAAAATAAATCACCTTTTATTAATGGGTTGTAAGTTGTAGGTGTTTATGTTGTTGTTTCTTTTAAGTAGAGGATGATCATTTTAGGATGCCATTTTAACAAACTTGTTTTTATCAACACGTGTTCTTTAAGGATGAACTGAGACAGTCTCAGTGAGACTGTTTAGAGCTGGTGTTCCCTTGGAAGGAGACAGGGCTGCAGCAGCTCCACATCCAGGCTGAATGAAGAGTAGTGTGCAGCGAACAAAATCAAAATGTGCAAGTGTCTTAACGCCATCATCAGCCGACCTTATAGGGTGCATAAAACACTGCAGACGTACATTCAAAGCGCTTTACATCACACCGATCACTTAACCAGACACAGTGTATAACATTAATTTATTCAAGCAACCCTAAAATCTCGCGGTGTTACCATTCAGACATCTTGCATTTTTATTAAGTCTGGTCTTTGGGATTGTTTTTCATTAAATCGTCAATACACATACACGCTGCACAGAAACGAGCTTTTGTTTTTGCCTCTTGAATCCGCTTCATATTTCCTCCGCGTCTACGGATGTGAGGTTGGAGGTTGGACCGAGCCTCGCGTGCCAATCCCGCGGAGTTTAGACGGTCTCTCACGGGGGCTCTTCAGCCGTATTGTGCGTCATCTCCATCGCCGCCGTTTTGTTATTTTTCTCCTCTGAGGAAACATGGCAACTCCCGCTGCGGTCAACCCGTCCGGTAAGTCACTGCTCGAGTCTGTCCGCGGAGACGAAGCCCGCTGTTCGCGAATGCGGTTTCGAAATAATGGAAAACGAATACGGGGTTTTGTTCGGTCCGTTGCCGGAGAGGGCTGTAGCGGCGACAGGCCGCCGAAGCCTGGCTCCAGCATCCATCCCCCTTCCCCCACAGAGCTGACATTCACGCAGCTGATATTCTTCACAATTTTGCGGTCAACTTATTCGTCCGAATGTCGAAACGAATGGGATGTTGTGTGCGTGTTCGCTTTTATGCCGTTTTGTTGTCGTATTTTTTTGCCCCTGCTCGCCTCAGAGAAGCTAGCCTATTTTAGCTCTCCTCGGACGGCGATACAAAAGGTTACTTTGCATATTATTTCCCTACATCACTGCCCTTCAGAGGGAACGTGTAGCGTTGTTGTACTGTTTGTTGTCAGAAAAGGGAAATGGTCTGACAGCGTCAATTACATTTCTATTTCTCTTTCACTTGCCTGTTGATTCTGTATTACACAGAGAGAGGGTTTATATGTTTGCTCTAACGGGTGCCGCTCTTATGGACACAGCAAAATACCAAACCGTACGAAAATCTATCAGGGCAGTATGGTGTTACCTACTGTTTTTAATGTGAAGGAGAGATGACAACTTAAACATTTTCCGACCCCTTAGCAAGCGGCTTCTTTCAAATTTGGCCTCTGCAAAACAAGGTAACTCAAACTGAAATAATATCTAAACTTTTAGAAACCACGTCTCTGCTTTCGAGACAGTTCTGTCTCTTGGAGCGCAATTGGGAATTGCAGGAATCACTTCTAAAAGTTCTGATCAACTCGAAATGCGTTGGTCTGTATGGTTCACGTTTTTACCGATTAACTAGTATACAATGTTATCATGTAACATACTGTCTTGTGTATCCCTGCGTGCTATGTACGTTTCTTCTTAGGGAAAGAAAGTGTAAAGTGCTAAATGTTTAAATTGAGTCTGGCATGTGTCACCCCAGTGTTTATGAAGGTGCGTTTGCTAACGTTTACATGTAATAATTAAGTTTAACAAACAGTATAACAGTCTGTAGCCTAAAATGATTATTTTATTTCTAAGGAGCTTGATAATAATGCAGTTAATCTTTTTAACATGGCTTGAGTCAACTGCCACAGCTAAGAATTCATTTAATTACAGCAAAGGTGACTGCACAAAATGTACTGTGGCATTAATTATGCTTCTGCAGAGGATAGAGACACTAAGCTTCTGAGATCTCCATATCAAAACAGGTCAACCATATTTTACCCCGCACTCTGTGCCACTTCATTGGCGATGTAAATGAAAAGGGAATATAAATAAAGAATGGTCTGCTTATTAACACCTTAGCCGCATACAGAGTGTTGAAATGAGGTGCTGTTAGAATAAACAATGAATGAATAAAAAAACTGCTCTGTCAGATTGTAGAAGAGCTTGTGAGAAGAGAAATCTAATTGGTCAAAGGAATGAATATTGTATCTTTTATGGAGGCGTCACCAAACCCTCCATGTCACGGACAAATCTGTTGATTTTATTGTCATGCCCTCCTTGTAATCTAGTGATCCTCACTCACATGTTTAGTGCAAGTGTTCAGTGACAGCTACGTGCAGCTCCTCCGTCCAGGGATGACACCAAGTTAATGCTGCTACTGTTGCTAAAGCCAAAGGAGGACAAAATTAGCTGGCTGATCGGTGATCAGCCTTTACAGGTTGCTGTGGTATGGTAGCACAGCCATGTACACTGGTCTTAGACCAGGTACCCTGGGATGAATGCTGTGTCACTACAGGATTATCTCCAGCTGTCAGCCACCCAGATCCAATTGGTATAAGGGCATGTGAAAAATGACAAGTGAAATGATCTAATGAGCGTTGCGTGTGTGTAGTGAGGACAAAGATAATTTTAGTGCCATCAATTAAACTGATCAAACTGCAGTACACAAAACAAAAATGACTGAAAACATCAGAAAATGCATGTGCTAATTGTTTGATCAGACTGCAAACTGTAGCTTTGTTTAGTGCTGAAATTGTTTGTCCATTAATTGTTTTTGCAGCAGGAAATTATTACACAAGCATACTAATATTGATTGGTATTCATTAATTATTCAAGTCATTTATAAACTAAAATGCCAAACATTTATTGATTCATACTTGTCCGTTGTGAGTGATTGCATTCCATTGGTCATATAAAGCAAGACATTTAAACATGGACATTTATACATTTCAGATCAGACTGTTCCTAGATGTTGAGAAGAGGGCCAAAGTGGGGTCGCTACACAAGCCACGCTTAACTCAGTAGTGTTTAAACTTTAGTTACACGTAATGCCTTGACTTGACTCAACGTTCAGATACTGAGAACAGTATCAAATGCACCCTGTATATTCTGACCATTGTACTGTAACCTCATCTATGAAAACTCCACTGCACCCATTCCTGTTGTATCATCATGCATTCATCAGTTCTGGTGTCAAACTTAAAAGTTCTCGCTGGATATTACATTGTAGTTATTTTATTTTCAAGTGGAACCCAGTCAAGATAGTCTCCAGCACAAAGAAATGAATAAATAATCACATAAAAAAAAAGACGTCTAGATAAACATAGTTCTAAAGAGACACATTTCTGGGTGGTTTTGGCTCACTAGGTAGAGCCAGTCCTCCATGAACCAGAGGGTTAGCAGTACGACCCCACCACATGTCCTTGAGCAAGACACTGAACCCCCAGTTGCTCCTAGCGCTTAGCTGCTGTATGAATACGTGTAAGTGAATGGGTAGATGTGTCAGTGGGACTGTAAAGCACTTTAAGTAGGGAGAAAAGTGCTGTAGAAATACATTTATCATATATTTTTTCTGCACAGCCTTTCCTCAAAACTTATAAAGGAAATAAGTACACTGTATATATCTGTATTAATTGTCATTTTCAAATGGGAATCATCCATAAGGCTTTTTATATAGACTTTGTGGTTGAGTAAAAGTCACATGGAGGATAGAAATTAAGCATGGCAGGGATGAGAAAGAATACCAGCAACCTTGTTGGATTGAGACCAGCGATTGAAAAGGAGAAAGTTTCCCCTGGTCTCCCAAGAGGCTCAACAATGCCTTCGACCCCAGGGCTTTTTAGCTGATGGCTGTCAGAGGATACATGCTCTATGTGACTGAGTCACAACCAGGCTTTTGATTGACTGCGTGCCTTTATTTATGCGTGCAGTGTGTGATAAGCGACCATAACCAGTAATTCATTAGAGGACTAGCGTGTAATATTTAAGGGGCTCCGTTTACAGAAATTGAATGCTGTATTCATAATAACACTTTCATTAGTATATATTAACGTGTAACTACAAATAATTGTGTTTTCATTAGTATCTTCATGGGGAGTGGATTCACTCCATGTTACACTGCCTTGTTTCTACGGTAGCCCACAATGGACAAACAACACACTGGGTCTTGAGAGGGTCTTTTGCATTTGTATTTGTGTCGACCACCACAGGCTCTCCCAGCACACTTGGAAGGGGAGGGGTATTAGAGTGGCTGAAGGCATTAATAAAAGGAATATAAACAATGAAGTTAGATAAAAACAATACTTGGGGAAGGGGTTCACAATGTAAAAGGCATAGAAAGGACACCGGTGTGAATTTACACCAGTGTTCAGTAGTGGAGCCCTCACAGATCTCTAGTGACAATGACACAGCTACACCAGTGGGAGGAATCGATTCTATAAGCCATGCCTGTCTGCTGCAAAGAAAAAGAAGAAAATAGTATGTACATATAAATAGAATTGAATGGAAAAAGAGCCCTGTGATAGACTGGAGACCTGTCCAGGGTGTACCCCGCCTCTCGCGCAATGACAGTTGGGATAGGCTCCAGCGCCCCCGCGACCCTTCACAGGACAAGCGGTCAGAAGATGAATGAATGAATGAAAAAGAATGCATCTGCAGTAACTCAACCACTATTTTCTTCTGTGCATTACTACTAATTTGCATGATGAACATCCTTAAAACAGCATGAAAATATCAGAGCACTGTTAAGACTAAAGTAATACATGCTATACCAATATTTTTTTACCCCACAGAAGCATTTTAATTTAAATTTTAAGAAAAGCAAATATACTGTTTCTTAATACAGATTGTCAAAGTCCATGCTTGTGTACTTTTTGTCACCCTGCCCAGTCCTATTTTGCAAGAAGAGCAGCTTTGAGCACGTATTCTCAAGACTTTGTATCAACTTGCGCAGTGACACAGAAAAGTAAGCTTATTAGTTTAGTTAGTTGTGCCAGCTGCTAGTCTAGCTGCAGTTTGCTATTTGGACAAGTCAGTATGAAGCTAGTGTTACTGTGCATTCAGAAACATGGTACAAGTAGCTTTCTTAAATATAGCAGAGTGGCACTGACTTTAAAACACATTACATCTACCATTTACTGTAGTTTTGTTTTGGGTTGTATCCGATGTGTACTTAGCTTCACCAAAGGTTGTATTGGTTTAAATTCTCAAGCCAAGACTTCAGTGTTGCCAACTGTGCCATTAACTTTTGACTATTTTGTCAATGCCTGGTTAATTACACAGCCCTACCGGTGTCGTATAGAGTTGATTTTAGCATCAGTGTTGTAAGGGAATGTTTTAAAATGCTAGAGCTTGTCTGTATCGTCCAGGTGTAACACCTGAATAGTCACGTGCACTGTGGTTTGTACAACAGAATGCCTATTGAAACTGAACGGAAAAGTTCGTTTTATGTGCCCTTGTTTCCGAATGGAAGGACCACACAGATTGTCAGGTAAAGCCCTCTCTTCATCAGATTACGCTAGTTTGGAGTCGTGTGTTACTCATACCCACTTCATGAATGAATGATGAAAGCCTGCTCCTTAAAAGGCCCTTCAGTGTGATTGTGTGTTTCTCTGGAAGCAAAGACGTGGAAGGGAATGCACACGGTATCAAATATTAACTATGTTATTTGGTGCACTGGGGCATACAGGAGGGTTTGTTTGGCCTATCCATTGCATCTGGCCGAATGACTGAGTGAGTGAATAGAGCGGAATGATGGAGGAGCAAACAGCAAGGCAAACACAAAAGACTAGTGGATAAGCGAGGAGGAAAATAATGCAGTGAGAGATAAAGAGAGGTAAATAGGAGACAAAGATTGAAGCTGAATTGGCATGCACTATAATCCTTCTCAGCCATAATGACACAGTGCCCAGGGGCTTCATGTTGAGTATTACAGCCAGTGTATTTACTGTCATTATTAATGTCAATAAATGCACTGCACTATTAAAGAAACTGAGCACAGGAAAATATGTATGGATTTCTAAAACATCATTCTAGATAAGCAGAATTGGGTATCTGGGTTGCTAAGAGTTGAGCCTTGGGCTATAATATACAAGAGTATGTGTGCACTCATTTATTTTCTTGAGCTTACAGCAAGCGTTCCAGACTTCGTCGTCTGCCTTGCTGCAGCAACACTGCAAATACAACTGTTATGGACCATGACTGCCGTGTGTAAAATCACTAGGTGCTTCCGCCGCCTGGCGGTACTTAGGCAGCATAGGTGCGAAGGCATATTGCGAGTTGAGCCATATGCCGCCTGGCCTGTGAGACCTAGCGAAGGGCAAACAAACCCCAGAGCAACAGACACGTTTGCAAATCTAACGCGTGGCAGCAGCGTCTCAAAAGTCATATGTAAACAGACATTCAATTAGGAGGCCTTCCTGGGGTAGAAAGGATTGAGAGTTCGTACTATTAATCAAAGACAATTTACACTCGGTGTATGTATTAGCAAATTCTTTATAGAGTTCATGTTTATGAGCACATTTACAAATGTCACTGCACATTTACATTTGTATGCATGTTGGTGTAGAAACTGGTTTCTTTTACACATTCACACATCTCTGTGTACCTGAGAAACACTTTCTTGTGGCTGAAACCTTTATTTGAACTTACACGTGCACTGCAGTTAGACTGACGGATATTTCTACTTGGACAGAAAGCCAGTCCGGTTAAAACTCTGCCGACGCAAATTTACTGCTACGTGCGCTGTTCACTGGCAGCCTTGTGTGCCTTGTGTTATCGATTCTGATGCTCACACTTAATTGCCTTTCTGTTACTGTTGTTATTTTCCAGAAATGGGAAGTGAGTTGCCAGGGACAGTAGCGATGCCAGGAGCAGTTGGGTCCAGCCAGGTGAGGATGGGAGGAACTGTGCCAGGCCGTGGAGGCAAGAGGAGATCAGGAGGGTGAGTGTCTACACTGCTGACACAACAGATAAAACCCAGTAGTCCCCCAGGGCTGATCTGTTTGGGTCACTGGTCACATTAATTACATCAGTATCATTCTAAACAGTAGCTTTTAGATATCATTACAGCATGTCAAGCGCTGACTGTACATCCTTGTGATGTTGCAAAATACCATGCATTCAGACTTGTTCACAACTAAACAGATAATAAACATAGCCTTAAAGGTGTCACACTGACAGCATTGTAATGTAGTTCTATTTAAGAACACATCAGCCATATGTGATTTGAATGACAAAATTGTTACTTGTGCAATTTATGATTTTCTAACATATTTCTTCCATCTAGTGACTGCGAAAGATGATCCCAATGACTCTTCTGATGAATAAAATTATTGAGAAAGTTCCCCTCTACTTAGGGAATGCTAGTGATAATGCATACACTGTAATTGTGTCTGGAAAAAAAGAGAGGAATAACAGTGGCGTGTCCCTTTGCCAGTTGTTTTGGTGTTTCCGTTTGGATAGAAAAGGGATCTGAAAATCTGTTATGAATAGAGGCACATTTGACATGCAGGGGAATGAGGTGGAAAAGGGGCAGACTGGGTTACACTTGGATTTGTGTGTGTTTATGTGTGTAGATGAGTTGTGTGCCATATGAATCCAATCCTCAGGGTCAGTAGGGATGCATTTAAGCCCCTGCACAGGCAACAGGCCTACATAAACATGAATAAATAATACACATGGAGATATGTGCAATGTGGCAGATAAACGTGACGCATAGGTGCAACAGGCACTATTCCTGACTATGCCATTATTTTATTTATGTGTGTATTTACAGTATATGTTCATGTGTCTTAGCCAGGTTTTAAGAAGTTCCCGAGACAACAACCCATGAACAGCTGTCTTTCACTTTGCTGCCTCCTCATACAGACATACGAACCCGCTTTAAAATTTTCTGGACTGCAACAATAGAAAGTACTTTAGACAGACAAAATAAAATTACAAAGTTATAAAATTGGCAAGTCACATCTGCTTTATATTCAGAGAAAAAAAAATTCTTGTTTATGCTGGTGGCGTCCATGAAAGTCATTGTAATGCGTTTGTAGCTGGAGCGGTGGTAAAATGTGGCCAAAGAATACCTTTTGAATTAAAAAGCAGAAAACAAACGAATGAGGGTGAGTCATAGTAGCCAGTCAATGAGTTTCTCCATCAACAACAAGTACCTTCATAAAAGAAATCCAGCTTGATGTTTTCTCTTAAACACTCTGTTTCCATTTAATAGTTCTCTGTCTACGCTGTGGGTGCTTTCCAAGTTGGCACTGATAGAGGAAGAAATACTTAGCTGGGTTCTGGGGAAGTTTAGCATTTAGAAGAACTGAGTACACTGTGTGCAGTGTAAGGGTGTGCCTCACTCTGCTCTCCATATTTGTGACATTTTTCTGTTTTCCTTATTGGGCCTTCCTTCAGTTAAACTATTACGCAAGACTGTAAAATGTTGCAGTAACTCTGTCTATACAATGTTGACAGCTGTTCGTCTAGGTGTTCCAGGCTAAGACTGATTGTTTTTAAAAAAACGCACAATCTGATAATGCTGCATTTCCCTCTTTGTCAGGTTTTTGTCTACTGCCCTTTTTATTTTATGGCCACTTTTGAATTGTTTGTGTCCGAGATGCATTGATGTTGGCTTTTTTTTTTGGACCTAGTGGTCAAGTAATACAGTGGCTTGTCAGTCGTGCGTGTGATGAGATGAAAGCCTGAGGTCCGTAATGAGGAGCCATCTCTGATTTATTAGTTTAGTTGTCAGCAGACACATCTTTGTAACTTAATAGTGTCTTGGCAGCAGAACCATATGAGGAACAACTGTCTACCACAGTTTAAAGTTATTGCTGTAGATGTACTCATTTTTCTCGAAAATACTCGGAATTCATGTCAGTAATAAGGAAGTGTTGCCAGCTCTCGGTTTACTCAGTGTACTCCTTTCCTGTTGTTTCTTAGAATGGACTTTGATGATGAAGATGGAGAGGGACCCAGCAAATTTTCAAGGTGAGACCATCAAAAGCAGACGGAATAAACCCTGTCTAAAATGTTTTAGAGCTTAGTCTCTGATGATCACACACTTATTGTTTCAGGGTATCAGCAGGTACAATGCATTGAAATATAAACATTAAGATTGTGGATGTATGTTTTTTCCTGCATTCTTTGAATTTGGAATTTTGAACTTTGATTTCAGGAGTAATAATTAAAAAGTCCAAAATTGTCTTTGAACCCTGCAGATACCCTGTTACTAACACACCTCATGACTTGTGTAATGATTCCCTCCATCAAATGTACTGTGATCTATTCCATTCCTATATTATTTTTTTTAAGAGGGACAGCAAGTCTTCCCTGTCACTGCATCTCAGCATGACATGTCCTGTCACATTTAATTCATCTCAACTTGTTTTTCCTTTTCTATTTTCTAATATTGTATAGCGTGTAGGATGTACAGTGAGTGCTTTAGTTCTCAACTGAGCTGACAGCACAGCAGTGGATTTGTATCTGCTAAGTTGAGTGACAGTGGGGAGGAGGAGCTGCTCTCTGCTGACCACACGAGGAACTGCACCCTCAGTAATGGACTGTAGCATTACATGTATGATTTATGTGGCCATAGACAAGCTTCATATTCGTACTGTCAAACAGTTTGCTATTGTGTATACACTGTGTAAACACGTGTTTCCAATAAATAAATCTTTCACTGCCATAGCCAGGAGCTGTAGTTCACACTGCTTCTCAGTATGTGACATATCTGCACAGGGACTAAACTGGAATAGAACAAGGACAGGTTGTAAACAAAGATAAGTTGAGTAAACTAGATTATTAAACCATTTATTTCCTAAAATGTCCATTATGTATGTCTATTTTAATATAAAACGGTGGAAATCTGAATGTTGGTTTATTGTCTGACCTCCCCGTGTTGCTGCCTTACTCACTTCAATTCCAGTGACGTCACGTTTCCCCTACATGTCAGCAGTAAGTTTGTGAGTCAATCTAGACAATGAATGGATGAAGCCACAACCTTGAAAATAAGCAGAAATTTACTCACAAAATAACCTAAGAAAAACTGTTTGGTAGATTGTCCTTACTTGGAGAAGAACAGAATGCTTTTGTTGTTGCACTAGCTATTGTGTCCAGTTTTTGTCCATGATGTTACCATCAAACTCTGAATCATCTACAGTCATGCATTTTTATGTGATAACCTCTGCATGTGAGCTCCTGTGTGATGATTTTCATCTGTATGTATGTACACTGTGTTACATGCTCTGTCCTCTCTTTCTGTAGGTATGATGATGATCAGATTCCTGGTGGGGATAAGGAGAGATATGCCAGGTAGGCCTAGCTAGCTGGGGTTTCAAAGGATTTTCCGTTGACTCAGGGATCAACAGGCTGTACAACCTGTACAATTTTCAGCTGTTCTGATTCGAACAAACTAGCAACAGGCGCAATGGATGTATTAGGTGAATATTGGCGCGGGTGTACAGATGTCAGTAGGACTAGGTGAAAGATAGACAGGCTGGTTAGTTGCTTTCTTACTAACAAATGGCTGGCATTTTGCTTTTGCTTCCATTTTTGGAAATTTGCTAAACTCACCAGAAGTCGTTGCTTTGGTACCAGATGAGGAAGCAAAGACGTTGTTGGTGTGGTGATATTTTGGCTACTTAAAACCCTGACAGAGTGGAAAGGAAATCCTAAAATAACTGCTGCAATCACAAAAACCCCCCATGGAAATAACCGCAAGGCAGAACCCCAACCACAAATGGCAGCATTTTTCTACAGACAGTTTGGACATTTCTTTTTTTAGTCGTAGAACACATGCTTGTCCTGATCCTAAGTCAGAATTATAAACATTAACCTAACGTCATTTCCTGTCATCTTTATATTATTATTTTCTATAAATATATTTTCTCGTTGGATCTCAAACTACTGATTTTTCATGTTACTACTAATTTCAAACTTAATTTTATTTTTTACAACCCAGAAATTTTGACTTGATTTAGATAATGATATACTGTAGAATGCTATCAACTAACATGCAAGACGATGTAGTATCATTTGTTTCTGTCTGTCAGTCCATGAAACCTGCAGCCAAACCTGCTGCATTCTGCTTGGTGGAGCTGCTAACACAAGTACAAGAGTTTCATTTGTATTTTATACCATGTGCAAATTAGATTTCAGGATTAAGTTTTGTTTCTTTTTGGCACCACATGTGCTTAAAATATTATTTAATGAGATGTCAATATGGACACATCGAAAGGTGTCAGTGTGTATACTAATGGGTCTGGGTGTAGGGGGCTATGTCTCAGCAATCTTTTACAGTGCTTTTAAAGTACTAAAAGCCCCTTTGGCCTTGTATGTCCCTCCTTTTGTTTAGGGAGATTAAAAATTCCCCAAACAAAGGCCTGACTGATCTGCACTTTTATAAACACATTTTCCTTAGAGGAAGTCTGAAGTTCGGAAATGCATATCAAAATAAAAATGAGCAGCTGACAATATTCTTCTTCTTATTACTGTCACTTGTAAAGAATAAAATAGAATGTGAGAATATTTTCTTTAGAATTGCAAATTTGGTTTAAGCATGTTTTGAGACAAATCATTATGAGATACATCAAAGCTGTAGAATCATTTGTTTAAGCAAGGCTAGCTAGGGGTTTGCCTGTGTCCTCCAAGTGTCTAACTATATTTTTTTCTGTTGTAGAGAGAACCACAGTGAGATTGAGCGACGCCGGCGCAACAAAATGACCCAGTACATCACTGAGCTGTCGGACATGGTCCCTACCTGCAGTGCTCTGGCCCGGAAACCTGACAAGCTGACCATCCTGCGTATGGCTGTCTCCCATATGAAATCTATGAGGGGTACTGGCAACACATCCACTGATGGGGCCTATAAGCCTTCCTTTCTCACTGAACAGGTACTGCAATCAGAAAACCAGAGCTGTACTACACAGGGCATTAAGTGATCTACACAGAATGCTTAATTTTCTTGTGTACAGTTATTACACCAGTACTTCATAACAAAAGCACTACAATAACCTTATGGTGACTCTTTTATTTTGTGGAACAATAAGCTCTGACCAATGTCATCCAATCTCTGCACTGCTTTTTACTATGTATATTGAGAATTTTCAGGACAGGACCAATTTTGACATTTAGAAACCTGGAGAATACTTACCATGAATCTAAAGAGTGTGTGTGACACAGTGAGAGATCATTCGGAGTCTTACATATTGTACATGGACAGCTGAAGGCCATAGCCAGTGTGCAACTTGCAAATTATACACTGACTGATTTGCCATTTAACAAGCTTGTGTCTGTCTTGTTAAGGTACTTATTAATGTACTCTGCCCTATGTGGTACAGTGCTCCTTTACCATTTTCAGACTTGTAATTACGTGAAATGAGTCAATGTATTACAACATGCAGCTGTTGAACATCCTACACTTTATCAGTGTATTTCATTACATGTTATATAATACATATACACATGTCTATTTTCTTCCTGTAGGAACTGAAACACCTGATCCTGGAGGCAGCGGACGGCTTCCTGTTTGTGGTTGCTGCTGAGACAGGCCGGGTCATCTATGTGTCGGACTCAGTGACGCCGGTGCTTAACCATCCCCAGTCAGAGTGGTTTGGCAGCACTCTGTATGAGCAGGTCCACCCTGACGACGTAGACAAGCTGAGGGAACAGCTCAGCACTTCAGAAAACTCAATGACAGGTAGAGAAAGTATTGTTTTTAAGAACACGCTTTCAATTGAACATTTTATCCTTTTGTTGGTTTGAAAGGAAACCAAAGGATATTGTTATCAGGTGTTAATGTACTCAAGTAAAATGTCAAGATACAGTCTGAATATGAGACACATTTTAATGCCAGGTGTATATTGAAGGAGCAGCTGGTCCTAATAACCACTTGTCACACATAAGCACTACCATTTAGACTGTCACTGCACTTTTTAAAGTAAATAATACCACATGGTGTTTCTCTCATTCAACTCAAATGTAAGGTTTTACATCACTGAAACCTAATCATAATCTAGTTAAATGGCCTACATTGTGAAAAACATTGCTATAAATGGTTCATAATCAATACTTTCCTGACATTCATTTGAACATCTACTGTGTATTCTCAGTTGTGTCAGTTAGGTCGGTATAAAGCAGAAACACAAATGAAAACAACCCCAAGAAAACCAGAGAATACTACGGTTATTCTTTTTGCTAAATATTTCTTTGATTAATTTGGTAATGAAAATAATGGATGTAATTTACAGTGAGCCTATAAATCTTTACATGAACATGAAAGAAGCCAATGGAGACTCTTTAAGAAGAAAAAAGGTGGTAGTTGAAATGTAATTAAAACATCACTACCTTCTGAATGTTTTGAACAGACCAAGCTGGATTTATACTGTGATGTAGTGTTTATGAAAACGGCAGCCCAAAGGATTTAGCAGATTGAATCAGACCACATAATCATTACTGAACATGATGTGCCCCACTGTAATGTTGTGCCTTTAAATCTACTGGGATCTAAATCTATTACATTTGGTGAAAGACATCTGTCTGATAGACAGTTTAAATAAGGATAGATAGAAGGGACAGCACGAAATAACCCAAGACCCTGTCACTGTGGGTATAATCCAGTCAAAACCTGGCCTTTTTTGTCCCACAAGTGTGCCTGTGTCAGGCTGCATCCTGCTGGGGATGGCTGCTGCCATCAAGGAGTGTCATTGCTATGGGGTGGGGGTGCCTGGTCTGGTCTAGGTGGGTCATACATGTCTAAGTAAACATGAAAACCAGGTCCAAAAGATCCCAGCAGTGGCGGCACGTTGGAACAGTGGGTAGCGCTGGTGCCTCACAGCAAGCAGGTCCTCGGTTTGAATCCCCGGGGCAGAGGGGGTTCGATTCTCAGGGCCTTTCTCTGGAGTTTGCACGTTCTCCCATGTTTGCGTGGGTTTTCTCCGGGTACTCCGCTTTCCTCACATCATCAAAACATGGGTGCTAGGCGGCGGGTCAGGTGGGCCCACAGTGGCGGTGCGCTCGGTCGCAGCGGCTCAGGACTAACCCTCCATCCGACCATGCAATTCGGTTGTATGATGTATAGTGTATACATTCCGTTGTATAAGGCCTTTACTTACTTACTTTACAGAGCACTTTACAGACCACAAGATGGTCAATGTTATTTAGTTGTTATGTTATGCCTGATTGGTGTATATAGTTGTGCCATGTGGCGTGGACTTTGATACAGTTTAGCACAGAGAGGTTCTTGCAAAGAAGCCTCAACCTCAGACCTACTGTCCATGTCTTTCTCTCCTAGAGACACCACGTGAAAAAACACCAACTTAATCTCTGCCACAGCTTTATGCAAGTGCAGTATTAACCGAGTGTTGTTCATATTTCATGAAATAATGTAAGACTGATGGAACTAATGTAAACTCTGGTTAAGGCAGCTTCAAGTCCAGCCAGACATTACGCTGTAAACTGTGTCTTCTTTCTATCAGGGAACTTCACGTTTGTTCAGTCTACTCCTCTCATCTTGTGTTGTGTTACATGATAATTCTAGCTTCCCAAAAGTATTTTATTGTGAGCTTCCGATGGTGAGAGCAATAAAATGTGAAATAAATGTCTACCTCATAGTTCTCACTAGAGGGCAACATTGTCTTCCTCTTGAATGTTAGTCTGGATTCTCCTCAGCATCTCTGTGAAGCCTCTTAGTTTCTATTTGTGTCTGTTAGTCTGTCAATTTGACCCCAGAGGCCCTTTGAACACTAAGTACCTGGCAGTGCCATGTAACCCTCATAACAGAGTAATTTCCTTGTAGAGCTCTGACAGAAGGAAATATAGACACTTACATGCACACGCGCACACACAGCCTTTGAAGTCACCGAGTTAAGTTTCATTGACTGGAACTTAACGCAGCATGTTTTGCAGACTCCCTCTCCTTCTACGGTGCTCATCAGTGTTTGAACTTTGTTGTGTGCCGTGGCGTGACTGCATGCTTTTCAAGCTTGCTGACGTGGAAGGACTGAGCAATATCAGTCAGCCAGAAGAAGAACAAGTATTGTTTTTCTGCACCACTGGTAGTTTCTGTCTGAAGTGTCTTTTGGGATCAGTTGTATAACTTGCTGTGTTGTTATGTTTTTATGTGGTAAACACTTTTTACACGTGGAAGCAATTTCTTGATGAACAGCAGTTTATCTCAGTACTTCTAGTACAATCTGGCTGTGGTGTGGCTTATGAGATATAGCTTGTTCCAAGCTGGACACAGTCTTTGCATCCGGTTGTGGTTCCAGCACATATCCACAAAGCATGAATGATATTTATAATTAATTAAATAAATAAGAACAAGAAATATGTTTTTCAGCTTTAGAAGTGTTAGTGTGTTAGTAGGTCTGTCTTTGAACTCTGGATAGATTTAGAACTATAGAGAAGATCTCAATCACAAGTAGCCCTTCCCTTGTTTGGGCATTTTGTGCACCACTGTGTTTAAAGCCCTCAGTGGCATATAGCATTGACATTGCTGGCTGCCACCTCTTTCACATGCCTTCTTATTGTAGAGTCTCCCTCAGTCTGGGGTTTGTGTTGTGTGGAATGATCGGTGCTAGTGTCAAATGTTCCAAGCTGTTTATTCTCTTTATTGTGTCTCTCCTGCTCCCAAAAGCAGTAAATACCAGAGGGGAGGCAGGGGTGTAAAAACATCCATGTTCTTTTTCAGAAAACGGATGCACAGGTAGCTAGCACGGTGTCGACCAGGCAAAAAACGAAATTCGGATCGTTGCTGGTATTAGAATGAGTTGGAGGCTGGTTCGGTTTCTTGTTGTTTGTAGGGAATGTGGCGCAAAGTCAGCACTGTAGCATGCATGTCTTGGGCTTCATTTGACATTCATAGTGAATTCCTCTCAGCAAATGTCTGTTTTTTGCTTGTTCAAGGTAGAAGGCTTGACTGTTAAATATGTGTTAGGTTAGAAAAGAAAGAGATGGATATTGTTAAAAGTATGTGGCTCTTTTGTTATCTATGTATTGTAGTTCAGTGTGGTCACTTGCTCTGCTTGTTATTTAAAGAAAAGAAAGATTTGCTTTGTAAGACTGGATTGGATTTAACTGAATATTGTGCAATGAATGCAATGTTAAGGGTTAAAACCAAACATATATATTGTGCAAACATAGTACTGACGGTACAGTATGTTCTTGTGGAAATTAATAAGTAGAGGTAATGTAATTCTTAGATAATAAATAATGCTTAACTAATAAAGTATTTATAATAGTATTTTTGCAATTAGGTGCATTCTGTTATACCTGTTTATTTGTCTTGGGATTTGCAGACTATGTAAGTTACATAAGTTATATATATATATATAGTATCTGTTCTTTGGACAAATACATACATACCTTCATGAGTATAAATTTAACATGCAGCATGCATGGTCTTGAGTGACAAAGAACAGAACAAAGAACAGGTACAGCAAGTGTTGGACAAATTGTTGATGATGTAAGCAGGTCTGGTTAATGTTTATGGTGTTCTCTCTTCTTTATGCTTCACTACAGCTGGGTGTTTGCGTGTGAAGTTCCATTCAGGTTCATATTTACCAGATGCAGAGTGTTGAGGCCAAAATTAATCTTGGTTAATCTATAGTTCAGTTATTTATAACTTTATTTGAAAACAGGCATATATATGAATTGGTTTATGAGAACATAATTTTGTTTGTATTGTATTATGGACTGATAATTTCATTTGTTGTTTGTTGCCCCTCCCTTTTTGGGTCAGAGCTGCTGCCTGCAGTGATTGAGAATTGATTTAGGACACTTACATGTGGACAGTAATGCAGACGCTGGTGAGAGTGGGAAGCGGAACAGTTTTTTGACTGCAAAGGGCAGAATGCAGAAATATATAAAGTTTTTTCACTTGCTGTTTTTGTAACAGTAAGCCTATAATCCACTAAGTGTTTTTAATAAATTAAAACACTAAATTGCATCCATGCTTAAGTGACGCTGGCTCTGCGACTGTGTTTTGTATGAATACAGCGGTGTTTATGGATTGCTGGAAATATTATGAGTATGATTAAGTAAAAACTTACTGTACGTTGTTGGATTTGTCTGAAGACGCTCCACAGAGTGATGAAAGGTAATTAAAGGAGCGTCGCATGAGGATGGTGCCGTTCCGCAAACAAAGGATAAAATACAACGCAATTAAACGACAGCGAAATAAAATGACATAACAAACGTGCGTTCCAACAAAACAGGAGGCAGAAACGATGTTAAAAACACTTATAGCGTCCCGCAAGGGAAGGCTGGGCGCGTGCACGAGAAAAAGGAATGAAATCAAAGCTTTGCTGAAAGATGGTAGAAGTGTTGATCATGTTGATGAGTGCTTGAAGTCATTTCATGAAGCTGTGGGGGAATTTTGTGCTGTTCATAGGTCCGTGCAAATGCTCTTATCAGAGGAGGAGAAAGAGGAGGATAGTGTGGACTGGTACGAGCCTAGGATGACCAACTTTGGATACTGGCTGAAAGATGTGGAAATGTAGAAGAGAGAACAAATTGCACAATCAAGTGTTGAGCCTCATGACAGTATTTCCAATGTGTCTAAAAGGACAAAAAGGATCTAAAGCCGCCTCAGCAGCCACCAACGCTTCCTCCTCAGCCTCCTCAGCAGCCAGAAAAGCAATGCTAGCCAGAGCTGCCATCTAATCGAGTAGTATGTAGTAGTACACAGAAGTTATATCATCAACACCAATTTCTATTTTTGGTTTGGATTTAGCAGTAAGAAACAGGCTGTATGTTGTAAATGTGTCTTGGTTGATGCTATCTTGTGTCCGTGTGCTACCCTGTTATATTTTAGCTGATGTTTCTTTGTTAACAGGACGAATTCTAGACCTGAAGACAGGAACAGTGAAGAAGGAAGGACAGCAGTCCTCCATGAGGATGTGCATGGGCTCCCGACGCTCCTTCATCTGCCGCATGAGGTGTGTGTAGCTGTGTAACTGTGCAACTGTGTGTGTGTGTGTGTGATTTTATTCTGTTCCATCCAGTAGAACTAATATGACTATAGTCATGGAGCTTTAGATTTATTTATTTTATTATTTTTTTTTTAAATGCAAGGAATCTTGAATGAGTTCAGGTATTAACAGGTAGTAACACATTTGGTTTAATTTTAAAAGGTACCCAGGTTTTAAGTTGAGTAGA
This sequence comes from Chelon labrosus, assembly GCF_963514085.1. NCBI lineage: Eukaryota > Metazoa > Chordata > Actinopteri > Mugiliformes > Mugilidae > Chelon > Chelon labrosus. The sequence continues at coordinate 28,463,920 of NC_140339.1, read as the reverse complement.
GTCCAATTGTTATCATTTACCTTGTAAACATTCCTTAAAAGTCACAGATACTGGCAAAGTTATGGTTATACTATAAAAATGTAAGTCTTGACAGTCGTATTTTATGAATAATTCTGTCAGTGATATATTTAGATTATGATGCAATGAAATGAAAGTGATGTGGGTAAAATGTAGAATACTGAAAAGACATGGAGCCCGTGATATAAAGTTAGCTCTACTTTATAACACCACATGGGACTCAGAGGACATGCAAACAAGCTGAAACGGTGCACAGTAGTTAATAGTAGGGTTCCATTGCAGGCAGGTAGCAGTATGGAGCTCACAAATAGCAATTTCCTTTCTTTCAGCTACTGACAGTCCTGGCGAGCTGTTTCTAATTAGCTCCACATATGCTTTTACAAGTGTTTCATATGTGTCGAATTACGATGTGGAGGCTATTATTCCCATAGCATTTCATAATATGCTGCCTCGTGTAGGAGTATCAGGTGATATTACGGCTGAAGAATAGGGTTGATTATAATACAGTACTATAGTAAACCATGATAATAGTGATATGAATACATATAAAAGAGCAATAGGGGTTATTTAACCCCCTTTCTGACCACCTGGTTTGAAAATAGTTGGTTTATAAATTAAATTTATTGATTTATTATTATTCAGAAAATCAGTGGGAGAATGAGACTTCTGTATCCGGCATAAACCAACATGCTTGAGAGAATACAGTGTTCTGTTGGAAACTTGGGAACTAAAAGACTCAAGGCCATCTTGTTCACAGCAAGCAGCACTAAAACTATTTTAATTTTTCGTGAGCACCAAAAACTGCATCTTAGACTTTCTATTTGCAGTATAAGCACCTCAGAAAAGAACTTGTGTCCAGTGAGGAAAACAGGACAAATGATAACATGTAAATTAATATTTAATTAATGAATCTCTAACTAGTTGATACAGTGATTAGCAGTGGTGAAAAATGCTTGTATCATATCATGTAATACCTGTCACAATGGCTCTTAAGAAGTGCCAAGAGGGAGACAGCACATAGTCCTAGAGTGCAGACTGGTGGCTGTCACATAGCCTTCAGACGGACACATTGTCACATTATCCTTTGATATATGTATTGTTGGCTTAACATGGAGATCTTTTGCAGGAGCTCAAAGAAAAATATTATAGCTACTTGTTATGAAACTGTTTTTCTAGTTACAAGGACAAGGAGCATTTTTCTACTGAAAGAGGCCATTTCCACCAGGAAATACTTTTATTATAGTTTAATTGTAGTTCGAGTAGTGCTAGATTTCTGTGGGTCCCAACAACATAGGCAATCCTTTGCTCCCCACATGTATCATGGATCATGGGTGCACGTGACCCTGTTGCCTTTTCACTGGTCGTCCTTACTTACTTCATATTTGGTAGATACTAGTCCACTGCATACCAGGGATGCCCCAGAGCACTTTGGAGATTATCTGTCCCAGTATATCAAAATTTGACCCCTGTCAAGGTTCCACAGATACTTAAACTTGACCATCTTTCCCGGTACCTAATATATCCCACCCCTTTCACAGGTGCCACTGTTGCAAAATAGACTCTGAGGGTAATAACCCTGCAGCACTCCCCGGGGAAATACATACCTTCAAGGGCTCTTTTCTCTTTACATTAACATTGCTATTAGGACCTCTGAAGTGTACTACTAGCCTGGCGGCGGTTGTTCGTTCATATGTTTGACCAGTCATGTTAAACTTACATCTGAACCAGTCATTATACCCTTGCAACACTGAGGTTTCCTGTGTTGTTTGAATAGTGCCTACCCTAAAGTACGGGCTAAAAAAGATACTAAAATAGCATTTTGAGAACTACAGTCATCCTCAGTTCCTCCACAGTCACCACTCAAAAAGGGACTGCTTTCTCTAACAGATATTAAAACTATGAAAAGGTTCCCCCTGTCTGAAAGTGCCTCTTGGCTGTACAACCTCTAGATACTTGACTTGTTACAGTGCTAATAATAGCTGAATTTCTTTTATTTTTTAAATGGTTCCTGTATTTTGTTGACATTGTGTGCTACAATTGATCGAGTTCTGTAACGCAGACTTTGAACCTAGACAGCTGTGACAGTGTTCTTATTCTAGGTTTTTTAATTCCACACAGCAAAAGTACTGACTCATGCTTTCTTAAATTGAGATGTTCGTGGGGCTATAACCTATTTCACACCATATGAACCTCATCCCATACACCTTTCTATCCAGACATTACAGCATTAATAGTTTTACTCACTAGAGGATATTGGATAAATGACTGATGTTTCCTTATGTTACGGATAATTAGACTTAGTCGGCTTGCCATCTCCATAGTTTATTCCTGTCTGTTGGATCTGTTGGATTTCACTCACTTCATTCACGCCACAGCTTCAAACCCAGTTTCTTGCTAAATTTGCCTCTTTCCTCGTGTTCCATGTCAGGATGTGACACAGTTTGCCCCACAGCCCTCATTACTCACTGGCTGCAAAGTACATCAAAGCAGCATCGGCTGTTTCAAGAGCTTGGAAGAGGTTGTGTTCAGTTTAACAAAATAACACACCTTTTTACTATTTTTTTTCTGACACACTGCGGTTGTGCTAATGCCAGAGTGTGCAGAATCATCAGGGGCTGCTTTAGCCTTGTTTTGTCTGGATCTGTCACAGAGGCCCGAGAGTTGCACGAAATCCACAGTGTGTTATGTTGTTTGGAATCTGTTGAACTGACATTTTTTTCCTGCTGCTATTCAGGCTCTGTATAATTCAAGCAACATGCTGCTGGGACAGTCTGAAAGAGACTGCAAGCAAACATCGAAACGCAGCTCCATCTGTGACACATACATAAACGCCGCTGAGAGGAGCACAGCATGATCAGCAGACTAGCATTTCAGGGAAGCCATTATTAGATTCTAGCTGGATTATGTAACGTTCAGCCATGAGACTAACCTTTCCATAGGAAAACACTCATTGTCTATATTCCACTTGCCTCAAGGAGAGTCATCTGGAGGCTGTAACCTGTTTCACTTGGGGGTTCAAAAATCCCCTTCTGCCATGGACAAACTGTGGAAATTGTGGTTACTCATGACTGGAGATTCCTCAATATATCAAATGGTGTTACAAGTTTCACCACAACTAACAAGCACATGTACCAAATACACAGAATTTCACTCAGGTCTTAGCCAAACAAGCCCGTTGATAAAAAAGTACCACCTTTACTTTGTCATAAATGAAAAATAATAGTATAATGAAAATATTATGTTGGCTTTGGTAAGACGTTCTGATATAGCAACGCTTCTGTCTGTTTTGCTATTTACTGGATATATAAACAGTTATGCTGTTTTCTTACACTTCCATACTACAGAAGTAGTTCCTTTTTGACATCACTGGGAGTTACTTCTTTTTTTTAACTTAACCAAGGGTGCAAAACCACTCGAGTTAAGAGTGAAACGTCTTCAAGAAAAGTCTAGTTGCCTTTTGTTTTAGCTGTGTTTTGGATAAGCTTACTGATTGTCAGCTGTTGGTAGAAAAACACTGAATGACTCCAGTATGTCATTGGACAGAATCTTCTGTTTGTCTAAACCTCGAACTGGTAAATACCAACCGGCCCAGCTCCACTTATAGACTGTGTGAAGTTGAATTTGTCGTCAACAGATAAGCATAAATCTAACTGAGTGCGTTAGATTTAGGCAACTTCAAAGCTTCAAGAAATCTGCATGTGTTTTATATTGCTAACTGAAGTCAAACTTTATGTTTGGAGGATATCTCAAGGCTCTCTCTAGAACACAAATACTATTCTTTCAATTGAACACACTCTGGTCAAGTCATGACATTTTGAATACAATAATAGCAAAGAGTGGTTTGTGTGACAGTAGCTATATTAATACAAGGTGGATTATTGTTTGTCAAGTTTTTGTGCAACCACTACTACGCTACTGTGATTAGTCGGTACTTCATGATGTCCTTCTGGAGTGTAATCTGTGCTGTTTTCTTTCTTGTACCTGTGTGTAGATGCGGTAGTGCTCCTCTGGATCACATCTCCCTAAACCGTCTGTCTAACATGAGGAAGAGATACAGGTACAGAGCGTTACTCTCCAACTCTGCTTGAACATGTTCATCTGTATGCTGCTTTTAATATTGTCCAAAAAATATGTTTGCGTTATACGTCACTCATGCATTGACATATAAAAAAAGAGGTCTCTATTAGTAAAACTAAATGTGATTTCAAACAGGCTTAGTGCAGAGTTATAATCACAGTTTTGAAACCAAGCTTACATTAGCCCCGTGGTTTCCGGCTCCTGAAATAAGATCTAGACATGCAGTTTATTACAGCCTACATCTTACTGTCTCACCTTCAAGTAAATAATTAAATGCCAACATAAGGAGATTGAATTGGGAAATCCTTCCTCTCGTGCTGTCATCTCAGGTCAGCCTATCAAGGATAAAAAATAAAAAAATTATCCCTTGATAATAACCAGATCATTGCTCTTTCCAAATTGTTAATTTAGATTTCGATAATCCAGGCCATGTGGGAACAGCACATAAACATATCTAGTTGTTTTACATTCGGCATGAGAGAAATCTGAAATCAAATGAGACTGTCACCTTAACATTCTAGTTTTATCTAGGTGTAATCAGGTACACATTTGATTCTAGGAAGCCATTCTGGTACAAACAAATTTAACACAAGCAAACTAGGCAAGTTCTTCTGAATATACTGTAAATATTTCTGTGACAAATGCAAATAGAGATAGTAGCTCCACAAATCATACCTAACGTGCTGTTTGTAAATGGGATTTTACTTGAACAGGGAGAAGTCAGCAGTGTGTAGTACAAAATGTCCGAGGCCCTGTATTGTTGTGAATCTTTTATACCTCTGTCTGTGTACCTAACATGCTGCTATATCTGTGTGTGCGCGTGTGTTTGATGGTCAGGAATGGCCTTGGGCCTTCAAAAGAAGGAGAGGCGCAGTACTCTGTGGTACATTGCACTGGCTACATCAAAGCCTGGCCCCCTGCAGGTAAAAATACACACACACACACATACACACTCATAATCTGTTTTCCCTCATGCACTGCAGCCCTGAACTTACAGAGACCTGCCTCAGAGGAGCTGTGTGCCACAGAACAAATGTCTGAATCAGTTGGGCCAGACATTAACCTGACTTTTTTCTGCCACTTCTCAACTACAAATTCTGTGTAAGAGCAGGACATTGTCTGAAAAATCCGAAATTGATGACATTTCCATTATGTGACAATCAGAAAACTGGAAGACAACAATTTTTTCTGCTGAGGACAAATTCAACTCAAATTCAAGGCACAACAAGAGTCTCATCTAAACTAGGTGCAAGAACACATCTGACCCTGACAGCTTCCTGTTGTCTGCTACATTTGCAAAAAAGCAACTTCAGACAACCCCAGCAGTGATTCTCATATGAGAAAAGTACTATACACTTTATTTTTCAGTACTCCATGCTTTGTATGTCCCTGCTTAACCCAAACAGCACTTTCCTACATGTGTTCCTGCCCAGAATAAGTGTGGTCTAGTGTAACCTAAAGCAGCTGTGGGATCGTTAGAGCTCTGGATCAGGAGCTGGATTTAGCCACACATCCACAGCAGCCTGTGTGGTTCTGGAGTTACTTTTTCAAAGTCTGTTTTCTTTTGACATAAGACTTTGGTCCGTCCAGCCTGTGTTCAGATGCACTGCAAAGCAAACATTAAATCTTCTTGTCTTTGTGGGAACTTGACAGCTGCAGTGTTTTTACACTTGTCTTTTGGCTGCTGAATTTCTCATCTGACAGTCGGATGTTTGCTGTAACAACAAGCCTGTGTGTTCAGTGTGTCTCCCATACTAGGAACTTAGCAGGAATTCCAGGTGATCCTCTTACTCTACTGTATCTGTCAGTGTACGCTCAGTAAGGAGTGCCATACAGCTCGCCATATGTCCAAGCTTCTCCCTGACGGAACCATTGCCATCTTGAATAGTCTGCATTCATGCTGACTATTTCCCGTTTCAGGATTCAGATCCTGATATCTCATATTTTTATGGGCTATATGGCTCCATTCTTGTTTCAAAATATATTGCACATTAATGAGCCAGACTGTTGCACTCCGTGTTGCTTTACTTCTTTGCCATGAGCACTCACTGCAGTTTATTAGGACTCAACAGCAAAGTGCTTGTGATCATATATTCTGTTGTTGGAAAAAGTCACCAGAGCACCAAATATGAATGAACCTGTTTCTTGAAAATTGTCCCTAACAAATAAACTATTTCCTCTCATTTGAGTAATTTAAAAAAGAAAGAAAGTATTTATATGTGAGCTGTTTTTTTTGACCAAGGGCAGGGTAAGGAATTTGCAAAGTAAATTACCCTCCAAATTACCCACTCTGTTTATTCCAAATGGTAGCTGAACATTGCACATAATTTGTACATGAATTATATTTGAGAAGACACGATTTTTAGAATAATTATAAAATAATCTATTGAATAAAAGTATATATGGTATGTTACTGTAAAAAAGATTTTGTACGCATACCACAACAGTTTAAATGTAGTATGGCTCTGAGAACAAGCAAGGCCTCCTGTGTATGTTCCAACACACACACACACACACATACACTGTGCACGCTGGTTATAGATACAGGGATTGGAATGCTCCCCTCTGTCTCAAACCAGGTGTCTAAATGGCTGATGTGGTAAAGTGGGGTGATGAAACTGAACAACACTGATCAAACACAACTAAATCCCCTCATAGGACTTTGAGGTCATGCTGGAATAGTTCCAGGTAGAACGCTAACACGCATGCACACCATATGTGTTTTGAAATCACTGACACATGGTTCACTTCCTTGTGCTAAAAATACTCCTTTGGAATGTTCTGGACACAATACGACTGGCAAAGGACATTAGGCGAGACACGCACACCGACTTATAAAGATGCATTGCAGATGGATAACAGAGGAACATGTGTTGCAAACACTGATACGTTGCACATTGAACACTGGTGGCGAACTGTGTTTGTGTGGAAGAATGTAGCCACAACGCCAGGATATACTGCAACTTGTTAACTAGTTAAGGATGTCACACAACGGCATTGATCTGGATCAGTCTGGCTGTCATTACACGCACATGTTTTATAGACTCTTCCATTGGGCTGATGGATGGAGAATGATGTTCTGGATATCTTTGGGATTATCCAGACATTGTTTAAAATATGTGTTCTTTCTTTCATCATTCATTGGGAAGACTATTAGAAATTAGTTTGAAATGCTTCACACAATATTTAAACCATCATAACACGATCAAACTTGAAAACAAATGTAGACTTACTCTAAATCTGTGCACAGCATGCACTTCCAAACTGACAACTGACATACAATGTAGATTTTGCTATTATTGTAGATGAGCACTAATCTTAAAAAAACCCTATAGATCATTGAAATAGCATTAAAAATTAGCAAGCATGCCTATACTGGTGCCACTAGTAGTCAAAAGCCGAACCAGAAATGCTACTATCTATAGTACTAACTTTAGTTTTACTAGTATGTTGGGCCTACGTTGATGTAGTATATTAGTTATTCAGGTATTTCTGTAAGTGATCAACATTTTTTCAACAGGAGTACAAAAAAGAATTAGAATCTAATATGTACCAGCATTGTGCAGTTGTTATCCAGTTTTTCATAAAATGTTGATACTGACTAACCTGGTGTAGCCAGGCTAAATTCTTATCACAAAGAGTCAGGTAACACACTATTTGGATTTCATTATGGACATTCATTAAGCACGATTCAACCGATACAGAGAAAAAACTAACTCTGCAAGCCCACTGTGTTGTAAGTAAATTCAACTCCACGGCGCTCAGATGACGTGTTTGACTACGTCACTGGTGCTCTTCTCTTCATCACTGCATCAATCCCACCTAAACGATTTGATTAGCCTGCCAGATCTTTGCTGGTGCATATTAACTTTCTAATGGAGTGACTCCACTACATGGTCTGGCTTCCAGGCTAGATGATGACTTTACAAATAAATATTTTGCATTTTAAGTTCAGTTTTGGTGCCAAACTGGAGATCTTAAATTTGGATTTAATAGTTGTTTTTTTTTTAATAATCTTTTTACTTTGAGAATATGTTAGAAATGTGACTTTTTGAAAACCGAATTTAATGCAAATCGAAGGCAAGGTCAGCAGCTGCCCATACAAAATGCAACTTTTGTTCTGTTAAGAAAAATTGCCTGTCTCAGTCAGTGACAGTCTAGCCAGCAGCGTGTAATGCCACTTTGACTGAGAGACACTATGTCTGATTTAATAGGACTTTATAGATGATTTAGCACAAAACAAACAGTGGGAAACTGCCACCAAAATAGTATTGATTTGTCTCTTTGTGTCTTCGTCTGCTCCTCCTCTCTCTTTCACTGAATTACTTGTACTAGACGGAGTGGAGCAACTAGGGATATTTTTTTGAGTGAAATATGTCAGCCGAGCTGAGAAATCTGTCTTGTAGTGGGGCGGCTTAATGGTAAAAAAAACACTTATAAAATAAAATAAATCATTGTAGAGGAGCGGTGGCTGTGTCAGACAGTAGATTACTTCTGACTGCTGGACAGTTCCAATAGCAAATGGAAATATAAGTATTTACACATTATGAGAGAATCCTATTTAAGGGCCCTGTTCATTTCACATCGTTCTCTCTCTCTCTCTCTCTCTCTCTCTCTCTCTCTCTCTCTCTCTCTCTCTCTCTCTCTCTCTCTGTCCTTGTCTTTCAGGTATGACTATACCAGAAGAAGACACAGAGGCAGGTCAGACGGGAAAATACTGCCTAGTGGCCATTGGAAGACTGCAGGTGTGTAGTGACAGCCCTGGAGAAATCAGAAAACACATCTGTGTGTGTTTTTGTGCTGTATGTAAAGTATGTGTGTGCTTTGCTTGAAATAACATTCCCCATGTCCTTTCACATCACTAACTTGACTTTGTGAAAAATGTGCATCTTGTGAGTGGTGCACCCTGGGCCCTAAAGTTAAGGGTTCTTTTGTTAACTGTAACACCCTTGGTTTGCGTCTATCTGGGAACCTTTGTTGCCCCACTTCTTTCATGTCTCTTTTCTACCATGTCTGCACTTATAAATGTATGATAAAACCACACTTGACACAAAAAGAACTTCCAAAAAGGAAGGGAATAAAATTCAGCTCCTCTGTAAATGTTCCTTGTGCCAAAAACTCCACTTCTCGTATGTTCTTCTTTCGAATGAGAAGTCAACATATAAAAAGAAACTTACCACAAGATATATTAGACAATCCCTTCAAGGAGATGAACTGTGTTTTGTTTATTGATTATGGACTGTTGTCTTAATGAGTCATTATCACTTGGTTTATTAATGTTTTTGCTTTCTATTTGAATCGGATTCATAGTTGATGGGTAAATATTATTGTGAACTGAGGCAGCAGGAAAAATGGTGAATGGCTGCCATGGTTTCTGCTATTAATGAGTCACAAATGTTTTGTTGTTAATCTTAGTGTCTTCTTGTGGCTCCTCTGATTCTGCTCTGTGCTGTTATTGACAGTCACAACCCAAATAGGAATTTGCAGTTATTAAGTTTGGGACTGAGTGTGGATACTGGTGATGTCAGTTGGTAAACAAACAAAAGCAGCTACTGATGTAAGAAAAGACAATGTTGTATTTGTGTATATGGATCTTAACTTAAATATTGTATGTCTGTGCCTATTCAAGGTAACCAGCTCTCCAGTCTCTATGGATATGAACGGCCTGTCGGTTCCCACAGAGTTCCTCTCGCGTCACAACTCCGATGGTGTCATCACTTTTGTAGACCCACGCTGCATCAATGTCATTGGTTATCAGCCTCAGGTCAGCTAAGACAATAACACTGACTTTGTTTTGTGAATGTCATGGAGAACCGGAGCACTGCCTGTGCCTGTATCGTAACATGGTTGAGATTAACTGGATGTGCCATCCATTGCTGTTTGAACATTATTTCATGTTCTGCTTTGTCTTTTAAATGTGATCCGACTCCTTATCATCAGCACTGTCAGATACACCTAAAACTGCACTTGTCTGGTGAAAGAAAGTGCTACTCTGAACTGAACCTATCATCAGCTGCAGTCATGTTTTTGTGACAATATGCCAAATAGTCACACACTGTTATCTAGTAACAGAATGATGTCATATAATCAAAAAAACTTGCACAAAGGGTTTAGAGGGAAATCTCTGACTTTGTACCCTGGCTATGCTCAGATTGATCATTAAAGTGGATGTGCTAAAGTTAGCTGAAGAAACTAGTATTGATGGTCCATGCATAACTGTATGGGACAGCAGTTTTTAGGTTTAAATATGATGATGAAACCCATCTAATGTGAATGTGTAGGCTTTGTTATCCTGTAAAGAATAACAAGCTTGGAGCATTTAATATCTAATAACAAGATATTCTGCTGTATCTGGTGGAGCTAATAATAATTCACATGAACAAAAAGCTATTGGCTAATAATTTATCTTTGTGGCATCAGGTGCTGGGGAACCAGGGCAACCTGATCAGAAATGAGCTGCTGCAACAAGCACTAGACATTTATGTGTGAGAGCAGAGAATAGAGAACAGTTGGAATGCTGCTACTCAAGTAACCCCAGTGAGAGGAGTTATGCAGTAAATGTGGGGCCTGTGGACCCTTCAAAACCCAACATCTAGTTTAACATTGAAACAAGTAGTACCTCAGTGTTCTAATATTTGCAAACGGCAACTGCTGTTACAACTAGAGACTGACTAAGAACAACACAAATGTTTCAGCAAGGGGCAGCCAGGTCAGTGGGGAGATGTTGTGTTGAACTTGTAAGGGCTTGTTAGAAATTCAGCAGTAGGTGACCTGAGATTGAAGCTCTTATACGAGCTATGAATGCAGCATTAAAAACATCCCAACCAGCGCCACTAGCTGATACAAACCACAGTAACAATAATACACTATATTACCAAAAGTATTCGCTCACCCATTCAAATGATCAGAATCAGGTGTTCTAATCACTTGGCCTGGCCCCAGGTGTATAAATTCAAGCACTCAGGCATGCAGACTGTGAAACAAGACATTTGTGAAAGAATGGGCCGCTCTCAGGAGCTCAGTGAATTCCAGCGTGGAACTGTCATAGGATGCCACTTGTGCAACAAATCCAGTCGTGAAATTTCCTCGCTCCTAAATATTCCACAGTCAACTGTCAGCTCTATTATAACAAAATGGAAGCGTTTGGGAAAAACAGCAACTCAGCCACGAAGTGGTAGGCCACGTAAAGTGACGGAGAGGGGTCAGCGGATGCTGAAGCGCATAGTGCAAAGAGGTCGCCGACTTTCTGCACAGTCAATTGCTACAGAGCTACAAACTTCATGTGACCTTCAGATTAGCCCAAGTACAGTACGCAGAGAGCTTCATGGAATGGGTTTCCATGGCCGAGCAGCTGCAGCCAAGCCACACATCACCAAGTGCAATGCAAGGCGTCGGATGCAATGGTGTAAAGCACGCCGCCACTGGCCTCTAGAGCAGTGGAGACGCGTTCTCTGGAGTGATGAATCACGCTTTACCATCTGGCAATCTGATGGACGAGTCTGGGTTTGGAGGTTGCCAGGAGAACGGTACATTTCAGATTGCATTGTGCCAACTGTGAAATTTGGTGGAGGAGGAATTATGGTATGGGGTTGTTTTTCAGGAGCTGGGCTTGGCCCCTTAGTTCCAGTGAAAGGAACATTGAATGCTTCAGGATACCAAAACATTTTGGACAATTCCATGCTCCCAACCTTGTGGGAACAGTTTGGAGCGGGCCCCTTCCTCTTCCAACATGACTGTGCACCAGTGCACAAAGCAAGGTCCATAAAGACGTGGATGACAGAGTCTGGTGTGGATGAACTTGACTGGCCTGCACAGAGTCCTGACCTGAACCCGATAGAACACCTTTGGGATGAATTAGAGCGGAGACTGAGAGCCAGGCCTTCTCGACCAACATCAGTGTGTGACCTCACCAATGCGCTTTTGGAAGAATGGTCAAAAATTCCTATAAACACTCTCCTCAACCTTGTGGACAGTCTTCCCAGAAGAGTTGAAGCTGTAATAGCTGCAAAAGGTGGACCGACATCATATTGAATTCTATGAGTTAGGAATGGGATGGCACTTCAGTTCATAGAATGAGTAAAGGCAGGTGAGCGAATACTTTTGGTAATATAGTGTATATATCTATATATCTATGCATATATATATATATATATATATATATATATATATATATATATATATATATATATATATATATAGAGAGAGAGAGAGAGAGAGAGAGAGAGAGAGATAGAGAGAGATAGATACCTGTTTTCAATAGTTTTCAATTTGCCTCTCATGGAATCTCTCAGTCACATTGTGTTATTCCTCACATGAAGAAATTCAGTGACTCAGACAATGAAAACAAGCAGTTTAAGAAGGGAAACATTTGTATCGTGCAGTGCTAGGTTAACACGTTCCTGTTACCAGTCAATGAGTCATCCTTTTTTATTATGATTTAACCAAGATTCATTTGGGGAAGGTACTTGACTGTAATATGTTAAAATTCCTGACTGTTTTCCTGTCCTACAGGATTTGCTTGGGAAAGATATTCTGGAGTTTTGCCATCCTGAAGACCAGAGTCACCTGAGAGAAAGTTTCCAACAGGTAGGACTTGACTCTAGCTGTTGACCTAAAGGTATATTTTTCTATCAGGTGAAATGAAAGATCACATGTTTAAAATGTGGAAAAAAAGAAGAACACTCAGTGTGGCGTTTGCATGTTCTTCCTGTATCTTCATGGGTTCTCACCAGGTACTCCGGCTTCCTCCCACCGTCCAAAGACATGCTTGTTAGGTTAATTGTGAATTGCCCTTAGGTGTGCATGTGAGTGTGAATGGTTGTCTGTCTCTCTGTGTTAGCCCTGTGATAGACTGGAGACCTGTCCAGGGTGTACCCCGCCTCTCGCCCAATGACAGCTGGGATAGGCTCCAGCACCCACGCTTCCCCTCACAGGATAAGCGGTTACAGAAGATGAATGAATGAATGAATGATTAAATAAAACCAAGTGAATAATTGTTGTCACCTCAAGTCTTGTAGTGAAGATTTAAAGTCCATTGCAAGGTACCAGAATATGTTTGCTCACATGTACTGTATTTAGAAATAAAAAAACATATTGGCTTTGAATCTCATGTGGGGACATCATGACTTTTCCAACCCATGTTGAGCTGATTTTAACTTTGGAAAGCATCCTGACATTGCATTTCAATAAGCTCTTGTGCTCCACATCTACCTTTATTTGTGTTGGCAGAGAATCGGTGGAGAAAGCTTTTAAGAACCAGGCTATTCCTCTCAGTAGCAGCTTAATCTTAACACTGTATAATGGAAAAAAAAACTATTTATGGCTCGTGCTGAATTCTCATACTCCCTGAGAAAATATTGGGTGATTCAGAATTGATGCACTTTTACAGTTTTGATCAGCATTAACCTCGTGGTTAAGTCTATTGTTCAAATGATTAACAATGATAAGATTAAGCTCTGAGAGCTCAACCACCCTCCCTCGATTGACTTCCATTAGTGCAGGTCCAGGGGCCAGCACTCTGGGTTCAACGCTCATGATGAGCACCCTAACGAAGGAACGTAGGCCTTGTACATAAACAAAGACACCCACACAAACACAAAAACACATTAAAATTCACTCATAGTAGTACAGTATGCTGTACTACTATGACAAGGGACTTGCCTTTCAGCAGATATGCTAACCTCCAGCACATTTCAGTTTTGTTTGACTGACTAGAGTGCTGGCAGACTGAATGATTGGCTTTACAGATTATACAGTTTGAGTCCGTCTGCAAATAATTAGCCTTCTCTCCAATAAACGTGATTCTGATTATGCGTTGGTCAGCTGTTATTTTTGTGCATGACACATACCCTAGGGCCTAGTGTAGTACTCAAAACTTAAGTGATGAAAAGCATGTGTCTCTCACTGACCACTGGCAACATAAGCTTTCACAGTCTGTCTAAACTCATTTGAAGGACTTGGACCTCTTTCTTTTGTCTTCATACTTATGAGTGTTCCTGTTAAAAACCCATAGTTATATTATTGATAATATTACACTGCAAACCAATAAAAATCGAGCTTTTCAGTTATATAGGAGGCAGGGATGGGATAGTAATCTAGTTTAGTAATCTGTTTTATTGGATGTGAGTGTTTGTTTAATTTATACTATATTTATAGTTATTTTCTGTCCATGTGAAATTTTTAATCTCTGCATTATTCACAGACCAGCCCTAATAATTAAGAAATATATGAAGCTGCATTAAGAGTCAGGGTGTTTTTCTGTTTCCAGGTGGTGAAATTAAAGGGTCAGGTCCTGTCAGTGATGTACCGTTTCCGGATGAAAAACAGGGAGTGGATGCTAATCCGAACCAGCAGTTTCACCTTCCAGAACCCGTATTCTGATGAGATAGAGTACATCATCTGCACCAACACCAATGTCAAGTAGGTTCCTCATCCATCTCATTTTTTATTATTTAATTTAAAAAAAATTTTATGACCAGATCACCTGTATTAAACCAAGAACTAACACAAATGAATTTTAATAAACATCAACCTAATGTAGTGCTGCGACTAATGATTCTTTTTTTCAATTGAATCATATATGGATTTCTTTTGAATTCATCGGTTAATCTATTGATTCTTTTTTTGAATAACCTTTTGGTTAACTACTAAACAAACTGATCTTCCACTACTAAACTTTTACTCAAACGTAATCATAATGAAATATTGTACATGACATTATATGATAGACCATCCAAGGCTAATGATACTATTCAACAAAAGTTAAGATTTATTCAGGTTTGACCGAATATGGAAACATGTTGTTTGATTGGAAATGCACTTGTATTATTTATCCGAAAAAGTGTGCTTACACACTTTGCCATGTTAGCCATTAGTATCTGCTCTAGTCTTTGTTGAGTTCTTGTCTGAAAAGCAAAAGATGAGGATACAAGGACTCTCTGATCAACATGGGTTCAGGGGCTTACACTCTCACACTATATACGGCTCCACTTGCTTGTAGTCATCATGATAAGGACTGTCATCATCCCAACCAATTACAGATGTAAACTTAAAGCTAATAGCTTCCAGTGTATGTGCATGCATGTGCATCACTGCTCTACATGTTTCAGAAATACTCACCTGTGTGACAGGGGCTAGATATTTGTTGATATGTAGAAATGTTTGTATGTATATTACATATGATGTACATATGACAAAGCTAGACAATCTAGTAGAATGGAATTAGTAAAGAACTTACTTCTGATTCAAAAGAGTGATTTCAAACATTGTGGGGTAATAATCTCCAAAGAAACATTGAACTGGGCCCCTTATTTTCTTTCTGAATATGACAAAAATTACATTTGCCTAATTGCGTCATGTTTTATCACATTTCATGTAATTTGCTTCATTAAGATATTCCATCTGGTCTTTAGAAAATGCTGCCGTGCATCCACAGTTTTACTGAGCGGTAATTTGTTAAATTAAGTTTAAATTGAAAGTGATTCATAAGCAGGTGTCCTGCACGTCCAACCTGCTCTGAAATAGATGACTTCTTCATTTGAGTTGTCACTTTCAATGGAACAGTTTCCTTCTAATACTGATTTGGCAAGTACATAGCTGTTGATTTGAGAGCTTGGAATCAGTGCTAGACAGTGCTGTTGATGGGTTCACTACCTTTCCTGTTTTATCTCTGGGCAGCAGCTGATCACAAGCCATCTAGAGCTGCAATTGGCAAACATTCTGTGCCATCCTCAACCACAAAATAAGCCTTTGCGGTAGCCAATTTCCAGCTGATTTTTCTGTGGTGAATGTGGGACAGCATGCCTTTCAGCTTTCACCGCTTCCTGTCACATTAAATTTACATACATATTGGTAGAATGTACAGTCCATGAGTGTACACAGGTACACAAAATAATAACACAACAGAACACACAGAATTACATTGGTGCAGACATCAAATCAAAAACTGAGTTTCAGTGTTCATGACTAGACATGCTATGTTAGACAAGTTCTTGCGATGCTGAGCTTGTGTTTACTACACTGTGGCATTGTGTTGTAGCAAGTAGTACACAGCTGACTTTTGTTGCTTACATAAGTCACCAGAGTTTAAGAAACTATAAACACACCTACATATTTGTTTGGTGTTATAGAAACACACTTAATATATCCAGTAGTCCAAGTTGCGAAACTTTCATTTCATATGAATTGTTTTGGTTGTGTTTGCGTAAATACAAAAATGCACACAGGTTGCACTGTCTTCTGCTGAAACTGCCTCCAGTTTTTATATAAATGTCATTATTCACGTCAAATGAAGGTCAGCTGAAGTCTCAACTAATAGTGCTAATGATTCATCAGTTCTCATTAACTTTAAGACTTTGTGGCTCCATAGAAGGTACTTATATACATCAAGTCCATTAAAGTGCTGTCAGTCACCAGGTTTGGATTCCCTCATAAGGATCCCACATGGGCGCCGTTCATGCAGGAAAATTCCACGAAACTGTCAGATAAATGAGTTACCTGTAAGTCCGTTGTGGGACATTACCAGAAGTTCTTTTTTAATGTTGTTTCAAGTGGAGACATATCGGAAAATTGCCTAAAGCATCTATGATTGAAGTGGGATTGATAAATACTGTTGAACAGTGCGTGACTGTAGGAATTTCTATTTCTATTTCAAGCATGTAGTGTATGTGTCAGTTTGTATTATGAGGTGCTGATTGTGTGTATTGTGTGCTGTGTTTTGCAGGCAGTTACAGCAGCAGCAGGCAGAGCTAGAGGTTCACCAGAGAGATGGACTGACTGCGTACGATCTCTCCCAGGTATGCCTCTGCTTTAGAAGAGGTCAACTGGACTTACTTCCACTTACTTAGGTTCACTTACCATCCTAACGTTTCACAGGCTTTTTCAGTTCTGTCTAATGGGGAGCACCAGGCATTTAACTTCTTGTGCTGTTGTTAGCACCACGAGCGACATTGACTATAATTACAAGGACAACGTTTCTTCAATCCAAATTCAGATTAGAGCTTTCATTAAATACAATGAAGTGATAAATTATTATTATTTCTAGTAGTAGTAGTAGTTGTGTATGTGCATCATTGGATTTCATTATGGGGAGCGTTTCAATACAACCAATCAGAGCCACTTAGTTGTATACAAATTCAATTCCACAGTGCTCAGATGATGTATATAACGACATAAAGCCCAACTAAATAGTTTGTTTTGCCCAGCAGAGCTTCCTCTGAGCAAGATTTTTTTAAGCTCAGATAAATTGGAAGCAGGGAAGTTCAACTGGCTGGTTCAACAACAACGTGCTGGTGGATTTGACGGAAAAATAACGACGCTAAATTAATTTAATAGAAGATGATGACCACGACTATTTTCAACATTGCTCACATCAGTTTAATCTTGTTTGATCAAGGGTTTACATGGTGATTAGGTGCTAATTGATTCCTATTGAATGGATTATAATTCGTTTAAAAAGGTTATTGGGCCAGTCTGTTCCAACTGAAGTGGTTACACGGTGCATTTTTATTCTGATTGGGCTATTATTCCGATTATTTGTGCAATATTAGTGTATGCGCAAGCACAGTCACTGACTCACTCAACCATCATGTGAGTCGTTAGGGTCTCTAGTCTGCTTTAGAATGGCTGCATGACCCCTCCAGAGTATGTGGAATTTTATTATTGTAACTAAATAACCCATAACTCATTTGAAGGCGATGTACTGCACACCCTCTTAAGACAGGAATGTGTCTTGTATTCAGATTTTTCAAATAATAATAATAATAATAATAATAATAATATTTTATTTATAGGCACCTTACAAAACACCCAAGGACGCCGTACAAAGTAAGACAGGGTTTAAAATACATAACAGACATCAAAAGCAATAAAAGATTTGGTTCAAAAAGGATAAAAACTCTGGAGAGAATGGCAGTCAGGGTGGGGAGGCTAATAGGTGGGTTTTGAGACGGGATTTAAAAATAGTTGATGTGTCAATGTTACAGATGTTTTTTATTGCTTGCAGACCAATAGTTGGTGAGAAATTCTACGCAACAAAGAAAAACATAAATAACCTCCTTTTTTTGTGCTGACCTCAGCTTTTTGTTTTCTGTGCATACCAAGAGTTAGTGAGATGTTATATACAGATGGATAAATATGACACTTCTTTGTATTTTCAAGTAGTACAGATGTTGCATGAGATGGTGTTGAGTTTCAGGAATGAAGAGTACAACAGAGTCCTCTTTTTTGTTATTCCTTTCTTTCATTCTTTCTTTTTTGCTTGGCTCTTTGACCAGAACCCCTGGCTAACCCTTGTAATCCACATGAAAAGTATTTGGCTATTAGACCGGCTAGTGTCTGACATCTCTTACTTGTGTCTACACACACACACTAAGCAGTCTGTGTGTGGATTGCAGGTATAATCTGAACAAATCGAACGTTTGTCCTCAGGTACCTGTGGCCAGCGTCAGCAGTGGAGTCCATGAGGCAGGGAAGAACATCGACAAGACAGAAGCTCTGTTCTCCCAGGAGAGAGACCCGCGCTTTGCTGAGATGTACACCAGCATCTCTGGCTGTACGACACACACACAGAAACACACAAACATTGTGCATACGCTGCGCACTAATAGCTGCCCTATTTATTTGTATGTCCTGCTCTCTCTGTTCTCTGTTTTTTCTATAATTCTGATTGTGGTGTGTGTTTGTGTGTAGCGGGAGATAAGAAGATGATGGTTCCCTCCTCTACAGCTGGAGGACAGCAGCTCTACTCCCAGAGCTCTCCTTTCCAGCAGGGGCACTCTGGCAAAAGTTTCAGGTACATGTGAGATGTGTGTTGCATGTGCATGTTCTGGTGACCTAACAGCAGGTTAAATTCATAATTCACACAGTTAGGTATCTGGTGAGATAGTGTGTCTCTCTAGAGAAAAATAAATCTGATTTCACTCTTGTATCTTGTTTGACTGTTCGCATGTGTGTAGTTCCTCTGTGATCCATGTCCCTGGTGTGAATGACATCCAGCCATCAGGCTCATCCAACCAGAATCTTGCTCAGATCTCCAGACAGCTTAACCCAGGCCAGGTGGCATGGTCAGGCAACCGCCCCCCCTTCTCTGGACAGGTAATACGCATAGATTGTTTATTGCTGAAATGAACCAAATGTATCAATAATAAAGTCAGCAATTTCCAAGGTTTCCTTTACAGTCAAACTTTTTCTGTTTCTCTGCTCTCTGGTGCCACTGAGTCCAGTCCCTGGTGCCGATTAACAGATGGACCTGTATTATTTTGACTCCGTTTCACAATCTTGTTGATGGAATGTGCTCAGCATATGTTTCTTTAACAGGCTCATCTATCTTCCACGCACAGGCACACTGCTGCACTTGTCAGGCCATTCCACTGGGCTGAATTCTTTGCTGTTCAGTAACCTCTAAAAGTATCACAGTAACTAGAGCCAGATGATGTGAGTGGAAAAGATGGTTGAATGTTTACAGCAGTCTAAACACAGCAGGCATTATAAACTAACAGGTTGGATTTCCATGTGCAATAAACCTAAAAATCTTCAGTTGCCCAACTTTGGAAAGGCCAGTTTGGTCACACTGATCTGGAAAACAAGAATAGTGGGAGAATTTTGACTGTGGAACATTATTAGTGTTGGCTTTAGAGTGGTCAGTTTCAAGTGTTGCTGCTCTGCTGAAAACAACTAACTGGGGAGAAGTGAATGAGAAGCCAGGATAGATCTACAGCTTGATTGGTGGCTAGACATCTGGTGTAGAGGCCAATTGTGGATGATTGCAGACTCACACACTTAAAGAGTCAAGACAGAAACATGACTTCCGTTTGCATTTGTGATCACTGTGGTGAAATATACAGTAAATATTGGCTGCTACATTGCTATCTACCACACTCATCACCTTGTACTGTTGAGTAGAAAGACTTAGGATGGCATAGTCTGCCAAAATCATCAACAGAAACTTGTTTTGGTGCAAGTAGTGTGAACCTTGTGAGGCTTTCCAATTAGATTTCTGAGTAACATAAATCATTTCTCTAACCAATGCTCAGGTTCATTTTGCTTGCATTTAAAAATGGAAACTCATTTACTTCGTTTTAAAAGAATATATTTTTTTTATATTTTGTGTCAAGTAAGGGATAAATAAGTAATCATAATCTATGCTAACCAGTATCTGTGCTCTTCAGTCCAGTAAAGCCCAGTCCAGTCCATTTGGTATTGGTTCTGGCCACAGCTACCAGACTGACCCGGCCTCCTACAGTCCCCTGTCGTCCCCAGCCACGTCCTCCCCGAGCGGCAACGCCTACTCAGGACTGACAAACCGCAGCACAGCTTTTGGTGAGCCCTTCTCTTCATTCTTGACTCTTATTTATTACTAGGCAATGTGGCATCCTGGCTGTGTGGTGTGATGGGGGATATTCATTTTTGCTGTGGATGTGTGCCACTGTCCTTCTGTTACAACCTTATAAACTGGAATTAAGTGAAGGAGGCACAGCATGTAACAGAAACATACTTAAGGCATATTCTGTCCTGTAGATGCTCTAATTAGCTAGCGGTTGGCAATATCTCTGAGGTCAGCATTACCATATTAACAGAATTATATTTTACTATGTGTGACATACATAGATACGAAGATGGTAAATAAAGTAATCAAATAAATTCCATTATATTTTATTAATTTTGTTGGCCTCAAATTCAAACATGGAACCTGTAATAGGGTTGTCTCTTTTTTTATCACTAATACGACCATCAGTCATTTCATAAATAAGAAAAGAAATATTTTCAACATGATTAATTTTCCATTAACCTCTCAATAAGGTACAAAGAACATAAAAACATAGCAATATGGATCAGTGACATGACTCCTCTTCGGTCTGGGACTGCTCCATCACAGAATCCGTCATAATCCAATAAGTGATTTTAAATCCATTTCATGCCAGTCCTCCAATTAATCACATGTAGTAGCAATAGCATATAGCCTTTCAAATAGTAATGAACTTGAAACTGTATAAAGAGGAGAGCAAACTCTGACTTTAACCGTGAACTCTTAGTTGATGAATCCTGAGATGGTGAGTTTTCTGTTCCAGAACAGCTGATCAGAATTATTAGTTCAACGAACTCTTACTTAGGCACATGCGAGATTAATGACAAAAAACAAACAATGGATCTCCAGTACTATAAATGATCCTGACAGTGGGTAAATACAGAGCAAACTTTCCATTTTAAACCTCTGGGGGTACCATGTCATCAACTTGAATTTTCCTTGGATTGATGACATGGCAGGAGTTTACATTCCATTTAAATTAAAGAGCAGGAGAAAGCAACTGACGATGAAATCATGGATCAGACAGATAAAACATTTGCTTCTTAACCTATGATTGTAAAGTCAAAGTTCAATGCAGTAATAATGATTCTGATGATTTGCTGTTGAAAATATGTCTTGGTTCACACTGACTGATGATTTTAGATGTGTATTTTACATCAGAAAATGTTGCTTCACATACATTTATTTAATATATATTTCAACATGTATAAAAATGATTTATGGCTCCAACAAACTATTATTTTTTCAGTCAATTAGTCTATAAATTTAGCTAATAATGATATTCACCTGAAAGTTAAGATTTAAGGACATGTGTCATTACATTCTTAATTAGTGTCGATAGTATCATTTCCAATCACAGTGGCTAGTGTTGATTGTAGTTAGAAATGAAATCTTTGTTGCTTGGTTTTGTAGGTCTATATGTGCATTAACAAACTGCTAACAACTTGCATGTTTCTGGAAAGCAGCACTGGCTTCTGCTCTAGGGAATCTCCTTTAGATGAGGAAGCTACAGCAACTCCCAGACACCAGCCAAGAATCAGGCAAAACTTACTGTAATAGGCCAAATGCTTGTGCTGCTGTGGCCTCATTTTGAGGTTAGAAAGCCCCAGGATGTTCTCTGATGCTCGTGCGTTGTAGCTGTGCTGCTGTGGTAAACCATTTGTTTAAAGACCCACACTTTTGGTGACTGGGATTAGGGTTTTTAGACAAAGCCTAGTTTTCAGCAAGCCTAGCAGCAGGAGCCAGCATAATTGAGTTAACACTGTGATACATGACGTGTTGCTGCAGCCCTAAAATAATGGCAGAGAATTTAAAACACTGCCAGAACGCACTTTTAAATCCAGTTTTAGACTGGGAACGTAATTTCAGCTGCACCCAATCATCCTCACTATAACAGGAATCAGGAAAGTCAGTTTGCCCAATCACAGCATGACAAATAAATGTTCATTGACCTGTGCCTAACATTCAAATAAATTATATTTATGTAAACAGTGGTTACTGCAGTAATGTACAGCTAATGTTCAGTGTAGAGGAACAACCTGACAGGTGCCTTGACGTCCATAGAGTCCCAAGGATACAAAGGAGAACAATTCATAGACCAGGATTTTAATGTTTGATATTTCTGCAAATGAATGTGTTTTGATATGAGCTTTGATATTGACTGTAAAAATTAAGAACTGTGGGGTGGCACAGTGTTGTGGTGATTAGCACTGATGCCTCTCAGCAGGAAGGTTTTGGTTATGATTCCATCTGGGGCCTGTGTCTGCGTGGGTTCTCTCCAGGTACTCCGACTTCCTCCCACCGTCCAAAGACATGCTCATTAGGTTAATTGGTGATTCTAAATTGGCCGTAGGTGTGCATGTGAGTGTGAATGGTTGTCTGAGGTTGTCTAGCTCTGTGATAGACTGGAGACCTGTCCAGGGTGTACCCCACCCCTCGCCCAACGACAGCTTAAGAGTGCCCCCCCCCCCCACACCCATGACCCTCCAGAGGTCAACCGGTTACAGAAATTGAATTAATGAATTAATGAAGAAATGTGCCAGCTCCTTCAGGTACAGCAGAAGGAAAGGTGTCAGAGTAAATGTCTGCATTTTATAAAGAAACCCTGATTGCCAGCAGGTTAGGTTCACAGAGTCAGTTACCATGGCAACTGGCTCAGTTTAAGTGACCGTTCTCTCTTGAACGCAAAACGCAGACTTTCCCTCATCTCAGGGTTAACAAACTCAATTTTCACTAAACCCACTTTCTGGAATACACCCCAGACATAACAGCAAATTGTTCCTCAGGAGATTTTTTTCTGTGCATTCACCATATGTTTATTGCGGCGGCATCATGTTGGCTAAAATGCTGGTGACATTCATATGTAAACAAGAAAAAACACACATATAAACAGAACACTGACTATTGAAGATCTGCAAAAGTGATCAATGTCATATCAGTATGTTGTACAACTGGTCAATAATGTAATTATTGTGACCAGCCTTGTTGGAAGATCCACAGTTTATGGTGGCAGCACAAAACCTGTTGGAGATTGCGATATATAAAGGCAACTAGTCACCTAAGCATCTGTAGTGAGTTTATAGACTGCCAGCTGACTTGTGTGATATGAGACACCCCCATTATTATATTTAGATAAACAGTGACGGCAGTGACAGAATAAACTACACATGTGGTTGTTTCTTAGAAAAGTGGTTTGCAAATGACTGCATTTTTATTTGTTATTCAGATTCTAAAATTTAACAAAAATGATTAAATCCCTTGCATTAACACCTTGGTGCAAGGTCAGTAGGATCTAATTGTTTATGTCTAATTGATTATGTCAGTAATAAGTACTGCATTGTGTTATGAATATGTACATTATAAAGATCATCACATAGGGTGTTTCTAAATCTATTGAATAACCATTACACTTTGGCAAAGGGAGAAGAAGAATTAAGAAACAATTGTTGGTATCCTCAGACCTTCAAGATGGAAAACAATTGCATTGCAGAGAATTCAGTTAGAACAGACGTTTTGCTTTGAAGTCTTATCCCTTCTATCTGTACCGGTACTGTGGTAATTACATGGATGGGGAAGCAGAACAGGACAGAGCCGGAGTTACTCATTAACCATCCCAACCACAGTTTATATACATCATTTAGTACTTTTTTTCCTCAGCTCACAGTGTATGTAACAACTCAACCATTTTATGAGTGAGATGAACACAGCAAGCATGCATGTGAAGACCACTAAGGAAAAGCATTTTTCCACTGACAGTACTGATGACGTTGTACCAGATGGCCTGCATGCTTAAGTATATACAAATAACACTTCCAAAGGATGACTTAGTGTGGTACATATCCATGTGAGCGGCCCCCAATTTGTGGAACACTGTACAGATACTCTAGAACAGTGAGATCATTTGATAATTTGCGGGATGCATCTAGTGCTCATTACTCACTCACAAAGACCAACCTCCAGCCGTATACTTAAAGCTGCAGCTGCTCTGCCTGAATTGTTGTCTGAACTTTAGCTGCTACTGTGGCTTCAATCCGGTGCTATGTCCAGCTGGTACTATTTGAACGTTCTGCAAGAGATGTGTTACCAGCACATTACAGAGGTTCAGGAATTGATTAACTTCAATACAATGTTCAGCCAGAAAATTGCACACGCACAGTGAGAAAAACACTCAAAAGCAACTTTAAATTTTTCCCTCTAATGAGGATAACCACGCAAGCAAAATTCGTTTGACCTTCATAACACAGTTCGCAGGCAACGGAATTGCAGTTTTCCAGCCACAGTTCCTCCTATGCACCTGGTGCTGTCATTAGTAGCATACTCTGTGGCATTTTATATTGCTTAATGCACATTAACTTTTCCACTGCTCACTTTGCCATGAATTCTTCCTCGATGAACAACAGACAAATTTGTTTTTGCAAGTAAACGTTACCTACACAAAGTGTGAAAAACAAGATGGCTCTAGTTGTATTACAACTTCTCACCCCAAATCAAGTATTAACCACTTTCTATGCCACTTAAAACATTGTCACATTTGTTCTAGCATTGGCTACAACTGTAAAATTCATGATCATGGCATACACAGACTCATTAGGCAGATACTAAGGACTCATTTGGTTTGTTGTCCAAATAGCTATAGAAATGTCCAGCTTGAAACGGCTACTGATGCTCTTTTGATGAACACACTCATTAGCCAAATGGATTATCTTTTCTTTTGCATCCTCTACAGCCTCATGTGTTTGTTCTCTATTTCCCCCTCTTCTTCTTCTTTTTTTTTTATACATGCTATCTATTTTTACTCCCTTTATTGTTCCTCACAGAAACAATAAAGATGATGTTAGCCAGTGCCCTTGATTTGCTCTCTAGCTGTGTATTTTATTCAGTATTCATTTTTGATAAGCTGTTCTTTTTCCTTATCTTGTCTGCATTCCTCTTCATGTTTGCACAACCGGCCTCGTAGGGGGTTGATGAATCACTGTGTTTCGTTTCTACATGTACTCTTTTCTCCTCTTTCTGTCAGCCACTTATCCTCTTGTGTGTATTTGCATGAAGCATTGTGTTTATTGTGAAAGAGCCAAAGTTTTTTCTCTGGAAGGGGAGGCAGATTGTTTGCCATTTGTTGCTTTGTTTTAAACCAATGTCTGGCTACGGCTGATTTCCAAGGGGAGTTATCAGCAGGCGCTGACCACAGTTCCCCTGGATAGACCTGCCCTATATTAGAAAACTGTTGTGACTGGCCCGACACAGCCTAGGCTGGAGGGAAATCTGTTGGAAAGGGAGGTGGGCCAGGCATATTCTGGAAGTGCAGATGAAACATGAGTTGTCTGATCTGAATGATGACTTGTTGGCTATTGAGTGTCTTTCTCATTGATTCTACCTACATAAAAATGTATTAGGTACATTTTTATTTCTGCTGTAAAGCTGAGTCTTTTGGGATTGACGTTTTGGGTCACCCTCAAAGGTGAACTGAAGAATAGTAGTGTGTGAGCAGTCGATAAATAATAGTTGCTGGATGTAACTTCACTTCTGTTACTTTGTGCATAACCTTTTGACAGGTCTCACTGTTGGTTTATCACCGTGAGCCTTCGTACTCATCGTCCAATCATTGGGTAGCAACTCAACTCAGCAGTGTGCCCCAAAGAGCTATTAGAGGTTCTGCACAAGTAATCACAGTACTGAATTTATGTCCAACAATTACTATCTCTGGTTATTATTTGCTCCACTTTCTAATGGGATTAGCTACTGATTCATATTGCAGCCATGACATTACAGCCTCTGCAAATTGTACAATTCCAGTTCAATCCAGCCCCTCGTATACGTGCCATAGCAGAAAAATGACAGACTGGACAGTGTGCGACTACAGTCTGCATAGCAGCACAGTGTTGCAGATACTCTGAAGTCAGATCAAATGACACCAAAGAAGTCCTGGTGCAGTTTGATTTCACTGAAGATGTTATCAGGAAGTCTTTTTCTGCAGAGCTGTTCTCATGAATGAATATTTTTCCAGATGTGTCTGGGGAAAGCAGTCAAAGTGGAGCCCAGTTCCAGGGTCGTCCCAGTGAGGTGTGGTCTCAGTGGCAGAACCAGCATCACTCCCAGCAGGCCGGGGAACAGCACACACATCCCAACCCCAGCCAGACAGAAGTCTTCCAGGTGAGACGCACACACACACTCAAAGACTGTTGCTTTTGGACTCTTGGTTTAAAGTGTGTCAGAACGTCTTCCAGTTGCTGGCTGCTCACCAGTAAACACAGCTATGTGATATGTCTGATAAGAGCAGTGTGTCCTCAGCGCACCCCTGATCTCTGAACCCCCCTCCCTTTGTCTCTGCAGGATATGTTACCCATGGCTGGAGATCCCACCCAGGGAACAGCCAACTATAACATTGAGGACTTTGCTGACCTTGGCATGTTCCCTCCCTTCTCTGAGTAATACCCAACTGGTTCCATCACTCTCCCTCTCAGAACTGGACTGATGTTTGCATTTATCTCTCATGTTCTGTCTCATTTTTCTGTATCGCCACCACAGCTATGTGCAGCACAGTGAATGTCTGGATGCACTTGTCATTTCCACACATACACATAGTGCACTAATGTTTAGGCTTCAAGGCCTGCAGTATGTATCTGTGACCATACACATACCTCATTGTTGCAAGAGGAACCCTATTGTCAGATGGAAGGAACATCAGTCAGACATTATCAGCTCTTTGACTGTCGTCATGATGTCGGACATCATACAGCCTGCGACACTCAGGTCACCAAGACTGCTCAACTACAGTCAGTATCAACACCAGAGGAGGTCAGCCAGGCAATTTATAGCTATACTTGTTAGAGACTAGTGTCAGTATTATTATCTGAGATTTTACAGACTTTCCTCTTTCAGATTTGATAAAAATAGGACTTTTCGAAACTTTTCCCCAGAAATCCACGTCCACATGATGTCATTTGTCACCCGTTCATATCTGCAAGCCTCCACACAGATGACCAAAATTTATGACTGTGCCAAATGTGCATATGCAGCACCCAATAATGTACAGCTGAACTGCGTCCATGTCTGCTGCTGTTTGCGGCCACATCTGTTTTGGAGGATATTAGGGCTTGTTTTCAGAATGGAACGATTCCATCTGAGCAAAACATTCGCTTACAAACGTTTGCTTTCTGCTACAAAGGAAGCAGCTCTGTCACGTGGTAGTAGACGGATATCATAAATTTACATCGCTCCTCAACTACTGCGTTGTATTTACTTTTCAACTACAATTAATGCCGTAGTGCAGTCCAGTTCCCCTGTGACATTTTTTTTGTATTAGTCCCTTTTCATATTCGTATGATTGCTTTTGCTGTGTAATGTTTGTGGAAAACACGCCGCATTGGATATTGACAGAAATATATTTTGAGATCATTTAGATAACGACGTGTAGCTGATGCAAAGTTTTACTTCACAATATCTTCACATTTCATTTAACAGAAGCAACAGAAAAAAAATCATTACGTATGGATTGAATAATTTGTTCTACTCAGTTTAAGATGTCCCGGAGTTGTTGCAAACTATTGTCCGAGAGAACATGTGAGAGAATAATACATTTTTGACCCCAGGCCGATATAGGTGAAGCTGCAGTGTGTCTCATCGCAGTCAGAGTGAACTGACGGTCCTTTTACTTGAATGCATGGTTATATTATAGTGAGGATGCAGGTTAGTACATAACAACGCAGTTTATACAGCTATGTGGCAGTAACAAACATTTGACTTGACACAGCTCTTAATGCGACACAAAGCTGCTTTACTTGGCAAGAAATGTATCAGTGTCAACTTATGACAGAGCAAATCTAGTTTATGATCAGTCATGTTGGCATCTTTTCATGACTGCATCCATAGTTCTGCTTTTAAGATCGTGGAACGTGCTCTCAGGTCAGGCAGCTTGTCATTCGCCTGACCAGTATGATGATAAATTATGACTTCATCTGTCTTTCTGGTTGATACCTGGAGTGACTGTTGAGAGCACTGCTGATTCACATTTACAAGAATGACTACCTATTCCCACAAACACACAGTCAGATTTATGTTAGTGTTGATTATGTGCACCTCCATCTGTCTGGTGCAGCCTCTTGCACACCATAACTACGCTAAACAGCAGCAGGAGAGGAGGAGCTGCTGTCGTCACTCTGTCCATCAACCTTATTGTGTAACCTATATGTAGTGATGTCCTGAACTCTAGAAAAAAAACCCTGATGCGAGTATTGAAGGATTCTGTGTATAAATGAAATAACATTTAAAAAACTCATTGCAGACAGTTGCTAAGCTAAGGCTTAAAGTGCACTTCATGAAGCTAACTGCTAATCACACCAGCCTGCTTTAAAAGGGAAAAACCGCCATACCGTCCATGCAAAGCGCAGTATTTACTAGTGTATTTGGTGTTCTTCAGCTCTCGCTACTTGACTTTATTACTTTATAATCTTTTCAACGATTAAGAGACTGACTCATACTTTCTAGTTGGGGAGCTTTTACATGATAGATTGTATAACGTCTCTGACAGACAGATGGAGGAACCTTCAGATATCAGAGTCCTTTTGCTAAAGATCTCAAATTGATGTTTTTTTGTAAATAAAGTGATTTTTATGTCGACTTGTGTTACTTTCACACAGTACATTTTTTTTTGTGTAGGTTTTAATGATATTGTGTGCAACGTGAGTGCGTATTTAACTATTGGTATTAAGTTAGTCAGTTAATTGTACATTGAGTTCTAGACCTGTATAAATTGTGTAAATGTGACCCATTATTTTTGTGTAACAAATTGTGCTTGTGACAATAAATTCTTATTGGTTACGTGGCTTCCATTCAAAATTTAGACTTTCATTTTAGTATTTGTTTTTTATGATTGCTTATATGCACGGGTCAATACTAAGTACGCAACTCTTCCAATAGCCAACACAACAGCAATGAATATAGTCAAAACAGCCAACACTTACACGGATCAGCCACAACATTAAAACCACTGACAGGAGAAATAACATTGACCATTTTGTGACAATTCAATGTTCTGCTGGGAAACTTTTGGACCTGGCATTCATGTGGATGTTACTTAGACATGTAGCACCCACCTAGACCAGACCAGGTACCCCCACCTCATAGCAATGACACTCCTTGATGGCAGCAGCCATCCCCAGCAGGATGCAGCCTGACACAGACACACACACAAAAACGCTTTAGGAACAACTAAAAAAACATGAAGAACAGCACAAGGTGTTGACCTGGCCTCCAAATTCATTAGATCCCAAACTGATCAAGTATCAGTGGGATGATCCACAGAGGCCCCTCCCCTCAACCCAACCCCAAACAAAACAACAACATTCTGTTGCCAGACACCACAGGACACACTCAGAAGGCCCATGTCCATTCTCTGATGAGTCACAACTGTTTTGGAGGCACAAGAGAGACCTACACAATATTAGGAAGGAAGGTGGTCATATTTATTTTAATTTGCATAGTATAAGGGAAGCAACATTGAGTACATCAAGTGTTTTGACTATAGCTTGACAAGGTTAACATTCACATTAAGCACTTTTGAATTGCAGAGGTTCTTAGTCAACTGTAGTCCGTCTGTATTCCTAGTTTGTCCAGCACTGGTCTGCAAGACAGTGTCAGGCACAACAATATATATCATGTGCAAAATAACTATCTCATTATGTGTGTCCACTTGGAACAACAAGTTAACACAATTATAATTATCACAGTCTTGTTGGCTTGCAGCACACACGCTCCACACAGATAACAAACAACCACATTCATGGTTCAGAAACCACTCAGTGACCCATTGTTTTGAGATTCGCAGCTGAGCAATAGTGATGTGTATCTCTTGGCCATAAAGCTTAAACAGAGGGGAGAAACTATACACACACAAAACCCCAGTGAAAAGTAAAAGCCGTGCTCAGGCATCATGAAAAATTATATGGTGTGTAAAAAATAATAAAATAATGGTTGCTGGTAATGTATTAGCGACCACAGATCTAACCTCACCATCTAATAGAACAGTTTTCACTGGAGCGTAGATCCCACTGGCTCCAACATAACTCAAACCCTGACTGTGCCTGTATTTGCATTAAACTTCTTTACAGCCTGTATCATTATTTCTACAGATGATCTATCCCAGCAGCGTCTGGCTTTGAACAGGTCGGGAGCTAAAATTAATGAGTGGGTAAGAAGATGAATTGACCTCAAGTCAAATGTTCATCTGGAAGACTGAGCAGCACCTTGAATTTCATCACATTCATAAAGATAATTATATAGAAAATGTATGGTTTAATTCCACCAGCGTACTTGCCTTTGAACATGTTGACTCCAAGATCCAACATCTTAAACTCCATCCATGTTTATATGGTGATATCCAGTTTGAGGGACATCAACCCAACAAAATGCTTGACAATTTTTCAATACATGTTTCTAATATTCTACTGGTGATTATTGTTCTTTCTTTAACACCATGTACGAATGAGAATTTTTGGTAGATAGATTTGTCTGTTCCAAAAAATGTTGCGTTCAGCTTCTTTACATGCTTATATGGGGCGCCATTTGTAAAGATGCGCATATTAAAATGAACAAGCAGTTTTTCCCACATTTAGCTCTAAAAACATTAAAAAATGAGGTGTGAATTTTTTTAATTCACTTTTATATCACATTTACAGCAATATTTGTTTTTTTTTTTGTTTTTTTTTGTGAATTTGGAGCTAATATGCTAATATGCCGGTCAGCGGAAGTACCAAAATAAAAGCTTCATTATGAGCAATGCAGTGGTCAGGCGGTGTGACCGCGCGCCACTGTCGATGGTTTTACTCTCCGTGTTGCCCTTCACTGACTGACTGCATGTCCCGCGATTCAGCAGACAACATTGGAAGAGCGATTTTGAGAAATTCAGACTTTCAGCAATACATCTTCAGCGGCAGCAATGGCGACTCCATACAGCTCAGAACCACGACGGCATCCGGTAAGTTTGTTGTCCAACTAACGTTGCATGACAGATAGTTTAGCGTTAGCTTGTAGCTAAAACTGTCTAAGTGAAGCCAGCAGATGTAGCCTCCTCTTTGCTAGCTTAATTGGCGAGCAGGTGCTCTGTGCAAAGTGCCCTTGTTTTCATTCTACAGCGCAGCCATTTACAACCAACGAGACATTTATAATGGAGCTCCGGGCGTCACGTGACTTTTTTTTTTTTTTTTTTTTGATTCCGCCATATTGGCAGGAAATCTCAGAGGAAAGATGAATGAAGTTACCGGCCCGAATCGGATTGACACTGTTAATTAATCTAATTTAATTTAACTTTATTTCATTAAGTTTCCAAACTGCTGTGTAAATTAGTGGAAGTGGAAATAATGGGTAATAAATAGGTAATAATTAATAAATAAATAAATTAAGGAAAAAACAACAACAAAACAAACAAACCTATACCTATATGCTAAAAAAATCTGTGTGAATCTTATGAAAAGAGAAAAAAACATGCAAGCAATGTCCTCCTAAACCCTGCTTGCTAGACACTAATGTCTGTTTTCCACATTATATACAGTAAATCAGCAGGTAAATTATCCTGGTAGCCTTTTCCATCCAAGACGTGTCTACTTGGAAGTTTGGTCTTTTCAAGCCACCTTCAGCCCTCTGGGATTTGAATGATTTGTGAAGCATTTGCACATGCTTTGTTACTTTCTTACACAAAACAGTACATCAGAAATGTAAAAATGATCCAGTCATCATAAATCCAAATTATGTACAACACACTGACTGTAAGACAAGCTGCAGTTATTAATATATAGACGTTGTAGAGCAATATCTTTGTTTTTGTTTAAAGTTTTTCTTGCTGAGCGGGCTGAGCATTTCAGCACTCTGACTCATGTTGTGAGGGATGTGGCCTTTCCAAAATTTGCATTTTAGGGACTTAATTATAGTAGCAACAGTAGTTGGACTGAGTTCCATGTTTCTGAGTCATTTCAGGTTACAGCAATTTAACCCTTTATACGGTTTGGCACACATTAAAACCCTGGTGTTATTGTAGGGTGTGAGAAGACTTTTTTACTTTTGTGAAATTATTAAAAGTGTTAAAAAAATCCAGGTCAATGAAGTTAACATATATTATTCCTTGCCCTTAAGTGGTAAATGTATTTAAACCATTAGAACATAAGTGCTGATTCAGGCACTTGCCAAGATACACATGATCACATTAGACAACATTAAAGCGTCTTGAGACAGTTTGTATTGTTATTGACGCTATATAAATAAAACTGAATTGAATTGAATTCTTTGTGGTAGCTAATAAAGCAGTTACGTTCAGTGTCCATGCAGAGGTGAACCTTGTAGACCACATTTGACCCTGATTTGACCTGAGAATGCTGCCTTGATCTTTGCTGATTGGCTGGATGAAAACCACATGCTTCTAAACCTCACTGAGAGGCCCTGCGACACAATTTAACAAGTGCTCTGAAGTTGCCAAATATGGTTCCTTGCCCTGTAAGGGGTTAAGCAGCTTCAAACGGCTCCACACAGCTGATATGATGGTGACAGTTCTCACTCACATTCAAGATTCTGTGACACATGCTGCTCATTTGTGTAACATGGGACACACCGAAGGTCAAAGAGGTTTTTATTGTCATTTCAACCATATGTAGCAGGTGCAGTACATAGTGAGATGAGAGGACGTTCCTCCAGGACCAGGGAGCTACATGAAGACAAAGGACTAAGATCAATACAAGGGACTAAGCATAAGGTCTGCAGAACCTAAGTGCAAGTTTATGCAGAGAATACCAAACAGTGCAAACGGTGCAGGCAGTGTAGACAAACAGTGTAAACAGTGCAAGAACGAGAGACGTGGGTATGAGCTAGGGTGGTCGTAAACATTTGACTGATTACGTGCCTCATGACGAGCTTCGCAAAGCACTTCATAACAATGGGAGTGAGTGCGACGGGGTGGTAGTCACTGAGGCAGGACACTGTGGCCTTTGGCACGATGACGACTGAAGTGAGGCACAGCGGAACGACGGCGCTGCCCAGGGAGATGTTGAAGATGCCGGTGAGGACATCAGTTAGCTGTCCTGGAAACGTCTCCCTTCACGTCATGATGCTTCAGTTTCAGTAAAGCAATTGAGTCATAGTTTAAGCTTGTGCTGTATCAAATTATTCTTAGGGCATTAGGGCACACCCTTAGTGCTAACACGCAATGAAGATTTCAGAAAGGTAAAACTCTGCCTGAACAGGTACTGGCTGTTGCTGTTTATTGTCTGTATTTTCCAAAACAGCATGTGTACTTCAAATTTCCCATTAAAATTCATCTTCCCACTTAGCATTTCTGCGCTACGTGAGCCATGAAAACGTTTCTAGGGCCTGTCAAGTATGTATGGAATGCCAAAAGCTCAGATCGGTTTCTCTAAACACAAACTGGCAGCTCTTGGCACCTCTCCTGCTTGGCACTTTAACACCTTCCTTCAGTCCTTTGGGTCTTGAACAAACTGGTAGGTGATTTGAAAAGAAATAGTTTCCCACATACCTTCCTGACACAACATGCACTCCGATTAGCCTCTTAAATTCCCCTCTGACATCTGCTAAGCTCTGCAGCATTTTGACGGACTGGCAGGGAGGGGTGAGAAAAGGAACATTTCATTCTCGGGATGTCTTTATTTGGCATCTACATGCTGCAGTTGCCTGGCTTCACTCCATATCTCGTGCTAGATTGTCATTAGCTGATAACTGCCGAGATGGTGTTTATTTGAAAAAGGCCCAGCTCAAGTGTTGTAAATAGCGCTCCAATGGCATATGGCGTCTTTACAGCATCTTGCCTCGGGCCCTGAAACCATCACCGAGACACTCCGCTGTGCTGTGCGCCTCATAACGTGTGTGTTTGAGATAGGGTTCAATTTGCATAAGCCACCGAGATGTTATGCAGCTCGAGTGTGTGTGTGTGTGTGTGTGTGCGCATTGTGGTCGACGGAGCACAGCTGCATTCTTGTCTGCAGTCAGTATGTCTCCATGCTGACAGGTCTATCTTAAATCATACTGCCGTGTATCTCTTCCAAACACACTGACGGCAGTATTCAAACCAGAGGAAGAGAGAAAAAAAACAGCCCAACGGTCCCGTCAACACTTCTGCTTGTTTACCTGCAGCTATACACTCAACGCAACTTGATCATTTTCCACCCATCTCCATCCTGCCTTTGTATTCCCACCGTGTTCAGATTGTTGAGTGGACTGGAAATGAAAGAGGGGTGTAATCTATCTGACGACAGGGCCTCCAGAGAACACAAGTAGAGATGAACTCAGGAAGTCATCATGTGTTTAAATCCCATGTGAGGAATGTGAATTGTCTTTATATCATTGAGAGCAACTGACACAATAGATACCGTGTCATGTAATTGTTTTTCAGATATATCCACCAGCCAAGCTGCAGTAAATTTACACCAGTCGGGCACAATAAAATAAAAAACCCTGATAGGAGAAATTAATAACTTTAATTATGTTGGCCTGTCACTTGAAGACAGTTTTATAACAACTTGCCAAGCTGAACTAGCTCCAAACTAGAAAAATGTGATTACTCTGAATAATCCACGTGTCTTCAGCGGCAATTAGTCTTCACAGGGAGCTGTGATTGAGCATGAAACGCTCGTGAGCCTTTTGTGGAGAGCTGGACATGCTATGACTGACTGATAGAAATTACGCTACCACAAAGTGCAGCTAATGTAGTGCAGCAGTCGGTAGACTGAAGCCGCAAATAAAACAGCATCAGCTGCTTGTTTTTTCTGTCAGTGTCCCTGGAGCTCTAAGAGCTAATTGATTGTGATTAACAGGCCTCCTGTCAGAGGACTGAGAAGAAAGGCAACAAAGGCTGGTCCTGCTCATGTTGTTCTAATGCTCCCTTTAACACTCTGGGACTCTTCTGTTATGCTGACTGGTCTTCAGGCGTCAAATTACACCCAGTGTTACTGAGTCTCACAAGCAGCTTCATTATAACATCAACTCTGCTGATGGCTTTCTGAACTGAGAACTGTAAATTCTCATAAGGGCATTTAGCTTTTGATCCTCCAATGACGCTAGCATCACATGTGGCATCAAAACACTCCTGATCAAGTTCTGGTTCAGTTTCCATGGGTAATCTACCAACTATGACACCACAGCGAGGCAGAATGGGCTTGACATGTGGGCTGGTACTTCAACCATGCCCTTGTCACAAAATGTGTGTGTTCTGGCGTTGCTCAGGCCAATCAAGCTGCCTGGGAACAAATGTGTAGGCTGGCACAATAGACAGCCCACTCTGTCCCAATGTTCAAACTCTGTCTGCCCACATCGCTTGATTACTGAGCTTTTCTCAACATTTTGCTAGACTTGTTGTTCCACTTGTTGATATAATAGCACAAAACACGTTTGCAGCCATGAGAGCTATTATTGTTGTTTCATGTTCAGTGCTCACATTGTTGGAGACCTGTTGAAGAAATAGAATATATTGTTTGGATGCTGTTGGTACGGAGTTACAGATCAATTTACCCCTACTTTAGAGTTGGAGTTATGGATTGTTGGCTCAGGGAATACACAAAAGCTGACAAACTAAAGTCTTCTCTCATATTGGTTAATGTAAATTTTCATGAATCCATCATCAGGAGAAAACTGAACCACCATGGTGTTCATGGCAAAGTGACAAGGACAAAGACACTGCTCTCCAGAAAGAACATTTCTCCCGTCTGCCATCAGTTTACTAAAAAATAAAAAAAAACCTTTAAACAAGGCAGAAGACTATTGGGAAAAATGTTTTTTGGACAGATGAGACCAAAATAGAACTGTTTAAATTAGTGGCATAATGCCTGGAGACAAAACACTGCATTCCATCAGAACCTTGTCCAGTCCGTCAAACGTGGGGGTGCTGATGTCCTTGTTTGGGCCTGTTTTCTTGCATCTGGGCTAGGACAGCTTGCTTTCATTGATGGACCAATGTTTTCTGAATTACTTTTGCGCCTCAAATGTATGTACAAATGATTCATTTTCTTAAATAAATATAGAAACACAATATAGCTATTTCCTTCATTTAAAATGGTTCTCTTCGTCTCTCAGGACAATCAGCTAATGTTTTGAGTTGTTTTTTATGTATTTTAAGTGGTAGAGGACTCATCATAAATAATTATTTTCATTCATGATAAGGTGTCCACTTTGAAAAAGTAGAGAAATTCATGCAGTAAGTGCTCACCTGATTAAGTGTAATGATGCTTGATCTTGTAGTCATATTTGTTGTAATGATGTTGGCCTGCCATGTTAACATCTCAAGTACTAACACTATGGTTCTTTGAGTGTGAATGCAGTACTAATCACACTGAACGGCACTGAGGAGCTTCTAGTCACTCAGTCCAAGCATGTTTTGTCAATGAATGCTCCTAGTTTCCATGTTCCAGTCACTGGGCTGTCTACCAGTGACCTCTGAATGATCCTTCTCAAGAAATCCCCTATGCAATTCTTCCGTCTTCCTCTTGGCACTATTTGAACACTGAAAACCCAGCAAATTAAACTAATTAGTTGTCCACATTTTTTTTTAAAAAAGCAACCATGTCTGACCTTATTTTTGATTACAAGCTTGATCCCATAATCAGTTGGACAAAACCAGTCTTTAACAAATATGTTTTTAACCAATGATTATTCTCAGCTGTGGTGTTGGCTTACACTTTAAAAATACTCCAAATTTGTTCTGTTGGATTCAGGTCAGGACACATACTTAGCCAGGTCAGAGCTTTCACTTTAGATATTCCTCAAAACCCATTATGTGCCTGTTGCAGTGTATTTGAAATCACTGGAAAATTCCTGTGCTTGCAACCCTCTTGAGCCTGCGAGTCATCTTTTTAAAAACCTGAATACATTGTGCCATTTACGCATACCTTCCCCACAACTGCATTTGCACTCATGTAGCCCCAGGTCCTGCACACTCCCACATCCGTGTTTCCGTCGACCAAGGACTCTCTCTGATAAACATAAGTACATGAGTGTGGTGGGACGGTCAGATGAAAACAAATTAAAGTGCAGCTTCGCAAGTGATGGCGTTCTTACTGGACACCATTCACAGAGTCTGAATTTCTGTAATGCTCTCTGCGCTGTCTGAGCAGTCCTTGAGCTGAGTCACCAATTGACACAAATAATCCTTGTGCCAAGCACTTATCAGCTAAACACAACATAGGTCACACTGTTTACAACCTTGTTCTTACTGTTTCCCTGAAAAGTCCTTTACGCAGCCGACAGTCTGATTTGTCCCAGTGAGGCTTGTTTTTTTGTTTAATGCTGGTTCACAGTCATGGCTTACTGGAACACTTACTGGACCTGAGCCATCATTAATACAGTTGTGCTTTCCCTACTGTGTCGGCTCAAAATCATACGTGTTATCACATTTGCTCCAG
The DNA here is from genome assembly GCF_963514085.1 of Chelon labrosus. Classification (NCBI taxonomy): domain Eukaryota; kingdom Metazoa; phylum Chordata; class Actinopteri; order Mugiliformes; family Mugilidae; genus Chelon; species Chelon labrosus. The sequence goes on along the minus strand of NC_140339.1, from coordinate 28,426,135 downwards.
TGGTCACTGATGTTCTTGTATCACCTGCGCTGAAGATCGGCGTTGTCTATTTTTAAGTATAATCATTTTCAATATCAGCTGCCTCATTCAGCTGACACATAGCATTCTATTCAGAGGCTGACGTGTTGTTCCGCAATGGGGATCATAAATAATTACATTAGCGTTAGCAGTTTTAGCCACACAAGTACCAAATGAGCACAGTATTCCTTTAACCTCTCTTAATAATGCTTAATTTAACACTGAATTTCTACTTCATTTTATCCTACCAATGCCATATGTTATTACACCATAGCCTAAGTGCACCTCCCTAGATATATAATACCTGTGAGGTGACTTAGACCTCAATACCTTTGATTGTTTCACCCGGTGTCATCACAAGTCTGCCGGCTCTATCCAGCTGCTAAACTGGGTGGGCCAAGCACAGGAAATTCGCATTTCTTCTCCCTCAGTCGGTTCAGTGGTCATACACACCATCTCCACATCTCTCTTTTCTCCTTGCACAGTTGTTGAAGCTGTGACAGTTGATTAAGTCTGTGTTCTACTCACAGTATTCAGCAAGTGCTTGATGAATAGTTTGACCCGTCTCCATTAGCCTCGACGGCCATTGTTGTCCGCTGTTTGAGGAAAACTAGTGCACTTCAAAACTTGTCTGTTGCCTTGTGCTGGTCGATGTTTAGGTTAAAGACTGAATGAGCTCCAGTCAGTGAGATGCAAATATATTATATTTCCTTGAATAGTGCTGGTAAGTTCAAACTGTCACTGTTCAGAATAGATCGATGGAAGCTCGCTGAATCAGGAATGAATCTGCCCAAAATGTGACCCCAGTTACAGCCCCCAGGCTGAGAACCCCCGGTTCTACATCAGAATCAGATTTGTGATGTCACTGGACAGTCAGAGCTGGAAAGTTGGGAAAGAAGGAACTCTTCAAAGTGGAGACACTTTTAAATGTTACTGAAAATGTTAGACAGCAAATATGACGAGGAGCTCTCACAAGAAGAGGATTACACTTCAGATCAAGTGCATCACAGCCAGAGTATATGGAGGAGGAAATGGGGCTGATGCAAACAGAGGAGGGGAAGGGAAACGAAGAGGCGTCACGTCCACTACGGGACTACATCAAATGCCAGATTCTGGAACAAACACATGGCAAGTGTAACTGTGCACTTGCCAAACTATGGAGTCCACAACAAGCTGTACGTCCCAGCAAGCTACAATATGTTTGTCGGTTAGAACTAGGAATAAGTGGGACATCTGTCCTGCTCACAGATCCAACACAGAATTAAGCAAAAGGTTGATATGAGTCTGCTGAAATAAGTTTTACAAAAAAAAAAAGTTTTACAAGCAGAATTATGATACTCTGAACAGGCATAACATTATGACCTAATGTCCTAATATTGTGTAGGTCTCCCTTGTGCCTCCAAAACAGTTGTGACTCACCAGAGAATGGACATGGGCCTTCTGAGGGTGTCCTGTGATGTCTGGCAACAGAATGTAGTTAGTGGGGGCCTTTGGATCCTATGGGTTGAGGGGAGGGGCCTCTATGGATCATCCCACAGATACTTGATCAGTTTTGGATCTAGTGGATTTCTGTAGGCATCTGTAGGATTAGACAAAAAGAAAATACTAATGAAACATTACTTAAACCAAACAGAACCAACTCTTTTTTTAATACAATGAAATCATTTGTGAGATCCTGAGGTGTCCCCAGGTTCCTCTGTGTTCAGAGACGATATCTATGTTGCCACTATGCTGCTTAAATGTGTAAACACAGTTTTTATGTGAAAACAAGATGTATCCACGTTTTTGTTTCCAGTGGGATTTTATAAAGCCTCTGCAACAATGAAACATCTCAGCAACAAGACAAAGGTTAAATCTCTTCTTCCTTGTCCTGTTTTTCTTGGGTTTAAAATACATACCGCGACACGACCATATAGCTGGAAATACGACATATTTATGTTTCCTTCTGTCTTGAAAATCTGTCCGAACCAGCTACTCCCAGGAGGGGTGAAAGAGAAAGAATTTTAAATAATAACTTTATTAAGCTTCAAGTAACAGCCAGCTTCTGCTCCATCAGGGGAGGCCCAGCTCAATCCTGGCGTTAACATATACCTTGGGCAAACCAATTACAAAAGCTGTCCATTTGTGAACCGGGGTCAGGGTGTTTCGCTACTACTAATAAGAAATATGATTACGCGGCAGATCATAATCACTAATAATTATGAATAGGGGAAAATTGAAGCACATCCAACAAGAATATGACACTTCTACACTAGAATTACTCTGGGACACTGGGGAGCTTGTGAGCTCAACTTGAATAAGCAGTAATGTTACAGAAAACCAGGCTCAAAACTTGATAGATTCTTGAATTTTTCCTCGCTTTGGGCAAGAAAGGAACATGTGCTCTCCTCACCCTAATAATGCCTAAATGGAATTCTTTAGAGATGTGATGAGTGACTGGTCATCTCACCACTAACAGCCCAATTTTAACTGTGAGGTTCTCTCACAAAGAGGACTGTCTTACTGTATCTAGGTAAGCCCTTTACTGGTGGCCCTGACATCAGTATCTTTTGATAGAACTGAAATACAGTATCTATCTATCTATCTATCTATAATATTTGTATGTTTGTTTGCTGCCAGTTTGTCTGAAAGTTCACTCATATCTCCACATTTCAATAAAAATCAACAGATGCATATAGATGGACAGATGTGTTGGATGTACAGTATGTGCAGCTAAATGATACACCTGTTAACCTATTAATGCTTGATCGGTGTATATAATGGAATAGATGTGTAAATAAATCATTAAAATGTCGAAATATTCAGCTACCGTCCAAGTACGGGATGTTCATTAACCACATCACATGGTCTCCATGTTCTGCTTCCCCCACTGTCGCAGTGATGTTCTCATTTCATTCGCCCTCGGTATAACTGCAGTACTGCTGGCCATCTCTAGTAGGACATTCACAATGGATTAAAGTTCATCTACATTAATAAAAAGAATCCATTCATAAAATGAGAATAGGACCAAGCACTTGCAATGTCTAATACAACTGCTCTGCCATAAGTTATTGTACAGTTGTGCTGTAATTCCTCCTGTCTCTATGTAATGATGCTGCTGGATATCGAATTTCCCACAGGATGAATAAAGTATCTATCCATCTATCTGTCTGTCTGACTTTCTATCTTGTTCTCAAACACGTGTTTCCACTAACATGGACACCTGAACTCCCTGCAGGTTTCCACTAGTCACTGTTGTGTCTGGGAAACTATTATCAATCAAACCGACAACGAACAAACAGAGCACTGCTGACAGCATTTTATTACTTAAAAATCAGACCAAATTCCAGACCGTTCAGATTAAATGCAAAGGTGTATTATATTATACTAACAACACAGGTTTCTAAGATCATGTTAAAGAGTTTTGGTTCTGGACTTAAGAAGTAAACAGGTTTGGGGGATGTAGTTATTTTCACATCCTCACAATTTAAGTTGAAATCGTGAATAAGTTAATGGCAACAAGTTGACACACTGCTGCGGGAAACCAGGCTGAGTTTGTGTGATAATTCTCTGTGGAATCATACGACAAGCAACACACAAACAGTCGTGAAATCTATTTTTGATTGCAACGGTTACTGATTGATTGACTGATAGATCAATCATCGATGTGGCTGAAATAAACTAGTCGTCCACTCAGTGCCGATGTCTGACACACAGTAGTCTTCCTGGCAACAGTGGGACAGGTTTACGTCTGTCCCTGCTGTTGAGCTAACCCACTCTGATGATGATGACACTTTGTTACTGGAGTTTGTGGCAGTTGTAAAGAAAAATATCCATTGATGCTTTCTCTATTGTGACCATAAGCCACTGAGTGCAGTGCTGCCATGTGGTATTAGAGCATTTACAGCTGAACTGCTCTCACACTGGGTGGTTTGTAGTGCTCGCTGGCATCAAAAAGCAACTTACTGATCATAAAAAGACAAATATAAATAAGAAAAGCCAAAAAAAGCACATAGTACCATCGCTTTTCGAGTGTGAAACTGTTGGAAGACAGAAAAAATAAATCTAAAATACTGCTGTGATGTTGCATCCAATATACAAATTGGATTCATAGGAATCTTATAGAATCTATCTATTAAAAATAATTCCATCTTAAAAAGTCACTCTAAATCTGTAATTACCTGTTGAGCGAGAATCCAGAAATACCGTATTTTCTGCAGGCTACCTAATAACATTGACATTAAATACTAATGTGACTAAAACCGGGCAATGAGATGATCAGCAAAAGATAATTGTTGATTGAAGCCCAGATTCACAAGTTTGAGTTTATTTCGCTCAGAATATTAATTTGATATTCACAAAGTTTAATTGGGACTCCCCTTTGTTGAATGTGCTCCACTCAGGTGATCATCGAAGACAGCAGATTCTACAATTCACAGGTGGTAAAATAATGTTAGAAAGCGACGTGTCTCTCCACTCATAGTCTTTAGGAATGTGTAATCAGTTGCTTGCAGTTTTAGTATAACTAACTGTTAACTTATTAACATTGCTTAGCTGGTACATGACATACCAGGTCATGTTAGTGTGTGAGTGATAGCTATAAATATAACTGCTGTACCATTTCAGCGGTGATCTAACTAATAGGGAATAATGAGGAGGCAAAGAAATGACTCTGCACCACAGTTCTAACCCCGTACTCACAGCTGCAGGGAAATGGAAGTTGCTTTGGAGTTTAATATAGCAATTTAATGATCAGTTGTGTTTTTTTCCATGTTGTTGCCTGAGAGAATCAGAAGGAAGAATGTGAAGGACATTGTTGTGATTGAAGTAAATAGCATCACACTCAAAAATGAACCCGATACCACCTACTTGGTAGTTAAACAATTTGTGGAACTGCCATGTCTTGGATTAAAGCTCCTTCTTGTCTCTCAACATAATGAGTGACATGAAATTTCCACAGACTGCTCCTCACCACTGTGGTCCTTTTTTAAAGCGGCAGCGTAGAACTTTTGTCTCCCCCCTCTGGCAGTGAGTAACTACACAAACATTGTTGACTCCTGCATATGACGTGCCGGTCTGTGGTTTGTATTTCAGGACTCTCTAACTGGAAAAAGGCACAGCAAGTTGAAGCTGTTTGTCCTTACCGTCGATCACTTTCTGTTTACACTGATACATCTCCTCTGAATGCAAATCTGGAGTCTTTGGAAACGTTTCTTGAAAGCCTGGACGTTTTTCAGCCACAGCCAGCGATCATTGATTATGTGTATGTGTTTTGGATTAGATCTTTTGGTCACAGTCGGGCCTTTTGTTGTTTTGAAATTTAGAGTAATTCATTAGTCAGGCCTTGTTTTGTTGTATTGCTTTCATTTATTTGGGACAACTGCATGGTTCCATCCTTTCCTGTATATGAAGCCTGTTCAGTTATTTTTTGATGGTAAAATAAGCCTTCCGCCTTGACTCAACTTTGTGTGTTCAGCCCTAAATTCTCCTTGTGCCACCTTGGGACATTATAATCAGTTACAGTGAAACATTACCACTTAGAGTTGGGAGAAACGTTGGGACCTGAAGTTGAACCTGCATTTGGGAGGAAGAATCCCAAGTTACTCGCAGCGCTTGGCACTGGTGTGTGAACAAGTGGGAAGACGTGTCACAGTGATTATAGAGCTCTTTGTTTACCAATACGTAGAAAAGCGCTATGTAAAAACAAGACCATTTACCATGTACTTGTGAGAATGGTTCATCTCGGACATATTATCTAGTGGGCTTGTACCGTGTGGTATGCGGTGATGAGTAGAAACTGCTGTTGTGCATTGTGAAACCCAGTCATAAGAAAACATTTTGTGCTTCAGCTGCAGACACACATGCATCAACATCAATGACCGTGCATATGCTGTTTTCTTCACAAAACAGTCAGACAAGCAAAAAGATTCAGGTTCACTGAAGCATGTTGTGCCCTGTAGTGTCTTCCCTACAGGGCAGAATTGGAGACTTCAGTTGTCATTGTGTAATTTGCAGGTGTCAAGTGTTGATAAGGAGGAAGGATACATGGAATATAAAAACAATATCTCTCCAATGTTATGGTAAGTTTGTAGTATATGCTTTCAAGCAGACATAGGGGTGGTCTGGTACTGTTAGTAATATGAATAATATCTCATTTTGCATGTCAGTTTCTGGACCTGGTCTCCACAGCCATGAGGTTGCTTTCTGTATGTACCACTTTTGAAGGCACTGCATTGACCTTTAAAATGTAAATGTAGAGAAGCTGCATGTAAATTTGAATGAGAGTCTGTATGATTTCACAACACCTACTGTGTGGTTTTAATTTCAAGCGTCAATTGGACCCTTGCATCCATTCGTTCACATCACAGACAAACTGAAGCCTGATTTTTAATGATATGCATAGACATGCTTATATCCACAGAACTTCTGAATCCTAAACTTAGCCTTACTGCATTTTTTTTTTTTTTCATGCAGGAGAACTGACAAAGAAGAAACACCGTGACTGTACTGAAATCTTTCAGCTGTGACATGGCCAGCAGGTTTGCTGAGACTTCACCCCCAGAATCAAGCAGGGTTTGATAGAGGAATGTAAATATATTCTGCTTATGTTCAGTATATTCAGTTTGCTTTGGTTCTTACTGCTCGTTTGAATTGCAGATTAAGTCTCCCGAGTCATAACTACCACTGCTATGTCTGTGGGTGAGGAGGGAGAATTCTAATGTTGCCATGTAAAAATATTGTGTTTGATTGTTGGATGGAGTAGAGTATGAATGCTCAGGCAGATATTGGATACGGTGAATGTTTTTCTTGATTTCAGCCTGTGTTTCATCAGATGGTCAGGTTCAAGACAGAGTCAAGGACAAAAAACATCCAGAAGAAACTTCTTGATTCTTAGAGAAAATAACAATTATCTTGAAGTTTTTTTTTGTTTCATAAGGGCTTTTTCCTGCCATGAGATATCATGCTCTTTAGTCACAGTTCATCAGAATTATCTGTCAGAGTTGTGGACTTCAACACATTTTGTCAGCCTTCCTAACATTAGTTATGATTTTTATTATACTGAAATGGTTAATAATTATATAATTTTAAATTGCTATTAAACTATAGAACTTTTGGAGGAGTTGTTTGGTGTTGTGTATTGAGCTATAAGGTCAAATGGATGTGTTTAAAATTATGAAACAACATTGGAATAATTGCTTATACACTGACCAGCCATAACATTAAAACCACTGACAGGTGAAGTGAATAACGCTGACCATCTTGTGACAATTCAGTGTTCTGCTGGGAAACTTTTGGACCTGGCATTCATGTGGATGTTACTTAGACATATACCACCCACCTAGACCAGACCAGGCACCCCCACCCCATAGCAATGACACTCCTTGATGGCAGCAGCCATCCCCAGCAGGATGCAGCCTGACACAGACACACACACAAAAACAGTTTAGGAACAACTCAAAAAAACATGAAGAACAGCACAAGGTGTTGACCTGGCCTCCAAATTCACTGGATCCCAAACTGATCAAGTATCTGTGGGATGATCCACAGAGGCCCCTCCCCTTAACCCATAGGACCCAAAGGCCCCCACTAACAACACTCTGTTGCCAGGCAGACACCACAGGACACCCTCAGAAGGTCCATGTCCATTCTCTGATGAATCAAAACCGTTTTGGAGGCACAAGGGAGACCTACACAGTATTAGGAAGGTGGTCATAATGTTATGCTTGATTGGTGTATTTGAGATTATACTACATACAAAGTTTTTGGGAGATGATCCCACCTTAACTCTGTGTTAGCTCTGGATCTGCTTTATATTTTCCTAAGTAGCTGACTCCAACACAAACTAATGCAGAAGTACTGAGGGTCCATAGTCCATAGTTTCCATAGTCTCCATAGTCTCCTTTAAAAGCATCTATTTCTTTCATGAAATAAGTCGGTACATCTGATAGTAAATTATGTCATTATGTATTTAAGTCACTCCTCCTTTCAAAAAATGTGACGGTGGATTCAGTACATGTCAGCCCTCAAGGAGAGAGAGATAGCCGGTGGTGTGACTGGCTTAATTGACCACAATGGTGGTTAGCACTGCCTCACAGCAAGAAGGTTCTGGGTTCGAATCCATCAGCCAACTGGGCCTTTCTGTGTAGAGTTTGCATGTTCTCCCTGTGTCTGCGTGGTTCTCTCCGGGTACTTCAGCTTCCTCCCACTGTTCAAAGACATGCTAGTTAGGTTCATAGGTAATTCTAAATTTGTGTACATGTGAATGGTTGTGTGTCTCTCTGTGTCAGCCCTGTGATAGACTGGAGACCTAACCAGCCTCTCGCCCAATGACAGCTGGGATAAACTCCAGTCCCCCTGTGACCCTTCACAGGACAAGCAGTTACAGAAAATGAATGAAGGAATGAATTTTGTTCTGCCCTGTTTGTTTATTTCTCAACTTAAGCTTTTAGCCTTACATTTTTATGTTGTCCAATTTTGTCTGCAGCGGATGTCTAAAGGAATAACTAATATTAGCAAAGCTGTTCTTAATTTCAGAAGAAATGTTCTGGCAAGGAATCCACCGTCAAAGCTGTGCCAATATCTGCCAGCTTGTAAGCTGCACTGTGTAATGGCGCTTGTGCTGCTGGAACCTTATGCAATGCACAAATTTGTCAACCTCTGTAGCCAGTGGAGAAATATATGTTGCACTCAGTCAATCATTAAAATAATGACATCTTGCAAGATTAGTAAATCTACAGTTGGAAATCTGTCAAGGGTGTCCCTTGAGACTCATTCACTTAGCATTATTCATTCAGCAACTTGCTCAAGCAATCCGAGACAATGTAGAAATAATTGAAATTCTAGAAAAGGAAACAGACCATGAGATGCAATATGTATGTCTGTATGCAGATGATGTTCTTGTGACCGTATCAGATCAAGATTAAAACCTGCCTATATACCCATATGAACAATTTGGAATACGAATTAGTATGAGAGAAAATCCAAACCCTTTCTTATAATTACACACCGAAAATGAACATACTGTCTGTATATAAATAAATAAATAAAGTAGAATATAACTCAGTCTATACTACCAAATAATTTGTCTCTATAACATTTTTATTAAGGAACTAGAACAGATTTGTGAATAGGAGGGCTCTTAACTCTTATCATCATTAAATACAAAAGATAAAGCTGAACATGTTTCCACTTTTGTTCTTGAATGAACTGTGGATGGAACTGACCGATTTCCAGATTCATAAGGATAGGTCAGAAGCCTTGGAAATTCAAACCACTACAGTCATGAAAAGAAAAAGGGCTGAATATATCTCGCATGCCTGGAGGATGATTGTAGAACAGTGTAATTAAGTTGGACTGGTGATGATTGCAGTGCAAAATGAAAAGCTACCATTAAGATAACTGGATATTCCCTTCCATCTCACACTGGGAGACTAAAATTATAAGATGGTGCACTCAGATGAATTCATCAGACAATGGTTTTTCTCCATATCTGGTTCAAAGATAGTGCGGATCTAAAACCGGAGAGAAATGCACAACTGTTAAAGTAAGTAGCCTGTGATAAGATTAAAAGCATTATATCTCATTGTCATTTAATCTGCACCAGCACAGGCTTGGAACGTTTCCAGTATCTCACTTTCACAGATAATGTGGGTACATAGGACTGTTGCAGATATTTACAGCTTGAAGTCACTTATTAATAAGGATATATATATAAAAAATAATGAATAGATTTTTAATTTCACCCTTTTGATTGTTGATGTAAGGGAAATATTCACAATCAAGTTCCATTAAGAAGTTCCTTATATACAGTGGTGTGACAAAGTGTTTGCCCCCCCGTTAAAACATAACTGTGGTTTATCACACCTGAGTTTAATTTCTCTAGCCACACCCAGGCCTGACTTCGCCTCACCTGTTCTCAATCATGAAATCACTTAAGCAGGACCTGCCTGACAAAGTGAAGTAGACCAAAAGATCCTCAAAAGCTAGACATCATGCAGAGATCCAAAGAAATTCAGGAACAAATGAGAAAGAAAGTAACTGAGATCTATCAGTCTGGAAAAGGTTATAAAGCCATTTCTAAAGCTTTGGGACTCCAGCGAACAACAGTGAGAGCCATTATCCACAAATGGCGAAAGCATGGAACAGTGGTGAACCTTCCCAGGAGTGACCAGCCGACCAAAATTACCCCAGGAGTACAGTGTCAACTCATTTACGACTTGAGCCTGATGAATCCTGGCCATCAGGGAAGAAAAAAATCCATTGATGGAATAACCTGGACATTCAGTCCATCACTTCATCTGCCTCTCTTCTTACCCTGATGCCCCCATCACTCTGGAACAGGGTAAATCTGGACTCATCAGACCACATGACCTTCTTCCATTGCTCCAGAGTCCAATCTTTATGCTCCCTAGCAAACTGAAGCCTTTTTTTTCTGGTTAGCCTCACTGATTAGTGGTTTTCTTAAGGCTACACAGCTGTTCAGTCCCAATCCCTTGAGTTCCCTTTGCATTGTATGTGTGGAAATGCTCTTACTTTCACTATTAAACATAGCCCTGAGTTCTACTGCTGTTTTTCTTTGAATTGATTTCACCAAATGTCTAAGTGATTGTCAATCACGATACATCAGGATTTTTTTCTGACCACATTTCTTCATCTAAGATGATGGTTCCCCACTATCCTTCAAGTTTTTAATAATGTGTTGGGCAGTTCTTAACCCAATTTTAAATAGTTTCTGTAATCTCTTCTTGATGCATGCCAATGATTTGACCCTTCTCAAACAGATTAACATCTTTTCCACGACCACAGGATGTGTCTTTAGGCATGGTTGTTTAGAAATGAGAAGCTACTCATTGCATCAGTTGGATTACATAACTTGTTACCAAGATAATCGTCCATGAAGTAATTATCCATTAGGAGGCTCGTACTTATTTGCTTAGTTAAATCCAGGTGGCAACTTTTTTTGTGTGTACTCTATGATATGGAAGAAATGACTTTTCCTGGAAGACTCTGTTTTCCTTCAGTTGCTGATTTGTGGTTCACCAATATTACCGCATTCATTTTATGTCCCAGTTCATACATTTTCTGTGAACCCTTTGCTCATTGAATATATTCTTGGTTGCAATATAAATTGCTAGACAAAAGACAAATTAAACACGAGACTTTTCAATTTCCTTTGGTTATTAAATAATGGACTGAGGTTGACTGGAATTAAAACACATTTTAGTTAAAAGAAATAAATGACTTGTGTTTGGATTGAATTCTTTGACATACAGTATGGTCAGATGTGCAAACCCCCAAAAAACATGTGGAAGCACTGGTGCAAGCTTATTCAGGCTGGGATGTCTATTTGAATTTGCTGCAAAGTAAAAGAAAAATTCAGTTATACAAAAACAAAGTAAAATACAATCAGGAACCACTGGGAACATAACCCTTAACAAAAAGCCAACCACAATAATATACTAGCTGCATGCATTAACCTGATGGAAGTAAAGAAGTACCCATGACATGATCTTTGAGGTCATCTTTCAAATCACTTTCAGAAAAAACGACAACAAGGGCCCTTCTCTCTGTGCTGCATTAATATTGAAAATTCATCTGATCCATCACACCAAGCTATTAATGTATGATAGTCCTCAGTCTCTTATATCTGATCTTTTAACATACATGTTTGTATGTAATATTAGTGTTATTAATTTAACCCCAATTTTACACAAAGTAAAATCTGGTACCATCTATCACCCTATCAGTAGCATTCATTCATTCATTCATCTTCTGTAACCACGTCCTGTGAAGGGGCGGGGGCGGGGGCGGGGCGGGGGGGGGGGCTGGATCCTATCCCAGCTGTCATCCGGCGAGAGGTGGGGTACACCCTGGACGGGTCGCCAGTCTATCACTGGGCTAACCGTATGAGGAGCATACCAAGATATTTTTTTCAAAGTATTCTTATTGGTTTTTCATAATATATAAAATGTGTAAGTCACAAATGTGATTATATGAACACAATGTTCAATATACACCGATCATACATAACATTATGACCACCTTCCTAATATTGTGTAGGTCTCCCTTGTCCCTCCAAAACCATTGTGACTCATCAGAGAATGGACATGGGCCTTCTGAGGGTGTCCTGTGGTGTCTGGCAACAGAATGCTGTTAGTGGGGGCCTTTGGGTCCTATGGGTTGAGGGGAGGGGCCTCTGTGGATCATACCACAGATACTTGATTGGGATCTAATGAATTTGGAGGCCAGGTCAACACCTTGTGCTGTTCTTCATGTTTTTTGAGTTGTTCCTAAACCGTTTTTTAAACCGGGGATGGCTGCTGCCATCAAGGAGTGTCATTGCTATGGGGTGGGGGTGTCTGGTCTGGTCTAGATGGGTGGTACATGTCTAAGTAACATCCACATGAATCCCAGGTCCAAAAGTTTCCCAGCAGAACATTGTATTGACACAAGATGGTCAATGTTATTTACTTCTCCTGTCAGTGGTTTTAATGTTGTGGCAGACCGGTGTATCCCTCCAGTAACTGTAGCAGTGAGTCTGAACAGATCAGATAATCTGCACTTAAAGGCTCAATATTCATTTTCTAGAAAAAAGTTATAAATTACAAACTAAAAGTATTAATAATAAATGGGCAATAATATATAAATAGATAAATAATTAAATGAAATAATATAATGAATAATATTAATTTGAAAATAAAAACAAACACAAAACTCTATACATAATGTGGGGTCGTGGTGACAAAGCCATGATGTCCCTGGCATTCCTATTCTCTATGAAGGTCAGAAATGTTTAACATACTGCATAACACCTCTGAGCCCAGCTGTTGTAGAATAGTGATTTTTCTCCAATGTCAAATGGTGCACGGGAATCCACAGTTTAAAAGTTGGAGGCATTTTTCTTTGTCAAACAATATAATTCATCATGCTTTTTGCCTGATTACTAATGCATATGTCTTGTGGAGGTACTCCAGATTTTGCAGTAAAAGCTGAGCTCTCTGTGGGTCAAGATGCATGATTAGTGTGTATTTTGTCTTTATTCCTATAATTTACCAAGTAAAATGCCATGCAAAGAGGTTAAAATGCAGAGCCATGACATGGTGAATGTGTCCAAAGTGATGTGCTATCTATTTCATGATATCAGAAACGGTTTATGTGTACTTTGAGCGGTTTGATTCACAGCCGGTTTACGTGTGAGGTACAAAAGAAGCTTCGACTCTCATAGAGCTGCAGTACTTGGATGACAGCCAGCCACTGACTCTCAGCAGTCTCTGCCTCCAGATAAACCAGCATGCATGGAACTCAGCATCTTGCCCTCCATGGTTCACTCAGGAAACCACATCTAAGTTGAATCTCTCTTCAGATAAAGCTTCCCCTCAGGCACTGACTGCCAGCGTGTAAGCAAAACGCCCAGAGAAAAAAGAACTAAACAGGCCTGAGATCGGTCAGTGGATTGATATCATAATTGACCCTCAGAAGTGGCAGCTAACTTGTTCATGAACCCTCCTGCTTAAAGCGCAACAAACACCGACCAGCCACAACATTAAAACCACTGACAGGAGAAGTAAACAACATTGGAACTGCGGGATACACAGGACCAAGCCTGATCCAAAGAGGTCCCTCCCCTCAACCCATAGGACCCAAAGGCCCCCACTAACAACATTCTGTTGCCAGACACCACAGGACACCCTCAGAAGGCCTATGTCTATTCTCTGATGAGTCACAACTGTTATGGAGAGACAGGGGAGACCTATTTGACACTGTTTCACTAATGCAGTCATTTTATGTAACCAAATGGGAGCAGCTCTGGTTGCAGTCTCTGAGTTTCGTAAGAATTCTTTTGGAGGAATGAGAGAGGATGAGGAATCTGTCAACTGTTGAGACATCAATAATATAAAGCCACTTTCAGACATGCACCCCTTTTGTCAATCAGATTTCAATTAATTAATATCTGAATAGCTACCCTGGTCATTTTTATATGGAAGTCACAGTAACAATCCTACTAGGCTGGGCAAGAAACTGAGTCCCTTATCACTGACAGCATCGCACAGACCTGAATTGAACAGCGACATAAGGACTACAGCAGCACAAGATAAAACATGCAGAGGAAGACACTAAAATATTTATGGCAATGCAAAAAGAGATTCTTTTTAGATCTATGGCAGCTTGTCAGTAGTCCATGATAACGGAAACATTGATCATTCTCTCTTTTCTAAATAGAGAAATGTCTGTCTTCTCTGTTTTTCATCTTATCAGGGCACTTCATTCTTAGATATGAAAATATCCTTCTCACATGAAACTTTTCATGGTGTAACATACAGCTGGGTTTCTGCTACTATGACAGGAAATAACATGCTTTAAAGCCGTGGTTGGTCTGGGAGGCAGTGGGACAGAGGGCGGCACGCTGCTTTAGTGCTGATGAGCGCGGTGCTGTACCAGACGTATGTATCATCCCATCAGCAGCTGTCTCTGCTCTTGTGCATATTGCTCATGCTGTCACTAGTATCAGGCAGTGCCAGTGGGAGGGCTAGATGTCCATTCTTGTCCACCACTACATCCGTGGCCTAGCATGCTAACGCTACGCTGACAAGTACCAAAGGATGTTGCCCAGTCACTCATAACCAGTGTCTAGAAAAAATAGACGCACAAACATCACAAAAGCATCTCAAAGTCATAACGCGTGAAACACCCTGACGTGTGTAGATCTGTGTTTACTGCTTTACATAGACTACCGTGTCTCTTCAGGTATATGGATCTTTATATGGGTGTGTCTTGTTATAAAAATAAACCAACAGCTTGTTGTAACTGGATATACTGAATTTGTGAAATAAAGTGATGTGTCATTTACAACTGATTCAATCATTTGTTAACATGTAATGAGAGAATATTTCAAAATAAGAACAATGTGTTGCTATATTGTGAACACAATCTGTAGTTGTGATGTGCCCTAGCACTACACATACACTTCAGACAAACCACAGGCCACATACTTTTGGAAAACACATACATTGGGCTGTTTAATCTTGCCCTCAAGCATTAATAAAAGTGTCCCAACGACCCAGGGTTTCTCATACGATGTTAATACCATGATGGGCCTCCACAGTCTAATTTCGTCCGCCATGGTCTCATTACGAACTGCTTGTTATTTTTGCACGTCTCAGACAACGTTGTGCTTGTGTTGTGTTCTGCACTATCCCTACGACGAAGCATCTCTTCCCATTAGTCAGATCCTCCCTCCATCCCTCCTCTCCCCAAGCCCCCCTCCACACACACACCCCAGCCACATCAGTGAAAACCAATGCATTCTAATAAAACGGTCTGAGACTAAATCCCCCTTCATAAAAATATGAACAATATATACAATACAATCCCCATTATAATGCATTATAATGCTACAGACCCAGTTGTCAAACTTTAAAATGCGGTGCGGCCCTTGAACTAAAACGTTTGCCCACCCCTGCTCTAAACATATTAAACTGATAATCTAATAAAGGAATTGTGCATTTCATTTATTAAATAGAAACACTGGACTGAAGAGCTTTTTAATTTTAAATGTTCAGGCTGACTTTTGTCTTGGTGATCATCATGACAGAGAAGAAGGAAAAGCTGAATTCCACATTTAGATGAATCATGGCGTGATAACCTAAAATAAAAAATAATAAAAAGAAAACATTGTCCTCACATACTTTACATTGGCAGGTTTATGATCACACATTATCTTGTTTTCTTTCTTGTTTTGCGCTGTTCTCAGGTATAGCAATCATTTGTGAGGATGAGACATCTTAGGCTAGATGTTGGGCTCATAAATATTCTGCTTAGGCTGGGAAAAACAGGACTTTGCTCTATCTGTTCCAAATATTAGACATATGGTGTTGAGCGATTGGCACTTTTTCTGCAGTATTTTTAATAGAAGCTTGGCCCAGACTCCATCTCCACAGTCTGTTAGATTTTAACTCATTAGACTATCTTGTAATGGCTATACTTCTCCGGGCTATGACAAACGCAGCCAACTTCCTGTCTCCATATGGTTATTAGAGACAGGACTAGAATATGTCTGTAGAGTGGCTCTTCTTTTTTTTCCCTCATGGGGATCTGAAGAGCATCAGCTATTTGAGGACACGCGCATCCGCTGTTACGGCTGCTGGTTTTTCACGTCTGCAGCGCTCGTCATCTGTGATACAAGTACATTGTAATCACCTCCTGTGTTCTGCGTTGTGAACGTATTGCCAGCTGTGTTTGTTGTGAAGTAATCTGAATTAACAAATACATGTCGCAGAGCTGTCAGAAGTGAGTTTAACTCTTTTCCACATAACAAAGAAAGTGCTCGCGGCAACAACGTATGATTAATGAGTTCATGTTTCAGGGATAAGAAAAAGAAGAGAAGTTATAAAGGTGAAACTATAATGGTAACAGCTTGTCATTTGCCATTGCTGAGTTATCCCAATTCTATAATGTGAGATTGTCAGGACGCAGATGTAAGAGATTTTGTGTTTGAGCAATTCAGTGTTCTTGGATGAATTATACATCTGGACTTTTTTTAAACGTATATTTCATGTTTTCAACTGTCAACATTTGTCATGATCAGTGATGATCATTAAAACGTCTGAAAGTGATCTGGTTTAGTTTATGTCTTCATCTATTTGCTAACCAATCTGGACGTTTCATTTGGAAAACTTCACATTAATTGTCACTGTCTGCAACATAATGGCTCATTATTTTATTTTTCATAGTTTCAAGACGAAAATAATGCTCAATAATGATGTGACAGACGCATATGGTTTATCAGGCACTGGATACATGGACAGTGCTAGTAAGATCAGTTTATTGTTAGTTTGGATCTGTCCATGCGTCTCTTTGTTTGTTTTCTTTTTGATGGTGGACATCTACATTTGCTTATTGACCAAGTTAGACAATGCAACTTAGACAATGTATCATGAACACAAAGTTACATCCCAATGACAAAGAATACATACGCTACTCAAAAGACAATAAAAAGGCTACATTAGTTTGTCTGTACTGGGATCATGAAACAATATCAAGTAGCAGTTTAGAGAAAAGATGACTTGTAACAAATAATTGCTAAAGCCTTCCCTTGTACAAATAAATCAGATAAACAAAACATAAGAGATGAATTGATCAAATCAAAGAAACAGAACACCTGGGAACGCAGCAATGGTTACTTTTGCAAAACTAAGCAATTGTGAAAGTAAAAATCATATATTTTGAACTTCAAATGTTGTTTAAAATGTAAAACAAGCTTACAACTTTCAAACAAACAAGAAGAATTAATTAAGATAAAACTATGTACACTGGGCTACCATGAGAATAAACAACAAAGGGACAGTTTTCTTTTCTGTACTATTCATTCATTTAATGACTGAGTGTATCTTGTTGTTTGTGTTTTGTCTACTGGTGTTAGGGAATGTAATATTTTTCAGATATAAATGAAAAGGTCCATGTTAGAGTTTAATAGAGTTTTGCTGACACTTTCATTGTTGTTATAGAATACATAATGTCTGTTTCTTTCTACGTGAACAATGGAAAAGACACATTTATATCTGTGGTAAAATTGCTTTATTTCAGCAGGAGAAGAATATTTTAAGCAGAAAATGGAAATGCACTGTTTTATGTCACAACTAACCCTTGAAATAGAAGATTTAACTACCCCTTTATTAGAAACAGTATAAACATGAGGGCAAATCTGTTCACACACATTGGTGAGTGTAAATTAAAAATATCTGTATTTCTCCAATAAAAGCAAATTGTACACATGAAACTGAAAACCACCGTTATTCCTTAAAACATTTGATCACCTGACCCCTCACACGTCCTCCACTCAGCTCCCCTGGCTCCCCTCTGGACGACGGCTCCGCTGCCCCGCCTGCAGAACTCAGAGGAGAAAAGCTACCTTCATCCCCAAAGCCATCCTCCTCCTCAACTCCTCCCCACACACACACTCTCTCTCTCTGACTCTTCTCCAGCTCACACACAGACATAGTATAGTCAACCTCCCCGTGCTCCACACCCCCATACTCACATACCAGAGACTCCTGGTTGTTTTGGTTGTTTTTATTTATTACCCATTCTACCTTGGCTATAACTTGTAAATACATATTCCCTGTAACTACTGTTTACTGTTTACATTTGCACTTTAGTCACTTTACTTATACAGTCTGTTTACATTCTCAATGGACACTTGGGATAGTCATAACATTTATGGCATGGCAACTTGTATATACTTTGTATTTTGTATCTTGTATCTTGTTCTGTTTCTGTTTTTTTTGCACCTTAAAATGTCTGTACTTGCACATTAAGCTGCTCACTTGTGCCTTAAATTGCCCCCCGGGGACAAATAAAGTTTTCTGAATCTGAAACTGTACACCTTAAAATGTATCATATGTTTAACTAAAATAATAAAGGCAAAAATGACAGCTGTTTTTAAATTTGCTACTGCAAAACACACATATTCCATTAATACATTGCTGCATAGAGCATGTGGTTTACACAATCAACCAAATGTGTACTTTTTAATTATCAAAATTTCAAATAAGTTTTAAAATAGCTAAGTGGAGGAGTCATGGACACTGGGCAAATCTCCTTTAGGTTACTATTGATACCAGAATGAAATAAATTTAAATGAAAAATTAAACTATGACAACAACAAATAAACAAGACAAAGACAAACAGGATATCCGGTTGGACCGGAAGCCCGGCTGCTCTCCATTCAGAGAAATGGCGGCTCCCTGTGTGACAGTACGTTGGGAATAAACCCAGGCGTTCAGCAAGTAATGAATTCTAAGAGCGGAATTGTTCTATCGAGACAGATATTGGCACAATTTGTGCTGTGAAATAATATGAAGTTAAATGTTGCGTTTTAGTTAACCTGCACTTTACGAGAAGTCTGGGTTTTCTTGTTAGCTCCCTGGATGCCGGCTACCGCGTTAGCTGCAAAGCGAGAGACCGTTCAACCTGTCATCCAGTGCTGCTACTACCTGCTGAAACTTTCTGCGAATGGTAAATTGTATCTCAAGCCAGAACAAAGTTGTATGTTTTCGTATCACAATAGAAGACCGTCAACCAAGTGATTTCACGTCTAAATGCCCGAACAAGGCCCTAGGATGAATGGGTTTTCTATCGGTGAGCTGTGCTGGCTGTTCTGTTGTCCGCCCTGCCCTGGTCGCATCGCGGCCAAGCTAGCGTTCCTTCCACCGGAGCCCACGTACTCCATGCACACCGACGCTAACGGTGAAACTAGCTTACATTTAACCGAGCGGGCGGACTGGCAGTACTCCCAGCGGGAGCTCGATGCCGTGGAAGTGTTCAGCACCAGAAGCAGCCGGGGTAACCGAGTCGGTTGCATGTTTGTGCGCTGCGCCCCGAACAGTCGCTACACGCTCCTGTTTTCCCACGGCAACGCGGTGGACCTGGGACAGATGTGCAGTTTTTACATCGGCCTCGGCTCCAGGATAAACTGCAACGTGTTCTCCTACGACTACTCGGGCTACGGAGTCAGCACCGGCAAGCCATCCGAGAAGAACCTGTATGCTGACATCGAGGCGGCCTGGCAGGTGTTGAGGAACAAGTGAGTATGAGATCACAGGTTGTTGTAAAGATAATAAAGTGCTATATAGTTTTGTGTAAAACCTCTTATCATCTCTGGCCTTTCACGTTGTACATCACCACAAACCTGACCATCTGCTTGCCACAGTTCACCTGTCTGTCAAATAGGCAAAGCTCATATGCTAGACACACCAGCAGCTAATGGATAGAGTGACAATGCTGCTTTCCAGTGCAATATGTAAGCAGTTTGTGTATGTGCATGTAGACCTATACAAATGTACAGCAATGATTTCCATTAACCTAACGCTCTGAATCAGAATCTCCATGCCTTTATTATCCTTGCACGCAGTACAACGAGAGTTAAAGTGATCTCATCTGTGGTTTTGTGTAAGAGCAAAAGAAGATAGTATAAAAAAAAAAGCAATAAGGCACAGATAAGAGAAACACGGTATTGAATTGACATTGAATCCATGTAAGCAACATTTTCCAGATGCGTAATATATCCGCGGCTAATGCAAATCACAGTTTGCATCTAGGGTTAAGTACGATTTATCTTCCATGACTAATGCAGAGTATAGTGAAGAACACCTTTCCTAATGGTGTATGCACTAGGGTGTGACGACACACCAATCCCAGGGTTCGGTTCAGTTCACGGTGTTGGAGCAGCAGTTCGTTTTGGTTCCCTGTGGGGGTGGGGATCATGGCATAGCCTTACCAATGCAAAGAAAACTGGATTCAATTTTTATAATAATAAAAAATGACAACTATACATTCAGTTAACTTTATTAACATTATGCTTTGCCTTCACATAACCAAACAAATTAATGAAATGGAAAAAAAATGGGTACCGTGGTTTTTCGGTTCAGATTGAACGTCGCCACACACCCCTAGTCTACTCTGATTAAATTGTATCTTTTCTGGTGAATAGTATTGCTGGTTAAAGACAATGATTGAAACAGTTTCCTTATTCATAGAGTTCCTGTTAAATAGGTTATGAAGTTTAAAAGGTTAAAAGTAGAAGTTGTGTTTTATTTTTTATGACCACTCAAAAATAAATAAGTCATTTAGATCATAAGGGCTGGATCCTCCCAGTGGGCTACAGTGCACTGAATGAAATGAATCATGCATTTGTATTCTGCAAAAAGCTAGAATTTGCAGCATATTAAACCACTTTAACCAACATATTTCACAGTAATACAATAACAACAGACTCAGAAATGACCAGTGACCATATTTCTGAAAAGTTTACAGTTGGTTGATTAAGTGCTCACTCGACTTTGTGGTCGTCCGTTTTAACAACCAGTCCCGTAACCCAGTCACACAGACAACTTCTTTAACATGGGACTCTGGTAATGGGATCCATACACTGTAGTTTACATACAGCTGACTATTAGGTTCTACAGTAAAAGTAGTCTTGTCCTTGTCTGCTCTCGACATAGATAAGACATGGTCTAATGGTCACCACATTGCCTCTGTTGTGTTGTATAACCTTTTAATTTACAGAATACTGTTGAAGTTAATACGTATTTAATGATGGAAAGTCGGCAGTACAACTGTCATACTATTATTGCCACCTTGCTGTCATAGTATTCTATACACAGAGGGCTTCATTACTTCAGAGAAATCAACCAAATTGCTCATTCTGAGCATGCCTTTGATTAATGTTCCATTTGGCACATAGTCTAAATGTCATTTGACTAAAGAGGATCTCTTCCCATCTAGCATTAAAATGAAACATTTCATTGTTCCCTGACCCTCTGGGGAGCAACCTCTCCAAGCATGAAACTGTGTTCGTCATTAGACTCTCCTTCGGGAAGTTAAGCACCTGAGAAGAGCTTTATGTGTAGTCAATATCTTTTTAATCAGATTTTGTGGAAAAATCATTCAATCTGTGGCCTTCAACAGGAATTTAATTTCATACTGTACTACTTTGCCTTAAGGGCTCAGTTGTAGCGAGGCAGCTGGAAAGACTTTGAGGACAAAGGTTGTTTTTCTAGATTTCATTTTCTTTTTTTTGTCAAAGGTCAGTCTGCTTGGCTTTCGGATAATTAATAATGAGTCATGTTTCCTCTCGATAGACTTTAACGTCTGTTGAGAGGTAACCCAGAATTTTGAGAACTTCTGTCATAGTTTAGAATCGATTCAATTGTTAATGTTTCACTGACGTCTGACAGATACTACAATCAACAAATATTTTTTACTGAAAGTCAGAAAAATTCTTATTATAAGCAAAATCAGAATACTAAAACATGACACCTCCATATGTATAAAATATTTCAGTTCGAATAATAAATACATGCACTACTTGCAAATTGGAGTGGTATCAAGTGCTCCAGCTAGATACATCTGGTTTAATGATCCCTTTGAGCACAGACAGGGCAGAAACTGAAACTCTAGCCAATTATTCATCTGTAGTGTTTATTGCTCGACTTCCACAGCTTCATTAGCCTGGCGTAGCCACAGCAAATTCATATGAGAATCTGAGTCTTGTAACATGGCATTAGGAATTCATTATTTGATGTGTTTCAACCAACGGAGAGGGAAAAAAAAAAAAAAAAAAACTATGGGCCCAATTTGATAGTCCTACAACTAGGGATGTCCCAGTTGTTGTCAGAAGGTCGGTATCACGGCCGATCGATCGGATCGGTTTTGGGCTTCAGCCCAGCTTGATTTTTTGTAGTTATTTATTTTAGGTCTGCCATGAACCAAAACCAAATCTCTGTAGCCTTAATCATATCTGCTGTGTGGAAGTACTTTACTCTAGAAAGTCAGTCAGACAGCAGTGTATAAATTATGCAAGGTGGTTGTAGGAGATTCATTACTACCAACTTGATTCGCCACCAACAAAAAAAATAAATATATGTTGTGTACACCAAGGCACCGGCTGCACTGAAACAACAGCGACAAACACTGAACGCTGCGTTTAAAAGGAGCATCAAGGAGAAAAATACAAGAGAGCGGGTCAGGGAGTTTATGGTGTTGGATGATCAGCCCATGTCTGGAGTAGAAAACACAGGCTTTCATCGTCTGTTGGAGCTACCCTCTCCTCGCCACATTAGCTTTGACAGCCCTATTTACTGTACTTGCTACAGCTGCACGGTGCACATGTGATAGGAGAATAGGTAAGATAAGAAAAGCCTTTATGAATCTCCGGGGAAGGACATTTTGTTTAAGATAGGATCTGGACACGGGCTGGCCGATAATAAATATTAAAAGATCAGCATCAGCTCTGGGGGCAAACAAAAACAATACTTAAAACTAATTATCAACTAATTATTGTCCCCGAACCCCAGAGTTTGCCTGGGTCACTGTTTTGGAAGATCAGTCTGGACTGGAAAAAATGTTTGGTTTGGGTAATGGGCAATGAAAATAAGAGCAGATTTTAAAATAAATTAAAAATGAAATGTAGCTGATTTCATATTTCAGCGTGATCATATGTACGAGTAGGGTTTCCTTTCAGTAGTCTGTGTACAAGTGTTTCAAAGTGATTGTGGACTGTGTTGTTGGTTACAGAGCAACTAAGCCTGAGGTTTTATTGAGACATATAAAACAATAAAACATGGAAATGCTCTTGTCGCTTACGTGCTGGACATTGTGTATACGTGCCATGCAAAGGTTTGGGCATGCCTGGCCAAATTTATAACTGTGATAAGATAGGAGAGATATGGAGAAACTCCTGCAGGTTAAACTTGGCTAACTAAACACTTTTAACACAGAGTAACTGTGAAAGACTCACTCTCAGACCAGAGACACCTATTAGCCTAAGAACATTAAGGCACCAAATGCAAACAGTATCCTTTAAATACATGTTTTCCATTCATTTGGGTTATGAAACTGTTCAGGTGCAGCCCCTAAACTGTACAGTATAGTGGAAGGGAAAAAATGTACACATTCTAGCCGCAGTTTTGTCTGTTTTCAGACTGGCTTCCATGAGTGGGGCTTTTAGCAGAATCTGAGAATCCAGATAAATATAGCACTTTAAGAGCACCCCTGAGATCATCGCTGATGTTACAGTGTGTTTGGCCTATTCTCTTCGGTCTCTTTTGGGACTGATGATGAGCTGTTGGCTGTTTTTTTTAATGACTATTTTCAAATGGGGTTATTTAAAATTAATTTGCAAAGGGCTTCACCTCTCAGTTATGGATGTTATTTTCATGCCTCACAGCTTTGCCTCTGGCAATCCATCTGAATGCCTCAGGCATTAGTCCGGGCCTTTCTACCACCTTAACCAAAAGTGATTTGTAATACTGGTTGTCACTTTTTCCGTTAAATCTTTATTTGCAATGCCCCCCAAAGGGCTTTAAAGAAGTAGCATGGTCTGAACCACATAAGCCAAATATTAAGCGTACTGATGGGAAAGGAGGTGACAAAATGTCTACTGAAAGCATTCTGACCAAAGTAGCTTGGCTATTTCTTTGTCTGTCTTGAAAAACCTTTGTTTTTTCCTATATCCTCAAGAGAGACACGTCTACCAGAAACAATAAGTTGACCCTGTTCTTTTTTCCTTTTTTTTGCCACACCTGAGGCTTTTTCATAATCAATAAATCAACAAATTGTTGTTTGCGGAGTTACTTGCCAAAGCATTCAAGGATTTTGAGCCTCTGTTTGTTTCCCCTTTTGAAACATGATTGGATTTGAGAGATTTTAAACCTGTATTGAGACGCATCTCGCAGAAAAAAAAAAATTATATTCACCATGAAGGAAATATTTCTGCAAATAACATCTATCTTACAAATACGGTCTTTAATGTGCTGCATTACACAAAGTGCCTCCTGGTAATGAACATAATAGGTCCCTTTTAACTAGCTATTTTATATGGTATGTCAAACTGGAGTAGGTCAAGACACATTTTTTGCAGAACACAGGTGAGCCAGACAGGAAAGTATATAAAAATAAAAATAAAAAAATAAAAAAAACAGCTGTGACACGCAAGGCACATATTAACCCGGGTGTACTCCTGAATTCCAGCTGACATAAACACTTGACTTGCTGTAGTGGCTCTAGTAACCATTGAACTACTGCTGCACAGATTCATGTAAATGCTTACTTGTTCAGTGAAAGGTTTTATTTTCTTTAGATTGCCTAGAACTGTCATCTGTGTTTGGACCTAGCCATCCTAAACAACATAAAAAAAATTTAACAGTAGGTAAACTACACAAGGAGAATGACGAAACAAAAGTATTAATTATTAATCTGCTACTTACTCACTTAAAGCTATATACATATTATAATCTAAAGTTATCACAGATTGTCTGCAGTCTAAGAACAGAGATCCCTTGGCTCTGACTATAATAAGCTAATTGTTTTCAGCCTCCCTGATATTGGTGTAGTGCCAAACTGCGCTTTACAGCTTGCTCGAACCTGTGAAGTTAAAGTGGCATGCGTTGCTCTGCCATTGTTGCTGCACAGGCTCAGCTTAACTCAAATGACCCTGATTTTGTCAGCTGGGCCTGTCAGTGCCACTCCTTTACCAGATTTTTGCCGTGACGCGGGTTACTTGTCATATAAAAAGAGGACAGAGAATAAAAGGTTTGGCAGTACAAGAATTTCATCATGGAAAAAAGTTCCCTAAAACAACAACAGAATCACTATTGTGGTTGCAAATCATTTTCATAAAACTGTATACAGCTGAATGTAGTCTTTGACACTGTCATTTCAACATGATTGTGCAGCCTGCCTGGCTGGATGCCCAGAATTTTGAGAACTCAAAGCTCTCTCTCTGAAGTAGGCCTGAATGTTGGTATTGTTCTGGTTTGATTCATAGTGACTCCATTCTTAATGTGTCAGTTCCATCAACTAAATACATTACATTCAAGAAGTAACTTGTTAATTGGAATCAGAAAAATGCTTATTAAAAGCCAAAGCAAAAAAAAAAGGGTTAGGGTTAGGCACCTCCATATGTATAGAACAGTTCAGTTAGAATGATATATATGTGCACCACTTCATATCATTGTGCTGTCCTTTTTTCATTCTGTTCTTCTTGGAAATGCAGTGCCTTGACGTGGAATCACTGGTCTATGCACAGCAACTAGTCACATCACAATTTACAGCGCTGGTATTACTCAAGGCAGTTAATATAGCCATAGCCACTGAAGGAATGTAAAATAACTGCTCATAATGACTAGATTTCTGCCAAGCAGAAATTTTACAAATTATGCAGCCCACCTGAGTCACGTACAACAATTACCGGCTGCACGCATATAGCATTCAGCACAAATAACATGTATTTATGAAGAAAATGTCTGATTGTAAAGCTTTAAGAATCATTATTGTGTGGGATCATATAGAAACCATAGACATATCTATTGTATTTTGTCCATGTCTGTTGAGGCTGACCAGTATTCTCGTATGTTAACAACGTATGTAATGGTTAAATTTTTGGCAGTAGGGTCAGTGATAAATGGGACCTTTAATTCTCAAATCTTCTCTGACTGTACCATCTACTTGATCTTGATTTTTGTTGTGTTGTGAATCTCTAGTGTGTACAGTGTGCTGTCAGATGCACCACGTCCAGTGTTTTGTGAGTCAGCTGGCAGCCAGTAGGTGCATTGTCCGTCCATGTGTGGGGTCATAATCTGTGATCAGCATGACTGCTTGGTTCAGTTGCTGCTTATCAGAGGATGGACTTGTCTAGGCCAGCAGATTAGTCACACCCAAGCTGTTATCTGAAGAGCTGTTAATAATGGCATCACTTCATAGGGCACATACAACCTAGCAGCTCTGATCCACATCCTTTGCCATGCCTGCCTGTTAAGGGTCTTATCCTTCAGTATATGTGTGTTGTGGCAGCGTTTCTGCTTGGCTTCCATCTACATTCCCAGGACTGTCAGGAGGTGGGAGGGTTTGCTTCAAGCTTCCTCCCCAGATTGTTAGTTATGGCAAGGAAACATGCCGGCAAGGAACTCCATCTCTCTCTCTGACAGACACTAGACAGTCCTGTTTTCTGTTAGCACTGCCTTTATTGCAGTAATGAAAAAGAGAAGCTGGAAAACCCTCTCCAGGTCGCAAAGTGTATCTGATGATTCTCCACTGCGTACCACCCAGTGCATACTTGGCCAGCGCCACACATCCCCTTCGTGTCTAGAATGTTTTTCCAAGTGGTTGCAGCTCTCTCTTGATTTGGAATGATTGCGCGAAAAGAAGCTGTTTTTCTGCGAGTTCAACAGTTCCTGCATATCCTGTGTCCCACCACTATTTTCAAGTGTGGTGCTTGGGTTTGTTGAGGATGAGAGAATTCATAGAGTGCATCTCTTCCTTTTCATAATTGAATCTCAGCCCAAGAGCCTTAAGTGTGTGACACTGCATGTTTTCATCTTGATCAGGTTGGTTACCGGATGCCTGGTTCAGTAAGCGGCTTACTTGATTTGGACACACTGTGCGATAACTGCGGTCTATGTAGATCACCTTTCTCACATCTGCACTAACCTTTGTGAGGCATGATAGTAATATTGTCAAAGTTGGGGGAAAAACTGCAATTTTTATTATGTACGGCTGACCTTACCTCCACTTAACTAAGCCTCAAATCATTTCCTTTGAGTGAACATTCAAGAAATCAGCATTTCGTATGTTGTAGACCAGAGGTCTTCAACAGGGGGTCCGTGACCCCCAGGGGGTCCACGGAGGTTTGTTCAGTTGTGTGTTTGCCCATGGCAGTGATGTTAACCCAATATTTACTCACACTCTATATGTTGCCATGAGGTTATTAGAAACTTGATTATTTTTGTACCCAATAAAATCGTTAAATGTTTTTTTATCCAGTTTGTTCTTGTCAACATCTGCCACAGTTATGTGACACATTAAATAAGACCATGCCTGCCTCTGCCTCTCTCCCTGTCTGGGATCTAGGATGAAGCCAGTACATTGCATTAAAATATCAAATCAAGCCTTTTATTAGTAATTCGTTGCCATGGTCACGCTATGATGGTAATAATTCCAGTGTAGTGTGGAGTTTCTGAAAGCTGTAAAAAACTCCTTAATACTTTTTTCTTTTCTTTTTTTGCTTTTGTCATCCCATCATAGAGTTCCAATAACTTGATTTACCAAAACATCATACACTCTGACAATTATGCTAACTTACCATTTTTACTTCATGGAAATATGCAATAAAATCAATACATGCATTCATGATTCATCACAAAATTCAAAGTGATACTGAATCGGTATAGAAGAAAGATCAAATCTTTAAGTTTTTAGGCAGCTGGATTCAACATCACATGCAAATACTACATACCAAGCTTCGAGCTATGTGGCTGTGACCGAGCCATAGTTGTTCTGACCAGTCGTTGTCTGTGAGCCCAACTTGTGTAATACAGATACGTCTGTGTCTAGCTGTTGGTCAGATGTGAATTAGACTAGGGTCGCCATGATGCCAGAAATTCAGTCTGTGGTATATAAGTCTTGGTGCCACATTTTATACCAGAAACACGACTCAATCAAATCGCTGTGCTTCAAAATAAAGTTGACGCAAAGCTGCTGTGTACACATTGTGCAGACATACACAGTGTTGTATTTTGACAGACTGAAATGCGAGGATTGTAGGTTACTTGTTTGAGCAAATGTTATACGTGGAGCATCGTTGCTACATATGCAGCTGTCACAGTTTCCTAACAACAACGTGACATGACATGTATGAATTTAACACATCAATGTCTCACCTTGAGTTCTGTATACATATGTGCGGTGTTTGGTTATCTTTAACTTTTCCCAGCAAACGGCTGCCAATTAGCAGAGTATTATCTCTGGTTTGATGCCAGAATAGTTCCATCACTGCAAAGCAACACTCATCTCTTTTTGCACTCCCCTCACCTCATGTCTGCTGCCCCTTCTATTTTCTGATATCTGTCTTAAATTTCTTACCCGTCATCTCTTCTTCCCACATTCCTGCTGCTTGTTATATTACAGACCCACAGACAACCAAGGTGTCACCACACAGCTATCATATCATTTCACCTGTGCTCAGGCATTTGAGGGCTGTGTTTAGTACAAAATTGTCCTTTTTTAAGAAAATATATCAATCACATGTGAGATTAATGACACTGAAATATCATATTTAATCATATTAAATCAAAGTAATAAAGAACTTTAAAAAAATACAAAAACGGCATATGCAAACATTACTGTGGTAAGAAAAATACATTTAAAAAGGCATTATGTTTTGTGATCACTGCTGCATAGGTATGGTAATATTAAAAAAAAAAAAAAACTTGATCTATTAATCTAACTTGTCTGTTTGTTGTTTTAAAGGTATGGCGTGACACCTGAGAATATCATCCTGTATGGTCAGAGCATCGGCACTGTGCCCACCGTTGACCTGGCTGCTCGCTATGAATGCGCTGCTGTCATTCTACACTCTCCATTGATGTCAGGGCTACGGGTGGCCTTCCCTGATACACGCAAGACCTACTGCTTTGATGCCTTCCCCAGGTGAGCCGCAAAAACACCACAACACGCATAGACATCACAGCAACCTGGACAATGACTGGCTTTATTATAATGCCCATTTGCCGCTATTGCCTAGATCGAAAAGTCTCCGTCTTTGTTGTGTACACTTCCCAAGGTTACAGGTGTCAGGTTATCAGAATATCAAAATATGTTTTTTCAGATTTTATCATATTCTCATGACCTTTTAAACAAGCTTCACTTCTCTCTCTCTAACCCTAACCCTCTCTCTGTAATCAGTTTAAAAGTCCAATTAAGATAAAAAAAAAAAATGGCCCAAATAAACAATTCCATTCCCGAAAAATGTCTTCTTTGAAGCTGATCTGGTCCTCTGCAGACAGCTGGTTCACAGAATGAATTTAGAAAAAGGCCAATTATTGCCTGTCTTCTGTAATAAACCTTTAATGTGTAAGATTAAACTGTGTTTGCCGATACCACCAGTAACTCCAGGTGTCACAAAATCCACCATTTTATCATGTTACAGAGCCATTAAATTCAACCAAATTCTTCTTTAGTCAGAATGATTTCAGTCAGAATGGCAATGACATCGCTATCGGGGCCGAGCCAGGCATTGTTTTTGAATGATCGGACTGGTGTTGGGCTTTAGCCAAGCCTGATCTTTTGTAATTACTTATTTTAGGTGTGCCATAAACCATAACCACATCCGTGTAGCGCCAGAAAGTCTTATTCCTCTTTGTTGCCTAGTGTCAAAGCTACCAAAGTTTTGCAATTTCTAAATTATGCAATACGGCAGTGTGGTAATGTGGTAGTGGGAGATTGTTCTACCACGTAGATCATACTAATACCACCAACTTGATTTGCTACAAAAGTACACAAAAGTGGAGCCAAGTTATGAGCTAACATCTCCTCGCTACATTAACTGACAGCCCTATTTATTGTACTTGACACAGCGCACTCGTGATCCAGGAGAATAAGAAACATACGAAAAGCCTTTATTAATCTCCAGGGGAGGACATTTTGTTTATTTAAGATCAGACCAGGACTCTGATACCTAATATTAAAAGATCAGTATCGGATCGGGGGCAAAAAAAAAACTTGATCGGGACATCCCTACGTGTAACCACAGCTCCACAGCAAAACTACAACTGCCAAGGAGTGGCATTGTTATGATATTGTTTTTGGAGTGTCATGCTACCTCACCAAGATCATAATTTAATCACACAAGGGATCACCACTTGTCTGGCCAAATTATGAACAGCTAGACAATGTGGACATGTAATGAGTCTGCTGTGTCTCCACTGATTTGTAGTCTGCAGTGGAGCATTGTAAGGAATATTAAGTGTAGCTTTCAGGGTAGTACACATGAACAAGGTCGTTGGTGTAGAGTATATCTGTTTCTGTGATCTCAGTGTGGTCAAGCAGTTCATTGTAGAGACGGTTAGAGGAGAGTTGGGGAATAAAAATTCTTTATAATCCTGTTAAATAAGTTTGGTTGTTTTTCCAGTGGGACAGAGTTTGCCATGACTGTCTTTTCTTTGTGTTTGCATTATG
This sequence comes from Chelon labrosus, assembly GCF_963514085.1. Classification (NCBI taxonomy): domain Eukaryota; kingdom Metazoa; phylum Chordata; class Actinopteri; order Mugiliformes; family Mugilidae; genus Chelon; species Chelon labrosus. The sequence continues at coordinate 28,395,628 of NC_140339.1, read as the reverse complement.
TGTAAGACCTTAAGTAACTGGTGCACATTAATGTTCTGTGCACGTACACATTATGAGGGGGTTCGGCGGTTGGTTTATGCCTTCCAACAATTCGATGTATTATTTATTTAGATCGAATCAAAGCTGATTCAGTTGAGCTACAACTGCTTGTCTGATTGAAAAGGACATATAGGCCCCGATACATACAGTAGCACGTTTAGTCTACCTCAAACTAATGTTATCTCTAGAAAATGTAGCTTAATGTAAAATATTTTCCATTTGATAGATTTTTTTTTTATACATGTTATACAATTTTGAGCCTGTCGTATATTCTCAACATGTTCTAAAGTAAAACATGTGAGTAGGCCTGCAGCGACATGTCAACATAATAGATTATGTTGGTTATTAATGTATACAATTATCGCGACTCCCACTACCAGGTATACTGAAAGTGAGACTTCATCTGAAGAAGCCCGACTCACACATTTGTAATTCAGTTCATCTTGGTCTTGTACAGTTTCCCCAAGAGTTGGATTATTTTTAAGGTGAAATGATAAATAGGTAGTTTCTCCAACACTTGAGACTCTTTGTTCCAAGTCTTGGAACATTTTCAAGGGCCAAAACAAGGCTCTGGGGCACACTTTTCCCTTCCATAAAAATGCTTCAAACATTTTCTAAAAGGGTTTTTCAATAAAGTCTTAGTCACAAGTCTGCAGAAGCAAAAACAGCTGACTTGAAAGAACTTGGCCTCAAGATGAGAAGGAGATAACGTTGTCCATTGGACAGTGTACAACACTGTTTTCGATATTTCCAGCTAATTTTGCCAAATTCACCAAGAAAATCTTAGAAATCAAGGAGTTTGTGGTCTCAGTCTGCATGAAGCAATGTTCTTATTATTAGGCTGTAGCTCATTATACAGGCAACTTCTGAGCTGACCTCCTGACACGCATGCAAGGGAATGTAAGGTCAGCAGAGTTCATTTAGCTTTTAGCATTTAGCTACAAAACCACAAAACATGGTCTTGGTTACAGAAACATTTAGCTGTGGCTCATGTGCACCTGAGCTAGACTGTCACCGAAATCCAGTTAATCTGTAGCATAGAATAATTCATGCATTAGGAGGCGTTTAACACATCCATTGGAAAAGAAAAAAGAGATCAACAGTATCTTCAGTTTATTAAAGCAAAGATGCACATAAAGCACACACAGCTCCACAGCTAATAAGGAAAGAGGGAGAGCAGGAGAGCGGAGCAGCAGGTCCGACAGCTAAATGCAAGAGAAGATGGGTTTGGTGTGGATGTGAATATTATTGCGTTCATTAATAATGGGCTGATTTCATCATTTTATTATCAGGCATGCAAACTCCTCACCTTTCGGCGAAATTCGCCGTTTTCAATCCAAATTGGGTGACTTATGTGATTCGTGCAAATCCGAAGAGATTTTGGGGGGGGGGGGGGGGGTAGCCTACTCGTTGACTTTTATTTTAATATATTTTAATAATATAATAATATAATGTTCTATATACCGTAAATCCTCTAATATTGGCCTGTATTCCATTAGCGGCCGGGTCTCGCTGTCAGCGGAGGTGAATAAAGGCCGGTCTCTAATAGCGGCCGGGGCTATTATTAGAACCATCTCGGCGGGTCAGGGTTTCGGCGGCACGGTGTGGGAGGATCCCCTCAGCGGGACCTCTCCCCGGCGTCGGCCGGCCCCCGCCGGGTGCATTTCCTCCGTGGCGGTGCGCGGCCTGTAAGTGCTCGGGGCGAAGGTGGCTCGTCGGCTCCGGCCGCGAGCTTTACAGCGACCCCACGCATCTCACTTCACCGCTTCCCTGGGGTCGTGGAATCAGTGCTCACTGCGCCCTCTCTCCCTGCGGGGAGGGACGGGGCCCACTCGCTCCCGGCGCGACTGCCGACCTGCAGCGGACTCACTGTCCTCAGTGCGCTCCGACCGCGTCGCGCCGCTCGTTTGTTGTTAATGTTCTGTATGCATACCATGTTATGGTAACTGTACGTTTTTAATAAATGAACCTAGTATTTTATAGGTTCAAATAGACACAAAATCTTGTTTTTATTCATTCTACTGGTAGTTCGTTTTGCTCAAATAGAAATTAAGGCCTGCCTCTAATTCTGGCCTCCTTCCTATGTGTTTATTTAACATGCACAGACTTTACCCGCCACTTGCAAGCGCTATGCACGTCACCGATCAATACCGCAGTACGTTACAGCAATTCATTAATTCAGTCTTCGACAAGGGAGAAGCAAAAGAAGACGTTCAGACGCCGGAAATCTCTGTTTTTCACGGCCCCAGAGTTGAATCCTCGTTCAGTCTCATGAATGAGATTATTGACGGAAGAAGTGGAAACATGAAAATTGGCACATTCAACTCCATTCAGACAGTGAAATATGCCCTTCAGGCCCGAGGAAAAACAGTCAAAAACAGTAAAAAGTTTTTTTTTTGGTAAAAATTAGTGAATTAGTGAAAATTAGTCTGTTGTCTTTGTAAATCTCTGTTTACCAAGCGGGGGGGGGGGGGGTTCGGGGCCATTTCCCTCTTCGCGCACTCTTCTCACCTTTTTGACCCCTGACCAGTTTGCATGCCTGTATTATTGAAATTGCAAATGCATATGGAATCAACCGAAAACTAATACCACTTCTTCGTTCTTAAACAACATACAGTATCTTCAGTTTATGTTATGCATTTCATCTTAGAGTGCATTCTTTAGCCAGCTTCTGGATGGAAATTCAAAACACCTAATGATGACCCATGAATAAACAGGCAGTTTATTCTGCTTGAGCCTCAATCAGTTTTTTTACGACTTTGGCATTTACACAAGATGATCTTTTTATTTTATTTCACTAGATTAGTTTTACGTTGCTATGCGCTTCTGTGACTAATTGAATTGAAGTGAAGTGAACAGATCGTGGATTGGGACTGGGTGCATTATGTTATTTGCCGTGTGTTTGTGATTCATTTGTTAATACTTTCTCGGGTCTATAGATTCTTGTACGGTGTAGCTTCTTTGGTCTTTACTGTGGAGGTCACTCTTATCAGACCTCTTCATGCTTATTCTCTAATGGCGTAGCGACTTGCTGCAGATTTGCTAATGTATTAACAATGCTTTGTTCATGATAAAACAAATGTTTATCACATTTTAATTCATACCTTCACTTTTTTGAGAACAGTAATGAACGGAGGACAAAGAAATGCCTGTTCAATCACAAACCATGTTTTTGCAGTACAATTGCATAAAAAAAGAATCTGTTACCTTGACTGAATCAGTTTGCCGTGTCTCATTAAGAGTCACTATCTGTCTGTCAAGTTTCTAAATGCGTATCACATCTGCACTGTATGGTAAATAAGTGAGTAGCTCTGAATGAAGACCAGCGAAGGAGATCAACGTCACTATGCTACAGTTGTCAATCCAAAATGTCAGATACGTGTCCATCTGTAGTGTGTATTTAATCTCCTGCCGTTGGTGTTGTCATAGTTACAGGCAGTCAACACTGATTAGACTGTCACTTAAACTGCACAGTTTTTGAAAAAAAACGACACTCTTGAAGAAAACATGTGGTTCCACACGTCACTCACTGATGGAGTTCTAATCTTCGGCTCCTAATCTGGAACACCTGACTACAGTTTTCAGCATCTGATCATGTCATTAAAAATACTTGCACTACATACACATACTTACATTTTCCACGCGACTGATCTGTTTTTGAATTTATTTGCATATAAAAATAACAACAAAATATCTGTTTGGTTGACGATACGTGCTCTATTTGAGGATCAGGTTTGTTTTTTTAATGCTTATGCGTTTTAAAGTCTCAAAATTGTCATAGGATGCAGATAATTCTTATGTGACAGTTTTTATCTAACCCAAACCCTAATAGTCTGGTATCTGCAAACCAAATGTTTGCCAGTGTTACAAAGGTAATTCACTCATATTAGAGTTTGCTCTGTGTAGCTATGAGCTCGTGTTCATACAAATGTTGGGAGAGTTAATGTTTGACAGCCACGTAAGCCATAATTCAGTCTGTGTAACCCAGCTGTGAAGTGGACACGATAATAGTTTTATTCCATCTGGAATGAAATTAGTTCACAATGATTCCCCTGCATTAATCTTCCAGCTAACCTCTATCTCAACAGCAGGCCACCATGGAGGCAGAGCTGCTACCCCTAGTTACAGGCAAGCTTGATTAGCAAGGAATTTATATTCATGGCACAGACTGGAGCTTTGCACAGCTTTATCCAGGCCATAAGACGGGGCAGACCGTCATTTACCCAACTCAGTTATTCATTCATGTTATTGTCTTTGGAAAAAGGCAATGTTTCCATAGAAGAGGTTTGGGTTTTTTTTTTTTTTTTTCCTTTGCACGTTCCAACTTAAAACATCTGAATAAGCACTAAGGACTGTTGAACAGAGAATGTAAGAGGCTCTGAAATGTTGTGTGAGAGCTCTTGGAAAGGCTTCCATGCTGTAGTAAACAACCACAGAGCGTTTTTGCCAGTTATGTTGCTACACGCTTGCTGCGTCTTCAGTCTCATAATATGAGTAGCTCAAAGTCTGACTGTGATGTACTGGCTAGCTACAACTGATAACAATAATCCTCTTAAAGCTGTTTTTTGTTTGGAAAGGAATAACAACTGCTATCACAAAGTGTCAGCTCCGCTGGCTCCAGTCCCATCCTACCAAAGACAATACCTCCCTGACTTTATTTCAGACTTTCAGTCTTGTTCTACTGGTGTAATCAGAGCCTGTGGAACTAATGAATTGTAGCTAATGCCAGCCAGAGTGATAATTGATGAAATTGTAGATGCTATGTTGTAGAAATGTATCCCAGCAAGTAAGCAAGTCATGTGTATCACAGGTGTTTCAGAGATTTCCTCCCCTCTTTTCTTGGTAGCCTATCTCACTGTCCTGTCTGTCAACCCTATCCTTCATCTTCTTCTCTGTCTTTCCCCTTCACAGTATTGACAAGGTGTCCAAGGTGGCATCGCCAGTGCTGGTGATCCATGGTACAGAGGATGAGGTGATTGACTTCTCCCATGGCCTGGCCATGTACGAGCGCTGCCCCCGTGCAGTCGAGCCCCTTTGGGTGGAGGGAGCCGGCCACAACGACATTGAACTGTACACCCAGTACCTGGAGAGACTCAAGCAGTTCATCTCCTTCGAGCTTTCCACGTCTTGAGGGGAGCTCATCACTTTGACCCAGGTTCATCTCAACACACTGAAGAAGCCTCCTCCTTATAATCTCCCAACTTCTTCTCTGAGTGGATGGGCATGACTGGAGTAAACAAATCCCACTGTCCTCCTCCCCCTGTCCTTGGAGCCATCTCAGGGTGGGGGGCGTGTAGTGGACTGGAAGTGGAGGTGGTTTTAGATAGTTGAGGTGCAGCCAAGGGTTAGGCCAGTGGCACCCAGGTGTGCAGTTTGTGCTCAACATTCAGCATCGCCAACACCTGGCTGGTGCTCCTACATGTGAACCCAGTGAGTCTGGGCCTACACCATGTTTGCACTTGCTGCTCAAGTCTAGATTTATTTCCCACTCCAGCTCTCAGCCTTCTTCCCCTCCTCTTCTCAATCTGTCACCCCCACCTTTTCTGTGTCATTGTCAATATTAAGCTTGTCACATTTCTGTATTCTCCCCTCTGTTTCTCCTTCAAGCTCTGCTTTCTTTTTGACTGAGAGTCTTTTTGTATTGTTTTATACAAGGTAAAGAAGTATCAATTTTGCACCTTGAGATACAACGGTTGAAGTTTTTTACTTTTTCACTAATTTTAAGTTACCATTCAGGGTTGATTAAACAATTGCACTTTTAATGTGCAGGTATTTTCAGGTAATGATTTTTTTTCCTGTGTTTTGATATGTGTACGTTGATTTCTTTTGTTATTGGCATTCCACTTTTTTTTTCTTTTTTTTCAAAGTACAACTTTTTTTTCTTAGTGGTTGTGTGTTTGAAACCCCTACACATTGGGGCTTTGTTGTTGTGATCTATGTCGTATTTGATGCACGCTACTCTCTCATGCAGGGAGAAGGTAATGCCACTCTTGACTGAGAAGTCCAGCCATATGCAATACGCCTTGCGTACTGGCAAAAACACTCCAGACACTTGGAGCCACTCCATCATTCAGCATACCTACAAACAGATTACCTTTGATAAAATGCAAAGATTCTGATTTGTTTTGGAAGCTCACAATAAATGCCCTCATGACACTATGACAGGCAGACGCAAAGATAACAGTGAACCTCAATTCTTTACCTAAATACTAAGTGGTGGGTGGATCATTTATTTGCAGTTTTGTGCTGAATTGGCTCCGTAGGTGATTAAATGAACTGATTTTGAAACTGACAAAATATAAACTAATCTCCAAAGTTCTGGCAGAGTTATTGTTGTTTACATGCACACAACAGTCTGTAAAAAAAAAATAAAAAAAAAAATACTCCATTAAGCAACTCAGAATCTTATACTGTAATATTAATATGCCAATATATTGGCTAATAAAGACCCTTCTTTAGCAGAAGAGAGAGTAGCAGGCGTCAGAGCTGTGTTTTGTGTAACTGGAGCCTGTGGAAATAAGAATAGGCCGCTGCTTCAAACAAACCCACTTGACTCAGTACTGTATCGAATCGAAGCCAGAGAGCATTGTGTAGGTTTACCTGCATTCAGAAGACACTAACCTCTCAGCTCAGCTCTGTGTGTAGTTGTTAAAGGTGAACGTGCGGTTGCTGGGTTTGGTTGAGTATTTAATTTATCAGTGACATGATATTATTTTTTCACACTAAAAGTAGCCTTATGTTTGTACACATTTCATCCGGACATTCCTGTCGACTACAACGGGGCTCGTGTGGTCTTCAGGGAGACTGAAGTGCTGCTATTCGTCAGAGGAATCAATCAGTCATCACTGTGAAAGCCAGACAGTTTGGGGAGTACTGAAATGACAGCAAAGTACTAAAACCAAATTCAGTCTGACACAGTCATCCCCTTTTCCCCCGTTATGTGTTCCTACCTATAGGAGAGGGACCGACCAGGAAAGCCCTGATACTAATGCCCTGTTTTGTGCTGAGCCCTCTCATATTTTCCTGTTACCCCAGCTCAAACTCCAAAGACTTGACAGAACCACAAAGGGGAAATTGAATGCTGTGGAAATGAGCAACGCATGCAGATCACCTCCTCTATTCCTGGACATTTCAACTTGTACGAACTGTATTTGAATCATTTGCTCTTGCCCCCCCCCCCCCGCAAACGAAATGAAGTTAACACTAGAAATGAAGTTAAACAATCATAGTGAGGTAAAACACAAACAACAAAAAAAATAATGAAATGATATCACGTTGAAGTAAATCTGTTTTCAGAAAAGGATTGTGCTTGAGGGATCTTTGCATAATGTAATGATGTATTGCTGTGAAGTGATTTGTTAGTGGACTATTAGTGTTTTCTGTTCATAGCTAATGTTGGGCCAATGTTTTTGGATAAAAGGTCCTTTCCTCTAGCTCCTCTTTTTAAAAGAAATGAAGACCCTGCTTTAGACCTGATTATTGTTTTGATACAGACATTTGTACGAGGTTTTCCAGTCTAATAACGATAGATTTACACTGTCTGGAACTGGTTTGTACGATATTCCTCTGTAATGTATACTTCAGTATCTTCTCTATACATATGAGCCCTTGCATGGGGCAGGCTAGTCTCATTGATTTTAACACTGGAATCATAATATGCAACTGAAAGACAGATGAAGCTAGCAGAATCATATATTGGTAATGGAGTGTAAAAGAAAACCAATGAAATAAGCCTTAAATATGCTACATCGTACATGTGGTGGTCGTTGCAAGAAGGCAGCACAATGGATGTTTTTAATGCTTATAATGGAATAAAGGATGCATGGAAATGTACAACTGATCTGGTTTCACTGTTTTGGAGACATTAAAGACATTAAAGTAGTAGGAAGGAAGTGAACCACTGTTGAGCTTGACTTTCAGAGCTTAATGTTTAAGAATCACTGCTTACAACATTTTCTTTGTACTCCAGAGAAGGTTTGATAGATGGCTCACAGTTTGATCCTCGGTATCCATGCCAACGTACCCAACCCAAGAGTTCATTTTGATCACCAAGCAGTTGTGATTGCAGCCTTCGCTCCGTCCACTTTCAGACCTTTTAATTGTAACATTTGAGAAGTGGGGAAATGTGAAGGGGATCTGTGTAAATGCTTAGTGACGGAAATCTGAAATGATTCATGTGTGCCATGTTGGTTTGTTTGGGGTTCTAGGAGGACACCGTGCCCTTAGGCAAATTAAACTGGCATTTTCTCTGGTATTTCTAAGAGCTCACAAGGAAAAAAACGAATTATTAGCCTCGTTAGTGGGCTGTTATTGGACTGCATATCATCATCATTGAATTACAAATAGGTCATGTGGAAGGAGAGACAACTTTACAAACTGATTGTCTTGGAATTGCTGTGTCACACACTTAATGCCCAGTACTTTATAGAAATTGCTGTAAATTTACGTTGAAGTATCAACAGTATAATGGTATAATAAAAGGACGTTACTGTACATTTTAGTTGCTGAGAGGAAATTTAAGTGTTTTACAGTATTGGTATCTTCATTCTTAAACAGCTGATATTTTAGTTTTGTGTTACAATGCAATAAAACTAATTGTCTAAATGAAAAAATATGTACTACATGTAGCAGTGCACAGTAAAATCTTGCAAACATACCTCAGATATGTCTCTAAACAAATTAACCTTAAGTGCTAATCCTTTGTATATTACTGTAAAGGTGTAAAATAACAGCTTTATCTTGTGATTAAAAAGCAGCAAGATATTAATTTTACAGCACGTGCTGTCAGATCTTTACAGGTTTTTGATATTAAAGAATGATGGTGTTGCATTCTCTGATAAATGGTGGATAGTACCTCCTGATTATGATAAAGCTGTATCATTAATTCACTAAATCCACTCACATATCACTTATTAATCGCATGTTTGTAATGCAGGTCGCACCAAGCAGTATTCTCTAGGGAGTCTTTCCTCCATGATAAAGGCTAGAGAAGCAGCATTCAGTTTGTTATTTAGGTCTATGATTATTATTGTCATTATTATTCACCACTGTCTTGCTTTCTTCTCTTCCTCTTTCTTTTCACTACATGCCTCGCCCATCACTTATTAATCACATACATGTTTTTAACGCAGGTTACACCAAGCACCAGGAATTCTCCACTTCCATCACTGTCTGACTACTACCCTGACATTAAAACATGTTTTTCAGATCTGAGAGCTAAGGTGGAGTCCAGCTGACAGATATGTAGTTATGACAAGTTCCAGTTCCTCGGAAAGGCAAAGCGCTGTAAAGATGGTGAGGATCTTAAAGGTTTGTGGAAGCCACATTATGGGAGTATACAGAATAGTCTTGTTATGAGTCTGTCGTGGCACATGGAGCCAGTGGAGGTGGATGAGGAGGGCTGTGTTGTGGCCAGTACACTTGTTTGCGGTTATTTTACGAAGAGGATTTCAGCTGAAGATGTTCTGATTCTGGACAAGGCTTTTAGATCATCCATCAGATTTTTACCACTTCTCAAGCATTGCGCACAGGAGCTGAATGTCTTATTTGATTCCGATGTCTCTTCCCCATAGTTCAGGCTGGTCTAGCAGCATTCAGTCAGCTATTTATTAACTGTCATGGGTCTCACAGTGATGTGGTGGTTGGCACTGTCACTGCAAGAAGGTTCTGGGTTCAGCCGACTGGGGCCTTTCTGTGTGGAGTTTGCATGTTAGTTTACAATTAGCACTGTAGACTGAAGACCTGTCCAGGGTGTACCCCGCCTCTTGCCCAATGACAGTTGTGAGAGGCTCCGACCCTCCACCCCCCAACCCTCCAGAGGACCAGCGGTTACAGAAGATGAATGAATGAATGAATTGTCATTATCCGTTTCACTTACCTCTCTTAATTTCTTCCCACTTCTTCTTCTTCTTCTTTCTTTTCCTTTCCTTTCTTTTTCACTCCCAGAGGGCTAACTTTCATTTTGAATTGAGGCCGTTGTCATACTTACCCACTTTAAAGAGTCATGTGCGTGACATGTAATAGGATTGAGCGTGCAGAGTTGTGTCAGGTACTGGGGCCCTAAGGGAGGTATCCTACTGTCACTGAAGACGTGGCAACTCACAGCCACTGCTGTAGTTTAAAGTTTGTCAGCCATCAGTCCAGCCCCCGGCTCCAAGTTGTTTCCTGCTTTGCCTGTTGACGAGCTGCTGACAAAATAAAGAATGGCATGCTCATTTTCATGCTCTGGTTATGCTTTTAAATGATGTGATCGGTGAACATCAAACTAACTAATTCCTCATAATCAGATATTAGTTGTAGGTTCATCCTTATTTTACAGAGGTGTTGTCCTCAGAAGCCTGCAATATCACAGACAATGTTGCTTTCAACTAAAAGTCAGAACCACCAGATGCTGCACCATGTTACTGTGACAATTAGCCAAACATGCTTATATATCATCATTGTGTTCGTGTGTAGGTCTCCTAACAGTAACACAACACCTCCATCAGGTCAAAGGGGAAATTACAACATTAACATATTTATCATTTTATTGTGAATAAAACGTCATGACCAAGCTTTTTAATTTTAGAGAATACTGCACAATTTAAGACAGCACAGCAACACCAGAGAATTGATGGTTTAACTAGTCACCAATAATCAAAGATTCAATTATTAAGTCAGTGAAAAAAGAAATGTGTGGGATACTCAGGACAGGCGTTGATGATGTGTCATGATATATCTTGTTCTCTACACGTGGAAAGGCGGAGCTTGAAATTGGACTCGCTTGATCAGTGGTGAAAAGTGATAAATGCCCTTCATCTGTTAAAGCCTCTTCATTACACTCGACGACTTGTTTCAGTCTACGCAAATAATTCATGAGTCCCCCTCCTTCAGTGATACCACCGCTGTGACTGATTCTGAATCTAATCTCACATACAGACGCTTATTATTGTGGGATGGATTTGTGGGGTGAGGTGAGGCAGTGTATACCCATCTGTCTGTGTGTCACTTCATTTAATTGCTGCACGGAAAAAAGACTAACAACCGCAGCAAACAAAACTACGTCTCTATCGACTGATCGTTGCCTTTGATTGAGTCTCATGTTGTAAAAATAAAAAGCATGTCCCAGTTTAGTAACAGATCAGCTGATATGCCAGAGCAACATGGAGCACAGAGAGTTATGGCATTGTGGATGCTCACTCTCTGTCTGGTTTACTGTGTTACTGCTAACACACCAGCACACGTGTTTCCAGCTTTGACAATCTCAAATGTCTGTTAGCCAAAAATACAAAGCAGTCATTCGTCAGTAACAGTGGGTTCAGTTTCACACGTGCTGATTCTCTCTTAATCTCTTTGCAGAAATACTGGCTGTGCAACATGAAGGCAAGTGTTATCTTAACATCAGCATGTAGCTAATAACATCGAGCTAGCAGGAGTCATCAGATGTAACCTAAAAGAGCTTCTTTATTAATCTTCTTTATTCAGCATATGGATACTCACCGATCAGGCATAACATTATGACCACCTTCCTAATATTGTGTAGGTCTCCCTTGTGCCTCCAAAACATTTGTGTCTCATCAGAGAATGGACATGGGCCTTCTGAGGGTGTCCTGTGGTGTCTGGCAACAGAATGTTGTTAGTGGGGGCCTTTGGGTCCTATGGGTTGAGGGGAGGGGCCTCTGTGGATCATCCTACAGATACTTGATCAGTTTGGGATCTAGTGAATTTGGAGGCCAGGTCAACACCTTGTGCTGTTCTTCATGTTTTTTTAGTTGTTCCTAAACCGTTTTTGTGTGTGTGTCTGTGTCAGGCTGCATCCTGCTGGGGATGGCTGCTGCCATCAAGGAGTGTCATTGCTATGGGGTGGGGGTGCCTGGTCTGGTCTAGATGGGTGCTACATGTCTAAGTAACATCCACATGAATGCCAGGTCCAAAAGTTTCCCAGCAGAACATTGAATTGTCATAAGATGGTCAATGGTATTCACTTCTCCTGTCTGTGGTTATAATGTTGTGGCTGATTGGTGTAAGTCCTCCATATTAAAGGTCAAAATGTAATGTTTCTGTACGGAGGAGTTCTGTAAACGATCAGGCACTATCAAATGAGTAATCATATACTGCTTCTCCAGAAACCTGGTTCTTTGAATCATTCAGCTTCCAGCAACTAAACATTGTGGTTATTGACTCAAACATAGGTCAAGTGTTAGTTGTCACGCTGCAGATGCCCCTGAGGTGCTGCTGAGGCCCAGAGCCACTCTTCTCAAATTAAGGAGGAAAATAATTGGCACAGTCTGGCAGTTTACCAAATAAACCTGGTCACGGTGGCTTGAGTTAATTAACTGGAAGGGATGCCATGCATGCCAGTCTAATTTGCATGTAATTGTACTCCCTGTGCCACTGGTGTTTTTTCCTCTATTATCACAATGCACTGAAGTCAAAGGTGCTGAGTGAATGAATGTTTGTGGAATATGATCCATCAACCCGCTGTCATTAGTTTAATTATTGTGTTATCAGAACAGTCTTTCTCTCATTACTTGATATTAAATAGAGATTATATTTAGAGTGAGCTGGGCACATTCTGATAAATAATACTAGGCGTTGTATTTGACATTGTTTTGGGGTTGGCAAGACTTTATTGTTTTGGATAAGATAGCACAATGTAGCATCCTTCCACTCTGCATTGAGAGACAGATGCATCCCAGGAGAAAACAACTTGTAAAAAGATTACAAGGCATCCCCAGACATAGAGACACTAAACCATCAGACACTAATACCGCAGCTAGTCCAGGAGGAGATAGCATCTATAGCATGTTCATTCTCTCTCATCCCTTTACCTGTAATCTTTTTACCTCTAATAAAGGCATATAATTGAGTTAAAATGACTATTTTAGAATTAGATGCCCTTTGTCATTATGATTTTATTGATAACAACTTATTTAAATAACCATGGAGAAAACAAGATATCAAATGTTGATATCTTCATGCTAAAGCTGTCTTTACTAAGCTTGCATAGTAAATCCCTCTCATATACTGCATAGTTAGAATTCCAGGTACAGTTGCGTTCAGAATAATAGCAGTCCAACATCACCAACCAGATCGGTCGCTGTTTTTGGTAGAAATTATATTTCTACGTGGCAAATAATTTACTAGTAGGTGTAGCAGAGAAATAGAAAACCAACAGACCCAACAGTCATGACATGCATGCTGCTGATTCTCTGTAATTGAATCATTAATTGAAAGGGTTGTGTTCAAAATAACAGCAGTGTGGAGTTCAATTAGTGAGGACATTCATTCTGTGAAGAAACAGGTGTCAAACAGGTCGCTCTTATTTAAGGACGGAGGCAGCAAATGCTGAACATGCTGGTTATAGAGCATTTCTCTCTGAAAATCTGAGTAAAATATGTCGCTCCAGACAGAGAAGAACAGAGCACTTTGATTAAACAGTTGATTAAAGAGAGGGAAACATATAAGGAAGTGTAGAAAATGATGGGCTGCTAAGCTAAAATATATGATATGCTTTAAAATGGTAAAACCAGAAAGATATGGAAGAAAACAGAAAACTACCATCGGAATGGATCGAAGAATAACCAAAATGGTAAAGACTCAGCCAATGATCAGCTCCAGGGAGATCATAGAAGGTCTAACTGCAACAATTAGAAGACATCTATGTGAAGCCAAGCTATTTATAAGAAGCCCCCCGCAAAGTCCCACTGTTGCAAAAATGACATGTGCTGAAGAAGTTGCAACTGACCAAAGAGCACATCGACTGGCCTAAAGAGAAATACTGAAACATTTTGTGGACTGGTGACAGTAAGATTCTTCTTTTTGGGTGTAGGAGCCGCAGACAGATTGTCAGACGTCACAGCACAATGTGAAGCATGGTGGCGCCAGCATCATGATGTAAAGATGATGAAAAAATGCAGACACTGCTATTTTTTTGAACCGCCTAACATTCCTTTTCTTAAAAAAACTATTATAAGGCTTTTGAGCTTTACTTGCTTTTTTAAACACACTGCTTTTATTTTGAACACGACTGAATATACACTGCGTATAAAGACCATAACCTTGCTCCTTCTTCTGGTTCAATATTCCCATTCTTGCCTGGGCCATGAGCTTGGCAGATATCAATTGATTTGTGTGTTAGGCTCATAATGCCTAGCCTTGTAAGTTAGAATTAAAGGTACAGCATTGCATTAGATTCAATAACTGAGTCATGTAGTTTAGTACCTGTGGATAAAGAAGTGGATATGAGAAATATTTTAAAAAATGTTTGGTTTTCGGGTCATGGTGAAAAAGGAGTTTGTGTGGCATAGAGATGAGGCTGTCGTCTATGTGTGTGTGTGTGTGTGTATACATGTAAGCATGTAATCTGTTGTGGTACAGTTGTTTTTTATTACAAACCGACATTTTCACTTTCTGTGAGATGACTTAGTTGGCCAGGAACAGATCTGCTCTGGTTGTCAAGACTCCACGAGGTTGTTACGCAGAACTATCAGTCGACCTTACATCTGCAGGTCTATCAGAAGCACCCTAAATGGAATATTTGCTTACTGCAGACTGGGCATATGAGACATCATTAATTCAGTCACCTATAGTATGTTGCAGCTGAAAGCAGAGAACCATTGTTCGGAAATATGCAGCTGAATGCTTTCTACTGCCAGTCATTACTGACACTGTGGTAGTTTCATGGATTCAGAGCAACACTGGCGCAACACTTTTTTTGCTACCACAGATGCGGGGAGCGTTTTGAAACAGTGTCCCCCCGGCAGAGCTCAGAAAGCAGCAGTCAGTGTAGAAGAAGACAAACCGTGAGAGCTGCTGCCGCTGCTGCTGCTGTGGACTCACACCGCGCTCCATTCAGCTCCCACACGCTTCTGGAGAGGTTTACTGTTCCAAAGATCAGCTTCCTCCAAAAGCCCTTCATGCTGCCATTGGCTCACTGACACACAAATCCACCACTTTATGGGACATTACATTGACATCCATTCATTTTATGGAGACCATAACCATATTGTTTACTTGACCTAGAACTGACTCTATTCTAACTTTAAATCGAGTCTTTTATGGTAAAATGTTACTATTTACTTTTGCCTTTTGTTTCCAAAAGTTACACTGGACCCCACAATGTCCCTTTGTATGAAGATTCAGTGCCCACAACATGATGAATGGCCTATAATCACACACAGACACATACACACACACCCACCACACACGCACGCACAGTGGGCGTTCCCTCCCTCCAGCAGGAGTAAATAGAGGCGGCGCTCCACCGTGCGCCTCGGACAGGGGATGGCCGTGTCTCCGCGCTCAGACACCGGCTGACACATGAACAGCGCTCTGCTCCATCACTGCACTGCTCTGAGCTGCGCCCGGACTTTGGCTGCACCTGGATTATAAGCTACAGGTCGGTAGGTCTCTGTGGACTCTTTAATACCTCTTTTAGGGGCGTGGGTATGTTGCGTGTGTGTTGATGTTGAGGTCGCCTGCGTTCAGAGTGGGCACATCGGGGGCGTCATTTGGCCGCTAAGATCCACAGGTGTGCATGAGCGGACCCTTGTCAATGTGGTGTCTGCGCGTATAGCGAGGACGCACACTTCATAACGCGTTGTCACTGAAGAGGGTCGCGTCTTGCCAGCGTGTTTGGACCCTGTCCTGCCACGACTTTAGGGGCAAAGGTAAGTGGACTCCCCGGACAGTTCGCGCTGATTTCACCGCATCGTTTCCAGCGCATTTGCGCAAATTCTCCTGTCTTTAACAAACACTTCACCACTTCACGTCGCAGTGGTTAGACCGTGCGTGCAGCTGTAACTGCATTCCAATCCACTGTAAATAAAGTAGGCTATGTCTGCTGAGGATCACCGCTTCTGTGAGGAGACAGAGAAGGTAGCGCTGCTTTGCCTCGAGATGCTGCCAGAACGCACCTTGGTGTTTGCGGGCAGAGCGACACGCTACATCTAGACATGCATTAGTAAAGACTGCGATATGTATTAAAGAAAAACATATTCTCTTGGACCAAAAACTGGTTTCTGCACGTTTCCTTTCTCCTGCACTCAACACTGTGAATGGTGCGCACTGTTCGGAGGCAGTCCCGTGCTGCTGGTCTCTTCCAGAGGGAACAAGTGCAGTGTGCTCTCCAGCCTCCTTCCAACAGGTTAGTGCCCCTCTTCCTGCACAGTATGTGCAGGGATGCCGCATCAGCTGCATCAATCAGTGCCTTAAGCAGAATTTTATAAGGTCGATGCCAACATTCGCTTCAACCCTAAACTTTCCTCTACACATTTTCTATCTAAACTTCACAAAATTTATTTTCTGTAAATGTAATCTACCTCCATAACTGAACTTGTACAGTTAAATTGAACAATTAAAACAGACTCTATCAAAAAATGTCCATGTCAGTCTTAGAAGTTCAGTAAAGGGTCATTTCTGTGTGGAATGTTGGGCAGTGATCCCTCCACAAATCATACAGCCAGATGTAAGTGCATGATATTAATCTGTTGTATTAGTTTAAAGCATTTTTACAACAATGCATTGTCTTAGCATCTAAAAATCAGTTCAGTTTAATTCTAGATTTTTACCTTCGCAGTTGCCCAGCACAGTATTTCTAATGTCTTGATGTCTTCTATTCAGACTGTTAAACTTACTGAGATGCTTACCGGCCTAATGCCTTATAGTCCTCACTGTCTTTTCCTTGTTCTTGAGTGCAAAATTTGGAAATTATATGAAAACTTGGCTTGGATTGATGAATTCATGAGCCTCAGAGCTGTCTGTGGTTGACTACTGCCTTACCGTGTTCACTTATCACCTTCAGTGTCCTCCAAAGAGGATGACACGGTGGTGAGGTGTTGAATAGCTCCGTAACAAAGACTAGGTGTAGGAGCAGAACGGGGAAGGGTGGCAGTGATGATAATGAGCAGGTTGGCATTCTTGCGCGGAAAAGAAATGTGTCTGAGTGACCTGCGCCGCAGAAAAAATGAAGGTTACACAACCAGCAGATGCTAAAATAAGAGTCGGTGCTAGCAGGAACAGGTTGTGAGGTGTTGTGTTGGTGGAAAATGTGAAGGTGTGTAAAAATGAAAATGAAAATATACCAGAGAACTGTCTGCTGCGGTGGTGTGAAGCTGGAACAAGGATTACAGTAGCTAAGGTGTAGTCACATTTTCTTTCATCTAAAGTAGACCTGTAAATGTGCAAGCTTTAGCAACATCTGTGTGTGCGTATGAGTGTGCAGCGTGCTCTCCAGCCTCCTTCCAACAGGTTACGAGAGAGAGAGAGAGAGTGGGGTAGAGAGAGTGGGGTAGAGAGAGTGGGGTGGGGGGGGGTGGCGCACCGTCAGAGTCTACATACAGCTTATTCTTATTATAGGTTCCATCAGTTATGAATCTGCAGCTGCTCTGTTGTGTCTGATACGCTGCGACTGGTCTGAGTTCAGCTGCTGTAGACAGACTCGGTCTATCAGCTACTGTGACATTTGGCTGTGATTTTACTGCGCTGACTAGCTGTTGGAAACTAGAAAAAAGAAAAACCAGACAACAACAAAGTTTTCTCCCTTTAAAGTCTGATGTTTTATTCATCCATTCAACCCGGCCTTCTTTCAATGCAGACTAAGTGCCTCTCTAATACTTCACCTCCTATTTTTCTCCCGTCTTAATTACTATGTTAAGCTGGGAGGGCAAGTCGATCGAATGAAAATATGTGGCGTTTCAGTGCACCTAGGGCTCAGATGGCTAATTGTTCTTCTTGGAAGGCCAGTTTACTAGAAGCAGCCCTAATCCCAGGTCCCGGGAAGCAATGCATGTTTTTCTTGAGGGATGCTCAGCAAGTTAAGGGTCAGACTCAGGCAGCAGACGTTATCTACAGGTTACATTTCAGGGGCCCTGTAGCTGCACTGACTCCAATGACCTTATAAGGTATATCCTATGAGGTGGTAACCATACCTAGATTAGCTTCTCTCTGTCTGTCACATGACCATCTTGCATGTTATAACAATTTGTTGAGCCTCTTGATGTAATACCGGAGGAGGGAGTCATCTGTGGCTTATTGACGGACATCTTGAGATAGCATAAGGAAGTGGGATTAAATGATGAAGTTGGTGGATGAATGTATTCATATTCTACAGATTAAATTCACTCCTGGCTGTGATCTTCTCTTAAAATGTGGCCTGGCTGTTTTTCCTCATCTAGATACAATGATATAATGATGACAACAGGTGGAAACAGGATCAAAATCAGGTTGAATTCTTTAAAGCAACCAATTTAATAATAGATAATCCTGGAAAATTCATGGAAATTCATCAGTTTCCTGGTGGCCGCTACCTCAAACAGCACACTAAGCTGCTCACCTGTACCTAAGTATTTATTACAACTACAACAATAGAGCGCAATCTTCTAGATCTATGTAGAGCGGGTTGTTCACAAACCGGTTCAAGCCCCGGTACATGGTCCCTGAGCTGACAGAACCCAGAGTTGCTTGGTGTGTGGCGCTGGTGTGTGAATGTGTCAGTATTTGTGTGAACAAGTGGATAGATGTGTCACTGTGACTGTGAAGCGCTTTGAGTACCACTGGGTAGAAAAGTGCTGTATAAATACAAGATCACAGAGAAATACAGTTTGATTTTGTTGTGAATATAATTGTATTTCATTTCATGCATGCATTTTCTTCATAGCCTACTATGATTTTATTTTAGAGTTTGAATGTATCACATTAACACTCAATTCATGGAGTTTAGAACAAGCAGGTATGTTATTAGATTGTTATGTCGCCCCCTTGTGGCAGAAACTAAATGAATGCAGCTTTAAACCTAGTTTGAAGTAGTAGTAATATGATTGACAAATTCATAATTCAAAATATAAAAAGAAATATAAAAGAATAAAAGGAAATACTATGAATATTGGCATGCTACATGAATGAAGCAAATACTGCTGTTTAGTTACCAGTGAAGTGAAAGTGACATGTGCTTTTTGCTTTAAAAAATCTAACAGCACCTTTAGTAGGCACGGAAAAGTGACTGAGGGACCTCTGCAGCCACACAGCAGAAACCCACACAAACAGATACAGTGTGCCCTAAACCCTTGGTATTTCTTGGATTCCGTGTGTTGAAGTCATTCCAAAGTGAAGACCACTACTCTTGGCTGAGAAAAAGCATTTACTTTCCAGGGTAGGTTGGAGTTTCCACACACACACACATTCAGTCAGGGACATATATGCAGTGGGAAGAACTGGCTGAGAGCTGCCACCGTGTATGACTGGGCTGGCAGCCAAAGGCCACAGTTTACTTGAGGAAACCATCAGCTCTCTAGCCTCTATTGAAAGAGGAAAATTTCTTTCCCCTCCAGCCAGTTCTGTTGGCTGCAAACTGCTGTCGGATTTCTACTTTCTCCTCTGCCATGCTTTGGAAAATAATAACTCTGTATTAATAGATGAGGTGGCCCAGATAGAATCTGGTCATCTTATTTCCTTCTTTTTTTTGTTTGACCCATCCATCGACTCCTTAATGGGCTGTGTAATTGTTTTGAACAGTTGCTTTCGTGCCTGTACTTGCTACAACAGGAGCTGGGTCAGCTAAACTTCAACCTCCAATCCACCTGGTCCCTGATCTTAATTAATTAAATAATTAATGACAGAAAACAGGGACTTGCATGAATAAGTGGGCGTAAATTGATTCTAGGAACTGCCCTGGCAGTATGACAGACAGGTGTTGTGTTATTTTTTTGGATTTATGTAATTCGATCCGACAAAATACAGACATCCACGTCTACCTGCGAGTCCACGCGCCACTGCAGCTGCTGAACCTTAAATACAGCAGTTTAAAATCCCACACCGCAGCCACACACTCCAGATCATGTTTTGTTTGGATCTCAAGGGTTCAATTTAGATCAAAGCCCTGAAAAAAGGGTGTAGTGGAGTAAAAACCCAATGGAATTTTTGTTCGTCCGGTTTTTGATTCACTGGAATTGAGTTCCCCGTCATCACAGGAAAAGAAATAACTTCAAAATATATCCCGTACATATAGGAGGATACATGCTGTTGGCGCATTGCTAAATAGAACAACAGAAATAAAAAGATTTCAATGCCACAAACTGGCACCTGTTCACCACGTGTACATGTTGCTTTTATTTTTAGGTGCTGGAGCTGGCTGACATTTTTTTTCCTCCATGTCTAGCCTGGCTTAGTTATTACTGGCAGCTTGCTATAACATTGTGTTTTGTTATGGACAGCAATCTATGTCAGTCTGATGTCTGAATTAGCAGCCTGGTCATTTTGAAAAGCCACAACCACAATTTAGTAGGTCGTAATATTTCACTGTCAACATGGTACACGTTTGAGCTGAATGAATTTAAGACTGTAGCTGCACACGTTAAAACACACCGAGAGGAATGTACTGACTTCTAGAACACTTTATTAAATGTGTAATGCTCCCACACACTCATATGGTAATTATGGCTACAGTGGCAAAATAAGTTTTAAAATCCAACTGTTGTTGCCTTTGAGAAAACTCTTTTTGTTCTCTCACTCTTTCTCTCTACGTCTTGTGCATCATATGCCAGATATGGCATGAGCATGCAGCTCATTCATGCACTGTCATGAATGTAAAACATCAGTGTCAGTTTACTAGGTCTGAATAAGACATAGTCTGAGCCATGCCATTAACAGATAGATGAACACAATCTATGTTTTGATACAGTAGTTTTGACTCTTTTAAGCCTAGAAAGGGTATGTGTGTTGAATGCGTAAAGATGGAAGTAGTAATTCTACATTGAAATATAATATGTCTTAATGTCCGTTTCAATGGGGGCAGCATCTGCCAGCATCTTAACTGCTCTCAATTCCGTTTCCTCTGAGCAATCCTCGTCTTCATGGAGCTTATTTACGGCTACAAATCTTCTCCACAAATTCTCCTCATTCGCACGGAGCAGACTCAAACAGAGAATACTGATAGAGGTGTTCTGTAGCTTAAAAGTGTCTGTGAAGCTGCTACAGGCCCTTTTTATGCAATAGGCCAAGAATGTCTCGGCAGTGATTAGAAGTTTTAAAGCAGAATCTGAGCAGACATGAAGCTGTCGACAGAGATAGCGGAGCATGTCTGTGCTCTGGAGACAGCAGATCTCAACACGATACCACTATACCGGCCCTGTGTAAGTGGTGGAGGAACACGCAGTGTACTTGGAAGTCCTGCTTGTTTATCAAGCCTAGCCTCTAATGTGCCAAGATATGTGTTTGGACAGGCAAGGCTTGCAATCCACATATGGAAGGGGTCTAACCTTACTGTGAGTGTGTGTGCTTTTGGTGATGGAGGTTATGAATAATAAAGTGAGAGCAGTGGTTTTGCTTGCAGTCAGAGTTAGATTGACTGTGACAGGGACATTTTCAGTGCATGCGTTAGAGCACGCTGAGGTTAATGATGCTGTTGAGGTTCACAAAAAGAATGTCTGGGCCAATTTGAGAACAGAAGTTGGTTTTAGGGTTAAGGTCACTCATAGGTTTTCATCAGTTCAGCATTTATTATTTAAGTTAGGGTTAGTGCAAAGCTTAAAGAGAAGGTAGTTAATCAAAAGTATCCACAGTTCTTACTTTTATGTTATTTGTCTTACTGTGACAGAGGATGAATGAATGAATAACTGTCTTGCTGTGACGATCACTCGTCACACCGTTCACGAACTTGATTTGCAAAGCTGTACTGCACCACTTGTAACTGATTGAGACTGTCATTACTTTTTAAATAAGATCATTTAAGAGAAGATAGGATAACTTAATCACACTTCACCGCATATGGATTTTAAACAAGCCCTGAGAGCCATGCATCAGAAATTACATTATGTCATGTTGCTTAAGCCGCAAAATAAATAGAGTTTGTGACACATGGTGCATTGACCTTTAGAGGCGGACTTCCAGCGCAGTTTCCAGTGTGGGTAAAAGCTTTTCATAAGTCTGTGAAAAGTGTGTGCTTTAATAGACCCATAGCGTTTTCCGGAGGGCAGCAGTTCAAACAGGTGGTGTACACGTTCATATTGGTCCTTCAGGATATTGTTAACTTTTTACAGGCAACGGGAGTCGAAGACATCATCCAGGGCAGGTAGGTGTGTGTTTGTGATCTTCAGGGCAGTTTTTGTGACTCTGCAGTACTTTCTTTTCTGCTGCAGAGCTGGTCCTATACTACACCAGGACGCTGTGTGTCAGGACACTCTTGAAGGACATCAGCAGCTGTTAATGTTCCTTGAAGTTTGTTAGTTGTCTATGAAAGGTCTGCTGAGATGTGGGTGCTCAGAGTAAAAAAAAACAGAGACCCTCTCCACTCTGTCTCCGTCTTCTTGATGTTAAGAGTTATGTTGTTTTCTGTGACGCCACTATGTCAGTCTCTGTGCATCCTCTCTGGATGCAGACTCATCGTTCTTGGTGATCAGACCCACCACGGCTGTATCATCCACAAATGTAATAATTGTTTTGGTGATGTGTGTCGGGTACTCCAGCTTCCTCCCACCGTCCAAAGACATGCTCATTAGGTTCATTGGTGATTCTAAATTGGTCGTAGGTGTGCATGTGAGTGTGAATGGTTGTCTGTCTCTCTGTGTTAGCCCTGAGATAGACTGGAGACCCGTCCAGGGTGTACCCCGCCTCTCACCCAGCCCCCCGTGAGAAAATGATTGAATGTGTCTGCATTTGAACATTCTGCAGACTATTGGCCAGCCAGCACAAATGATCTGTACCCGTGTGAAAAGAGATAACTTTCCATACCGGCTGGAGGGAGTAGTCTGTATTCAAGTTGTCATTTACAAGGAGAAACCAGATGAGCTGCTATTAGCTGGAAGGCTTCAAAGAGCAACAAACTGTCATACAGAGCTGGCTTTTTGTTAATCGTGGCGATCAGTTGGTCTTGGAAGTTGGAATGTTGAGATGAGATAAATTTGTGAAAAGACAAGAACCTCAGGTTTCAGGATCTGGGTTCTATATAGCTAATTTGTACTGTTATTGGCACTATATAAATAAAATGAAATTGAACTGAATTGTTGAATTGAATTGAACAGAACATTCTAGTTGTACCCTTGGCGATTTTCTTACTTTTCTTGCATCTTGTGCACTGATTTACCAGCCTGATCAACCAGTCGGAGTGATTTTTCTTACCAAAAAGCCTCCGTCAGAAGAACAGTAGTGGCAATGGGAGAGCACAAGTACGTACTGCAGAAACTAGAGTCACACGCGCTTATTGACTGCCCGAGCCAGCAGACCGTCGCCTTGGTGTGTGACGACCCTTTGGGTTGTTTGTGGAGAAATAATCAGAGAATGAAAGATCAGAAGGTGAAAGGACAGAAGGGCAGATGTGGAGGAAGACTCGGCTTGGACCTGGTTTTCGAGCCGAACAAACAAACCATTATTGGGAGTAAACGTACAACGCAGGGACAATAGGGCAAAGTGCCTCATTGTTTGGTGTGATCAAGCGTGGGACCTTCTCTTGAAACCTACGCTCTATGACGATTAAAGCAAATACCTGCAAATTCTCTTTACATTCTGCCCTGTCTTTCTTCTTCACTGTAGTGTGTGAAGTGTCCTCCTGCTAGGGGACAGACAAGTGGTTCCACATCCAGCAGACACAAAGCAACAGGAGTATGCAATTAGAGTCATCCTGTCCTCCTTACACTGCTTATCGTGTCAGAATATGCCATAAGCCATTGGGACTAAACAATATGGATCAAAGAATGAGTTGAAAGCCGCAAATTGGACTGTTGATTCCCAGCTTCAGGATAATTGCCGTTAGTTATGTGACTCATTGATTATAAAAAAAATATTTAAGGAGATATATAAAGGAATAAATGTGACTAACTTTAATATAAGAAACGGATATTTGAATGAATGTGTCACCAAGCTCTGTGGATATCTGATCTTTTTTATTAAAGCATAAACAGAAGACGCAAGCATAGTAACATTATGTATTCTATCCATTTTTCTTTAATTTTCCTTTGACTTCTTATTTATATATTTCTCTCTGTCTCCTGGTTTTATTCTCTGTTGTCCAGTCCAGAGACTTTACAATTTTATTTCAAGGAAGGAGAGAGGTGGCTTTGTCAATTTCTCATCATAACTTGCTCGTTCTCACTTCTGCCCTGCAAACACGGACTATTTCATGTGGGGACGTTCGGTAGGATATACACTCCCTGCAGGCTATACTTTTTAATATTCATCCTTTAATACAAAGGGTGCACACGCTGTGTTATCATGGTGTGTCCTTTGTGCTGCTGTGTGTTGAATAAAACATCTGAAACTGCTGTTGATGGGTTTCATCCCTCATCTGTTCGCTGGCTGTCAATCACTTCTCCTAGCTGCTGTCACAGTATCAGGCCGTGTCCCGCCTGTATTCCACTGATGTGTGTTTGGTTGCCGATCTTAGGATTTATACTCACCGCAGCAGGTTTCACCCATGTCCCAGCAGCCCGGGCATTAGTCATTTTTACTGCCAGTCACTCATCCGCTGTTTGATTTTGTGAACAAAAGCAGAATTTCTCAGAATTTGCAGTCTGGGGAATTATCACTCATTCTGTGAACATGTGTTTGGATGATGCGCTGGTCATTTGTTGTGGAACTGTGACACGTTTAATAGAAAAAACAATGATGTTTTTCTATATCATTGTTCTTTTTAAAATCTCTGTTTTTCTGCTGGGAACAGATTACTGAATATACTTTTAAGACCAGTGCATTTTAAGAAATGGTTCTCCCTTAAATAAAAATTCAGTCAGAAGATTTGTTTTTTTTATTGGATGTTGAGGGCATGACTTGATGGACTTACCCTGATAGTCTATTACTGTAAAAACCCATTTTCAGTGATCCATTTAGCTGATATTTTACTTTGTCATCTTTTTTTTGTCTCTCCACACCTCCCTCCCAAAATGTCTTTCTGCATTCAACCAAAAACACCTTGGTCTGGGGGAATATGTGTCGTAGCTCAGAGACCTAATATTTGAATCAAGTTTTCCCACCTGCAAAAGACGAGTCAACCCTCTTCTCACGATGCAGCACGCCTTGACTAAACCGCATTATGGTCTCTTACGTATGCTGCCTTGACATAGACTTGGGAGACTCTTTCAGAGGAAAATATCATCCCCACACATCACATTAACACCAGCCCTGTTGGTATTTTATAGCCGGTCCAGGCTCTCCCCTCATATATGCGCTAGCAGCAGCCACAGACTTAACTCTCTGTGTTTTGAATTAATGTTGGAGGTGGAAAAAAAAAAAAAAAAGAATTGATTAAGTCTCTTCATCTGTCCTCGGCCGGCTGTGTGCAGTCATGTCAAGGCAGTGCTGAGAATATTTGCAGTTTAACAACCCTTATCTATTATTAAAAACCTAAGAAAAAAAGAAAAGCGGCAATATTCAACTTGCCAGCTGTTCTGTCACCAGAACATTGCTAGGCACTAATGGATCAGTGTGAGAGCAGTGGAGTAAAAGCTGCTGTCTGACTCCAAACTCCAAACTGCCTAAAAGTGTTTCAATAAACATTATGTCAGTTGTAGTGTACCATGATGGTGCCAAGATGATGCATTCATGTTATTTTCCACTATGGCAACAATATTAAAAGACAGTATATATTAATCTAGGTAAAAAGAAAAGAACACCCTTAACTCATGCTTAAAATTTCAGTTCATCGAAATGACTGAAAGATTGTTTTTTAAGACAGACAACTAAATAAATGTGGGTTCTTTTAGCCAAAATGGAACTGCAGTGCAGTTTCAAAGAACAAAGCACTCTGCTAACAAAAGCTGCTGTTGAATTTTCTAAATATAATATTTCAATACTGCGAGCAGCACTATTTCATTCACCTCCACCATTTCGTCATGGAAGCACATATCTTTAGATCTGGACAAAGTAATCCAAAGCAATGTGCATGGAGAGATACCACTGGAGGGAACAGCCTGAGTATGTTTTCTATAATTTGAAGCCGACCCTTTGAAATCCAGCACTGCGCTATTTTGTATTAATGCTTAGCTGGGAACCATAAGATGCTGTAATTTGTTTCTACGGCAGACTAAAAGTGATCCATGTTCCTCTCTGCGTATCGGTCTTAAACACTAAATGTGTGTGTGTGTGTGTGTGTGTATGCCGGTGAGCGTGTGTGATTTCTCTCCTACGGTGAAGGAAATGACAGGGAATGATATTTTTCAGATTGCAGTTCAAAAAGTACAGCAGTGTGTCTATGAATATAGACAAGCCGTATGGAGAACTTGCTGTCTGCTGTGAAATGGTTGGATTGCTGTTGGGGCATCATTTTGAAGTTTCTCCCCGAAACACATCTTTCAGATGCATGTGTGTCTGATGTCTGGTGCAGGTTATGCATCTAAAGACAGATAAAGACAGACTCATTTTAAAGAGGCCATTAGCATTTGTCGATGCTGAAAAGATGGCGGCTCTGACATTTTTCAATAATCCATTGAAGAGGAAGAGCATGATTTTCTTTTCACGTCTCTGTGGTATAGATTCCAATTACCTTGTATTTGTCTGATGCAGATATTTCATCATTCAAAAGCCAATTGACAGCCAGAAGATAATGGCTAACTGAGTGTTGAGCTGCTGCCCCTACATTTATGTCAATAAACTGAAGCAGCCAAATGGAGGCCTCTACTCTTCCAGTTTATAATTCATTATGATGTCAAATCGATGGCTGTAATGATGTGTACGCACGCTGGGATTCATGGATTAGGTGTGAAATCTGATGCACGCGTGTGATAATATGTGATAATAGTATCATAGAGTGGCTGGCTGTAATCCTGCTGTGTGTGAGAACACAGTAGGTGTGTATTAGCAAATTATTAAGCTACGTTAATGATGGAGCTGCCACTCATGATCCTTACATGATCCCTTGATAAGATAAAGAACCTGTGTAGTCTCGTCTTCCAACACCCATATCTAGAGCCTTTACTATGCTGATAATAACACATTGATAATATTAGCATTCTTGAAAATGTCAATCTTTTTTAATTTATCAAAGCCAAAATTATTGATTGGCATTTTTTTTGGATCATGCCTAGATCTGTCATGTCTTTTCAATATCCAGCTGCCCTGCTTATGGTCAAGGAGTACATTAGGTGAGAGGCGGGGTACACTCGGAACTGATCTTGGGTTAGTTTGTGGAATATACCGCTTTCCTCATAGAGAACAGCTTTATCACGCTGTGCGCTTTCTCTTCATCAGAAAAATCCAGAGTCTTTTGTGTAGCCATTATGATTATCGATTGGATGTTTCGATCGCGAGGCATATCTTTCACAATTATTCCTTTGATTCACATGTGCTGACGTGAATTAACAATCTTATTTTGATTCTGATGACAAGGAGAGAGGCCTGAAAGAGGACTTGCAGGGTGAGCAGTGTTAAGATGCATGAATCCTATTTAGTTCAAAACAATAGATATAAAGTCTAGTCAACAATTATGATTAAAAATCAGAACGGGTGCCTTGCTTATCTTTTAAAACAGGGGACAAGCTTGGAGAGATTTGTAATTAGTGGGGTAGTGGGGGTGTAAACTTTAATTTAAAAGATATTTTGTTATTTTTACACCAAATAACTTCCTCTTGGATTAAGTAAAGAAACACCCACCAGCACAGGTCTGTATTAGGTAGATTCAAATGTCATTGTCCACTTTTGTCCATTAAAGCCACACAAAAAGCTTTATGCTTTTGAGAAACGTCTATGTGATGCTGCTATGCTGTGCTGCCTGCTCTGTCTCGTCTGCCCGTGTGTTGTCAGTGTCCAGTTTTCACACTGCGATTATATGAGTTATATGTTTTCTTTGCATTGCGCAATAGAGCGGACGTGTGAAAAGTGCCAGTTGCGTGATTCTCCTGGTCAGTGAATGAGGGTTGGCACCGCAGGCTGCATCCAGATCACCTGCTTTAGCAAGGTTAGTCTAATGCTAGCTTACCTTTTAGTAGTTTTGGTGCCACCTCTTGTCTAATTCTCATTGAGTTTAGTTCATAAATCTGTTTCTTTCAAGAAGTGGTGACTAATGTTACTGGCTGCACTGAATGACCTATGCAAATTAGGTGCTTTATATATCTTTTTCAAGATTTTTATTTCTTGTATTTTTAGCATGTTCATGTCATCATTGTGTCATCCAGGCAATTTAGATAAATATTAGTTTGGAAGATTACAGATTCTCCACCCACACAGAGGACATTACTCTCTGGAATGTGGCTCTCTGGAGCTTTTTTTGTTCGTCCAATAAAGAGATTTCTGAAGCTTTTACAGTCAGTGGGACTAACCACTAAGATCTAACTTCTAGATATAGCTGCAAGAACAAGGTCACGATAGTTAAAAAGGAGTCTGCGATCAGGACTGCACTAAGACTCACATCTGACTTACAGTTACAAGCCAATCAGAGCTCCGGTTGGGTTTGGCTAGGCTGTTATCCAACGAATACTTCTTTTCTCACCAACTCTCTCTTGGTTTTGGTTCACCTGGTCAAGCATGTGGCATGGTACTGTAGGTGCATTATTGACGTTAATGTACTGTAATGTGTTGAGTATGAACGCATATAACTGAAAGGTTTTGGGTATCCATGAATCAGGGCATGGTGCAGTGAGCAGTGCTATATGCCATGAGAAGGTTTTATGATCCAGGTTTATGAGGTTTCAGTGCCGCGTAAAACCCAGTTGGAGTTTATCTCACACGTAAATTCTGTTGCTCTAATTTACTGCCCCTGTTGGCTGCAATGGTCTGTCTCATCCAAGCGTCTTTTTTCCATTCAAAACGGTGGTGAACTTGTGTGAGGAGAACGTGTTTTCTTGCGGGATGCAGGCATTGTCCAATGACACGACTGTAATCATGGTATTGTTGGTGCTTAGTGTGCTCTTGTTACTCTGCCATTATATATATCATATTTCCTCAAGATTTACCTCAGAGGACCATGATGATAAAAAGGAGAATGAGACAAAACTGGCTCAGATTGCAAATGGTTATCATCTATATTGGCTAAGGCTGAACCGCTGTGTTTGGATAACCACACTGCCAAAAGTAATATTATCACTTGGCTTTCTTCTGTATGGCACCAATTATTTGCTAGATAGCTCTCCATTACCCCGAAAATTGGATTATTAAATTTGTTGCAGCCTATCTCTGACCATCCACTTTCCCCTTCATTGTCAGTGGAACTTAAAATACACTGTCTCTTTAAAATGAAATCATAATTTGTCACGTAACTCCTTTTGGAATGTAATTGGGTAATGTATGTGAAGCACAACAGTTGGAAGAATGCCTGCATTTAGGCAAGTATTCAGTTGATGAGCCTGTCTGGTTGTGTTTGAGCCTATGCCCTAAAAGCGTCTTAATATGAATCCTTTAAACCACTCACCATGACTTACAATCTCTCCAAACTCACCAACGGTTCAATTATTCATAGAAGCCCAGTTGGCCATGAGAATGCCAAACCTCTCTCTAATGGAAATAATTTGTGGTTTTGTATTTTGCTCTGCCATAGAAACAATGCTTACTCTCTGTGTGTGTCTGAGTTGCCGGTGGGAGGGAGGGAGCAACTTTATGATTCTTTTTGATGCACTTGTTAACTACTTTGCTGTCTTTTGATTTACTGCCACATTCAAAGGAAATTAAACATGCAGAGCCAAAGCATACAAAGTGAAACCCCGCCTAGGAATGTGCTGGTGGGTGTGAAATCCATATCTCTTTGGGGGCAGACGTCATGGGGTTTCACCAAGATTGAGTTAGGAGTTTGCCTTGATCATCTGCTTAAATGCTTGCATGCGATAGAAACATTCAGTAAATTGTTAAGCATTAAGCGCAAAGTACCGCTGAGTCTGAATGCTGCAGGTGTTTAAATTATCATGACACAGTGGCTCAAGATGGGAAGTTAGAGAATCACAAATGTGAGAGTGCAAAGCTTGACTGGGCCAACTGCACAACAATTAGTCAAATCAAATGACATAAATTAGAATTAACACGTTATTTCATCTCAAGATTATACATACCATAGTATGTCAAAATCATTTCTGCAGATGGACCTCCTGCAGCTTTGTTAGAGCTCAGCATCTTAATTCCCTTCAGATTTCTGCTGGGTAACCCCAAAGGCAGTATTATAGGCATATATTCTCTGGGCTGGAGATGGCCGCATATCCGTCTGGGCAGCCACATTTATTTACACACATATATTTATGCACATCCTGTCAGGAACTGGAACTAAAGAAAATATCCTCGTCCTCCCAACTAAGAAGAAATTGATTTTGTTCCAACTTTTGGGTTTAACACTGTTGGTCTGTGTGCAGAGTAAATCTGTCAGTGACTCCTGAGGCCAACTCTATTAATCCCATGGATTTAATTATAAAATCAAATCAGAAAATGTTAAATAACAAAAGTATGCAAGTTGCTCATTTTTGTCCAACTGATAATCCAGGCGTGTCAACTAACTAAAAAACATATAATATGTTGAAAGATGAACAGCGTAAGCAGCATTTTTCAGTGAATAACACTTAAGAGATCATTTTTGTATTGTGTACCAGAAAACTAATTTAATCCTAACTAAATTATTCAGGCAAAGATCCTTGTAACTGTTAAATTCTTCCAGAAGTCCCAGTTTTGTGAAGTTGAACATAGCCTTACAGCTATAAACTCATTCAGAGACCTTGAATATATTCGGAATACGCACCAAATTATTAATTCTACAAAATAGAAAAGAAGTGAAATGGCTTTTTGTGAAACAGGCCCTGTTGCGCTCTGTATGCAAATTACCACCAACATCATTTGGGGCATATTGTGCAAACAGCTGTTGTTTCTAATGGGTCACTGCTGCTGTGTCAGAACTACAAACTGTTTGCTCTGTGCGTCTGGCCACAGGGCGCCCATGATAATACTGGAATAGGTGTAAAGTTTCTTTCACTCCCTGAGAGCGCACACATTAAGTTATTATTTTCTTATTCATCCCTGCCTTGGCATTAGTTATTTTAGAGACCCACACAGAACTCAGTCCCATAGAAGCTTCCATACGCAGAGTAATGTCACTGCTTGGTTGTTTTCAGCTGTGAAATAAAAATAAAAATAAATGAAGTTAAATAAAGACTAGGAAATAAGTACTGGCTACCTTGCATACATCGAGATGAACACATGCTGATGCTGCTGATGCTATGTTTTTTAGGTTCAAATTACACACAGCCTGCTCATATTCAGTAATTTCATTTCATTTAGAGTTCTTCATTATTTAGTCAGTTAACAGCTACAAGATATTTTAAAAGGTTCTCCCTGCTAATGAACAGACAACACCTACCATCATTCATAACAGCCTTGTGTTTTTTTTTCTGAATCAGTGAGGCAAAACTATTTATGCAAAAAGATATCAGCTGAGACCGAGACTTCCTCCAAATATAGTCCATCTCAAATGCATCCTCAAGGCATCTTCAATGTGCATACAGTTGTACTTTAAGCTGACTGCATTTCATCTGATCACTCAGGGCGCATGTTAATGCTGAAGGAGAATCCAGAAATCCCAGACACAGCCATTGTTCCAGTCTGATGTTGGTCTATATTTCACTCAACCAAAGTGTAATTTGGCTCTTAGAACAATATTATTATGACGCATTTGCACGTGGTTATTTTTAGTCACGATTTCCAATTTTACATGAGCACACAAAGCAGACACACCTCCAAATAACTTACAATTCAAGTTGTCTGCAGTGTCTACTTAAAACTCTGCCTCTGTAATTACAAATGTAGGCCATGGTCTGCGAGGAGCCTTCAAAAGGTTGCTTCCATAGCTATTACAAAGTTATTCAGACTGACTGTGGTGTGTGCCAGATGGAGAAATATATGCAAGAGCTAAAATTGTCCAATAATTACTTCCACATGTCTTCCGTTGCAAACATGACTCATATATATTAAGTGTTATGTGCCGTGAGCTGATGCTTATTGGTTGCAGTAGCTAATGCAGTGCTGGATCCTTCCATATCTCTCCAGGGGGCCAACCTTTGGGCAGCTAACCAGCTATTGTCACAATGCAGTAGATGGCTGTCCTTTCATTTCATTTCATCTCATTTGAATGTAACGGTAACCACCTCTCATGAAAAATAAACTGATTCATCATCTAATTAACTTGAACAACTTTTCATTTTAGGTGCAGCAAATCCAAAATAGAGAGCAATGCCACTGGGGTTGAAAATGTGTGCGGTGAATTAAAACATTTACTATTCAACCATTGCACTCATACAAAAATTAATACACAACTCACTATTGCAATTATTCAGTTACTTGGAAATTTGTTCAACTCAATGCATTTCAATGTCCTGATCTTGATCCTAGCTAACTGAATTAATTGAGCTGATTGGAAAGAATTACAAAAGACATGCGCTTCTGAAATTCATTCAGATTGTTATAGAGACTCTCCAGTTCGACAAAAGAAAGAAAAAAATCATAAAGGCTGTTACATACGCTGCAAGAGAAAGAAATTTGTTTTTGCACCTCATTTGGTGTTCTCAACACATCAGCCGGTCGTTTTTCTTGTGTGGGGTCCGACAGCTATCCTGTGATTGGTCAGAAATTGGAAGTGGGTGTGGTCAATGCAAAAATGTAGAAATGCTAGCAGCCACTCTGTGAGCTCCCAGATGCTAATATTCACAGTGTGACCACTAATCTCTCCTGGGTAGAGATCGACATACTGTGTGTGGGTGCATGCTGAATGAACGCCGTGATCCGACGGACGCGGTCTTCAAAACGACTCGTCATCCATGTCCCCCATCTCCCACAATGTTTAGCACATGGGACATATGCTGCAGTGGGAGGGACCAATGAGACCTTCCCCAGAGTATGGCACTTGAGCTTCTCCTGAAGTATAAATGAAGTGGCCAAAATCAACTTTCTTCTTGCTTACCTCGCGAACAAGAACAAGTTTCTCGCTTCTCGCTTCTCGTGGAGTAAGTAACAAGCTTTACTTGAGTCTTTAAGAACAATCAGAGCGGATTATACAATATTAAAAAGCAGGCAGAAGTATAACAGTGATATTCACTGATAGCTAGAAAAACACTGTGGTTGAAAGTGGTAGAAACAATCCCATTCTTTCTCCCTTTGGCAAGACGTTGACCGATCGCCCCAAATGAGAAAATATAGAAATAACCAATCACTAATGAAAATGAATGAATAGTTCATCATGCCTGTGATATCACTGATGGAGATGGAGAAGAAAACACTTGAAAGGGATGTCTGTGGTTTTCATGTTCTCCATATTTTACCATTTGACATTCAGCCACTGATCATATTGCTAAATGCGGTGCACTCAGCTGAACTATTTCCACTTAAAGTGCAGTTAGTCAGGTAGTCTTCTAGATGAGTCTGCTGAGCATCAATAAGCTGTCGCTACTGTTTTCTCATCATTCCTAAGTGGTCCCTGAGGCTACACCACAGGCCAGAGCTCCCATCAGCAGTGAAATCCACTGTCCCCTGTCTCTGGCTCTGTGATTGCTCAAGCCCCTCAGCAGTAGTGGAGGATTTGCCTTTCTGCTAATGGACAATCATTTTCAAGACCTGTAGGGGAAAATAACACATCCAATTAAAGAGAGCTTCCACCCTGGAGGGGCCTCTTAATGAAGAAAAGGAGCTTTGGCTGAGTGTTGACCGTAGGCCCCCAGCCTCTTAAACGCATACCTACGGCCAAACGATTAGTGAATACTGAATGCTTGTCATTGTCAGAAACTGAAAACAGAAATCACGTCTCATTTTTTTTGTTGCCTCATTTTAGTTTTTCACATGACAAAGAGACATGACAAAGAGCGATGTGTAGAGTAGTAGGCCAGCTTTGACTGAGACAACAGCCTGCGTAATATCTTGCTTGCTATGAATTCTCCAAACAGTTACTTCCATTCACACACAGGCTCAATCGGACATTGCACAGGCTTTGTACTCGGGAGCCAGCAGGACAAAGTGTGTTTATACCCTGTAAGATTGGGACATTTGTGTTCTCACACAAAGTTCCTTCCAGGTGATGTCTGGAAAATATCTGGCCTGCAGCGCATGCACAAAGGGGTTAAGGGTGTATGCTAGCATGTGAGGTCCAAGATACCCTGACTTTTAGTTCCAAGGTCCAAAACCACTGTGTGCTCCATTTCTATTCATTAGACCCTCATCATTCAACTCCTATCCTGCTATTACTTTGTAGTTCCATTGTGATTATATACACAGGCTGTTTCCTTAGGCTCTAATCTAGGTCACTGACATTTAAAAACACATGCAAAAGTAAATGCTACCTGGATTTTGTTAATAGCAATGTTCTTTACTGCTGTAGGAAGCCCTACATTTATGCACGATTCTCAAATTGTGGGGAGGAGGTTTGGGTAGATGGTGTGCAATGACATAAAAAAAAAGTGACTTTGCTGTGCAGTCTGGTTACAGTTCTCTAGAAAGCATAATAGGGAAACATACTCATCAATCCAGTTTCGGTTTTAAACTAAAAAAAAATATTCCCTTGATTGATATATTCCCTTGACACATGCTCCAGCATGTGTCATTAACACACCACACTGTGGATTGCAATGTAAAACTAGGAAGGAATACGAGAGCACAGGGCATTGCTTATTTAAATCATATGAAACTATAATAATAAATGTCTATATATAAATATAGGAAAAGTATAAAGAAAAGTATTTTACCATGGACAAATCTACAGACATTAGCAAACATTAGCACGGGAAAGAGAACTTTAGAGAAATGTGTGAAACACTGATTAAATTATTAACTCACACACAAAAAAAATCTTTCTTCTTTTATAATTTGCATAAAATAGTACAGTTTGTCAACTTAATCTCTACTTTCAGCCCATTGCTTTTGAAACTCACTATGTCTGAAGACCTGCTGGGAATAACACAAAGGCAGAGAACAAACACTTGAGCAACAGTGGGTCCCTGTAAAACAATTCAGGTTCAGCTTTCTTGAGTGTTGTCTCTGTACGACTACTTGTACTGACAACAAGAAAAGGGTAAAGATAAATGGCTCTACTTCAAAATAGTTCTGTGCTGCATATGTAACCCTTCTGAAATTGTGTTTGTTTTCAGCTGCGGCACATTACCTTTCATTCTCCTTGCTTTGTGGTTGCGTGTCTCCCTCTTCATCTCAGAGGTAAAGATTCATGCACATAAGTGTACTGTAGGTAAATTACCAGCATATCATCATATAGGTACTCAGGCTGCTGTGGCGGGTTATACAATTGGAGGACACTGATGCATAGATGAAGCATCTTTGAATGTGATCATTTTCCAGATGGAAGCGAGAAATCGTCGGATTGACCTGGGTAATGCACAAAGCAGTCAAATTAATTACACCACGCGGCTAGACTGTGACTATGGGTCATATCTGATGACACTCAGACTTCAGACAAAAGTTCATGCGTTGCTCAAATCTGTCTAGTGCAATGGCCTCAAACTGTAAATACCTAGGGCTCTGGTTCAGCCATTCTTAAATATAGAAAGCTACAAATTATAAGTATAGTCATAAAAAACAGTGCAGTACATGCTACGGAACTGCTCTATTTTGCGTTAATATTTGTTCACAAGAAAATACATGAAACAGTAGAGCTGTGGAACAACCTCATACCAGCTGAAAATTGTGGCGGTGGTAGAAATGTTATGGCTTCCTGTAGCTCCACTGTGAGGCCATCTGTCTAAAACTTTGAACTGATGATTGAAGCTGAACTGGAAGTGGACCTGAAGAACCAAACCACTCAAACAAATCAAACAAGGAGTGCCTCAGAAGTAAGGTATCAGTGAGTATGGAATAGTCAAAGCCCAGATTCGAATCCCAGCAGTATGTTGAGAGATTTGAAATAGATTTGAAATCCTTCAAACGTGTGCCAGCTGAAGGACTGGTTTCATGGGAGAGTGGTCTAAAATTTCGGCAAGCCATGTCAAAGACAGGTGGACAATTAAGCAAGAAGTTATTTCTGCTCAAGGTGACAATACTAGCTTCTGCAGTCAAATGTACATTTAGAATATTCCATCTGTTGAATTCAAATATATTAATACTCTGATTATCACTGATTGTGTTATAGTCTTACATCTGAGCCTACATACTGTACATACAGTATGATGGTACACTGTGATATACATGTAAAATGTCACAATTAGCTACCAACAGTGTCATAATAAAACGTATTATACAGTACCCTATTGCTGTGTTGTGAGACTAGAAGTCAGTGCAGACAGAACAGGAATGTATTAGCATAAATTATATGAATCTGAGCAGAAAACAAAAAAATATACCTGTAATTGTCTTTGTCAAGTACATGCTTATTTTGCATATACTTGGACAGCTTGCCAAATACCAAACAGCTAGCTTTCTTTTGATTCTGAAGTAATTATGGAAGAAACGTTTGATTGATCAGCCCACAGAGAAACACCAACTCTTCACTTCCTCATTACAGAGTTTCTTAGTGCCTTTCAACTCACTGGGAGTTATTTTGGCTCGGCCTCACAACAGCGTCAGGTTTGATCCTTTATCAGGTGCCTACCTACCAGTGGCTAATATAAACAGTAGATGATTTCAAAAACAGCTTCGTGGATAGCAGATATAAATCTACTTTCATAATGGCACTGGATATGTGTTGTCTTTGAAACACATTGCTTTGAATACAGACATAGTTCTTTTGTAACTCCATGTTATTTCCAAGGGTTTTCTGTGATCTATAGAACTGCTGTAACCCTAAGGATGATTCACACCTTACGTGGGCATCTAGTTGTAATGGTTTGCCAAAAGACACATGCAGCTGCTCCAAGAGAACACTGTGCTTTCTGACTTTGCTCAGGACTAGCCATGCTTCCCCCCATTGGTTGATGTCAGGCAAAGAATTGACCCGGTGCACCTGGAGGGAAAAGCCTCTTCGAGGTTTGTGGTGAGCGACTTTCAGAGCTGCCTCCCCCGTCGTTCTCTTCTGCAGAGCCTCCTCAAGCAGAGCCCTCACTGTCATGTGGATCGCCTGTGTTACCTCAGGTTACACTGCAAGTACCAATTAGATAGTCTGGAAAATATGTGTTGCATGGCATCAAGAGAGGTGTAAAACTCTTTGAAGCCCTGCTCTCTTTGACAGTAGTGCGCTTGAAGTTTGACAAAGAGGAAACGCTTCTTATTTGATGAGAACTGAATATGCTCAGGTTGAAGAATTCATGCAAAAACTGTGCATTGCGGCGCCTACTTCAGGCAAAAGGACAGTGTCAATTAGGAAATATAGCGTGCAACATGGCAAACGCATCAGAGGTGGTCAACGGGGACATGCTTCATAATAAGAGCAGTTAGTACAGCAGCAGCAGTACAAGCGGAAAACACCAGGCAAGGTTGTACAGCTGATGCTGCAGGGAGAAGACAACAAGCACATCTGGGTTCAGTTTGGAGGATAGCTTTGCTTTGTTTTCTGCTCTGATTCCATAAAAAATATGTAAATTTATTGCTGCGCTGTTAACTTTCAATTTGAACAAGAAAAACACTAATGCCGTTATATAATGCAGTTCAAATGGAATTGCAATAAATAAGCCTTATTTATGTTTATGGGTTAACTGAGTTATAGGGTCATCTTTGGGAATTATTACTTGTTATTTTAAGGATATAACACTGGTCAAGAATTTCTGTTTCATGTCTCTGTCAGTCTTCGTGTCACACATACCAAATAAAATCTCTTTTTACTGCTTAGTGCTAGTAAAGTCTGACAGGGACTAAATGGGTAGGAGTCTTCTCCATCAGTCAAAAGACCTGGGTTAAAACGTTTCCCTCTCTTTTCCTACACTTTTCAGTAACTTTTTATGCCCAGTTAATCTGATCACCAGCTTCAAATCTTCTTGACAGCAATGCATTACTTTCACTTGTATTACCAGAACTCAGTGTGAGTGCATTTTGGATAAACTGCAACTACGTACTCTCCCCTTCTCCACTTTCCTGTCTGAAGGCATTTTCCTGTTGGAGAACTGGCCAGTGGAATTCAGAGAAATTGCTCGGAGACAGGAGTTTTCAGCTCCTCCAGAGGGGAAAGGAACAGGAGTGAAAAGTGACAGGGCTTTAGCTGTGAAGTGTGCGGTTCACTGCCTTCCGGTAAGCTTCCTACGTGGACCATGGGCCAGTGCGCCGCCAGTACAGTGTCCCTGTACATCTGTTGGGAATTAATGTACAGTTTGGTGGTGATGTGGAACTTCACTGTTTGCTATGAACAAGGTTCAAAATGAGGTTAACACACAATATGCTGTTATGGTAAAAGATAGCAATAAATAATCAAGCACTCATACTTGTGTCACTAATATTATCTCCAATAAGAAGTCTTGAGACTGAACCAAACTGGTCAGAATATAGGTATACATTATTTACTGATACCTCATTACCTGGTCTTCACCTGTGCCTGTGGAGGTAACAAGGTCATGCTTTGCGACAACAATCAAATGCAGTTTGTATTTCTTATGCAAAGCCTTCAGCTCACTCTTGCTCTTTCATTTTATACATACTGAAATGATTCAGTTGCTTTTGTGTATTTCATATCCGTGGGAACCTGCATAACTGTAAGTGCTGCTGAGAGTGTGTGCCCCAGTGCATTTATGTAGATGAAAAGTGCAATCAAGTGCTAGACAGGATCTACCT
The DNA here is from genome assembly GCF_963514085.1 of Chelon labrosus. Classification (NCBI taxonomy): domain Eukaryota; kingdom Metazoa; phylum Chordata; class Actinopteri; order Mugiliformes; family Mugilidae; genus Chelon; species Chelon labrosus. Next base: position 28,357,039 of record NC_140339.1, on the reverse strand, counting down.
GACAGGAACGTTTGACAAAATAACGTTTTACATCATGTCTAGCACTGCTAAGCTTTACAATGGAATTGCCGTATGTAACTAAAGGATTAACCCATGAGAGAGTGGGCATAGAGAGGCAGCTGTGGTATTCCATCATTTCTCATGTCATCTCCACTGTGTTCCTTCTTCCTTCCTTCCTCCTCTCTATGACGTTTCTGTCTGAATATTTGATACACGCTGCACACTTGGAGGTGACCCCACTCTAACTTTTCCCACTCTCCCTTAGCCAGGAAATATTTGGGCCATTTTCTTAAGGAATGTTGGAGCGACGATCTCCTTCCACAGTGTGTTAGGGTTCAGTGTGGTTGCATTCTGCTGTTGCCAAATTAAGAAGGACTGGCTCCAGTCTGCAGTTCCAATGGGAAGGATGGGGTAATCTGATTACGACCAGGTTAAAGGTCAAAGGTCCCAACATACTGGCTTATTTTGCAAGTGTTACTGTAGTAAAAGAAGTATCTGGATTATTTACTTTACTAAAAATATCAGCGTTGCATTACATTTAAAAGGTTACTTAAAGGAACATTTCGACATTTTAGGATCTAAATTGATTGCATTCTTTCAGAGAGTGAGACAAGGGCAATGAGAACAGCTACTATGCCTCCCCTAACAACACAAGCTCATCTTAGCTTAATGCTTTTTCACGGCTATAGCTCTCCTATCAGTCAAACGTGTTTTGTTTATTGTTCTGTTACTTGGATGTTTGAGCTTCACTGTGCAGACGGATGTACGGTATGTGCGATGTCCAATGAGAAATGTTTCTCCTCTGTGAGTAGATGCATGCAATGATTTTGGAGCATTACAAATAGTTTGGGAGCTGCAGTGTGCCACCAGGTGGTGTTTTCAAATGTGCCACTTGAGCGGGATCTTTTAGGTAACATACAACCTCCATTCAAACAAGTGAAGGTCCTTTTCCTTAATTTACTTTATGCCCCACAAATTATACATGAATGTGCTGAGAATACAAATCTCAGATGCTTGAAAAACTCATTACGTTGGGCCTCAAACTGTTGTTTTTGTGTATATGCTGAGAAAATGTTTAATCCCTGGCTAATGTGCAGCATGTTTGCAGTCAGCTGGCGTCAGCTTTACTGTGCCGTAGGATACTCAGTCAGCACTGAGGTGTCAGTTACACTCAAGAATTCGCTTGTTTTTCTTTTATTCATCTCCCTCACCATCGCCTCCCTTTTCTCTTCTAGTTATTACAGTTAAACTCCAGGTCGGTCCTGAGTCTTCTTCCAAGTTATGTCTTGTTTTTATTTTTGCCAAGCGGCTGATTAGGAAAGTCATTTGTCTCTCTGTCAAGCAGACCTGATGAATTTGGTGTGGGATGCCAGGGCTGCTCCGGGAAGTTGCTGGCTCAAAGTCTTTATGGCCATGATTGAAAGTGAACGTATTAATCGTGGCACTTCACGTCAGCCACAGATAAGATGACTGGTTGAGCTGCCCCTCTACGTCTTTGTCATTGCTTTATTGCCTCTCCCGCTCCTATCTGCTTTGCTTCCATATTTATCATCCGCCTCTCGCTCCACTTCCCTTTGTTTACATTCATTTCACTTTAATAGCTCTTTATTAACCTGACATGTGATCCAACAAATTGGAAGATGAAGGGAATAACATAAATTGAATCGACCACAGAACAATTAAATAAACCCAAATTAGCCATGTACATATCTGTGCTTTGTCTACATGTAAGAATATTAGCATTATACAAATATATTAGGCCCTATTCAGATGAGATTTATTGCTGTAGGGGAGGTTGGAGTTCTTGCTGCACTCACAATTTTTAATCTAGACTGGAGTACACGATACTGACTTTTCTTCCCCTGCAGAATGACTGAATGTCTTCCTCCAGGTCAGACCTTCACGTCGACTTACTATCAGACTGGTATCAGTGTTGCAAAATATTAATTTTGCAACACTGATACCATTGATTTGTGGTTATTACAAAACGAATAACCTAAAAAGTAAGCCAAAAGGTTAGATCTACTCTTGGGCTGTGTAGTGACCTCACGTATTGTACTATAACTCCTTGAGCTAGCCAATCACACATGCAGGCAAATATTCTCGTTAGATCCTTTTGTAACAAAAACTACTTTGCAATCATTATGATGAAAGACAAATAACTGCAGCCATGAGAGTGCCCCAGAGGAGTATAATCCCTCCAGATATTATTATAAACTTCTCTGCAGTGGTTCGACATCAAATGAGGATCTGCTACTGAAGATTGGACTTTATTGATATTTCCTTCACTCACACAGGCTCCCAAAGTAATAATAATGACGCTGATAATAGTGGCCCCCACTAAAGAACATTGTGCTTTATGCAAAAATAGAGCTGCAAGATATCAGCTTGAATATTGCTCTGGAAAAAAAAAGTAATGGCATCCTTTCTGTTGCATTAACAACACAGTAATTGGGACTCCTTACATATGCAGATAAAAATGTGTTCATCTTTTTGTTTTGCTTGTGTGCTGTATTCTGTGGCACTGGCTCACTGGTACAACGAAGGGCTTGACCATTCAATGCAAATAATGATAGAAAAAAAAAACATGTTATCACATAGATTGACAAAAAATAACATGCCATGAACTTTTACCTAACTGGTTCTGGTTATATCCTGCTTTCAGTCACTAGAAACTGTGTTTGTCTCCGTCCCGCTAATTTGTGTTCTGAGATCACAAGAGAAGCTGTGACATCACCTTCATGATAGACTTACTTCTTTAGTGCTTGTACTCATGGTCCAAGACAGCATAAGTACTATATTACAGTGCAGACTACACCGATAAGCCACAACATTAAAACCACTGACAGGTGCAGTAAATAACATTGACCATCTCGTGACAATTCAATGCTCTGCTGGGAAACTTTTGGACCTGGCATTCATGTGGATGTTACTTAGACATGTAGCACCCACCTAGACCAGACCAGACACCCCCACCTCATAGCAATGACACTCCTTGATGGCAGCAGCCATCCCCAGCAGGATGCAGCCTGACACAGACACACACACAAAAACAGTTTAGGAACAACTCAAAAAAACATGAAGAACAAGGTGTTGACCTGGCCTCCAATGGGGTGATCCACAGAGGCCCCTCCCCTCAACCCATAGGACCCAAAGGCCCCCACTAATAACATTCTGTTACCAGACACCACAGGACACCCTCAGAAGGACCACGTCCATTCTCTGATGAGCCACAACTGTTTTGGAGGCACAAACACTCTATTAGGAAGGTGGTCATAATGTTATGCCTGATCGGTGTATACTGCAGTATTCTCTTTCATTGTAAACTTTTTAAACTGTAATTTCTGCCATCAGGAAAATGAAGGCAGAGATTACAGGAAGAAAATGTAATTGCCGAACAAGGTGCAGGTCTACTTGTCGAGTTGGCCAAAGATAGGTGGTGTGTGACTGATTGTGCTGGGCTGGACCAAAATGCCAGGGCAGATGGTCTTTGTCCCAATCCAGCTCAATCAGTCATACAGCACCTATCTTTGCACTCCCCTCTCGTCATATGCCGCCACTCATTAAAAACACCACAGTCATGTACTGTGTAAGAAAAAAAATAGTTGCCTTTTTGTGTGTGAGGGAGTGGAAGTAGACATGATAATTGATCAGGTGATCTGTATTTTTCAGACAAAGTAGCATTAAATAAATTGTAAGCTCACAAAGTCAAAAGGATATCCATTGACAAAAAACAAGTTAGGTCAGCACTGATATGTGAAAGAGAATTGATAAGATAAATAATCAGTCAGATAAGAGTAAGATTGCATAAACTGTACTGTATAGTCACACAGATAGTGCTGCTCATTCTGTAATCCAATGCACAAAGGGACAAAACAAAACATTGCTGCCAGCTGATTAATGGGTGTTAATAAAATAATGTCATTCAGTCAATAAGACAATGTAACAGAGCACATTCAAATATATTTTAGCTCCCCAAGCATCCTAGCTGCTACTGAATGTTTACTCCTTACTTTCTTCAAATAACAACTTGTACGTGGCATGGTTGTCACAAACGGGTAGAAGCCTGGGCCTAATTTATGTGCACTTGTTTTATTTCAGCACAGTGTGTGAGTATCTACTATGCTTTGCTGTAATTTAGGCTATGGTCGTGTCAGTTTCTCTCCTCTGCTCTGTTTCAGCAGAGTGGAGCACAGAGTGGTTCTAGCCGTTTTAGTGCCCTGGAACTTTGGTAATCGCATGCAGAATATCATCACCATCATACTCATTTATAGATGACAGCAGCATACCTTTATCTCGGCATGTTTTTCCTCCTCTTTCTTGTCTCTTCTAAACTGAGAACCTGATGGCTTACTATTCTTCTTCTCCATGGTGTTAATTTGGTAGTGGAGAATCACTCCATTACCCATCAGTCCGTAGTCAGGACTAAATCAATTCACCTCGACTTTCTGTCATTATAGTCCTATAGTAACAGTAGCATCAATGAATTCATTTGTTATTTTAAATACAAATGAGTAGTGGTAGTTGTATTAGTTTAGCAGTCTACTGTAGAGGTCAGCTATTTGATAAAATAATAAAATAAATAAAGTATCTATCTAATCTGACTAATCTAATCTAATATAACTGAATCTAATCTACCCTGCTCCCCACCAAAAATCAATGTGCCCCTGTCCACATCTTCCACTACATTTGTGACTGAGACGAGACAGGCCGATAGTAAAACGGTCACACAAATGTAATAAATGTAAATTAATTTTTTTTTGAGTGGCCTTGCCACCCGTGACAGTATACAGGCATGGGCGGCCTCCCATCCTCCTCTGGTTCAGGGGAACAGACATGTTCAGGTAGGTAACATTATTGCAGCTGATGACAACAGCGTAAAATGCTTCCTGTACTAGCAGCTCTCTGGCTGATAATGTTAGTGTACAACTGAACCCAGAAAGTACAGGAGGACAGGCTTTGACCCATCTTGACTATCAGAAAAGAAATACTCCTTGCTCTAATAATGTGGTAATGCCATGTTGGTCTTAGTGTCTTAAAACAATTGTGTATTGAACTGATGATGTTTAAGTTTGGCACAGTTTATTCATTAATTACCCAATAGAAATAGTGGAAGTATGTAATCCTTTATTATATTAATCCAGCTGTGTATATGCACTATGGCTAATTGCAAAATGTTAATGTAATATCCAAATTTAAATGAGTAAATTATATCTAGTAAATCTATTCAATCGATAATTATGTCTCTTTTTATCATTATATATTTTTTGGTGCTTCAGTGGTGTATTATCTCCACCACTTAAGCAGGTGTATTATTGTTTCATTCTATGTCAGTGTTTCTCTAGTGTACACACACAGTCTAAAAAAGAGAGGGGATAGAGCTTTACTCTGGCTTGAATGGCATTACCCGGTGTTTGTTCTTGGTCTGAGGAGCAGTGCATCACTTAGAGGATAGCCTATTACGTGCTCACACATTCATCCACTGCCTATTGTTTGCTGCAGTGTCCACTCTGTGGATGGTGGCAGGACACCAGAATATGCCCCAATGGATGCTGAGCTTGTTCCTGCTGGCAGCTAAAGCCAGAAATCTCTGCAATGTTAGCTGCTCTAAAATGAAGAAATAACAGCCTTTCTTTACTGTCTATGTGGTGTTTTTTTTTTAGAAAAAAAAAACCTTATTGCAGTATTCGAGCACTTTAAATACAGTTTAAACGATTATACTTTCTTTCTTTCGGGGCCATCATTATTCAGTATACTGTTCTGTTTATATGTGTGGTCAGAAAGAGCAAACACACAGCCACACACACATTATTCTCAGAGGAGTCTGTTGTAGCTGCTGTGTTCATCTCAGACACATTAGACAAGGCTGGTGAAAGGCTTTTGTGTCAAACATAGAGCAGGCAGCCCTGCTGTGTCTGTTCAGTTAACATACGGATTCACTGTCTGCCAGCTCTCGGCCTCTTCACACAACTGTCATACTACTACTAAACAGAGCCACACATAGTAAACATAGTAGATGCTGGCTGTAGTGTATATTGAGGTATCCTACTGATGACATTTGTGGGCGTTAAAGGATCAATCTGGAACTAGCCAGATATTTTAATATGAATAAACTGAGACAATCGAATAGTGTTGGGTAGGTAAATGTGATGTGCATAACACTCACTTATAGTTATATAAATGATTGCTGATCTGCCAGTGGAGATGGGAGTTAAAGAAATATCTATCTATTATGTCTTTGTTAGACAGGTGGAACTTCTCTGGTTTGATCCCTGGACTCCTATCCTAAACACGAGTGGTCCAAGTAAAACAGTTCTTCCTTCGCTGCTGCTGCTTTTGCAAAATCCTAAGCGTGGCCAATAGCATGTGACAGATCACCCACTAGCTGTCTGGAAGCGTCTATGGTGATTTGATGTTTGATTGATTGTAAACCACAAAAAAATGTCTGCTGTTCGCTGAAATATTGATCCATGTATGTTTTCACAAAAACTGCACTCATGAGACAACACGTTGTAGTAGCAGGTTTTAATACACTATAAACCAATGTCACATTAACTGAGTTAATGGCCAGATGTTCAGATTTTTGGCCCAGCCCTTGCACATTCATCTAAATGAATGTGAAGGCACAAAGTCGAGTACAGTTTAGACATGTGGCTTAGGGGCGGCTGTGGCTCAGAAGGTAGAGCGGGATGTCCACAGACCAGAGGGTTAGCTGTTTGTGTCGCTCCCAGTTGCTCCCAGTGAGTGGCACTGGGAGCAACTGTCAAATAAATCAGAGGACTGGTACAGAATAAGGCAAAAGGAAAACACTGAAAAATTGGACTGTTCCATCTTTATGAAAGTCAAATAAGGAAGATTGCTCCAATGAGTCAATATTAGCAAGTTGCTGTCACAGAGGGACTGACTTGGAATAGATAGTGCTAATGTGGAATGAGAGTAGTGAGCAGCTTTCCTGCCTTTCTCACATACAGCTTTGAGAGCAGCTTCACAGTTTCGACAGTAAATCAATCTCATGCTCCTAATCTGCATGGCAGATCAGTGTACACTGAGCAAGATTCATTAATCAAAAAGATGCCGTATTAATTTGGGGTATTTGAAGGGCAGCGGAAAGAGTGTCACGTCTTGTTGGTCTTGTTGGTCTTGTTAGAGAAGCTGATTTTTGTTCGTGTCACACACAAATAATACAATAATAGTGTGTTGAGTCTCAGAAACTTCCATTGTGTCAACCCCGGTAGGTCTCACAGTGAGTGGTATCAGTGTTGTTGTTTTTTGCACTGTAATTAAATGCAACAATGGATGTCATAGAAATGATTGTTCCGTTATTTCACACTGACAGAGCCTTTGGAGAATTGCACACATACATGCACACAAACACAGCCTCACTGCACTGTCAAGCACTGTTTGTCCAACTTTTTTTTTTAAAACTATATATTTTTTTAAACACGTCCCAGCTTGTAAGGACTGAATTTAAGCTCTCAATAACACTATTATGATCACGCTGAAATTCATGTGCTGTGCGTGCCTGCGTGTGTGTCTGCACGGCGGTGCGAGTGTCGACAGGTCAGTGAATTGAGGATTAGACATGTGAAATGACAACAATGCAGTGGAAGGTATTCAGGACCTGAATGTATCCCAGTGGCAAGGAGGCAGTGCAATGGTGCGTGTAGAGATGGTGCATATTTACAGGGCCAAGAGCAGAGCTGCAGGAGCATAATTACCAGTTTGAGAGGGGAAATGGTTGTTAAGGAACATCTGGACGGTGGTCTACATATGGACGGCAGCAGGTGTTGGGTGGACAAATCTACAGAGCTGCACTGTGCAGGTAGTTACGCTTTCTTTCTAGAACATTTCTACTGCATTACCCAACTGCTAGTCCTGTGTTGCAGAATCACAGTGGAGGTACCTTTGGAGGAAATATTTAATTAAAAACAAAGATAAATCTTAAATAGTAAAGGCTAGTTTGTTACAAATACGGTTTTATAGCTGTTTTCTGAATCACTGAACAATCTGGTGGTACTACCTTGCTCTTTCTGTTAAGAGTTTTGTATATAAAATGTCAAACATTCCAAGCAGTGAAAATACTTATTTTGTCTGACCAGTAGTCCAAAGATATTCACTTAATGAAAAGCATCAAATACCCTCAGGTGAAAAATATCAGAAACCAACATATGTTTTGCATTTTTCATCAAAATGAATGCTCAAACCCCTTGCTGATTCATTTTCTTTCAGCCCATCAGTTCAGCTCTCGGCCTCACCAAATGTTTTGCTCAGACCTGGAAACATGACGGCATTGCAGCATTAAGTCAGGAGACGCTAGCAGTCAGACAACCAGAGCTTGCAAACCAACACACGGTTTTGGCAAACCTGTGTGGGAACTTTGGGGCATTATTGTTTACAGACACTGTTCCTGACCTTGAGCTGCTTTACTTGCTGTGGTTGTGTGCACACATTTTTTATTTATTTTTTTTGCAATGAGGACTTAGCAGTGGAATTTTAGCAACACTAGGTTTTAGTTTGACCTCCAAAATAAAGTGTTACACTGACTGTACTGTTTTTTTTCTAACACGTCTGATCATGGTTGCTGTGGTTCAGTAGGTGGAGCAGGTTGTCCAGGTACAGCAAGTTGTCCTCGAACCAGAGGGTTAGGGATCCAATCCCAGGTATATGGCCCATGCACCACGCAAGTGCTCTTGAGCAAGACACTGAACCCATAGTCGCTCCCAGTGCTTGTCGCTGTTGTGTGAATGTGTGTGGGCTTGTTTGAATGAGTGGGTAGATGCGTCATTGAGGCTGTAAAGCACCATCCAACAGGGCAGTGGCTTGCCCCATTGTACCTGTTTTCAGAGATGTTGACACATTACCATATCTTGGGATCTAGGTCAACATCTTGTGCTGTTCTTCATGGTTTTTGAGTTGTTCCTAAACCATTTTTGTGTGTGTGTCTGATCTAGGTGGGTGGTACATGTCTAAGTAACATCCACATGAATGCCAGGACCAAAAGTTTCCCAGCAGAACATTGTATTGTATTGTCACAAGATGGTTAATGTTATTTACTTCTCCCGTCAGTGGTTTCAATGTTGTGGCTGATCGGTGTATAGTATAGTATAGTATAGTATAGTAATATCATTACTAAAATGATTGATAGCCTGAGCAATAAAAAAAAAAAAAAAAAAAAAATCCAAATAGTAGTTTTACTCTAAGAAACTGTGTCAACACACAAGTTACATTTTGGTAAGAAACATCTAATAAAAGGGCTTAAAATTCAGTTCTGTGAGCTACACTGCTGGCAAACTGAAGCAAAAGCTTCTTCATAAATTTGATAACACTGGAGAGTTTAAATAATGGATTGTGTGTGAGTTTTGGATGAACTGGGGTGGAGTTTTGTGCTCAGCTGTGATGGCAGAGTATTCTGAATTGGCTATGACTCACCATCACACTCTGAGTGGCTTCTTCTCCATAGTAATTGTGGCTGGGGCTCATGGGTATCGTGCTATTTAGAGCCGTGCCACTGTGCCACATTACTGCCACACAATTACCTCAACAGCATATTAAGCTGAATGAAAACTAGAACGTGGACAAAAAAAACTTATTTTAGTGCAACCTCAAACACAGAATGTGACTTCAGTAATACAAGCAGTAATACACATGTGCATGCACACATATACTCTGATAAATAGTTTGGTAGAACCTTTGCTGGCCTCTGTGTTTGTCCTTCCACTTAGATTGTGTGTGCATGCATGTGTGCACTGGTCTGGTCTAATTCTGAGAGAGAAAGCATCTGAGGATTGTCTGCACATACTTGCTGCCTGGCTGAAAAGCTTTAACCATGCTGAGACTGAAAACATGAGCCAAGTTGTGCCCATAGCTAACCCTAAGTGTAACCCTAACCCACAGGACCAGTAGAGGTCCATGTGAGGAAAATAGATGTGCAGGTAAGAGAGACAGAAAAAAATCCCAACTACCTAACATTTAATTTAGTAGCTATTTTGGATTTTCATCATATCAACTGATAAAGTTCTTGTGATAAGACTGAAAGGTCAAGATGAGCTACTAAAATGGCTATAGAGATTATTTTTGTAACTGCTGTTGCCAAGGTCAAGAAAGACTTCTGAATGAACCTAGTCATTGAAGGCTTTGGAAAAACAGATGCTTTTTAGGTTAGATGGTCTTGGCATACAAGGGCTTATTAGCATTTCCTCCATGCTTTTCTTTTCAATGTTTATAGTAATGATTTTGTAAAATGACACAATATGGCCTCATTTACTGTTCAAAACAAAATCCTTTTGGATGTGTCGACACAACCAGGGTGAAATTTGATTTTTAACAACCTTGAAGGTATTTTCCAGTGGAATTTTGCAAAACACAAAAACACTGAACCTAGAGCATACGTTACACAGACAGTTGCTTGGGATGTAGGGTTTTCAAAGGGACACTTTTGAGTGCAATTCTCACGGAGTGTCTGCTTGGAGGAAAATCAGATGATTTAGCTGGACAGTTAAGGTGCTGTGGTTTTTTGCAGCTGTACAGAGCACTTGTATAAACTTCAGCTTAAGACCACAGACATCCAATTAGAAAATGGAAGCAAGGCAAACAGCAGACAAAGAGGGTTTTATGCAACATCGGCTGGCATTTGTGACTTGGTGTATGGGTTTGTGTGTGTGCATGTGTACATATATTTGTTTGCAGTTATGTGTGTTTGTGTGTCTGCCGTAGCCTGCAGTGTATGTTGACACTGCACATAAATCACCAGGTATTGAGCTTTTGCCTAATGAAGGAGCATGTCGAAGTCAGACTTTCCCTCGCAGCATCTTATGTGGGTCAGTGAGACCGCGGAATGGAAAGATCATCCACACACACACACACACACAAGTTTGTATAGCTATATTAGTGAGGACATTCATTGACATAATGCATTCCCTAGCGCCTAAGTGCCTAGCCCTAACTTTAACCCTAACCTAATTGTAACCTTTACTCTAAAACTGAGTCTTAACCCTCAAACCACCTTGTCAAGAAGTGAGCACCGGCCAAAATGCCCTCACTCTGTACAAATGTCCTCACTCTGTAAAACTCAAACTGGTCCTCAGAAAGATAGCCGTACAAGAACACACACAAACACACACACACAGGGTCATGATTGGATGAGCATGATACCCCCACTACCTATGTGTGTCTGTGTGCTGGTGTTATGGCAGTTTATGATGGCTGGTAAAATAACAGATGGACTTTCAGGTGAGGCTGTTAACAGCCAGAGGAGGGCTCATCATACACCCTCATGAAGTGTGTGTGTGTGTTATTTGTGTCAGCTGAAATACCTGCGTGTTTGTGTCATTGCTGTAAAATCCGACAGCTAAGACAGAAAACTGTGCTGCTAGCCTTAATCTCTGTGATTTGCAGCGTTTTCCTTCTGTATGTTCAAGCAGGGGTCAGATGGCAAAAGCTCTGTGTAGGGTCAAGACCTAGACTTCTGTACACACACAAAAGTAGTAAATAGATACATCCATTTGGTCAGATCGTACATGCTCTACCATCATCTGCCATTTTTGTCTGGTCTGAAACGTGATGGCAGCGTTGTCCTTCTTCAAGTCTTGACTCTCCTATTGCTTCTGGTAAATCCTATCGAAGTTAGATGGCATTTACATGCTGTATGCATATGTATATACAGTATATTCCATCCTGAATAATACTGTACTTCTAGGACATGCCTGGATTAATATGATGGCGAGGTAGAGGTAGAGGTGTTACCAATCTCCTCCCTGATCTCTCACCCTGTCACCCTGAAGAATATAATGACTGTGATCAGTCACAGGGTTTTGTCATCTTTGAAACTGTGGCTCTCTTACTCAGACTGGCCTTCCTGTATTATTACATACATACTGGGTGAGGTCCAACATGACCATGATCGGGACAATTTTGATCAACCGGAAATCAATGAAACCCCTCGGACGTCTCATAGGTGGTCATTTTTACTGTTACTGCTATTTTGTTGTTATATTAGGTTATCTTATGATTTCCTATGATAGTCTGAAGCACCATGCAAGCAATAAAATAGAAATCCGGGGTCTTGTGTGATCCTACAGTAGCTTCCCTGTTTTTCTGATTTTGGCCTTTATTTCCTGCTCTCTCCCTAAATCTCAGCCAGTTCTTTGTCTTTGTCAGGGAGAAGTAAACAAAGGGAGAACTATTAGGCCAGAGATGTTTAATGAGCTGCAATTGTCCTCACACCACTGACATTTCACACCAGGACTTCATATGTGAAGTGCATTTCCAGCCACAATGCCTGCTCCGGGGGCTGATAAAGGCACAGCGCAATGAAAGTTAGATGGATTCTGACGTCTTGGTATTTACGTGACATTTACTGGCGGAATTATCACATAAACCACCACATTGTCTTTCACTGGGTACCTTCGGGTTTTTTTTTTTTTTTTTTTAATTTCCCGTTTGGTTTTCCTTCCCTGTCCGTCATCTCTCTCTACTACCTCCTGCTCATCACTTCTATTCTCCCAAACTGCAGAGGCATACATTTCAGTTTAACTCCAGTATGAGCGATGCTCAGTTTTTAAATGACAGGGAAACTTTTGTCAAACCCAAGGTATGAATTCACATTACTGTTGATTTTTTGTCAAGGTTTGGTATGAAGGGTGACTATAAGAGCTCAATACATTCCTTAAGAAAACACATGCAAATTATATTACCATCTAACTACCATCTATTTCTGTATCACCAAACAAGTGAGTGTGTTTATTAATCCAATCATTAGTTTGGCTAAAATAGATAGAACTACACCAGACACCCTCAGAATTCATGATTTTTCATTTCTGAAATAAAAGAATGTGTCCAAACCTTACGTTAGACCTCTTTGCTGCCTCTCTGAGGACAAGGACTACTATTAGGCAAAAAGGCCTGAGCTCACAGGGTTGTTATTACACTAGCCTGTGATTCAAACACACATACTCTCTGTATGTGCTTGTAATGTGAGGCAGCAGATGCATGGTGTAAAAGACAGATGAGGAGCAGCTTTTATCTTTGAACCTCAAAAACACTGAAACAAGGTTCAGGTTTGTGCTCAGGCAAACGATGCAAGTAGAGATAGTGCTTACAACTGCGTGTGTGTGGCTGATCCTTGAAGCACTTCAGAATGCGTAGCTCTCAAAACCTTGTTGTAGTGTAGCGACAGGATGCGTGACAGCTGACAGAGAATCAGAGAAGACAGCCGAGCGGAGGGAAGAGCTTTTACAACACAAAAAGGTACTGTGAAGTTGCTTCAGGGCTTATTGGTGTACTTCTGAATGTCTCAGCACAATTTCCTTTTACATGCCATTTCACTGCAGATTTCAGTTGTGTCTGTTCTTGTGCCTTTTCTTGTTACATTATTAACACTCTCTTGCTGTTTATCCTGTGGATGTTAAGTGGTATAACCAGCCTCGGTTCTTATCAGAGTATGAGTCTGGTAACATGGCGTTTGGATTTCATTAGCTGAAGTGTCCTCCAATCAATCAGAGTCATTTTGCTGTAAACAAATTCAACTTCACAGCGCTAAGGCGCATATGACTATGTTGCTGTTAGTCTTCCGTCCATCACTAGATAAAGCCCGCCAAAACGATTTGATTTGCCTGGACTATCTTTGCCGGGGAATACAGAAACGGTTCCAGAATAACTGTCAGCTACAAAAAAAATGGGCAAGGATGTTCGCCTGGCTTCCAGGCTAATGGAGAGGCAGCAACATCAGCATGAGAAATAACAAAAATAATATCCAAATCTAATGTCCCCTTTACTGCTGTCTCAATAAGCAATTTACTAGCCTTGTATCTGAAAGGACATATTGCCGATTGATATATTTTTAAGATGAAACTGTAGTTTTATATGCCGTGTTTAAATGTTTAAAATGGAACAAACTTACCATTATTGACATGCTTGTCACTTTGATTACAGTGTAATTAAATGGTATTTATTGTTATTACAAAGTCATTTGTTTGTTTGATAGTTCATTGATGTCTAACTGTAGTCCTCTAGTGATTCTGGCAGCTTTATAAAGATCCAACCACCAGCATGATCCCAGGGTTGTCATTACATTAGTCTGTTCTTTTCAGACTCACAGTGAGTGTTTCATGATGGCTACTACTGTGATTTTCTACCAGCTTTGGCTTTTGACTGCTTTAGCTCTCTTAAGTGTTTCTTGCCAACTGATGGGAGTCATTAGTGTGACGCCTCTGAGAGAGATCTGAAATTTACAGCAGTGAAATCAATTATCAGACCGCAGGGTTATGAACTGGCTGTCAAAATGTGCTCTGCCACTGACGATCCCCCGCTGGTCACTACTTTGAACTTTCAAGTACAGCTGAGTGGATGTGTGCGTCCGTGTGTGTGAGTCCTCTTTTATGTCCATGTAAACCGTACATGACACTAATATAGATGGTTACCGTCATATTAGTGTCCAAGTTCTAGTAAAAACCCAAGACCCTGTATGACCACATTCAGTCCAACCGTAATCGTTTTTTGGGGGGGAATATATCTTTGATTCTGTCAGTTTTAACTGTCCTATTCTGAGCAGAGCATACAGCCAGCTGTCTCTTTTCGTGTGTATTGCTAATGATCTGTACTTGTTCCTGCCAGTGTGGGGTTTTACCAGGTTTCAAGTGTGAAAGGTTCACATTGTCTCCATCAGTGATAGTCCTCATCTATGCAGGGACCCTGAAAATTTATCCAGGCCTGAGTCTTGACCCCTGACACCCTGAATGGTAGAAATCACCTGTGTGGCAACAAGAGGCTGAAAGTTTTAACGCCAAAGTCAGTTACGACTTTAGAATCAGAAAACAAAGCGTCCCCTGTGCTCTCTTTCCAGTCTGTGTTTCACAACTTCAGTAACTAAAACTAAAACCATGTGCTGGTAAATGACCATTGCTTGGGACTAGCTGACAGCACTAAGAGATACACTTCCTGATTCAAAATATCTCAGTGTCTTTATGTGGTACCTCTTTGTGTGACCCTTGTTGTCTCCCCGTGGACATACCATGCAGAGGAAGTGGCATTTAAGCGGCTATGACTAGCCATTCATTCAGCTCTGCACATGGCCAGCGGCTGCAGACTCTTTCTCCTTCATTACACTGACTGAATCACTTAATGGGGATTCACAGGATGATGGAGATGCAAGAGGAGAATGACTAATGCTTCAAAAGAAAAAGGAGAAGAATCTCTCCTGTCTGTCCCTGTGCCTCACCCATTCTTCTGTGATGGCTTCATTGTCTGTGATTAAGGGAACATTTTTGTGAGACCAACACGTCAAAGGAGCCTCCGTCTATTCTCAGTCTTGCTCTACCTCTGCGGCTTCCCTCGATCTCTCACCTCTCTTCCCAGGTTCAGAGAAGAATGTCTGATGGATTGCAGCCAGCGAGGTGCAGCTAGCCAGTCAGTTCTGACACCTTTAGCATGCATGGAAAACTCTGCAAAGATGTGCTCTTCCCTGTGGTGTGTGCGTGGGTTCACTGAGGCTAGTATTTCACTGCTGCTACTCTCGATTTACCTGCACAGAGCAGTGTTCCCAAGTATCTGGCCTTGATTTTGATTTTGATTTGATTTTGTTGTAGCTGCCAGGATTAAATAATTGCAGTGGGGACATTTGCGAATAAGACATTTTTGGTAGTATTTTGGCATGGTGACGATCTATGTCTGCTTTGTAGATGAAGGTCTGAATCAAAATTGTTGAGAGGTCAGGATAAAAGCACTCAATGTCTTTAACATGACTCTCTGACTGTCTTCCTTCTGCCGTGGGCTAAATCAGTGTGCCTGGTCACGTTTGACCCTACTGTAACTTGAGGCTGAGGGGGAAAAGAAGATTCTGTTCACACACACCCTCACACCTTCTCTTCGGCTGAGTAAACCGGCAAAGTACAGAAATTATCACTTTTATTACAGAAACACAGGAAGTGTTGGGGGATGCATCAGCTTTTCTTTCTTAGATATCATAAAATGCCAAACGGCTTTCACAGGCAGCTGTGTCTAACTGTGTGAAAGCATCAATCTGAATCGCAACCAAAGCACTCACGCAGATTGAAATGACAAAAAAAAAAAATGCTTCTCAAATTTAAACTTCTCTCGGTTGTTTGACACTGTTACCAAGGTAAATTGTTGTACCACCCTCTGCCCCCCGCAACTAGAGCACTTTAACACAGTCTCCGTCTGAGTGGTAAGAGCC
Source organism: Chelon labrosus (assembly GCF_963514085.1). NCBI lineage: Eukaryota > Metazoa > Chordata > Actinopteri > Mugiliformes > Mugilidae > Chelon > Chelon labrosus. The sequence continues at coordinate 28,340,850 of NC_140339.1, read as the reverse complement.
TTTGATGGGAAGAGAGTGGGACAAAGTGTAGTGAGCAATGAACATCTTGACCTTCAAGCTGTTTTAAGATACACTGTCATGTTACAACTTTCTTAGTGGACTTCTCCAGTACTAGCAGTGATTTATTCCTCTGCATTGACGTGGAGGTGTATTCATGTGTGTGTGGTAGAATGCAGATCGAGCGTGAAAAAGGAAGAGAGGCATACTAAGAGAGATACTTAAAAGATGGATGTTTCCATTTGTCCATTTTGAAAATAGGTTGTAAAAGAAACACTCCCATATGTTAAAACACTTTTCTGCCAGAATGAAATGAGCATAGCTGTTTTAAAACACTGATTATTTGATCATTTCTTGTCTAAAAGAATGATGTATTTGGTTAAGACCATGCCCATTATTAATTCTTGACTACAACGTAGTTCTGAAATATGATTTATATCTATATCACGTCATATCATGCAGTGTTCTTTTTAGCAGTAATGAGTTAGTGGAATAATTCCTGCAATTAAACATTGATTATCCTAACCCTGAAGGCTGTAACAATGAAGTAGACTAATAGTTTAATGACAAAGATACACTTTAAATGAAAATGCCCCAACTGTTACTATTACCATACAAATACATTACAAAAGAAACTAAATCCTCCTATAGCCAGTATATTGTTTAGCACATAATGATATCAAATTATGTTATTTGATTTAAAAATAATTTAAATATTATAGTAATAGTTTGGTTTTCATTTTCTTTTAATTTGGTTTAAAAAAAAAAACTTTCACAAACCATTCCGTCCCTCCGATGTGTGTCTGCTGTCGTGTATGCTTAAGATGTTCTTGGGTGAGCATGTGATACTTTGGACTGGTGCATGTGTGTGTAAGCGTGTTTTTGCTCTAGCACGTGCGCTCAGCAGTTGTTCAGAACATGGGCTTCATGCGGGCTTCTCACATTTCCTCTCATGTCCTTCCAGGGGCTTGTCAGACTCTCTTGCTGTTTTAGAAAAACTTTAGAATCCTGGTGTCTACAGTGTAACGCTGCACTAACTGTACCAAAACCAAACAGCTCCAATTTGACCAAGATACAGTTTCTCATGTTCTGGAGACAGCAGCAATAGAATAGGAGATCGGATTCCTGCCAATGATCTAAGGAGAAATGACCCACTGGATGTGTGATCATGTGACTGGAGGCTCCACGGAGAAACCATGACGAATCAAGATACATGTATACAATTGCATAAGACCTTCAAGTCTTGGGAAGTGCCTGGCAGACTGGAATGTCACTGAAGAGGGATGACCAAGTTAAAACAACAATCTACAGATTTAGAGTTCTGCTGATAGATGCTATCAGTCTTTGTGCTAAGCCACAATAAACCTGAACCTCTCTCTGTAGTGGACTCACACTGATGAAAAATAAATCAATCTTCTTTTCTGTGTTGGAGGTCAGATTACCTGTTAAGGAACCCCCCACATCTCACCTCGCCTACTGGAAAATATCTGGTTCCACAATTTAGTGTTTAAGGGGAAAAAACATGACATACAGAAAGATATTTTAAGTTTGGTAAGAAGAGAACAGATCAGAGTGCCAGCTGAGCACGCAGTGCTGTAGACCACAGAATGCCGACCACATCCGAATGGGGTTCTCAAAGGATCTCAGTGTGTCCTCAGTGTATCTTGGGCGCATTCCCACCTATACTTAGTGCTGCCCAGTTGTGATCCACTTGTTACTGGATCAACTAAGAAGAGAGGGCTTTCCCTCCGCAACAGCTAGATGATCCAATAGGAGGCAGGTTACTCTAACTGAAATGCATCTGTTGTCAGCAGGGAGGCTGATGAAGAAACAAGAGCTTGCAATGTGGCTTGCATTAGAACAAGCAAAAAGAATGCTTCCACTTAGTTTTAAGGATCACTAGATGAGATATAATTAAAACCTGGACAGAAATGGACATGTGACCAGAACTAATTTTTTTGTCTGTGTGAATCCAGAACATGCAGCTGCACTGAATGTGTTTGTCAGTCCCTCACTGGACTTGATCTAACATAAGGTGCAGATCACTGTTCATCGTCCAAGAAATATTGCCCTGCGTACTCCATAGACTGTATGTTAAGCAGAATATAAAATACCCTGAAAAGCCCTAGAGTAGAGGTCTTACTGCAGCTCTCTCTGTCAAAATCATAAGCTTACCTGTTTTTCAAGGTGTTGCTCCGAGCACAAGAACCGAATAATGGTTATGCCGCAGCCTCCTTTAGGCTCTGTCTTTATAGAAAACCATAAAAGATCCTGTCATCACAGTTTCACTTGCAGACACTGGTTTGACTTAGATCTGCAATATTTACTGCACACAAATAAGCGTTAACCAAAATAAATTAGCAGCAAAAGTTAATTATTTTTCTTAAGCAATCGCATGCATAGAGAGTTCCTCACTGAGTAGTAATGCGCAGCTATAAAGCATTAGTGACAATGTATGTGTAATGTATGAGGGAGCAGCCATGGTTTTCAAATTGTTTTATGAGTTCACGTTAAACATCTGCTTCTGAGCTGTTATGTGTTCTACCCTGTTCACCGACACGTGGCAGTGGATCTCATCCTCTAGTATGCCACTGTCTGTGCTGGTGTCTGTGCACGTGCATGTTTACGTGTGTGTTTTGACGGATGCCTTTTACCAGATAAATAGTAATGACCGTAAGTGTTTCCTCACTTCTGTGTTGATTTATTTTGCTGCAATGAAACTCTCTATCATTACACGCACACGCACACACGCACACACACGCAGAGGGAGAGAAGGGAACACTAAATGGAAGGATAATTGTTGCACCTTGCCAAGTAGAGATCGCAGTGATTTAGTGTGAAGCTGAAGGCCTAAAAGTCTCTTTCTAAAGATCGTTCTCACACCACAGTGTCATTCCTGCCCTGATTGCTCAGATTTATCGCTTCTCTGACAGACAAGTAGCTTCTCATGCCCCCTAACATCTGCACTGTGTGTTTTAACATATTTGTGTGTCATACACTCAAAGAGGCACGCACACTTTTACAAACAGACAGGCTGACAGTGGCTCATTTCTCCTGTTTCCACATATCTACATAGCTGTAAAGGTAATGACATGCTGGTTTTATGGGTGGAGTTTTCTATAAAAGTCCTCTCTTCACTGCCACCTGCCCCAGCCCTGCAGCTGCTGTCTGCCTACCTGCCTGCCTTTAAATCAGCACACACAGGGGAAGTACAGTTGCTCATACGTAAATACACACATACTGTGCACTTGAATGTCTTTATTACTGCATTCCAGTCTCAGAAACAAATTGTAAACTCTGTGCAGCTCCTTCACTTTTGAAGCTGTGTTCATTGTCCTCCTAATTACTCCAATTGACTACACTGTATGTCTTAATTTGTTGCATGACGCAACAACCTACATCTATATTCATAGCACATTCAAGCAACTCAAAGAGCACGCTGCTTAATAGAAACTCGAACCCAACAGTGCACATTCACATTGCACTGGAGGTGGCAGATTGGGAAATGTGTTAGAGTCGACAGGGGCCCAGTTCTGCCCAAGACGCAACCGATTCAGGTAAAGAAAGTGTCACTGGTCTCTCTCCCTTGACACAGCCACATTTGGACATGTTGCCATGTGATTGCTGTGCATTGCCTCATAATGATGGGCAGTTTGATGTTGCCGTGCTATTGGCTGAACACCTAAAGTTCAGTTACATGGATAGTCACAGGAGGCCTAGCCCCAAGAAATCTATTTTTTGAGCATTACAATACTTGGGTACTTTTGCAGAGATTTTTGCAATTGAGTTGTTACAGCTCCTGTGGTGAAGGCTTTGTTTAATGGCATCCAGCAGTGCTGAAGCTCATCAGATTAAAGCCCAGCTTTACCTTGCATTTAAGGCTAGTGAACACCGTCTTATTTAAGCCATTAAACTCTAATACACTAGCTCCAGTGAGGACTAAATGAGATTAAATTATTACGCTTCCGAGGATTACTCCCTACATGGGCATTAATGCGAGTCTTTGAAGATAGTGTTCAAGAAATTTAACTATGTGTAGAACAAGGAATATAGATATAATAGAAAAAGGAACATATGTGCGGAACAAGTTTGGTGCAAGTGTAGATTTGTTTGTCTTCATTGAGTTGTGCCACGAATGTGTTCTTGCAGCTTTGATAACAGCTTAGCTGTGTTTGTGTAGGTAGGCATCCAGATGTGTTATGCATTATGGATATATGATGTGCTAGGGCAGCCACATTACAGGTTTAAAGATCAACAAAGCTGTCAGGCAGGGGAGATTTAGCCAGATTAATTGAGAAGACGGGAATGTTCCATCTTCTGCTCATGACAGGCCAGCTCAACGAACCAACCATTTCCTACCTCACCTTCACACATTGGACTTGCTAATAAAGTGTGGTTTGGCATTACTGACTGTGTGGCTGTGTGTGTGTGTTTCTACGTCTTCCTCTCATCTGACTTTCAAATGCTGGAGCGTTTGGCAAGGCTCCCATAGAAACACAGCACGCTGAGATGAGGTGATCTTATTAAAAACCTGCGATGTTTCCAGGAAAGATATCAGAGCTGCTCCGTGCTGTGTCAGGAGTCATTTATCAGGAAATTGAGATTTGTTAGCTGTTTAGTCATGCTTCTCATCAAGCATGTTAGAAGTGTTGCTGCGCATGCAGACTGTAGGAGGAAATAAATAAATAGGTAGACAGTTTGTTAAATGTTTCGGTTTAGGCTTGTAACTCCTCCACAAGAATCAGCAATTATTTCCTCCATCCCTTCCACACTCCCTCCTCAGCTCCCTTATATGCCCACCTCAACAAACCCACTCTGAGGCACAATAAAGCACATCTTTACAGCTGTGTTGCATCTTTCTATATCAGTGATTGACTGTGAGGAGGCAATTATTTGTGCCTTATGGAGGTGCAGAGCTCTCAGCTCAGTTTCACATAAATCAGACATGCTGGCAGGAGTGCTGCATCTGCTGCTTACTTTAAAGTTTCAGCCAGGTTTCAAGCAGCATTTGGTTAGCCTGGTGCTTGGACATGGTCTGCTGTTTGTTGGTTGGAAGCATAGTGAGGCACTTACATGAACAGACTGCTGGCCTGAAGGAAAATCTCTTCATGTGTAAAAGAAAATAGGTTAGAATATCTATTATTATTACCCTGGTCTGACCTCTAGGTTGGGAAATCAGTAAGCTCTTGGTGCAGCATCAACCTTGTAGCCTTGCATAGTCCAAATGATTTGATTGCCCCAGCAGATCGTGGCTTCCAGACTAGAAATGGAAAAGAAGCAGAAAACGAAGTGCAGTTGTATTTAATGTTTTACCCTGCAGAGAAGAGAGCAAAATCAAACGAGCAGAAATTGATCAAGAAACGGGTCTTTTGAGCGTTAAGTTCACACAAGTGAAAGATAAATCATGATGAAATATTTTAGTCTACTGACTGCCTTAGTAAAATATAAAAAAATTAAATAAAATGAATTGAAGGGGACCCTGTCTCTACAAGCTGCTCCTGCTCTATCGCTTAAACTCTTATTATAAAAATGATTTGCTGCATTTTCAAAGCAGAAGTAAAAAATGTTCGACAATGTCAGACAATGTTTTGCCAAAGAAGAATCAGTAGAGTGGACTAAACAGAGAGTCCAAATTAGCTCAAGAGGTTTAATTTAATTCTAATAAAGCAAAGTGAACTGAATCAAATAGATAAGGATATGTTCTCCTGAGGCTACACTCCGCCCCCTCCCTCAAAGAAACCAGGGCTAATAATAACCAGAGGTTGGGAAACATTCATGTTGTGTCAGGATTAACATGGGTGTGCAACTCTGCAAATTCCAGCGGTTGCCAGTTTGTCATTCCACTAGACAGGGGACATTGTGGCAGAGGGCAGGACGCTGAGCAGCGGTTGGACAATAACTTGTTCATGCTGTGTTAGAGCAGCATCTGTCATCCGATTCCATCCTGTCAACACTGCACTTCTGTCACTAGTCTCCATTTTCTGCAGCTGGCTTTCGGTTTTGCATCAACAGTGGGAGAGGTACCTATATGCCATGCAGCTTATGCAATATAAAATACAGTATGCAGTTGATAAGGACATATTTTCTCATTTTTACAGATTCTGTGCTTTAAGAAACAATCTCATTACCACAGATAAGGTTATGACAAATAATAGATTTCTCTTGATAATTGCATGTGCACTGACCACAAGGAAGAACAAGCGCTGTTTATTCTCTCAGAAATGCAGAATAGAATAACTCTGGAAAACATGCTTAAAATTCAAGTCTTAAAATTCAAGACTTGTTTTTATGGTGTGAACGTGTCACAGTTCATAGCTCTTCAAAGTGAGGCTGTAGCCTAGATGCAGTATTTTGTTCTTTGAGAACACAGCAGTTGTATATCTGTATGACTGGCTGTCTTGGCACAGCAGGTCTCCCTCTTTGAACCCACAAGGCTGTCAACTCTATGAACCTCTCTCACTGTCACTCCCACTCTTCCTCTCAGTATGGCTGCTGTGCCTCAAGAGGAGAAAACTCTTAATTGGACAACGTTATTAAAACAAGTGTCTTATGTATTTGTGTGGTGCATCAGTGGGAATCGGCTGGCTATGTGCTGTGTCAGGCAGGGCTGATAATCACAACTGCTAGGCTGGGAACATCTTTGTGACACCAGAGCCACTTCTCCCATTTCCCAGTCAGACAGGTCCCACGATATGAACTGCTAACAGTGTTAATTTAAAACGTGGCTTTGGAACAGGTGGCCCACATACAGACTTTAACAAAACAGTGCTCTGTAAAACCACTACACTGTTAAACGACTGAGCCTAGACTAATTATAGTGTTTTAAAGTCGATGTGTAGGGTATTTGCTCTTACATGCACTTAAAAGTAAACAGGTTAGACAGACTACAATGGAAATGTGAGTCATAAACTGCAACGTCAATGCAACAGAAATTAGCACGCTCATAGAAAAGTCGGTTCTCTTTGACCATTACAACAGAAGCGATTACACATGTAATTTCCAATTCAGCATAATTGCCTGAGCAGGGTTATGAAAGACCTTTGAAAACAACAGCTTTCTCGTTTTTGGCCTGAACACAAGCTGTACCCCAGCTGCAGCTTTGTTTGTGTCTACACAGGAGGTACAGTGTTGATCGCACGTCAGCCACGTTTTGGAAGTGCTCAGATCCCAATACACAGTGACTGTATTTACACGTGTGTGTGTGTGTGTGTGTGTGTGTGTGTGTGTGTGTGTGTGTGGGTGTGTGTGTGTGTGTGACAATGTCAGGCGCAGGCCGACATGGTGATTGCCAGTGGACAGCTGTATTAAAAAAAAACAACAGAGAACGTACATCTGAAATACCGTATCCACCATTAAGAATGAGCAGCAAATTGCACTTTATTTTCTTTCTATGATATCCATGCATGTAATCTTATAAGAAAAGATGATGCATATGTCAAATAAATATGGCAGGGCTAAAATGGAAATGGGCTACCAAAACATCTGGTTTTACATTTCAGAAATAATTACTTCTGGAAAGTTGATTAGTTGCAGTTCTATAGGCAAACGCCAGTCTCCTGTAATAAATCCAGACAATCCAGGCTACAAATAAGACACTCTGCATTCTACACTGACAGTGTAAGGTGGCAGTGAATGTATCTCATGAACCGTGACACCGTCCAGTAAAGACAAACCTAGATTAGGTATTGTCACTGAGCAGTTACAACAAAAGGACACGTGTAGTTTCTCAGACTACACAGGTTCACAGGTCTGCTCCTGACTGAGTGTGATTAAGTCTTGTCTTTGTCTGGACTGTGATCGCAGTGATTAAAATATGAGGCAACGTTATCACATGCCTCAAAATCCAGAACAGGCTGCACAGACACTCAAGCATCTCCAAAACATATTGTGTGTGCCTGTGGGTCTTTTATAGATTAAACAGATTAGTATCCGTTTTGGTTTTATTAATATATTTTATCACCAGCCCTGTCCCTACCATAAACTGTAATTCTTTTGATTTTGATTTGTTGCTTTCAATCAGCGTCTTGACAGCAACACTGTCACAGTACATTCCAACAGAATGAGAAAAAAACAAAACAAAAAAAAACCCAACCCTCCTCATCTCAACCCATCCCCAAATACCTCCGCTTATATCACATAAGTTTCATCATTTGCAGCGTGTGTTTCAGTTTCATCACACTTACATTGTCGGCTGCTGTGTCCTCTGGGCTGCGCAGGGATCGGAGTGTGACTGCAGGGCTCGCCGACAATCAAACTCTTTGCTGCTGTTGATGCTACCGCCAGCTTTAATGAGGTCATTTCTCCCCTTCCTCTTTTTTAATATAACTTGAGAGATTTCATCATTTCATCACAGGGACACAAAGAGTAGAGAGAGGCAGAATGCTGAGAGGAGAGCGTGTTGGCCTGTCACTCAGACTCTGATCACCGTGCTGCCTCTGATCTTTCACTGTAGCCAGCAGGTGTCAAAACTGAGCTCCCTGTTGCCTTCCATACCCTAAAATTACACTTATTTCAGTGGATTGAATAGTGACGTTCTCTTTCTTAATGGATGGAATACGGATATGTAAAAAATATTCGCATCAAACAAGATTTTTTTTATTTCCACAAGAAACCATCAGACAACTGAACCAGTGTTTACACTGGTGTGACAAAGCCCTGATGTGTTCATAGTAATCATAATGGAAGAAAATACGTGACATTGTCCACGGAGGCATTACATTGTGATAGATGCGATAGATGTGATAGTCAACAAAATATCTGGACCTTTAACATGAGAGTGTTCCCATTTAAAATAACTACCTGCTTATTGTGACTGTTTACTTGCTAGCAATCCCCCACCCAGTGTCCCTCCCTGTTTTACTGAGACTTCATGTTTCAGTCTTTCCTTTAAGCTGGAGAACTATGGGTTAGAATTAGTAGCAGTAATGTACACACTGTAATGTATGATGTAGAGTAGAGCTGAATATCATTTCATCAAACCGTGCCACTTCAAGCCAAACACACACTTTGGGACATAATCTGTCTGTTAAAGAGAGCAACATTATGTATGTGCCTGGTAGCAACATTCCCATCCCTGCATGTGACATTAGGATCAGTAATTTTTAAGTTATAATCTACATCTTATGAGCCATCAACATCAGGATGCAAACTGTCTGATGAGTCACAACTGTTTTGGAGGTACAAGGGAGACCTAAACAATATTAGGAAAGTGGTCATAATGTTATGCTGATTGGTATATATCCATTACAGAGCTACAAGTTAACATTTCTAGCTAACAAACCAACTAACCCTGAGTTGACATGTTCTTTAAATAGTGGTTGTATAGGTGTTATTGCAGTTAACATAAAAAGAATGTTGACTATCAAATACAGTTGAAGCCTTTTAGTCTTTTCCCTTTTCCACCCCTATACAGTAAGTGGATAATAATTTTTATTTTTTACTGATTTCTCATGAAGACTATTATCTAACCAACTAATGAATATGAAGTGGACAGTGTTGCTACTGAATGTCACTTCTGCGTTTTCATACTGCAAGGGTGCATTATCAGGAATTATGTGATGAGGCTCTTAGTGCTGCACTTCAATAAAAATAGATGACATTTTTTTCTCCATCGGTTTTCTTTTATGAAAAGACCTTTAATGAACACTGTGAGCCAACCACTCTCTCATCTTTTTGATCCATACAAATGGTTGATCACTGTAACCATTTGCCTTGGTTTTAAATAAGTACTGATAGCATATATTATGTAAATAAAAGGTCAACATTTATGCAGTATCCTGTCAATTAATGAGAATCCAAATGAATTCATGATATGTTTAGTTATGTTAGTCTAATATACACTGCCCGGACAAAAAAAAATAAAAAAGTCACCACCAAAGAAAAAGGTAATATTTCCATTAGGAAAGAAAAAATCCATTGATGGAATAACCTGGTCATTCAGTATATTCAGGTATATTCAGCTGACCTCATTCTTTGGACACATAATGTTGCTGAACCTAGACCTGACCAACTGCAGCAACCCCAGATCATAGCACTGCCCCCACAGGCTTGTACCTGATGGGTGCATCACTTCATCTGCCTCTCTTCTTACCCTGATGCCCCCATCACTCTGGAACAGGGTAAATCTGGACTCATCAGACCACATGACCTTCTTCCATTGCTCCAGAGTCCAATCTTTATGCTCCCTAGCAAACTGAAGCCTTTTATTCTGACCACATTTCTTTCACGAAGACGATGGTTCCCCACTGTCCTTCCAGTTTTTAATAATACGTTGGACAGTTCTTAACCCAATTGTAGTAGTTTCTACAATCTCCTTAGATGTTTTCTCTTCTTGATGCATGCCAATGATTTGACCCTTCTCAAACAGACCACAGGATGTGTCTTTAGACATGGTTGTTTAAGAAATGAGAAGCTACTCATTGCATCAGTTGGGGTTAAATAACTTGTTACCAGCTGAAAGATAATCATCTATGCATTAATTATCCATTAGGAGGCTCGTACCTATTTGCTTAGTTAAATCCAGGTGGCGACTGTTTTTTTGGCCAGCTAGTGTATTTGCATAAAGGTACCGACCACATGAAACTTGTGACAGGCAGCCTTATGTTTCCTTTTTGCTCAAGGCCAGACCTCACGTGTTTTGTGTCGTTCGTTCCAGTGAGGCTCCCCTGTCTGTAACTCTCGCTCTCCTTCTTTTGTAATAGTGTGTGTGTGCATTTTTGTGTGACAGAGTGCATTCATCTGCACATTCATGGCTAACCTTGTTAAGTGTACCTGGATCAGGTTGAGGACAGCATGTTCACTATGTGACCAAATGTTATTTTCTTGCAACCAAATCCAGACCACTTTTTAGGAAAGACACACACACACATGCATACCAACACCTCCCCCTCCTGCCAGTTGAATGTGTGTTGAGGCAGGTCTGTTATCAGAATTGGCTGACTGGCTGCTGAGTGAATCGAATTACCCATTGTCACTGCAGGCCTCAGGATGTAGCTAATGGTAATATATATATATATATTAGCTTAGTGGTCAGGGTTGTTTTATGAGTGTCCTAAGAAGAGTTTGTCTTCACTATCCACACTGGTGTGTTACTATTAATGCTGCCTATTTATTTATTAAATCAAAAAAAAGAGTGGGTTGATGGATGTACATTCCTGTAGTAGTAATAATGTAAGCCCTATGAAAATCATATTAAATTCTGTTTAATCACCTTTTTTCTTTTATGATAGACTGTGAATTTGAGCATATTGAGAGAAAGATAAATACACAGAAAAATACAGTACATAGATGTTGTTTGTTTTTTAAAGTGCAGCCATTTTTTCTCATCACTGGGCACTGACTATAGTCTGCACACACCAACAACCTCCTACAGTGGCTTTAGCAGCTTGTATTTAGCCTCAAAAGGAAAAAAATAAAAAATAAAAAACGTTTAAATAAACTCACTACTTTGACACACATGACTACCCAGACATAGCTTGAGGAAAATGTTGCAGCTGTTGCTGGGATGAGAGCCACGAGGTCTTGGAAGTCTTGGGAGTGCAAAGAGACCTTCAGTGCAGCGGGGGGCTGGTGCCTATCCCAGCTGGCAGTGGGTGGGAGGGTACACCACAGACAGGTCACCAAAGCAAATACACAATTCTGCGCTGGTTGCAATTTGTGTAGGAGTAGGCCCGTGTCGTCAAGCGCATGTGATGACTTTCTTGTCATAAGTCTGACTTACTCTGTGGGCGCATTGAAAGTACGGCTATGTGCCTTGGATTCAAAACCACACTTCTCAATTTGGATGGAAAGAGGCGGTATGCGAGCGCCTCCACCACCTAAAGCAATGCAAATTTGATGCAATGCACTTTTCTTATCAGTAAGTGGGAATTGTTATTATTATTTTTGTTTTTCCTGGTTTGCAGTGACATCTGTGAAGGTGCCATGAGAGAACGCCTTAAGTAATCTGTGAGCTACCGACTGAGCCCTGCACTTGACATGGTGATAAAATATAAATGTCAATTTTAGGCATTTAAAGTAGGTACAACAGCTGTACAACATTGTTTTTACTTCTGCTGGCACAAATAGTTGCACAAAGACACACTTGGAAATCTGAAGGTTTGCACATATTTATACAGTATATACCAGTGCTCTCAATATCAGTACAAGCAAACTAACTGAACCTGGTTGTTGGACCTGGTGGTATTTGAGTTAATCCTGTTTATAGTGCAATGATTTGGTTGTTCTGTGATGGAGAAAACACCAGGACAAAATAAAGAAGTCGCTATGTAGTTTTTGCCTGCATGTTTTAGTCTTGGTGTAGTTAAATATTAGTCTGCTGCCACGGATCATGGTTAAATGAAACATACCATACTGCAAATAAGAGACTTCTAGAAAATCTATTTTGTTCAAAAATGCCAATAAGTATCACTTTGTATTGTTTGTATTGACTGTGTTTATTGCCAGGTCCTTTAAGCTGTTTCCTCTGTGTCTTTGCTGCTGTTGCCATGCCTTCCCCACAAAAGGCTGTAAGTGATGACTTGGTGAGTCACTTTATCTCAGCTAGCACAAAGCTGCGCCACAATAAGGCTTTTGCAAAGGTTGACTGCTGTTTGAAAAGGACTAGAGCAGCAGAACTCCCCTCTGGAGGAACAAAAACACTACGTTCAAACCCATTCATTCGCCTGAATACTGACTCCTTCATTTCCTGTTTTTATTTCAAGGAATGAGTATCAAGGTCTGAATCCATTTCCACTTGAGTCGTTTCTTTCTGTTTCACAATGAGCTTTGCTCAGCTGGAAAACCAGCCCTAGCTGAATAACAGGTATATTATAATTACTGACCCTTTGTAAGAGTCTGACAGAACAATATCAAATAGCTTTGGCCTGTTGGCTGGAAGCCACATTGCATGCAATATGCTGCAATGATGTCAGTGGCTGACCGGTAGGTTCATTCAGCCTGCCACGGGAGGGTAGGATGAATGGGCTTGAGGTGATGAAATCAATGATAAAAATGATTTCAAAGTAGAGGGATTATCACAGGTTTTTGTCCGGTTTAGAATTTCAGTATTGGCTCAGAAAAAAAGATGGTTTCCAGACATATCTGCCCAACTCTCTGAGGGTATGAGCAGGGACCCTATGTGGACATCTGAATAGATTCCATCATTTGTAGCTGCATGAACTATATGCAGTGAAAATGTGACGGAAACCGTGCACTTTACAAGGAGGATCACTGTTATCCACACCTTTATAATTCATTGTCAAAAAAGAACAAGGACGCACAAAAGCTGTTAAACTCAGTTAGAAACTGTTCCATATTCACTAAGAGTCAGATGCTTTGTCCCTCCACTGTGCTTGGGGTGGACAGGGAACTGGTTCTGACTGCAGGCTATTCCATAATCAGACACATCATCAGTGACACTGGTCCGGCCCTATCTATAACAAGCAGCTATGCTAGATGTTACGGTAGATCGTGGACCTAAAAGCACAAAGTCACAGTCAGTCAGCTTTTCAGAAACATCCACAGGAGCCTTGTGTGTTTTTCTGTGTTTGATGTGCGGGGCAACGACACTCACTAAAATACAATAAATAACCCAGCTAAGACTCAGGTATTTTCAACATGAAAATGAGCTCTTGATTTGTCTGCTGTGAGACACAATTTGAATCTGGAATTCTTTCAGCCATCAATGAGTCCTACATACTGTTGCAGAGCGTTTTAAAGTGAATTGCACTGAATACATCGTCTATTTTTTGCATTCAGTCTTACTTGCCAAATGCACCAGTGTATAACTGAGCATTGAACCTATTCCCCTTACTACCAAACATTTGAAAAGTCTTTTAAAATGTGTATTGTGTTTACATCAGTGTATTCTTGTGGGCTTTGTCCCCTAGATGAGTGGAATTGTGTGTACTATTTCCAGCTTTCCAGTACATTTTCCAGCTGGTCTGTACAGACTGGTAGCCTAAACAAACATTAAAGCAGCTCTAAGAAGGACTATGTAGCTCAGGTGTTTTTTTTGTTTTAGACTGTATGCTTTATAAAAGGATATTTCTACTTAGTTGTCATTCAACTTTTGATTTCATTTTCAAATGTCAGCAATCTGACAGCATCGCTCTTAAACGCAATAAAACCATCAGCTCCTGGTAACCACACATTTGGCATTGCAACGATAATTGAAAAGAAAAAATGCCATATGGTGACCTCCTTGGTAATATCATCAAGTAAATCATTGCAATTTAACAGACATATTGCAAACAAAAGAGCATCACCATGACCTCTTAAAGGTTTCACCTTCATCATTTATTCTAGCTAACCTGTGTTCATATGTTACAGTTTCTAACATACATGCCATCCGATTCTTCAAATCTTTTTCCAGAATCTGAGGTTTACTCAAGCAGCTGTTACAATAGGTCATATTTTTAAACATTTGGCAGTTCCTTCTGGTCCCCCAGGAGACATAGCCCTTGTGATGTTCTTCAACGTTATCCCAAAATGGGTTAACAAGCCTACATTGCTAGATTGCATGAAAAATGTTTCTGTTTCTGTCAGATATTTCCAACATAAACCATCAGTCAGCACGCCCATCTGGTTTGCTTGTGTTTTGTTTATGAAGTTACCTGGTGTGTACTTTACTAACATTGTAGCAAATTATAGCAAAGCTGGTAGAATATGGTCTAATACGAACAATTAAAACAATGCAATTCCTAGCGCTCATGGATGAACAAACTACTAACTGTAACTTAACAGACAATTTTGCCAAAACAATATCCTTATGTATTAAAATCAGTTAAGCTTTATTTGCACATTGCTGACATGCATCTACCCACAAATTCTACTTAATGGAAAGCAGTTTTCTCTTGGTTATGATGTTTAAGGGGGAATCATGTCCTTGTTGCTGCACTAGTGACTCCTGGTTGTTTGGGGTCCTGTACAGGTAGTAGAGGATCCCCGAGGGATAGTGTGAACCTTAATGCTGGCTTTGTTGGGACACCGTGTTGTGTAGCCACGTATCTTGAGTAGCCTAGAACGGACAATCCAAACACTTGCTCTACATTTTTACGTTGCAATAGCTGCCACCGTAGGTTCTGTGGCATGGCTTGGAAAGGGAGGGGTATTCAGCTAATTCATACACACTGGACCTGTAAATGGAATCCAGCAGACGCTTATCAAATCTGCCGAGCTCATAATGGGATTGGCTTCCTGTAGACGGGACAGGAATCAAAACATTTATTCAGTCAAAAAATGCTTGGAAAAAGTAAGTGTGTGTGTGTGAGTGGATCAGTCAGTCAGCAGATTTTCTTCACCTCCATCTGGCCGGTGTTTAGCTGGACCTCAAACAGAGCTGCTGCTAATACATCTACCAGAGTTCCACCCAATATTTTGCACTTCCCTAGAGGTATATTATTACAAACTATTCATGGACTTTCATGGAGAGATTAATAGTAAGTTTATGTTATTGTGGTACTCATAAAAAAAAAAAACTCTTTGAAAGTGCCCTCCACCCTAAGTTAAATGTAATGTGTGTGTGTGGCTGCGACGCTGTATGTGTGGCAGCGAGAGTGGTTCAGCAGGGAAGGTGGCAATTTATCTCACAAGTTCATTTTTTAGGAAGTGTGTGTGTGTTGTCAGAGAAGTGCCAGCTTGTGTTTGTGTGTGTGAAATTTCACAGGCGCTCCGAGCTCATAAAGTGCCCAATAACCAGCAGGGCCTGGAAGCCCATAAGCCACCGTATGGCTTCAACTCGGCATGTTGCCTCTGACATAAATCTGAAGTTACAATGGATGTTACAATGTTACTGTTTTATTTCCTTCACTATAATGAAGAAATAGAAGAAATAGTTTTGGGATGTGTTAATAGAAATGTCATTCTTTTTCTCCTATATGAACGTCTACACACGTGTGCAGTTTCTCTGTCAGTTGGTTCGGGGCTGAAGGTGAAAGGCAGGAGATGTAAGTGGGAGGTTATCCTTCCCTACTGGCTGTTTGAGCCCCTTGCTGTGGGCTGGATGTGGAAGACCTCAGAGCAGACATCGACCACTTCAGCAAAGGCAGTGTTTTGATTAACGGCTGCAATCTACTGCCTATCAGACTGTGATTATCTCCGCTTTAATTTGGATAAATTTTGCACATGAAAAAAATATTCCATCCCCGGTCTTACTTTAAAATTATTTTTATAAAATTCTACAGTCCTCACTGCTGAAAGACTGAAATGCTTTCTTCCTTTTAGTTGGCAAATGAACAAAGCCATGTATTCATTTTTCAAGGTGGTGATCAATTTGCTTTGATAGGTAGCAGAAACTTTTCTCTTTTTTTTGTGCTATTTCTGACTCGGAACAGGTGTTGCGTTTGAATCGGCTTTCTGTTTCTGGTTTCAATGTGTGAAGGAGTTTTTTTCATTAACACTGGAGGAGGGTTCACTGAAACTGACAGTAATTCTGTGGAAGGTGTATTGAGATTTTTGACAGTATTAACATAAATAAGTACATTCAAAAAACACCAAATGTGCTATGTAACTATATTATGTTGCTGTTAGGTTGATTACAGAGAGAGTAGGATGATAAAACCAGTGAGTAGTTACATTAATGATATATATTCATCAAAACAGCGTATTTACTGTTAATGTCATATGCATCAGTGGATGAATTCATTATTTAATGATCTCTTTTGCTCTACCACAAATACAACAGTTAAACAAGCTGTTTTTTTTGTTTTGTTTTTTTGTTGTTGGCTAGCTAAGGTTTCCTCTACTTAGGTCAGAATAATAAAATATCGGTTTACTGGTTAACACCAACAATGTTACATATGTAGTTCAGACAGAAACAACACAAGCCTTTTGTTTATCTGTTTCACAGAATGTCTAATATCATGTTAGATGGCCTACTGAAATATCATGAACTGCTGCGAGCGCTGCATTAACTCACCTCAGGAAAAACCATTTGAACACTTTGAGAAAGTCAAGACAGAACAGGTTGTGATTATTAATAATGCATGAATGCTTCACTGAAGTGGCTCCTGCTTTTGTTCACACGTGTGGGCTGCGAGAGACACCGGGAATGCATTTGACTGGCAGAGGCAAAACGTCACGTTCTTTGTGAACACGAGTGTCATATGTGATCTTTGTGAGTCATTCCACCATTTCATAGTTTGAATCACATGGCAGCAAACTAGTACACAACATTCTTGGAAGATTGGGTAAAACAATGTCAAACAGCGGGGTGAGGCAGGGGTGCTCAGTCATTGGCAAATAAGAAAAACCTTAGCTGAACTCCATAACAGCTGAAAACTTCTGGGCACGAATTCGGAATGCAAACCTATTAGTGTTGAAGCTAAAATCATCCTTGCTTAAGTTTGCTTTATGCAATCCTCTCCTGGTGGGAGAACATTTTTCTCTCATCCAGGAATCAGTGGCTATGTTCATACCAGTAATCCATTCATAATGTGGTTAAGATGGTAATGCAAGTAAGGTGGAGCCCAAGTAAAAAACACATGATTCTCATTGTTTGATGATGTGTGGCAAAGACTCTCTATAGTCTATGGGCTAATTTGTAATCTCGTAGATGTCATCATGAACATTGGAAACATACTGTAAGCCAGCTATTCATAGCAATTTCATATCTTGGAAACAGGAATGCTTATGAAGCAGGCAACCCATGTATAATGTGTATTCTATATCTATACGCAATTCACTACATTTGGTCACTTACTCTGATGACTTGCATTGCACTGGTTTCTTAATTAGTCCAGCACTCCCACTCATCTTTATACCCCTTCTTTAGTCGATATAAATTGTAAAGCTACCTACTTAGCACACTTCACAGCAGTTTTACAGCAGCTCACACGTTTGACCGCCCACGCATGGGGAGATCTCAGACTGGCCATCCATCAATCCATCAATGTACGTCAAGTAAGTGTCAGTTGCCGAGGACAGACGATAGACTAACATCTTCAGTACCCATAATCTAAAACAACAAAAACAACAAAAAATTGACATCAACAGGAGCCTCTAAAAATTACTTTTACAAAATCTGTTCAAATGCTTGCGTCTTAATCTGACTAATAGTAAACACAAGCAGGACATTGCCACTGTGATATAGAACTGGTCATCTTTCCACCAGTTTGCGCCAACCTATAATGTCAGCTCATGCTGCTTCAAGCGAAATGTCCAAACAGATGTTAATGTTTATGGCTAGTGAGTTTCACATATCCCAGTTCCTCACATATAAAGTTGTGTCATGCATTGTAATCCCTTTTCTCTTGTTGCATTCTGAACTGACCACTTGGTCCAGTCAAATTCAATCTGTGGAGGTAGAACAGTCTCCAGAATACCAATGTAATTCAGTGCTTGAAGTTCAGTTGCTGTTACATAGCTGGAATCAATCTCATCTTTCAGTTTCAAGATATGTTGTCTTTCAGCAACATGGAAGCTCTCTCCAATGGAGTGTCCTGAGGGTGCATGTCAGACTGTTAGCCTGCCATGCTCCCCCAGAAGACACCATGTGACCATCTCCCCCTCATGAGATGGTCATGGGTATAATGCATCAACGGGACTACATGCTACAGCTCTGTAATCACTCTCATCTTTGCTTTCACACTACCAGATGTGTGGGTTAATCTAGTTCCTCTAGGAATTTCGAGAATTTAAATCTCACTGTCTCAGTAATAAGTGCAGCCCAACAATCACTGCAGGGAAAGTTCACTGTGAAATCACATAAAAGGCCCCGACAGCGTACACTATACTTATTTTCCATCCATAAATCCACACATCTACAGTGGGTCTGACAAATTGCATCATATTTGATGGTTCAAAACAACTGAGATATTTGAAGTGTGTTTTATTCTATGGCCATATGTGCACTACAGTTGGATTCTTCCATAACTGAAAGTCAGGTTTGGGTTTCTAATTTTATCCAAAACAAGATTTTAGAGACAGAGACATCATGCTATGTTTATTGCGTTTTATTTTTGTGGGTTTGGCTTTCATTTCATATTAGGATCAGTTCAGTTGAACCAGAAGCTTAGGAAAATGGCAAACCAGACTGTCAACTGCACATGTCCATCACCCTGTTTTTGTTGAGTAGTGAAAGATTTTATCTGACATTTCATTTCTGTTACACCAAATAAAGCAGTTTGGATCACCTTAATAAACATGGCTAATTACCTGACCACTGGAAATCCTATGTTTCAGTGACTTTTACATGTCCACACTGACAAGTGACATGTGGCACCTCATACTAACTTCCCATGATGCAGTCGAATAGTAGAATTCTGTTGCTGAGGCCTTTGTAATTTTTTTCTCAAAGCTCTCATATGAACAACTTTACAAATGTCGACTCAATTATGTTCTGAATTCATTGTAGAAGTGTTGACAGCAATCATCCTTCTACAGTGTCTAAGCAACAACATTTCTGATAAATAAACTGCCTTGATTTTTCCTGGATGCCAGTTTACTGCAGGATGAAACTGCAGTAAATTGCTGTGTCACAACAATTCCTCTGTAAACACAAGATTACAAACCAGGATTTAATACACAGAGTGATTTCCACAAGGGAACTTTGCTGGTTTAGTCATGAAATCCAGAACTGCGCCAACCATAAGTCTCATATTTAACAAAACCGGCTCGTTGCCAGCAAAGAGACGTGGAGTCTGCAGCTCAAGGATCTAATCTGCTGCTACATAAGATAACAATATGATACTAATAATAAGAAGAGACTTCCTGGAAGAAAGGTTTACCAACAACAATTATACAGGTGTGACCTGCGAGTGTTTACATACACAGAGAAACAGTCAAGAGGAATGGGGAGTATATGCACAAAGTTGCATTCATAAATAGAAACATCTGCACAGATATCTGCCGTATGGATCCTGCCATCAAAAAGTGTCATTGCTATGTAGTGGGGGTGCCTGGTCTGGTCTAGGTGGGTGGTACATGTCTAAGTAACATCCGCATGAATGCCAGGTACAAAATTTTCCCAGCAGAACATTGAATTGAATTGAATTGTCACAAGATGATCAATGTTATTTACTTCACCTGTCAGTTTATCTGAAACATAGAAAGCAGCATAAGCAGCCAAATATATTGCAAACAAACTCAAAGAAGTATCTAGCCTATTAGGTTTGAACAGCGTGTCAATTCACACATGGTTAATAGGGCTGTAAGAATCTCCCACTAACTCTGTCTCCCATAGTCAAGCAGCAAGTTAATTACATGATAAAATAAATGATGATTAATTAGTACAGTGTTCCTTTATGCCCACAAACTCTCACTGTGCTCTCCACATGGCAGCATGAGCTAATTAAATCTAATCAAAGCCAGCATGCAATGCGGAACAGTTTACAGCAACTCAGCAATTTTTCCTGGGGGTCATGTCATGGTATGAGTATCTCCACAAAGCAGAACTACCTTCCAATAAAGAATCTCCACTAAACATTGTGAAGACTATAATTAAAAAAATAAGAGGTCATTTTTCAAATGTATGTGCAGTAGCGACGGCCAGGAAGAATCGGTCGGTTCTGCCTGTCTTTCCTCTCAGACCAGATAATTTACAGAGTAGTAGTGTTACTGCCCCTGTTTGGACATCTGAGAATGCAAAGGCAGCGTTGTACTTGTTGACGATATTTGTGCTATTTCTTGTTTATCTGTCCTAACATTTTTCTAGTTTCTAGTGAGACTCAGGTGTGATTTAATTCAAAACTGTAAAATGACAATCCAAATGTTGAAATGTTGCTAAAATTATTATGAGAAAGTTGAGAAAAATTTAGTTACAAATTAAACAATCTTGTGAAGCATTGCAAGCTGACTATAAATGTTTTATGGTATTACTATACTGAAGCTTGTTCAATCCAGATTAACCCATTACCACAGCACTCAGCGTAAAATCTGAGGGATTTGTTGCAGGTAACACTGCTGAAAAAATCTGAATCTGCACTGTGTCCAAGGGAAGCAAGGGAAAAATATCAAAATAAGAACAAAGTATTTTGATTTTTATCTCTTCTTTTCAATGCTGTATATTTTAGCAACATAACGTAAAGATTGAGATTAAGTGTATATTACCCTAGAGTCCATACGATAGAAATATCTACCATCATTATGTCTTTGAAAGCTAAAACCATTAAAATCAATGTTCTGGAAGACTCCTCCACAGTGTGACATAGCTGTCCAGAAATGGTACAGACTCCCTGCTATGTTTGCACATCGGGGAGTCCTTTAGAATTGCCTATTTGTACATGACTTATTGAGTCTCTGCATTTTAATGTGATGTTGTAGGTGCCTTTGGTGGCCCCCCTCTGTGAACTCGGCACTTCATACTCCGAAACCCCTTCTCAAGTCCACTGGGAGGTCTGAAGCATCCTTTGAAGGCCTCAGGTGTGAAGTTGGTCAGGGGCAGGCTGAGCGAGATGAAGACATGTGTCGTGTTTGTGGCAGCTCTGCTGCTCCCCAGCATCCAAGCAGGTGAGTAGAGCTAAGGCTTATTTTGTTTCTTATCTGACATTGACATGATATACAAGTATAAAGTAGGATTAATACCTCCCGTCAGTTATTAGAGTCTAGCATAAAATTTTGATCAAATAACAAGAAAAGCGAAACTCGAAAAAAATGATCAAACATCCATTTTTCAGAATACTGACCTTCAAATCAATTTTTGATTGTCCTTTGAAACAGTGCTGTTAATAATTCCAGCAGTGTTCTGTTGCCTTGACATTTTGTCAGTTAGTTTACTATCTTACTGGGAGCTAAATGTTCAGTGTGTAGGAATTGGTGGCATCAAGCAGAGCTGTTGGAAACTGCAATTGGTTTTAGGGTGAGACTGTGGTCAAGGTTTGCTTTAACCAAATGGTAAATGGTAAATGGCCTTGCTTTTATATAGCGCTTTTCTACCTATCAAAGCTCTTTACAGTCACAGACACATCTACCCATTCACTCACACAAGCACACATACATTCACACACCAGTGCCACACACTGGGAGCAACTGGGGGTTCAGTGTCTTGTTCAAGGACACTTCAGCATGTGGCACATTCCGGGGATTGAACCACTAACCCTCTGGTTCGTGGACAACCCGCTCTACCTACTGAGCCACAGCCGCCCTCAAATGAAATTATGGGTAATGCTGGCAAATACTGTTTAATCTTACCTTGTTACCCACAAATCCACCAAGCTGCTTGTTTGTTGCACCACAGTGACTGTTTTGTTTCGTCTTTCTACATGTGTTAAATGCAAGAAATGCAAATTGCTGGTGTAGGATTTGGGGTTGTTTATGGGGGTAACATTACATTTGCTGATGAGTAGTTATCTGATTAGAAAGAAAATGAATATAGTTTTATGTAACTTGATCTACACTGGTACATTCTCTCAGCATGTACACAGGAAGCATTTTTCTGATCATGCTCAATGACATGAACCTGGCACACCAGGCTAACCTTTACAGACATAGGCTGCTTCAAAAATACATAGGATTGATCAGTATCCTGCCCAAGTAATATTTCATGCTACTATGGTATGTGTATATGCACAAGCAAGCTGGACATGTAGAGTATATTTGCATAGATGTAATTCTTGTTTTGTCTGATTAGCAGGTTAATTTCTATTTAAGGCACCTTGTAGCTAACATTCATTGTTGGTTTTGGATACGAGTATGCCAGCGTCAGTGTCAGGGCTATTCATTAATAGGACGCAGTGTGTCCCAGTTGATACTGATTATTAAGACAAGCACTACCACTGGCTGATGACTGCATATTTTTGGCTCTCCAGTCCATTCTCCATCGCATTTGTCACTTTGTTTGTTACTTTGTGTTTGTCCTATGACTGTCAAAAATCTGCAGTGAAGTGCACTCAAACATGTAACATCTGGACCATATGCAAACAACGGCAGCTGTCAGGAATTATGATGGATTAGTCCTTGAAACACCCTGAATGCTAAGTGTTCATACTACAGATTTCTAGCCCTCTGACTGATTGAGAGTGCTTGTAGGTAGAATACAGAGGTATGTCCTTTGGAAAATGAAATTTTGCAAATGTTTTATAAATGTTTATTTATCGCCTAGGAATGAATAGCTTGACAAACCAAAACTTAACTCAAGAACCACTTCCTGGAAATCTGAGAGCTTTTCATCTTTACTATGAACTGCAGAAAGCACTAATAGTCAAAATTATTGGTTAGAAAATGTCAGAGACATTGCTCCGTTCCAGAGAATGTGCCATTATGTTTTTGTAACTACTGGAGTGATCTTCTAGGTGACTGAGAAGCTAACCACCAAGTGTTCACATTGTCTCGTGATAGACAACGTGATTTTAACAACACAATCAAGCCACACAGCAGCATTGCTACACAAACTCACGCACACACACTTCATCAAACATCCCCTGGTTAGATTCAGTTTCAGATTTATTCGGATTGACACAGGGTTAACAGTGCAATGAAATGTTGCAGAAGAGAGAACTGGTCAACTCAGGCATAAATAGTAAGAGCAAAAAACAAACAACAGTATAACATTAAAATGTAAGTACAGAAATTACAGAATTTGCAGCATATTTAGAAAGGTGTCAAGTGGAAGTGTCAGTCATATTGCACTTTGTAGTGTACCAGCAGACAGGGATTATGTTCAGTGTCCAGAGAATAGTCTATTCTGAGTTGAGGAGTCTGATAGCCTGGTGGTAGAAGCTGTCCTTCAGTCTTTTGGTGCCTGCAGCCAGGCTCCTGTAAAGTCTGCCAGAAAATAACAAGGAGAACAGTCTGCTCGCTGGGTGGCTGTGGTTCCTGATTATGCTGTGTGCCATCCGTAGGCACTGTTTTTGATAAATGTCCTGGATGGATAGGGGACTGTTTCAAGTGATGCACCGTGCCTTTTCCACCACCCTCTGTACGGCTGGCTTTGAGTGGAACAGTTCCCGTACCATGCTGAGTGTCAGCCCATCAGCAGGCTCTCGATGGTACACCTGCAGAAGTTTGTGATGATGTTAAGTGTTCATGCCAAACTTCCTCTGGCAAGCTCTCCTGACCACAGTGTCGGTGTGTGGTGACCAGGACAAGTCCTCTTTGATGTGCACACTGAGAAATTTAAAACTGCTGACCCTATCAACTTCAGCATCTCCAGTGTGGATAGGTGAGTGTCCGCTTCCCTGTTGCCTCCTGTTGTAGACATCCATCTTGTTAGTTTTGCCGACATTCAGGAGAGGATGTATGGCTCCAGCTTGGTCAGTGCTTTAACCTCCTCTCTGTAGGCGGTCTCATCGTTGTCTGTGATGTGGCTGAAGATGGTCCAATCGACAGCAAACTTGTTGATGGTGGTGCAGCACAGTCATGGGTACCGTCACGGGTAGTTAGCAGATTTATCCATGAAAAGGAAGGGTAATTAAAGCTAAACAAAAGTGCAACACATGTAGTTTGTGACATAAAACAAGGGTTATACTGAAATCAGCAATGGTTAGACACCTACAGTGACAGTTTAGGTATATTACAACTAATGCGCTGTTAATGAACAGATCAAATGGAGCGAGAGAGGTGCTGTTTCCCTCTATTGAAATGGACAGCAGCACTAAGTCAGTACAACCCTGAATTCGATAATCAAGGATGCACATCAAACTGCGCATTGAAATGTATGCATGTCCTGTTTAAAAATATAATTCTTCATCTCGTGGCAGCCATGCAGATAGGCACCTAGCTAAGCAAGGCCACAACTGATCCTGGCCCTGCTCTCTGTGTGTGTATGTGTGTGTTTGTGTAGCAGTGCTCAAGGCGTTAGAGTTATTTAACTTTAAAGTGAGCACGTACTCTTACTCCGCTTCTTTCTTTGTGCTGCTTTTTATTGCAACTCTTTATTGTGACTGCAAACAGAAAAAAAAAACCTTTTAAATCACCACCACAAGCGCTTCCCAGTCTGAGACAGATTGGCTTTTTATTGGAGGTTTAGTATTGGGGCTGCATATGAATGAAAACCTCAAACACAGCAGAATTCAGTGACATTATAGTAATGGTGTATAAGTGGAAGTAATAATACGAGATTTTTTGTATGAATTAATGTCAATGTGTGGCCCTCAGGCAAAGTGACTTTTACCTCTTGTAATAAATTGGATTACCTGCTCATTTACAGGTTTAGGAAACTGACTCACCTTTGCTGCACTTTAATGTGTTATTTAAATTAGGCATGCATTTCAGCCAACGTAATACAAGCTTGTTTTTCTAAGAACATATTTAAGATGCATAGTTTTTATCTGAGGGCTGAGCTTTACGTCTTGCTGCTCTTTTCTAGATAAAGTCGTCTATTTTACCTAGTAATACCAGGATCAGACTGCACCTTATTTACATAAGTCTTTCTAGGAAACAGTTGGCAGACAAGGTGATTGTGATGACTTCAATACATGCCAAGACTTGGCAGAGAGATGTAAGACAACAAGTACAACTCTGACCAACTTTGCACCCTGGCTCATAAACTGCATATAGCAGTATAGTAGAGAGACAGACATACATTGAGAGAAGGCAAAATAATTCTGATGCAGTCATTTCTTCATCAGTCACCCTTTTTAGTACATATGTAGATGCAGTTGCACTAGTAATATGAACTTACACTGTGCATACACTTTACTATGTAATGTCAATCCCTGTCTGCCAAAACATTTACTAGATGAAAAAAAAACCCAAACAATAGATTGGAGAAAACTCTTTTGAGAAAGAGATATTTAAATAATAACCAAACTTTCTGTTTAAAATAGCAGTTGTAATTATCCTCCAAATGACATTCACAGAGGCATGCCATGCTATAGAGCCTTGCCACTAATGTGGCTATAAACACCACGGCTAAAGCTGCTGTCTGTGGGGTGTTTGATTTGCTTTGGAAAAGTATCAAATTAAAGTTTAATGACCCCTGTCATGTGAAAATTGGGCTGTCGAAAAGCAAACAGAATGCATCAAGAAAGAATCACAAAAGCAAATGGAATCCCATACAGTCGATGTCCTTGCACTCGTTAATTTGGAAATAGTAAATGAAAATTGCAAAATAATGGGAAAAAAAAAAAAGTTCTGCTATGGTTTCAGATGATTACCAAATGTATGTGACATCAGTCCATTGTCCAACGGTGACTGATGGTGAAGATGGTGTCGATGATGATAGTCCGGATGAATGTGATTTTAGTTCCCTCACTGTGTTGTCGTTTTTATGAACAGCACAAAGCTCAAAATAAGGGTAAATAAGTGTACACTAGTAAAATGAAACAGCAGAATAACGCTTTTATTTTCAAAAAGGAAATAAATAAAACGCAATGATAACACACAACTTGTGTATTCATCCTTTAGTAGGATAGTAGTTAGTTCCCTGCATGGATCTAGATTCATTCAGGTAGAATTTTGGATTCTCTCTGCATTTCATTTCTGCCCCACTGTCCGATTCAAGTGTACAGTAATACATCCAAATCAGTAAAATTTAGAAACAAAACTTGCTACCAAGACCTGCTGCCAACTAAAGTCAACTTGAAGAAAACCTCTGTTTCAACTCAAGTTATAGCTAATGATTATTTCAACTTGATACCATGGGTTAAAACAACTTATTAGGTTACATTATACACTGAAGAAAACTCATTTTATTTATTTATTTTTACCTTGTCAAATGAACTCAGAATTCCTCACTATTTCAACTCACATTCATTAAGGTAACTTGCCATTTAAAGTCGAGAGCACTAAAGTTTACCTCAACTTAAGACAGATTCAACTCACTTCTCATTTGTCCAAAAATGTTTCATTTATTTTAAAATATATTGATGAGATGTACAAAAGTTGGTACTGACATTTGAAACAATGCCCTCACTTAATGTCTTTTAGGCCACTTAGGGGGGAGGACATTAAAATTTGATGCACCAAAAACAACCTCTTTGGTATTCATTCCTGGTAGGGAAACGACTTCTAAAATCCACCCCTCCATTATGCTTAAGGTGCCAATATTCTAGCTGACGTCGTCATACCATGGTTTAATCCTCATTGTAGAGCCTTGTTTCAAAGGTATCACCATGTTATAGTAATAGTTCTCTCTAATTAAAAAATGGGAAAATGGCAGCAGCCTCTATGTTTCCCAGTATTCATATCATATCACCCTCCTCCTGCTCCATCAATTTTTTCAACTCAAAACTTAAAGACATAAGTTAAATGAACACTGACCACACAGACAAAACTCACAAGAAGTCAAGACAATGGATTACTTTAAGTTTTGAAAACGTATTTAATTGAGTTCAATATCAAACACTTGCCACGACTATTGGAGTAAAGGAGAAGAAAATAACTTAACGGGGCTGTAATGTGTTACAGTGTAGGCTTTATAAGGTCTTTTATTTTAAAGGTGAATGCTTTTGATTAAGAGCTCTTAAGTCTTTCCAAAATCTAAACTCTAGTTCTTATGTACCTCATGATAATATTAAACAATCTTAGGAGTACGCTATGTGAACATTGTAATAGCTCATGAAACTGGTTGACATGGCTTCCTCTGACATTTTTAAGGATTCATTGTCCCCTTCATCTAAGCAGAGTTCAACATGTTGATTTAATCATGTAACAGTGGAATGTACCAGGTCCCAACTATGTGGCCTAGTGGTTTTGGACTGATCCATTCTAATCAAGGCAAGAACAAGCCGAAACACACCAGAGTGTAAACAGTGTAAACCAAAGACAATAATGCAGCAGGTTTCTTTAAAGTATCTTTGCTCCGTTACACTCTGTCATTATCCTGTCTGCACCTGTAATTAGCCATGAAGAAACCAGGTGTAAGGCTTATTCTGGTATATTTGTTTTTGTGGTGTATTTCTCCCTGGGTTGGCAGTTTTCTGATGAAGTTCAGACATAGTTCATTGTGTTGTTAGATTAAGTTTTTTTTTTTAGCAAAGCGAAGCAGCACGTTCAGCAGTTTAATACTCCCAGCTGCTGAACCCTTGGCAGACACAGATCTTCAAGGACTGACTTCAGACGCTTACTCAGAAATGTGTGTGTGAACAGGTGCTGATGAGGAATTTTGTGCCGTATACTGCAAGTGTAAGCGTTTCCGTTTTTATGTCTGCGTCTTTCAGTGTTTGGAAAAGGTGGGAACCTGGAAATGAGTCCACTTTTCACCGAGTGGGCATCAATTTGCATTCTGCTAAAATGAAAGCGGCTGAAGATAGAGAAGAGGGAAGACTAGTCAGGTCTGGTTTCAAAATTCAGTTTGATCATTGGAGTGGTGGGACATTTTTATATCTGTAGGACTAAATAAACCCCAGAAATAGACACCACCTGCCTGTGAACACCAGACCAAAGCTTGTATGAGCACAAAAGCTGTAATAGGGCAATGACTAAGAGTCAGCAGATGACCATAGAGTCTACTCTTGAGACCATCTATGAACAGAGGCAGAGGCATGCTTTGTTGTCACCAGACTCATCACACTAAGACAGATAGTTAAATACTGAAAATGGGACGGGGAGGATATTATCTTAGACTCTTAGCTCAGGGCTGTAGACACACTCCTCCACAAACAATCTGAGCTGTGCAGAGCCAAACAGCTGTCATTTACAGACACTAGAAACCAGCTGATTGCATGTCACTGCCTATCAATCTGTGTTAGCCCTCTGGGAAATTTACTTGACAATTCAGGTCCCTGGCCAGTCAATGCCATTGATGGATCCATTAGATGGCGGGGAGATGAGGTAACCAACACACAAACCAGAGAGCAATAGATTAAAACTATTGGTGGGACGGGACATTTACACACAGTCTCTCAGTGCTATCCCGATAGTTACAGACACAAACGAAATGGGTTTATCACTCACTCTTACTCCTGAGTGAGCAATCCAATAACCTTGTGAGCTATTTTATCCTCATTTAGATAGTTAGGAAGCTGAGAAAATGAGAGTGGTAAGGAATGAAAAAGATCTTATCCGTGATTTCGTCTTTGAGAAACCTTCGCTGGTAAGACTGCTGATTTTATCAGTGCGTGATAATTAATGGATTGCTGGAGAATGTATGTTAAAGAGCAGTGATTTTCTGTTCCGCCTCATGAAAATATGTACCAACCTGTCGATTTCAGTTCAAGGTGACAAGTTAGCCATCGTATTCTGTTTATAAATGTGAATACCTGGATATGTCAACCCCCTCTTGTTTTTTCCCCCTGCCTCCATGAAGCATTTTCCTCTAATTGTTGAATGTTGAATGAAGAGTAATAATCACAATCTCGAGGAACTGACACAAACCTGCTTTTTATCCTGATACCCACAGGCATATTCTCCTTAAACCCCTCTGAGAGTTCTTCATTTCAGATTTGTCCTGTAAAAGCAATGTAACCGAAATCTTCTGTAACTGTGGCAATGAAGCCTGATAAAGGCTACCACAGATTAATTGTGTTGGCAGGGTTTCATTTATTCTGGACGTTAGAGTGCTTTTCATCAGTTCCTTTGATTCCGTCACATCACAGGAACTGCAGGGTTGCGACAAGATTTTCTGTTGATACGGCGAAGGCCACGGGGAGCAAAGAGGGGACTCATGGCCACAATTCTATTCCATTTCATTTGTTGCTCTCCTGTAAACAACATCTTCAGTTTATTTGCTCTTCCGGCACTTCCTGAGTATTCACTGCAATAGTAAAAGCAGTTTTTTAAAAAAGTGAAAAAGCCTGGCCTTACAGGCTGATTCCTTGTTCTTTCTCTGAGAACTTTTTTTAGTGTGCCTTGGTTGTTGGTGCAGTCACTTAAACACGCAAATAAGTGACCAAAGCAGTTATGTAAGAAGTGGAGAAAAATAAAATTTCATTTGGCTCCCATGTAATAGGTCACAAGGTAGATTTATGGACGGTTGTAGGAGGAAAGCTGGGATAGACATCCAGTAACAACACTCTGCTAGGGTTGTATACATTCTTTCTTCTTTCTTTTTGTGAACAAATGTATCATGTGAATTCTATGAACAGTTAGTTAATGGAAATCCTTTTAGAGGATTCTTTGATGTAACAGATTACAACTCAGACATCTGAAATGTGGCTACACTTCCCAAGCCAACAACATTAGATCACTGGTTTGATCTTGAACAATAAGCTTATCACATGCATGCTGCACAATTTATGTTGTGTTTCTCTGTGAAATGTGGAACTATAAATTATGAAATGGACTAATTCTCTAGTCTAATATACCCAGTCAGGTGCAGTAAATACGCCGATCAACCACAACATTAAAACTACTGACAGGAGAAGTAAATAACATCGACCATCTTGTGACAATTCACTGTTGTGTTGGGAAACTTTTGGACCTGTCATTCATGTGGATGTTACTTAGACATGTAGCACCCACCTAGTCCAGACCAGGCACCCCCACCCCGTAGCAATGACACTCCTTGATGGCAGCAGCCATCCCCAGCAGGATGCAGCCTGACACACACACAAAAACAGTTTAGGAACAACTCAAAAAACATGAAGAACAGCACAAGGTGTTGACCTGTCCTCCAAATTCACTAGATCCCAAACTGATCAAGTATCTGTGGGATGATCCACAGAGGCACAGTAAGTATGAGAGGAGCAACCCATAGGACCCAAAGGCCCCTACTAAAAACATTCTGTCGACACCCTCAGAACGCCCATGTCCATTCTCTGATGAGTCAGAACTGTTTTGGCTGCAAAAGGGAGACCTAGCAGAGAATAGTTAGTTAGGTAGCAGTAGGTCATAATGTTATGCCTGATTGGTGTATATGTTATCACATTCCATTTTCTGTATGTATTACAAGCTGAAATATGCTGTGCATTTTGTGTCTCCTACAGTGTGTCCAGATAAAGAACCAGGACTGCAGCCATGGATGCCAGGGCACAGTGAAGACCACCGTGTTACAATCGGTTATGGCAGGAAGGTCCTTCTCACAACCTCAGCTACAGTCCACTCCATTGAGATTCTCAATGGAGGTATGCTAGACAAACCCATCCTGTGTCCCTCTTGCTTTAAAGTACAGTATCTTAAGTATCTCCTATATTTCTGAGTATAATAGGGTGCCAGGGCACATAGCCACTGGAGAAAGAAGTCCAAGGGAGAGATTGCAAGTGAAATTAGGGAGGGAAGAAATGACACAGAAATACTCACAGCTCGAAGACTGATATGCTTGAGAAATAACACAATAAACAGGTTTAGAGAGACGCAGGTGTTCGAACTGGACCTAATAGATGTATTGAGACAGAGAGAGGCCCACCAGAGAAATAATTTTAACAGGTAAACAGTCTAAATAAATCAAAGAATAGTTTAGATATAAAGGTCTCAGCACAGTCAGAATGACTAATATATCAGATTGTTCAGAAGTAAAGGGGCATGCTGTGCAAAGGCCATGCAGCCCACAGACTTATTTTTAACTCTGGGGTATGAGAGTGTATTAGGAGAGTGTGGAGCACGCATGAATTATAAAGTTTGAAATCAGGTATGAAGGGTCGTCTTGTGTATCACCATAAGCAGCATAAGATCTGAGCTGGGACTCCTAGAAGCCAATGAGAGAACGATGAAATTGGTACGATGTCTTAATTAAACGTCTTAATTCAAATTTTAGCTGCAGCATCAGAGACACTTGAGTACTTTCAGTAAGCTGTTAGCATCGGCCATGACCTGTAAACAACAGTCAACAGTTATTAAGTCTGGATGTAAAAAAGACATCAACCAGATCATGATATCATAATTTATGATAAAAAAAAAAGAGAGATTCCCAGCTAATGGGCTTATGTGAGGTTTCCTAGTAGTTCTTTCACCATAGTAGTCTCTAAGTAGTGAGTGCTTAATGTTGTTGACCTGCGTTCATATACTGTACAGTTTGCTCATAGCTATCCCTGATTCTATAATATTACAGTGTGTATGATGGGCTATTACAATCAGCAGTATCCCCATCTGTGCTCCTATTCTTTGATAGTTCTCTTAAAAGCACAGTGTACAGGGCCATATTACTGTGAGTGGTTTAACAGCTGACAGAAGTTAATTACAAGTGAAGTGAAAACATTGTTTTTTAGTGCATTTTGTAAATGGAGTAATATTATTTGTAAAGTAATTGTGCTGAAAGCAAAGACGTGGTCATTTTCGAGAGGAGTAGTCCATAGAGGCGAGGTTTGATGTTCACCAGCTATTCACCATTTCGCTACTGAGCTGGAATCATCGGATTGCAGACCCGGTAAGCGAGCCGGCTGGCAAGATTCATCTGTGTGTGTGTTTGTGTGGGCAGCCTGAGCCCAGGGCCATAAATGGTAGGAAGACAGGAGGTGTCTGAGGGCAGCGGGGCATGAAAAAACTGCCAGGAGGCCTCATCACTCACCCACCCACCCTCTCTCCCCTGTAGGAAAGCTGGTGATTGCTGACACCAACCGGCCCATACTGCTCCGGACAAAACACATTCTGATTGGGAACAACGGGGAACTGCACATTGGAAGCCCAGACTGTCCCTATAGAGGCAACCTCACCATCTCCCTGTTTGGAAGGTAGTTTCATGTTGTGAACACGCATGAATATACTGTAGATTAAAGATCAGTGTGAGGCTGATGTTTTAAAACCCTACTGGCCTGTCTATTACATCCATCTGGTCAGTGTCTGAATGTTATGCAGCTTGATTGATTAGATATTTCTATCAAAGAACAAACAATCAACCTATGTTATAAATACATAAAATACTCTTAAAATATATGACTTATAGGTGGTAGGTGAGGAGTAAACTTGGAGTTCTTGGACTCTTTTTTTTTTTTCCATCAAAGTCAGTACAAAGCATCTATAATAAAGGTATGGCCAGACTCCTTCCTCATTCACTCGAGTGATTATCTACAGTTAGGCACTCAGAAATCTTTCTTGGTTAACAATCATGAAGTAGCTCAGTATGGAGATTTTATTCTATTCAGATTTTTTTTCAGCATTCATCCTGGAACAAGTTTTATTTGTTGCTCAGTGAATGAAATGTCCCAGATTCAAGACCATGAAGCAGACCTGGGTCAGGTTTTATTCTGCTGTTCTGTGTTCCATTCCTATTATAAATAACACTCTCGTTACTGTTGACTCAATCTCACATGTCACCAGTGTTGTGTGCGTTTACACTAAACAAGAACTAGTTCAAAGTTCAGTTCGCACAGATTAAAGTGAACTAGTTCAAGTTCATAGTTCACATTTATTTATTTTGAACTAAGTTCATAGACTCCAAAATGAACAGTTAACGTTCATTTTTATCTATTTATTTATTTTTTTAAATGAGCAGCTTTGAGCTATTCCTGTTCAATAGAATCTCTGACTGACCTACTCATCCGTCATATTTTTTTGAATACTGCTTTTTTGAATAACCATTGACTGTATAGACTAGGAAACAACTGTTTGCGTGGATCAGCATCTTCTCTTTCAGCTGCACCAGCTTTTTTTTTTCCTGAACGGAAGTGAACAACGTTATTTCCCTCCAGACTCAGCAAAACTCATGTCTACACTCATTCAGAAAAATGATGCGTTCAGTTAACAGTTCACAAAAATATGAACGCATACACAACACTGCATGCCAACCTGCTGCTGTTTTAGGAAACTTACTGAGCGTTTTTTAATGATGTTAATATAGTTGTTCACTGATTTAGCATGGTTAGCGACACATAGTCTCTCTAGGTTTAGAAACTCCATTGTAGTGACTAATTGAACCATGTTTATTTCCACAGTTTACTTAATTAAATTAGTTAACTTTAAATTCAATTCCATTTAAACCACAAATATCACAATATCAATGTTGACATGTTGCTTAACATCACTATTATTATGAGCATGTTAACATACAAACACATTCAGCCTAATACACCTATATGACTCAGTACAGCCTCACAAAGCCGCTGTAGCATGGCTGTACACTTTGAGTTAAAGACTCACATCATCAGAAATCAATGGTCTTTATAGCTAAGTGCAACAGCCAGCACATGGAAGTCACAGTGTTTTTCAGTCTTTTGTCTTTATCACATTTATAACCCTAATTTTAATTTTAATAAAAACACACTGTTTGTTAACATTTTCTCATTGAATAAAACCTCTCAGTGGTGGTTTGTGATATTTACATGTCTGTTTTTGTAATGTGTAGCTAGACTGTGTGTGACAACTCCTGCATGTATTTAAAAGTACAAACAGTAACATACACTAAAAAAACTAAAAAAAAAAGTCGCCACCAAAAAAAAGGTCACACACTCTAATATTTCGTTGGACCACCTTTAGCTTTGATTACAGCACGCATTCACTCTGGTATTGTTTCGATAAGCTTCTGCAATGTCACAAGATTTATTTCCATCCAGTGTTGCATTCATTTTTCACCAAGATCTTGTATTGATGATGGGAGAGTCTGACCACTGCTCAAAGCCTTCTCCAGCACATCCCAAAGATTGTCAATGGGGTTAAGGTCTGGACTCTGTGGTGGCCAATCCATGTGTGAAAATAATGTCTCATGCTCCCTGAACCACTCTTTCACAATCTGAGCCCCATGAATCCTGGCATTGTCACCTTGGAATATGGGAAGAAGAAAAAATCCATTGATGGAATAACCTGGTCCTTCAGTATATTCAGGTAGTCATCTGACCTCATTATTTGGACACATAATGTTGCTGAACCTAGACCTGAGCAACTGCAGCAACCCCATATCATAGCACTGCCCCCACAGGCTTGTACACCAGACTCTAGGCATGATGGGAGCATCACTTCATCTGCCTCTCTTCTTACCCTGATGCCCCCATCACTCTGGAACAGGGTACATCTGGACTCATCAGACCACATGACCTTCTTCCATTGCTCCAGAGTCCAATCTTTCTGCTCCCTAGCAAATTGAAGCCTTTTCTTCCAGTTAGCCTCACTGATTAGTGGTTTTCTTAAGACTACACAGCTGTTCAGTCCCAATCCCTTGAGTTCCCTTCACATTGTACATGTTGAAATGCTCTTACATAGGGCTATTATCAGGGCTATTAAACATAGCCCTGAGTTCTACTTTTGTTTTTCTTCCATTTGATTTCACCAAACGTTTAAGCAATCACCAGTCACGATCAATCAGGATTTTTCTTCCTGGAAGACGATGGTTCTCCACTATCCTTCCAGTTTTTAATAATGCGTTGGTCAGTTCTTAACCCAACTTTAGTAGTTTCTACAATCTCCTTAGATATTTTCTCCGCTTGATGCATGCCAATGACTTGACCTTTCTCAAACAGACTGACATCTTTTCTACGACCACGGGATGTGTCTTTCAACATGGTTATTTAAGAAATGAGAGCATTAATAAGGCTCGTACCTATTTGCTTACTTAAATCCAGGTGGAGACTTTTTTTTTTTTTTTTTTTGGCCAGACTGTGTACAAGATCTCAAATGTCACTTATAGAACGTCATATCATTAAAATATTTACAATTCTCTTACACTGTTCTTAGAATGGATGATAGCGATGAGGAACACAGCTACTTTGGGAGGAAGTACATTGGCGTGGGGACAGGAGGGACACTAGAGATTCACGGACAAAAGAAACTGTCGTGGACGTTCCTCAACAAGACCCTGCACTCTGGAGAAAGCAACCAAAACAACTACCTATTCCAGAGAAGCTGGGGGAACCGAGGCATCATTATCCACATAATTGACCCCAAGACCGGAGAGGTGCTGCATGATGACAGGTGAGGGTATCCTTGAACACAGAGGCTGTGCCTCGGCTGCCGAACAATGCTGAGACTTAATTAGAGTAGAAATGATCAGGTGGCTGACATCTCATAAGCTTGTAATGAAGAGCTGTAATGAAAGAGACAAATGTGGCTCTAATTGCTCTGGCATTGTTTCATATAGGGATATTACATTTACAAATCGACGATATACTTAATATCCTGTCATGTTTAATTGCTCATGTTATTTCAAATTTTATTGTTCTATATGTTATACTATATATTATTCCTATTTTTTTTACCTGTTGTTCATTCCAGAAGCAAGCAAAAAACATAATGGAATAAAACAACAATTTATTTCATTCATTATTTCAGTTGAATTTTGTGAGGAATTCTCAATGCAACCAATATATATATATATTTTTTTAAGATATTAGGTAAATATTTGCCTTCATTTTTAAACCTGGCTGTGTTAACTTGAGCAGTTTTGCACATTTGGTTTGCCTGCAGTAGTGCAGTAGATCATATCGGATATAGGAAGCAGTAGGTGTGTTCCTCTTCACAACCAGAAATATTTTCTTTTGGACATGCATCTCTCCCCCCTGCATTGCTAACGGTTGGCTGGTTTGTTTGCAAGCCACACACAGAGCTGACTGTTAACATGCATGTAGCTGTGTGACACATATTCTCAGTGCGCTGTATAGAGTAAGTCCAAAGAGGTCTCGTAAAACTAAAATAGCCATGTAAAAATGCTGCAATCAGAATGAGGGCTAACTTGGAATATCCAAACGAACTGTTTAGATGTGCAACATACGGCATAATACTTGAACACTAGCGTGCATGTAATCATACTAAATGATGCCTTAGTTTCGTTCTTGTCTCCCTCTGTTAAACTCCCTTCTCTCCCACAGGTTTGACACATACCGCAGTAAGAATGAGAGTCGTCGCCTTGCAAAGTATGTCGAGGAAGTGGAGGCGGGGCTCATACTGGCTATGGTGGTCAATGACGAGGGCTCCAACAACCTGGAAGACTCAGCCAAGAATAGCCTCTCCAGGCTAGGCAGCCAGCACATTAGCAGTCTGGGATTTCGGTAAGAAACCAAATAAATAAATAATTGAAATAAAAAAAAAATTAAAAATAGCCTCTGACAACACATTCATAATCAAAATACATAAGAAATAGATGAACCAGGTGTGACTATGATTCTTAGTTACTCTTTTCCACTCACACCAATGAGTGCGACTTCTCTGCTCATTTCTTGCAACAGAAAGGTATTCAGCTGACACCATTGTCTGGAATGATAATGCGTTCTTGAAGCTCCCAGCACTGGAGCACTCTTTTAATTGATTGCTATGAATTAATGAGAAAATGTTACAACCCCGGGTGAATCGCAGTGAATAGCTGTCTTTTTCTAATTAATCCCTGCAGCTTTTTGGGACCCTTTGGTTCTTAATGATTTTCAATAAACCATCTCCAGTGTAACATCTGAAAAACAAACAAAAAAATTTGCACTGTAGTGGTTGGCCTACAAAATGCAGCTCTTTGATTCCACAGACAGGGTTTTCCCTTTGTAGTTGTAGTAATGAAAACTCTCTTGAAGTCACTTTTTTTTGTATTTATTGAAACAGAAGTGATTCACTGGCTTAGAATGTATGAACACATATTTGCCAAGTTTTCTAAATTTAGAAAAATAACACATCACTGATAACTGGTCTCAGGTGGACTAGATCGTCCCAGGCACATCCTGATGTCATCTCAAATCATCACTTAAAAAAGCAGAAGTTGGATAACAGATCATACGAGCAGCACACTATTCCAAAATCAAGAGAACTTACAGAAAATATGAGTAAGAAGGAGTTTGAAATACAACAATCTTGGAAGGGTTATACACCCACAGTGAGAGACATTATCTAAAATCAGAGACGACATGGAACAATAGCAAAGCTTGCCCTGAAGTGTCAGACTTTCCGAAATTCCTGCAAGAGCATCCTGTTACATACGAGATGTTTTGCTGCTTCACATCAGCTTGCAGTAATTAGATAAAACATGAATTCTTCTCTCTACCAGAAAATCCTGAGGGAGAATGTCAGGTCATTAGTCTGTGAAGTTAAAGGTCAAGCACAACTGGGATACAAAGCAAGACAATAGGCCCAAACACAAGAGTAATCCACCTCTGACCTCAGTGGCCGAGTCAAAGTCCAGGCTCGAAACACCGCTGAGATGCTGTAATGGGACTGGAAAGAGCAGGTCATGTTTGCAGACTCATCCATGTGGATGCATTAAAGCAGAACTTCAAAGAGGAGTGGGTCAGCATTCAACCACAGCAATGTCAGAGACTGATCTGCAGTTACCAGAAATGTTTTTTGCTTTCTTTGCTGCTAACTAGCAATTAAGTTCAGGATGGCATGTACTTTTTTTTCGTGTTGCAGAACATTTTTCCTTAATAAATAGATTTGCATCACCTGTTTTACTGAGGTTGCCTCTGTCTTATATTAACATATATTTGTTCTCTTACCACCATCTCTCACCACCGTTCAAAGACATGCTGGTTAGGTTCATTGGCGATTCTAAATTGGCCGTAGGTGTGCATGTGAGTGTGAATGGTTGTCTGTCTCTCTTTGTTAGCCCTGAGATAGACTGGAGACATGTCCAGGGTGTACCCCACCTCTTGCCTAATGACAGAAGATGGATGAATTAATGAATATATTCATTTTAGTTTGAAGATCTGATGCAGTTTAATATTAGATTAACATAAAAATATAAAAAGTCAGGAGGGAGTCAAATACTTTTAATGTAGGTTCAACCTACCTTTGGTTAAGTTTAAGGACATAGGGTTGAGAGGTTTGTAAATCTGAACACACGTTACCAGTCATTAAGCTTACATCAGATTCGGCTTAGTCTGCAACAACTCCTGAGAAAAATGTCTTTCCACTGCTGAATGTATAGTCAGTGTTTGTCTGCTGTTTGATGCTGATGTAAAAAAATGGTTTGTGTGCATGTACAAACCGTAGAGGTGAAAGTGAAGCCAAAGCAAGTAGAGCTCCCCCTGGTGGCTGACTACAGTTATGGGTCATAATCTCCACCCCCTCCATGTTAGTAGATGGTACTTGGGCCAAAAATACACGTCAAATAAAAAAAATCCAAGGATGATTTTAGTCATTTTAGATAGTTAATGTAATGCGTCC
This sequence comes from Chelon labrosus, assembly GCF_963514085.1. NCBI lineage: Eukaryota > Metazoa > Chordata > Actinopteri > Mugiliformes > Mugilidae > Chelon > Chelon labrosus. Next base: position 28,302,114 of record NC_140339.1, on the reverse strand, counting down.
ATTTTTGTAAATTTTTCTGATATGTTTCGTTTTGGTTAGGCATTTGATGCTATATAAACAGGATGTGACACCATCATGACTACAGGTTGCCATGCCAACCGCTCCGCGAAGCGGTCCCGTAAGACAGTGGAGCAGAGAGCAGTATTAATCAAACTAAAAGTGTGAGTCAGGTGGAAGTGTGGGCAGGTCATCGAAGACACAGCTCCGCGTGGCTCCACCCTCGGACTATACTGCGTAGACTCTGGCTCCAAACTCGCAAGATAACCTCGAGAAAATAGCGTCAGTTTGGCCAGTGCGAGGAAGTGGGGAAGCGTGGTCCATATTTATATACAGGCCTCCAAACATACACACACACCCTAATTGTTGAGGAACGCTATAGCATTCCTGTATTCCCTTTGTGTGTACATTAGTTGTGCTGTATCTCATTCTGCTGAAGGTGGTTTGGGGGAAACTCAGCCTGGCATTGTGGATTTGTCATGAATACACAGAAATGGAAACCGATGTCATGATTAAAAAAAACCAAACAAAAAAGAAAGACAAAACAAAACGGGATGTCTAAAAGTTTCTGACATTAGGAGTATCAGAGTGGACAAATGCTTTTGGTTTTCACAAAATACCGATGCAGGACTTTTGGATAGGTGACTTTGCAAAGTAAAGAACAAGCTTTTCTGAATATGTTTTGCACAATGCTTGTCAGTTTCAATATCGGTAGCCTTGGTGTCGGCCCGAGAGAAGATGCTGGTGAATCTTGGCAGTATAGGCTCCGTGATTAGTTTCTGAGCCATGGGGTGTTATGAAACGTAATGCTGCAGACAAACCGCAGGAAACACTGAGAGGGTTTCATAAATGACTTGTGGACAGAGCGCAAGTTAACATTCCTTTTGCAATTTGCACTCTGCTGCATGGTTGTGGATGCTGTGGAGGACAAACTAAATGGATGGAAGCAGTGGTGGGGCGACAGAGGGATTCCTGCCTAATGACTCTTGTCGCCTGCTGTCCTCACACTATTGCCAAACAGGCCAACACTAGTGTCATCAGGAGAGAGATGCTGTGTAATTTGCGGCGCACCCTGAGACATTTTAATAAGCTGGAATTTATGAGACAGTGTAGCCTCTGCAATACATTCTCAGTGATGTAATTTGCATATGTTTACCGCAGCTGTCACAGCGGTGCGGCTGGCAGCATGGAGAAACACAGCAGCAACACACCTCTGATGTTGCTGGGAATGCACTCAGATGCAGTCGTAAGTTTTGGGATATTTGGATACAAGCCATGGTGTCATTGTGTAACTAAGTTGAATGTTGGATGATGGCTTCTTAGTCTTAGTCATAGTCATTATTATTTTCCAATAACCTTTCAAGTTAAAAGTGCAATAAATTCCACAACAAACTGAAGTTGAACTGAATTAGGAGAGAGTGAAACAGCAGCACCGTATGCCAAAAGCCTCCAGCCATGTCAAACCTCCGTCCTGAACCTTGCACAGTTTACACACAATTCTCTTTCCTGACTGCCCACATACAACCACTCACATCCGTTCATTGACGTCTTAGACATTGAGTCACACACATACACAGAGCTACCGCTGGTTCTGTCTGACAGCTAGCATGGCATTACCTGAATGATGCCTGCTTGGAAAGCTTTAATTACCCAGGCTTCCCACTTGTGCATGTCAGCCTCTCACTCTTTATGTTAACATTATTAGAAATATAATGTCACCCTATGTGTGTGTGTGTACTGGCAAGTGTCATGCTGCGTGTGTGTGTGTGTGCATGGGTGAGCGTGCGTGTGCAGCCTAATGTAGATGTCCCTCACTCTTCACCTGCTGTTCTGCTGCTTCTCCCTCTCTCTCTGTGTCCTCTCCCCCTCCTCTTTTTTCCACTTGTCGCTTCATTTCTTATTCGCCACATCTTTCCTGTGCCTTTTCTCTCTGTCGTCTTCCTGTATCTCTTTTCTCCCCCATCCCCTGCCCTTCCACACCTCACTACTTGTTTCATCTATCCAATTTACCACCTATTTTCTCTCTCCTTTCTTCATCTCTTCCTCTGCAGGCACCCCTGGACCTTTATCGTGAAAAAAGGCGATGCCTCTTCCGTTGTGGAGGATCATGCTGTCTATCAAGGTAGGAAACAATTTAGAAATGACATTTTAATGGAACATGATCAAAGTGGACCATTGTTGTGATTTCATCTTACATGACTAATAGTATTTAAACAATGTGGTGTGTGTGTTTTACAGGGACCAAGGCCTCCTCAGAGGCCCGGAGCACCAGTGTTTTTCAGTCAAATTTTGGAGAGCATTTCACCATTACCACCAGCAGCCAGTGGGTGCAAGGTAACTCTGCCTACACACAGACATGCTGAGATTTTGCTGTGCAACAAGTAGGGACGTCTCGATCGAGTTGTTTTGCCCACTGATCTGATACCAATCTTTTAATATTCATTATCGGCCGATCCGAGTCCTGATCTCATCTTAAATGAACAAAATGTCTTCCCCTGGATATTCATAAAAGCTTAAAGTTTAGGGTTTTTGTTTCTGTGCAGCCTGTTGTTGTTTTATTTTTTTGATGGCGAATGAAGTTGGTAGTATTGAATGATGATCTCCTACTACCACCTCGCCAAGCTTCCACAGCAGACGTGTTTTGGTTTTTGGCAGCTTTGATGCTGGCCAATCGCCACTGAAACAGAAGAAGACGTCCTCTTCTTAGTTTTTTTTGTTTTTTGGCAGCTTTGATTCTAGACGGCAAAGAGGATTAAAACGTTTTGGCGCCACAAGGACTTGCTTTTGGTCTATGGCAGGCCTAAAATAATGACTACCAAAGATCCAGCTTGAATGAAGCCTAATACTGAACTAATCATTTTAAAAATTCCTGGATCAGGCCCAATACAGATCTCCAAATACCAATCGAGACATCCCTAGCAACAAGAACTCTAGATGTCCTAAATTCGCCAAAATGAAGCGCCTAATTTTCAGTCTGTGAACTCACATTTTATCAAAAAGCGGCTTAATGCCGGTCTTCACGTGAGTCATTCAAGTGCTTGTATATTGCTTCTCTGTCCTCAATACATGCATTTACAGGAGGATTGTGTAAATAACAGGAGGAGCCGTTAACAAGGTCTTGTAATGTATTCTGCTGGATTTGCAGAGATCACACAATCTACTTCTTTCGGTTTTGTGGAGAAAATTGTAAAAGTTAAAAAACTTGAATATGGTTTCACACATGAAGGGATCACTGTAAAAGCTTATTAACTTGGTGGCCTCCATGTTTACTCGACACTCCTGTGGTTTCCCCACCACAGCCTTTTTATTGCTACTTTCAATAAGTCTCTAGTATTTACTGAATGAAATAGCTTCTGTACTTGTTCACATTGTGTGTGAGGTAAAGTATCTCTGAGATTATTTTATGTCAAATTAGTTATTTCATGCACCAGTGTTCATGCATCTGAAGGTCAATGGTCCAAAGCTACAGGGGAGTGAGGAAAAGAGGTGAACAGGCATACGCAGGCAGGATGGAATGGATGGAGAATGGAGAATGATAAAAGAGTAGCAGCAAGAATGAAAGGACAGTGGTGAGACCAGCGATGCTGTATGGTTTAGACACAGTGGCTTTGAGGAAAGACATCAGGAAGAGCTGGAGATTGCAGAACTGGAGATGTTGAGGTTTCTTTTGGGCGTGACCAGGATGGATAGGATCAGGAATGAGTACACACTCTCTCATGTGAGATGTTTTGGAGATAAAGTTAGAGAGGCCAGGTTGAGATATGTTTAGAGAAGGTCAAAGGATGCTGAGGTTAGAGCTGCCAGGCAGGAGGTCTAGAGGAAGACCAAAGAGGAGGCTTCTGGATGTAGTAAAGGAGGACATGAATGTAGTTGGTGTGGAAGAAGAGGATACAGAGGATATGGTCAGACGATAGCAGATGATTTGCTGTGGCGACCCCAGAATGAACAGCTGAAAGGAAAAGAAGAAGAGAGTTCAGACTTCTCTCCGGATATTTTGTTGTTGTTGCCTGATATGACAGTACGTCACTTGCCTTTTCGGTATTGCCTCTGGGCTGCCTGAGCTGTAATTGATCAGCCTTGGTCTAGCCAACATCATATTATCATCCCATCAATACATCTGCCTCACACCTAGCTATGCGATATGCTGCTGTTATTGACGTCTCCTTTACCAGCAGTTCAAATCTCATTCCAAACAGATGCGTCTAATCTCACATCAGAGAGCAACTCTTTTATTAAAGCCCACCCTTTCTTGCACACACGGTGGAAGAAGCTGTGAGACCTGCACTCAAACAGACCTCCTTAATATATGCACTGTATGTGTTGAGCTTCAGACTGAAATTCAGACACACAGTCAAATGCACAACCTCCATTATGACATCCAGGTAGAGAGCACAATGGGAGGAGACAACCCTTTAGTTACTGTGATACAGATGCTCTCTGACAGGATAAATGAACCGCAGGTCAAAGCCTCGATGCACTGGAGATTGATCTAATACCACTTGGATCACTGAACTGCAAGGCATTAGTGTGTGTTCATATGTGTGTGTCCGACAGAGGCAGAGTGGACTGACTGGTTTGACAGGGATGATGAGAGGGGATCTGGAGACTGGGAAAAACTTAATGACCTGCACGAGGCCTATCCAGACCGACTGTGTAGCAGTCCTTTGGACATCCAGGTAAATCTCCATCTCACAGTACTTCATTAAATACGTGTTCTACGTGAGTATTTGTGTAGGACAACATAACACAAGGCTAAAGAAGAAGAATCTGGACAATGCACTATTTTAAGCAAAACATGACAAAATACTGTTGCTAATATTTTGCTGCCTCACAGTAGAGGGTACAGGGTAAACACATTGTTTGCAGAGAAAATGACTGGATTTATACTCCTAACACTGCTGTACTACGCTGCTGTATGCTTTAAATCTGGGAATTAATTGATCCTGTTTTCTTTATGATACACTGTTTTTTATATGTACAGCATTATGACTGCATTGGCCAGATGCAAGCAACACCCACAACCTGTAGATATTATAAGAGACAGCTATTACCTCAGCTTGTTCCAGGTTTGGTACACTATTAAATACTTCATGCTGAAGCATTAGTTGCTGTACCTTATGAAAACCTCTTAATTTTATAGCGTAGTCAAGATTATATCCTTCCATGAATGTACATATAGTATATAATCAGTCACACTTCAGTAGTACTGAAGAAAATGTACTCACAGAGCCACAAAGATCAGAGCTACCGATGCCGGTTTCTGTGTCCTTGTCATATTACAACTTGAAAACCTACTCATTGGTTAAAATCAGAAACTGTAATACTATGCTACGATAATATTCAGAAAGCCTTCAGTTTTCTTTGTGTAAATGTTCCACTGCCTGAAGTGATGCCACAATTTTTCCAATAATTTCTGAAAGTAGAATATTTGTGTCTCTTTCCTTTTTAGGTAAAACAATGGTAAATTTATTTATCACATGCCTTTGATATTCTGATGTCTTCAAATTTTAAGCACTGCTCACAAGTTGGAATAATATGCTCTACACAATGATTTGGAACAATAACTACTTGAGGAAGTCCTGTAGGCTATCTAGCATCCATTATCTTGTTTATTTCTCATGCATACAGCGGCACGGGATACTGTGGCAGCGATAAATCCCAAAGGCTTTATATGTCTGTGCTAATGCACTACCAGTTTATCTGACATAAGCCCAGACCGATGAGAAGGTGGAGAACCTTTGATTTGAATCTGACTTGAATAATCCCCAGTGGTGTAACAGAATGCCACTGCAAATCTCCACAAGCAAGGTGCTGGCACAGCTTAAGTACTGAACTGTCCTCATGACATCAGCAAGTCAAAAGGAAAATCTCTTTGGAGTTGCCAAGTTGGAACACAGACCTTAACCCGGCATCTATCCTGCAGCATTACCCAACCTGTACTGAGCACTACCTGCTTCAGCTGGTGAACACTCATCGTGACAGTGTCCTGTAAGATGCCTGGACAAACTTTGTCCCATCCTCCCCCTGAGGCGTAATGCTGTAATGGTTTGAGAAGCAGCTTTGGGAGCGAAGGGTCGAAGGTTCGCACCCTCTGCTTGAGTGACCAGTTGTTGGTGAGTTTAGGTGTAGGATGTAGGTCTGTCTTTGACATGACACGGCCACAACCAGTGAGTACGGATCCAGCCTGGCACCACAGAGTAGCAGCTGACACCCTTCCACGAAAAAGCAAAAATAAGCAGTGGCATCAAACGCCTGCCGTGCAGTTTGTTATCTCCATTGCATCTGCTTTTCAACTCCTTCACACTCTGTCTGTTTGTCCTCTTATAGGATTAAACATAATCTCCAGAAATGTGCTTGTTTTACTTTCGGAATTTAGGAAGAACTGCCATGTTCTCACTAGGCTGCTTGTATTTTTCCAGCAAATCTGGACATGGTCAAAGTTTTCCTCAGTTTTCATTTTAACTGTATAATTTGGCTCTGTGGGATCTCTATTTTTAGCAGCCAAGTGTTTTTATTTTTTTATGTCTTATTCCAATATGTTACATAATTCTGATTTGTTTTGGATTATCTGACCATCCAAACGAAGGCCCAGTGCCTGAGGCTGAACGTCTACACTTTCGTGTTGTTTGACTTTGTACTGCAGTGCCAACAGTGAAGATCACTGGAGTTCAAAAGGTCAGAGTTTGACCGGCCTTTTAGAGAAGTTCATCAGAATAAAACATGTAGTATGAACCACACGCCACATCAATTTGAGAGATTGCCATGATTAAATAAATTAAACCCAAGTCAAAAACAAAGAAAATTGGCATCCTCTCTTGACTTTTCCACTGTGTTACACCGCCAGAGGGAACTCTGCTGGAATGCACAAAAACACTTTTAGTGATTTTGTTTTTCCCCAGTGCATAGCAAAGCACGGAAAAGCAACTGCCATTAAATCCTGATGCCTTGTTGGAAGACTGAAACAATTAATCAGCCTGCATGTAGCTCCTGCCCTATGTGAAAATTATTGATATTTTTGTTACAAACTTGCAAAATTTTTCCCAAATGAGACATTATATTGAACAAATGGGAACCAATTGAAAAACTGAGCCCCATCCTTCAGTTCTTGTGGTCTTTATGAAATTCTTGTTGTTTGCCAAGAAACTAAGCCAGACACTAAACAAATATCAGATGACCGGCGCAAAAACACACAATTTTAAATGCCAGCAAACAAGGGATGCTCTGCTGTCAAGTGGCTAGACATCTCTGTCTTTCCCTCTCAATGTATGGACAAGTGTACTTCCCAACATGCTGAGAACATAACCCTTCCATAAGCAGCCACACCTCTCCTCCAAAGATATCACATGGACTAAAGCCCTCCACTCCCCTCTACTAACTACTTACCATGCTAAGAATCGTCATTAGCAAAGCATACATTGCTAACCAGTAGAAAACAAGTTTATTGAGCACCAGCGGCTACACTAATTTAACAACTGACGGGAGCAACGCAACGAGTCAGAACCAATTTGCTAACTCTGTAAGGAGAACAAAGGAACCACCAGCTTTCTTGGACTTGCACCATCTCTACACTGCACAGTAAAGACTTAACTTGACATTAGGACCACAATCCTACCCATCCTGCTCATTAGCAACTGACAGATTAACTCTGCTACCAGGAATCTCTTTCCTTTCATAGACTGGTAGCTGGGCTAGCTTGTATTGTGTTCTGACCTGACAGCAGTGTGTACATAGAGGACTGGGCCCACAGATCAGAGGATCATAAGACCCATTTTGCTTCACCACTCCCAAGAAGATATCCCTAAATAGAGGCTGGTCTGAAATTATCACAAGTTCAACATGTTGGGCATTGATGTTTTCATTTATTTATTTTTTTTACCCAGCAACTAACAGTAACTGCTGTACAGTTCCAGAGCATGGCAGTATAAATATAGAACAACAGCTCAATGGCAAGTTTCATTTTCACCTCCACCTGTGTACCAAAAATAAAAATACTATAGCAGAATCTTGCTCTAGTCTAGACTAAGAATACAGCTTCATCTGAAACTCTCGTATATGCCATACTGAATCTGTTCTTGACTGAATTTTTTCTTGTATGGGGTTTCTTGACAACATAGCGCAACATAGCATAGTTAACGAAACAAACACCACGGTCTGCCTCTGTGTTTGTTTCCCTAACTTTTGGCCATGTAGGTTTCTGAAGTCACTCTGAAATCTTTTAGTATAAATGCATATAAATGTGTCTGGTCCTGCAAATTGAATTAATCAGCCAGTGTGTGTTTTTAGGCACTCGGACACACTCCATTTTCATCTTAAATCAACTACATTTAGTTTGATCAACTGTCTTTTTATAATCTTTTAAATAATTTAATTAATTAATTAATCTGTACTTTCATTAGTGTGTCCCAAATGTCCAAATTGTACTCTCTATTCATTTATTACGTTCATTTTTCCATTGTCTAGGCTGAAACCCATGATGGAATACCATCCAACCAGACAGGAGATGTGATCTACAAGAATGACAAGGACTATGGCTTTGTCTGCCTCAACAAGGACCAGGTTCATGGCCTGTGTCATAACTACAGGGTCCGCTTCCTTTGTGGAAAACTGGGTATGTTTACCACTTACTATCGATGTATATTCACAGGTTTATTTGTGAAAAGAAAAAAAAATATGAAAATAAATCCTAAACCACAGATAGACTATAAAGCCTGTTAGACTGTTTCTGAATAACAATAACACATAACCAATGCATTTACACAAATCAGTTCTCTCATGCCTCATTGTTCTTTCACCAGACATAACAAGCCAAGGTTATATACTCAATTAACACAGCAACCAAATCTTCCACCATGCCATTCAGCCAGGCGTACAATAATACTTGCGTCTTAAACAGAAAACAATTTCAAAATGCAACAGCACAGCATAGCCTTGATATAAACTCTCCATTTAGAAAAATGTCCTGACTCAGTGCTCAAGTTGTTGACTTGTAAACCTGAGTGGTCCATCACATCTTTTGAGTTAGCCTGACCATAGTCTCATTCGTAGTTGGCTGCAATTTTTCTAGCACTTTTTTTAGTGTGTGTCCTGTAAAATATGTGAAAATAAGTGATACTGTATGTGATCTGTAATTTATAATGCACTAAAACAGACTATATAGTGCATGATGCTTAAGGAGATTCTGAAAAGTAGTGCATACATGAAGGCAATTGGAACCAGGCTCATTACATAACCTAGGCAGAGGTCGTATCTGACAGAACCATTTCCAGAAGTCCATTTCTGATTTTATTGTGGTTCACACTGAAGCCTTCTACACTATTTACTGTAATAGTTTATAAAGAATAGTTTTACTTAAGTTATCTTTTCTAGTAGTGGCATTAATCACTACAGCTGGAAGAACAAAAACAATTCAGCAGTGAAGGAAAATATAAGCCTTTGAGTCAAGTGTAGCATAGACACAGAGCTGAAGCTAACCAGTGTTGGTATGTATAGAGACACAAACAAATCTGGCTGTGAGAGACTATATTACGTGTGGGCAGGCTGCTATGGTTGGAATGCATGGAGCCCACATCATGGTGCTAAAAACACTGCAACACATGCACTGCTGAGATAATGTACCATAGATCTTTGTCTAGACTTGTCTGTGTGGTGGTGTTGTGCTGAGAGTGCAAGAGAAGGTTGTCTTTTGTAAAAGTTCACACCGGGTGCAACCCATATGCACCACTCTACAATTGCCCTCCCACGAGCAGACACAGTGTGCCAAAGTACAACTGTACTGCACCACTCAGTCTGCAAAAAGCCTGATTACTTTATAATGAATTAAAAAAATTAATTGATTCATCTTCTGTAACCGCTTGGCCTGTGAAGGGTCATGGGGGGAGGGGGGCTGGAGCCTGGAGCCTGGAGCCTATCCCTCATCAGCCTACCACACAGTTCATTCATTCACGCCATGCCTGCACAATCTTGGTTTTATCCCGGTTCGAAACATAATGTTTGAGTGTCTGAAGCTGTACATGCAAATGAGCAGCTGCTGCCCACAGCCATATCCAGAAAACTGGAAGGCTTATTGGGCTGGTGCTTTCTCCCTTTATGATATCTTAAGGGACTTCAACATTGAACAGCTCATTAGGCACTCTGGAAAAGGAATATCAAAGGAAGAGGGGATTGTCTTTTCTAATATCTGATGGGGCCCTTAGACACACTGAGGACACATGATTGTGTTCAAAAACATTTTTACATGAAAAAATGGGTTTTGTTTATTATGTCCCCTTTAACTGTATTTTGAAATTATGTAGTCTTATTGATGTCCCTTTTAGGCTATTGCTGTCACCAGTATTACATATTCAAGGCACTGTGTTTATTCCTTGTGGAAAATGAATGTTGCATAGCCCTACATATGAGAGACAACACACATACACACAAACAAATTGTGTACTGGAAATGAGCCATGGATGAAGATATGCATTTTTCTATTGTGGGCACATGGCTCTATCCCAATGGAGACTACTGTTGCTGTGTAGTGTGGATGGAGCGTTATGTGAGTCAGCTTTGCCACACTCTGGGAGCTCTAACTCTTCTTGTCACCCCTATCTAGTTCGTCCACAGGCCTCCATTTCCATTGACATGCTGTCAAACAGCAGCATCCTGGAGCTCGCTGATCACCCGGCTGGCTGGGGGTCTGGGGACACGATAGTGGTGGCCAGTACAGACTACTCGATGCACCAGGCTGAAGAGTTTACCCTGCTGCCCTGTCCTACCTGCACAAGCAACCAGGTGAAGGTTAAAGGTAAGAGAAGCAGTTAGTTACGATGTGGAATGAAAATCTTTGAAGCTGCTGTGGAAATGTGCTGTTTGTGTTCCATTAAGTGAAATCTTGGACTTTTTGTCATGTTTAAGAGGTGTTTATTCTGCACAGGCAGGTTTTCAAACAGTAGCTGAAGCTCATAACCCAACTAGAAATTCAGAAAAATGGAACATCTCTAAAGATCATAATTTTATTTTTTTAATTCTTACGCAAACTGAAATAACTTGGTGTGTAGGTAAATGGTAACTAATGCACTATTTATTTTGTTAAGGAAGTTGATGATTTCATTAGACAGTCAAAATAATGACAAACAAGTACAATGAATGAGAGACTCTAAGTCATTTATAACATTGTGTTTCATGCTTTTAATTGTATTTGCTGCTTTTCTCTGTATGACTGAGTAAAAACGAAATAAACGGTCATCCTGTTCGCTAGAGGCATTGCTGTAAATGGAGACGGTGCATGTGTTAGAGAGAGAGAGAAGAGAGTGTAACTGAGTGCAGAAGCAATCAATGGACATCAGGAACAGTTGCTGAGCTTTAAATATGTATGTGAGGTGTCTTTTGCTCTTGTCCATCTCATTTGGCATAGCTTGGTGCCCCAAGGACGACTACTATTGTATGTCTTCATGTGCTCCTCATCATTTAGGAATTCATCAGTGTCTAGAGTTTAAGGATCAACAGTGAAAATAAGAAAGACACGAGCCATGGTAAATTCAATTATTAGGATAGATTTGTTCTATTTAATCTCTTTAGAGAACCATGTCGTATCATTTTAGGTCCGGTTTTTATTCGCTTGCAGCTGCTGTGCTGTTCACACGTTCCACCTGCCACTACTCTGACAGTTTCTCCTTTGAGACAATTTCTTTGATTCTTTAACTATGCTCAACATAACCTTATCACATAAAAACATATTCGCAACTAATGCGTGAATATTTTATCTGTAATATAAAAATAGAAAGTCCCACTACTTCCTGGATTAGCAGCCAAATCCCGTCTATGCTAATGGAATAATAGTAAAGCAGAAAACACTTCTAATAATGTGAAAATCATATTGCTATATAATTCCATTTATGAACATATATATCTTAGCACTTCGCTCAAAATTATAGCATCTGTTAATTGGCTATTGTGTAGAGGCTAAGTGGAGACATCTCAGAGAAGTGTGTGGGAGTCAGTGTCAGGTCCAGGGAAAAGTTTGCAGCCTATATCGTGGAGAACTGTGTATTCTCAACTGAGTGCATTTATACTGGCATTCTAGCACGCATACTGATATGAACACATACATAAACAGACACAAATTCTCTTGCTGTCTTACTGCATCGCACACATATTCAACATAGTTCTTCTGGGCAGCCTTGTCGGCCCTCACTGTTCTCTATGAATTCAAATGTCCTTTGACTTTGTCCCTTGCAAAAACCTTTTGTGCCTTCAGCGGGGAAAAGTCAGCCGTAATGTAACATGACATTTCCTTTCATAGCTGTCACTTCCCCGCACCAATCCACATGCCAAAAAAGTCAAGTATGCCCTTGTTTTACTGCTGGGTTAGGAGTTCAAGATATATTTTCGAATCTCTGCCTGAGGTGCTGGCAGCAGCAAAAGATGAGCTCTTAATAGCCCCCCACCTCCATTCCACGCTGTCTTTCATCGGGTATCTGACGTCACCTGGTGCTTTGCCATTTCAGAGTTGAAATCCTACTTTTGTGAGCCTGAGGCTTCTCCGGAAGCTCTCTGTGGGATTGTAATCCGTTTCATTAATTCCTGCTCGCGTGCCATTTCGCAGCACTGATTTTTAACACACAGTGATAATCAAGGCTATCTCTCAGCCCTTGAGGTTAGACACAAACAGGGAGGGTGCGTTTCTTTTTGTTTGTTTTTTTTGTCGTTGTTGGCAACTGAGAGCAGGGAGATTGATGAAAGAGACACAGACACCGATAGCCCAGGGCTATTTATCAGTTTGAGTCCAATAACTTGTGCCTGGGTGTTACATGTCAAACTTTTGACAGTTCTAAAGGGCATAAATGATTACGAGGGTAGAAAATTTGCCATGAAGCGGATCGAAACCAGGACATCTATCCAGCTGAGGTAACATCAGGAGATTTATTCTGGGAAAATCACCTTAAAACTGATTATTCCAGGCAATTAAATGACTAATCAGCAAACTCTGGAAAGTGTACAGTACATGATCAAACTTCCACAAAGGGCTGTATTAACTTGGGGCAGTAGATATGGACTTGGCCTTCCAAAACTTAGATAATGTCACATAGTGTGCTACACTCCTCTGGTTTCAGGGTGATGGCCAGATGCTGAATGCTAGCTGGAAGGATTTCTTCTCATTTAGCCACAAGAGTCTTGAATGTGGTTCAACACTGATGTTAGCAGATAAGACTGTCCTCATACTAGGGGCTGAACCAACTAGGCCACTCGTCGATTTCACTGCTGAGCCATGATGCTTTAAGCAGGAACTCGACTAGTTGCTGATCACATGACAATAACAACACGGACCCCTCCTAGAGGACAGGTGAGGAGTCTAGTCAGTCATTGTGGCAAACTAGCAGCAGCTCATCAAGTGTGTGGAAATACTTCACTAAAGATGAAGCCACAGCAGGGGAACTGTCCAAATCCTCTGGACAGCAGTAAATTAACAGCTTCACCGAACGTCCTGCGGTAACAGAGAGAAGGAGGCTACAACAAATTGCTGGTGAATTTCATTGTCGAAAGTTAGTAGAACTTTAGCTGCTGCTATACACGGAAAGGCTTTGGAGATATACCGCTTTTTTTTATTCCGACTACATTATTATCTTACAACACGCTGTGAAGTACTATTATATAGGCTAAACATGTCTGCAGCGCACAGTATTGATAAGATCCTGTGTTTTGTTCAGTTCTGTTGTGTTCTATTAGTTGGCATTGTTGCTGTGGATGTAGAGCTTTTTCTGTTTGTATTGCCGCATATTAGAAGTGTCAGAGTGACGTTGTTTATGGTGTTGGCCGGGCTAGTTGACAATAGGCCGTGCTCCACCTCCAATTACCTTGAAGAAAAGCTTCCTTAGCTTCCTTTGTGTGAGAGGCTATAGCATGTATTCAGATCAAGAATATAGATTCATTGTTGTAAGGCCAAAGCATTACTTTCTACAGTGTTTTTATGTGTGACATCATCGACTAGTCATGTCAACTCGACTTTCACCACATATTAGTCGACTAATAAAAATTGTTTAACCCCTATTAACCCTCATATTGGTACGCTATGAAACATGATTCTTACACTGCATGGGTTATTTCTCGCAATTCAGAACTGGAATTGTTTCCAAAAAGCTGCCATGGTCCAGACAAACATTTGAAAAAGCAAGGCCAAGCAACAGCCATTGAATGGTACAATTTTCCAAATCAGTGGTTCATGAATTGGATTGATTGAGTGACCAGTGATTGAAGGAGACAACTGTCATTCTTGCCCTCTGTTGAGCAGCATATTTGATTTGATGTCCTGGTAGCACCCTCTGAAACTAGATGATGAATTATTTATCAGTTGATGAGCAATCAACAGCTCTCAAAATGAAGGGTATTTGTGCCTGAGAGTTAGAAAATGAACACTGTAAAATCTAAATTGTCTTTACTTAAAATGCAAACTCATTGCCTCAAAAAACTTTGTAAAGTAAATGTAACATTGTGAATGAGAGCAAAATTGTTCAGTTTAAGTACTACTTAATTACTGCTACTTAAATATAACAACTACAGCTAACATTAACTGAACTTAAAAACAATGAGTCGGTCCGATTGTTCAGTCCCAAATCTCTGCAAACGTCTTTTTAGTAGGTGTAGACAACAAGTTGACAAATATTTACGTTAGGGCCACTACATTTATTTGATTAAATACCATGTTAGAATTTACAGGGAAAAAGGCAGGTTATTACTTTCCAAAACACATATGATGGACTTTGTGGAGGCTCTGCAGTAAACAGGGATCTAAAAATTTCTTTTAAGTGGTAATGAAAGTGCTCATTTGTACTTTTTTGAGTTTCAGCTGTGATGATGTGGGGAGTAGGAGTAGAAGAAAGATTCAGCATGTGTGGGTGTGTGATCTTTGGTTTCTCAGATTTCACACTTCAATATTTCTTTGATTTCGTTTTTTTTTTCCCTGGCATCACTTTGTCTCTTCTAATCAGCACATTTGTGTTGCTCATGATGTGACTGTGGAGGAGTGGGAGACGTGAGGCGCAGAGTTGCTACCTTCTCTGCAACATTCTTCCACTTACCGTGTTTTGCTGTTCTTTTCTTCTGTCCCTGCTTTTCATTTTCTTTGTTCTCCTCGGCCTCACCGTGATTGGCTGAGGTGTACATTGTTGTTCTGCGGAACTAGACTAGAATACCGAATAACTTGCTTGGAAAGTTGTTGAGACCCAGTATGGGTGCAAGTGTAGGCTGAGAACCTCCAGCTTTTGGAGGAGGGGTGATCAAACGACTTTCAGCCAGGAGACTGTTTTTGTCGCATGTCTTTTTTCTGTGTAGCTGGTTCATTTTTTTTTGTTACTTTAGTAATATTATCACTGTTTGGTTATGTTCTTCTTGTTAAAAGGGAGCTTTACTGACAGAGACAGTGTATGCTATGATCCATACACAAGTTTCAGACTCAACATATGAACAACAAGAGATATGACTGAGGATGACTTAACTTGGACTGCTTTCCAGCTTATCACATTCACAAAAATGTCCATGGGTAAAACAAAGCAGGTAAAGCAAAAGTCTATATTCAATGATGGTGCACTTTAAAGGTTCTTTTACTTGTGGCGATCAGCAGACATATGTGCATGACACAAAGGATACGGAATGGACCAAAAAGCTGTCAGCCCCTCATCCTCACAGACTGCTACTGTCTTCACTGTTGGAATAAACTTGCATTTTAGAGCTTTAATGAGGACGTGATGAGATGTCTTGTCAGTTCCATGAATAAAAAGACCCCAGTGCACTTTGCCTTTTATGCAGTATTTTCAAACTAAACTATCCTATATACTGAAGGGTGTAAAATTCTCTCGGCCAACAAGGTGATCAGGATGCAGCAAGTTCAGCTTAAGCGGATTCAAATAAAATGCTGTGTGGTATTTTGGTATCCTGTAAGCTTACATATAGAATATGTTCACTTGAATGTTTCTTGACTTGCATGTCTTTGCTAGTGTTATTTCTGCATCTGAACAACAAGCTCCCACAATCACAGCACACATGGTCGGTACTGGTCTGAACACCTGGTTAGTGGGATCAGACTGTAAGTTGGAATGTGGGCAGTGTGGAGGTGTAGGTCTGGCTGGCTTGCTAAGTTTGGACGACTCAGTGATGCATTTTAGCCAGTGTGCATGAGTGCTTCTGTCTGTTCAGCCTAAGTGATGCATTCTCTTCCTCCTTTAAAAAAAGAAACAGTCATGCTACAAACTCACACTCAGCTTCACCATTATGTTCTCCAGTTATCCAAAACATCTGCAATACAAACACACACACACGAAGCAATCAAACGAGCTGTGGATTTGTCCGTTTTTGTGCATGAGCATCTGTTTAAACAGCACTCAGACAGTACTGTCAGTAGAGAAGTATCCAGACTTTTTAAATGTTGAGCCCTTAGCTGAGATGTGGTGTGTGTTTGACTGTGTGTACTTGTATTATTTGTGTTATGGGGACAAGAATCTGTTACCACAGTCACATTGAGGGGACCTGCTACCCTTTAGGGACTAAGTCTCATAATGTTAACTGATGAAAGTGTGGTAAAATGACTAGTGGTTGTGGTTAGGATTAGGGTAAGACTGGAGGGATGTAATTAATCTACAGTATGCAAATCACCGTATGGTGAAGAGAGGTGACTTTGTCTATGTGTATGTTTGCAGGTAAGGCCCAGTTCATCCACATGGGCGAGGAGGTGGACGGAGTAGATATGAGGGCGGAGGTGGGCCTGCTGAGTCGAAACATCCTGCTCCGTGGGGAAATGGAGCCTGGCTGCTATGGCAACGAGGCCTGCAAATTCTTCAAGTTCGACACGTTTGGGGGACATGTGAAGGTACGTTGGTATCCTAACTATGCTTTTTACAAAGAAGACAATCTGGTAAATCGCTTATAAATCAGTTTCTACCACGGGCGATCATAAACTGAGCAGTGGCTAACTGCAGACCTGTCAGTGTTCGGAATTTATTTTGTGTGTGTGTTTGTTTTAGTTTTTTAGCTGAAAGAAAAGGTTTTCAAATCCAGCTACAGTTACTAGCTTCAAGTATTAAGACGGAGTGGATGTGTCCTAAATTGCCAAAAATACATAAAGACGTTTGCTAATCTCTGGTAATGAGCATCATCTACTGCTTACTTTACAAACACTGAAGCAATGTGGAACTTGTATATGTTCTGTTTTTGTCCTACCATCAAGGCACATTTGGAATATGTTGAAATTATCACTCATAAAGCTTGTGCCTGCTGTCTAGTGCAAAACTGAAGGAAAAATGGATTATAGCTGCTCCAACTGCTGCTAAGAAATTGATAGAATTGATAGTTCTGTCTGTGCTTATGGTTGTAATTAACATAATTGCCCCAGTGTGGGATAGATGAGTCTTAATTGCCAATGTGGTTGTCTGTTATTGTGGATTTACTATTTATGTATTGTGTTTATGGTTTCTTTATCTTGTATCCGCATTAACTTTCAGTGTGTGCTTTGACAATCTGCTACTTTTTTCTAGCATCATTTCGATTAATAATTGATTGGACCTGAATTTGTACAATTAAAAGTTAAATAACAACAAGTTAAATTGTTCCACACAACCAATGTCGTATGAATCACTCTGCCAGCCTGTAAACAGCGGGAAAAGGCAGCAGAGAGAGAGGCACTGTGAGGCAGGAAACTACAGAGTAGCAGAGAAGGAGACAGAGAGAGAAAGTGAGCAAGAGAGGCTGTGGTTGTATTCCCGCTGTCTTCTTGCCTCCCTCTCCCCAGGGCAAGCTATCATATTCTATTATAAATTTCCATCACAGCATCATGTCACATATTTCCCATGCATGGGTGTGTGTACAGCACACACAAAAAGGAAAGCCCCATTGAGACTTCAGTGAAACCCATTCAAAATGAACGCCTCAGAGCACACCATCCCCTTAATAGTTGTGCCTTTACTGATGTGTTAAAACCTTGTATCTCCACCATTATTAGCTTGTCACAAGCTGAGTGGCTCGGCCTTTCTTTCGGCTTGTTTATTTTATTTTATTTTTTATTTTTTTTAACAAGTGTTTGTGGCATTTTCTGAAAGACTGTAATCTTTGAAGTGTTGCACTGAAAATCTCAGAAGGTTGGGTTTTATCATGATTTGGTGCAACAACAAAGTGGCGTTTCACCACTGAGTCAGTCTGCTCCGATGTGTTTTAGTCATTAATCAATCTTCATCTGCCGTTATTCAACATGCCATTTCAGTTTTTTATATTCATCCTTCATTTCTTGATTACCATGTTTCACTCACATTTACATTATTACATATATTACAGTATATTTCTCATTCTCATTCTTTCTTTCCTGTTCCCTTGCTCCTCCTCCCTTCTATCTTATCAGTATCCCTACCTTTTGAATTTACTGCTCCTTCCATGTTATGTTTTTGTTGAACGCACATGCCCAACCATTCAATCTTTTCTCAGTTCTCTAACAACGTGATTAACTGCAAAAATCACAGTGTATAATTCATGAATTGACCGCTAAATGTTCTGGCCCAATGACAATTCGTATTTAGACAGTCCTTTTCATAATGCTATTCAAATTCGACATGAGACCAAGACGACACCTAACAACTGATCCACAGCACCTAGCCAGTGCGAGGCTTCAAACGGGATGTCCTTTGTCCGCATCCCATACTGATGACTGCTTCATTGTGAACAGTACCTTGTAGAACCGGATGATGAATGCCACTCAACTCCAGGCATGTTTAAGGGAGTTGAGAGGCACCCGAGTGTCACGTCAGATGATTCGAAAAATTTGCACTGGACAAGGAACCAATGGACCTCAGTGCTGTTATCTGACGAAAGTCCATTCACACTGAGTAGAAATTATGGCCACCAACGCTGCTGGAGACATCAAGGAGAGCGTTATGCATCAGCCACTGTTGTCACCAGACAAACCTTTGGAGGTGGTGGTGTTACAGTCTGGGCAGATGTGTCTAGTCAATACAGAACTGCCCTGCACCTTGAGAATAGTAGGGTGACAAGCCACTACTACCTGAATAACATCATTAATCCAGCCATTGTGTCTCTGCATGAGCAACACAGGCCTGATTTCATCTCCATGGACGACAATGCCCTAGCTCATCGAGGTTGCATCATCAGGGAATGACTGCTGGAGGCTGTGGTACCTCAAATAGAGTGGCCTGCACTTTCTCCACACCTGAATCCCATAGAAAACCTATGGGATCAGCTGAGTGTGTGTAGCTAGTGTAAATGGTCATAACCCTGCACTCCTCTTTGAGAAGAGTGGAATGCCGTGCCTCAGCAAACAATAAGATAGATACAGATAGATAGATAGATAGATAGATAGATAGATAGATAGATAGATAGATGACTTTATTAATCCCTTTGGAAGGTTCCCACTGGGAGTCGACTTGTGAATAGCATGAGACGTCGCTGTCAAGCCGTAATTGATTCTCAAGGACACATGACAAGTTATTGAGACGCTGACATTTTTGGTTGTGGTATATCCACCTCTGTTGTTAGCTTTTGTTTCAATAAATTGTTGATATTGACGAAATTACTATTGCATGCTGCTACATAAATGCCCAACTTTCATGATATAATATCACTGGAGCAAGAACTTTTTACATTTTCCATAAATTTCGCCCAAAAGTAGTGAGTAGTAGATACAGATCTATATATGTACTGTATATACACTGGTCATCCATAACATTAAAACCACTGACAGGAGAAGTAAATAACATTGATCATCTTGTGACAATACAATGTTCTGCTGGGAAACGTTTGGACCTGGTATTCATGTAGATGTTACTTAGACATGTACCATCCACCTAGACCAGACCAGGCACCCCCACCCCATAGCAATGATACTCCTTGATGGCAGCAGCCATCCCCAGCAGGATGCAGCCTGAGCAGTCCCAAAGGTTTCTCAGGTCATTTGGAAAATACTTTCTCCATACTGTCATTTCAAAAGATATAGAAACAAACTTTTACTAAAGGTCCCAAGGAGCATCAGCCGGTGATACTGCTCTGTGGTCCTAAACTGTTTTCAACAAATGCTCACAGTGAGCACTCTTCAGCAGAGTGACACGCAAAACCAGTTTAGGAACAACTCAAAAAACATGAAGAACAGCACAAGGTGTTGACCTGGCCTCCAAATTCACTAGATCCCAAACTGATCAGTTATCTATGGGATGATCCACAGAGGCCCCTCCCCTCAACCCATAGGACCCAAAGGCCCCCACTAACAACATTCTGTTGCCAGACACCACAGGACACCCTCAGAAGGCCCATGTCCATTCTCTGAACTGTTTTGGAGGCGCAAGGGAGACCTACACAATATTTTTTTTATGGCCAGTGATATCAGTTCTACTGATTGCTGATCTCTCCACAGTAATTACTATAACACATTTCCTGTTGTTACCAGGTGGAGCGGGGTTTCAAGGGAGTTCATATATCCGGGATGGAGCTCCAGCACATGGGACAGCAGACAATGGGACACTATCCGGTCCATTTTCACATGAATGGAGATGTGGATGAGAGGGGAGGCTACTACCCCCCGACATCTGCCAGCGATCTTTCCATTCACCACACTTTCTCCCGCTGTGTAACCATCCATGGCTCCAACGGACTGCTGGTCAGTTAAGAATCCATACTAAAATACAGCTTGTTAGTCTATGTATATGATTAAATACATAGTTGTTGCTGGCAGTAGAGTTAGGTATTACTCTTTCGCTCTAACTCTTGACACAAAAGCAAACAAGCATTTTTCCTAAAATGCTATTTTAAAAATAAACAACAGCTTGCCTTTCCATACACCATTTTGGACACACTGTTAATCACAATACAGGACACATACTGTCAAACAGCACTGAGTGGAACATGCAGTATACCAAATAAATGATAACATGGTTGTAAAGTTAATTTAAAAGCAAACGACTGCAAGAATCCATCTTTTAACGAAAAAAAAACTTCATCTCATTAAATCCCACAACAGACCTCAGGAGACCCAGTCCCAAAGGTTTCTCAGGTCATTTGGAGAAGACTTTCTCCATACTGTCATTTCAAAAGATATAGCAACAAACTTTTTCTATTATCGCACTTTGTTACTAAAGGTCCCAAGGAGCCTCAGCCACTGATACGCTACTGTTAATTTGCTCTGTGGTCCTAAAATGTTTTCAGCAAATGCTCACAGTGAGCAGCCTTCAGCAGAGTGATTCAAAGCACCATGTTAGAACACAGCAGTTGACAGTTATTTCTCCAGTTAGATTGGATCGATAAACTGTCAGGTAGCAGTGACTGAACTGAGCATGGCTATTCCCTCCCAGGTAAAGGATGTGGTGGGCTATGACGCACTTGGCCACTGTTTCTTCACGGAGGATGGTCCAGAGGAGAGGAACACATTCGACCACTGTCTGGGTCTGATGGTGAGAGCAGGGACCCTGCTGCCTTCTGACAGGGACAGCAAAATGTGCCGTGACATCACCGACGGAGCTTACCCGGGATATGTGGCCAATCCACGTCAAGACTGCAGGTGAGATACATGCATTAACTGCATCCACTGTTTTACCATGTCAACCACTTGAAAGATTTTTCCATTAGATCTGACATGCTGAAATTCCAAAAATGTCCAAAGGTAGTACACTGTATATGGGGAATAGGTTTGATAATGATCCAAAACACACATCTAGAAAATGGCCATTTGGTGGAAATGTGTGCCTTAATACATGCCATGACTTGTCTGGTGTAAATTCAATGGTTCATCAGAACATGCAAATACAAACTGAGATTTTGGTGGGATATTGCCACAAGGTGGTGATTGGTATTTGAAACACTGAAGTGTCTTCTTAAGTACTAGACATAAGTGCATTTCTGAGATACTTGTACTTTACTTGAATGTTATTATTTTATGCTACTCTCTTCTATGACTATATTATATTTCAGAGGGGAATATTCTTTTGACTCTACGACATTTATCTGACAGCTGCACATTAAAGTGGCATCTGTACCATTGTTAGAGAAAGTGGTTTTCTCTCTGTCACAACACTTTTCAAAAGTTTGAATAATTGTGTAAAATGCCGACGCGGAACGAGAGTCTTTTACATGAGAATAGAGAAACTATTTGTGACAGTAGAGCATGACACTAGGGTGATAATTCAGTTTTAATCTGCGAGGCAGACAAAAAGAATAAGCGCAAATACAAGGAATGAATATGTAATTACCACTTATTTCCAAAAACAGAAGAAAACATACACTATAGTTAGCAGAAAAGATGTGTAGAGAAAACATATCTCAACATACCTGTGAAAGGGCAGAGGCTGAAGACAAATTTATTAAAGTTCTCTTTCTTTCTTGCACACAGTCATGTTTCTATCATCTCAGAGGATATAGCATTGACAATTTGCCTAATCCTAAACCTAATCCTAAACCTTACTCTACTGTAACCATAAAACAAGTCTTCTACCCGATTTTAATGATTTACATTATGGGAACATGTCTCCACAAGGGAAAAAAAGAACAAAAACCATTTGTGTCCCCATAACATATAACATCAGTAGATTCACACTTACACATATACTCTTTTGTTTGACTATCGGGATGTTTTGTCAGTCCTTTTAGTTTTGTGAAGTTACATTATGTGTGTACCTGTAATTATTTTTCATTCCCTCATAATTATAGACACGTTTTCAATTATGCGTCCACTCGTAACCGCACACATCAATGAATTAAAGAACTAAAGAAATGTGGAAAGTGCTTTGTTCTTGAATACATTCATGCAATAATGTGAGATGATAATGGTGATGTAAACGTCTAGTGGCAGCCTAGGCAATTGTACCTGTATCAGTGACGAAAACACACCAAACACATTTTTGAGTTCGAGCTACTCTTGTTTTTTTTTTTTCCTCTCTAATGGTATCAGCAACTCTTTTTAAGGGATGGCAGCATGTGTCTTCTGTCAAGGATAAATGCAGAAAGAGACACTAAAGGAGATGTGCTTTTGTTAGGTAATTGAGACTGCTGCTTCAAATGAGGTTCAGTCAAGTGCAGTGAGTAGGAATAGTTACAATGACCTAAGGTCTGCTTTCAGCTTAGTGCTTTAAGAACCCTGTGCTTTCAATGTCATACACATGCAGCTATGCACTGGATAAGAGGGAAAAATGTATTTTCATGGATGGATGGATGGATGGATTCATAAAATCAGATGAATATTTCCCAAAAGAAGTGTAAAGAGGTAATTTGCAATAAAAAAACAAACATTTCTTCATATCTAACACGTGCATATCCTCATATTCGCTTCAGTTTAAAATGTGTTTTTACACACAATAATGACTGCATATTTGTCCACATTATAGCAAGGTTTATTAAAAAACATACAGACTCCAGCCAACCTGAGGCAGAGCCTAGCTCTTCTCTTTCCGCCATATTCATGCCAGCACGCCGTAGACAGTCGCCAGGTTCCCCCCTCCCCTGAACCCTGCACTTTGTTAGTGAGCCATTATATTTAAAGCGTTTCGACCTGCTCAGAATATAAATCAGTTTAATCCAGGTCGCATGACTTTTTATCTCAACACTCTGCCTCTGCCTTTAGCTGCAGAGCATAAACGACAAGGTTATGCTTAATGGCACTGGCTTTCCCTGCTCTCCATCACGAAGGTTCTGGAAGGATTTTCTATCTCTAATATTACCTCGCCCTCTGCCATCTGCCTCTTCCTTTGATATGTCCTTTTCTCTTGTCCTCCTTCCTCTCGTAATTTATCCAATTATAGCAAGCTGGTAACACACAATGCACTATATTTTTAATGAGGCGTATTGTCGAATTTGTCTGTATTATTGTATTCTGTAATGATTTCCAAATCCCCGTGTATTTATTACTGAGGTTTAAAAAATTCCAATTTAATCAAACATGATTGCACTAACGACATTCCCCACTATAAGATTTATGATGATTAATTTCCACTCAGCTTTTCACACTCCCTTGTGGCTCCTTCTGTCTCTTCCTCTATTATTGTTGTGTATGTGCTGAATTTAAATCTTCAGATGACGACAATAAATTGTACTCAGATTTGGACGGAACGGGAGACATGTGGGCTGAATGAAGAAGATGAGAACAGCCGTTTAAATTGAGCCAGATGAATGCTCAGTGCCTAAACGCTTTGCTTACTTAATGTGTCTGTGTCGTCGCCTTCAGAGGAAACGGCTAGACGTGGCAGTCGTTAGCATCACTTCCATAAAATAGTTATTTTACTAGGCCCAGCCGACCTAACTGATTGAACAGAAGATATTATTATTGTTACTATTAGTGTTATTTTATTATTTCACTAAGCTTTTTAGACCTAAATGTGCAGACTATTATTTAGCCAACTGCAAAAGTGAAAGGGTGTGTGGACTGGAGCATGTGTTTGCTTTCTATTGGATTGGTTGATGCAATTATATTCATTTTGATGTTGGAGGTGATAGAGCAGCAATTACAATTTATTCAAATGAGCATTAACTGTAAGATTAGTTAAACACTATGTTGTCCTTACTTATCTTTCCGAGCTTCTTCTGATCATTGTTTGCCTCGTTACAAACATGCACTAATTAACATTACCCCTGGAAACAACAATGTGCAAGCATTAAACAATAAGCATGTTAGTATTATTGATGTTCATGTTAAGGTCAAGTGCAGCCTTGATAGCTGGCTTGGCTGCAAACCGTTGGTCTTGTAATGTTCAGGGCAAACATGAATACAACTCTTTCTTTCTGCAACATTTGTTGCTAGGGAAACATTATGGTTGTAGTACGTTTATACTATGGTTTTAAATGCAGACACTATCAAAACGCACACACTTTTTTTCATTCTCTGCTTTTTTTATTTTTATGTTAAGCTTCTTGACTGTGCTTGCCAAAAGGAAGAATTTATATTTTCTTAGACGTTCAATCTAATTCTGGAAAATGGTTTAAAAATAAAATATGCAACACCTCCACAAGATGGTTAGGGCAACAGCAACAGTAAGGAGTGAGGTAGAGGAGAGGCAGATACAAAGATCCAGAGAAAATCCCCAAAATGTGAGGAAAACAGTGGAGATGGGAGAATGTAAGGTAAATGCTGCCATGAGCTAAGCTGCTGTGGAGCTAAACTGCAAATCTGCTACTTCTATTCACATTCATATTCATTACGCTAAGCTGCTTTTGCTCACATACCTGCAAATGGAATGATAATAATTTTCTCATTATGGATGGAGCATGTGGGAAAGGTCTTTTCTGAGTGGCATACATGCACGAAAAGAAACTCGGTTGAATTTGCACATTTATGGAATGAAGAAAAAGCTAAAATCTCAGAGGGAAAGATAACCCCATGACAAACGGGATATGTTCTTATTCCTGCTTCCATGAACACACAGACACTGTGAGTGTAATGCAGTGTTCTGCTGGGAAACTTTTGGAGCTGGCATTCATGTGGATGTTACTTAGACATGTACCACCCGCCTAGACCAGACCAGGCACCCCCACCCCATAGCAACGACACTCCTTGATGGCAGCAGCCATCCCCAGCAGGATGCAGCCTGACATAGACGCACACACAAAAATGGTTTAGGAACAACTAAAAAAACATAAAGAACAGCACAAGGTGTTGACCTGGCCTCCAAATTCACCCTATCCTAAACTGATCAAGTATCTGTGTGACGATCCACAGAGCCCAAGTTCCAAAAAAAGATCTGTGGATCATCACAAGGAACGCTCATTATACAAGTGGTTTTAGTTTGTAACACAAAGCCCTACCCATTCTGCAAAGCAGACAGCTAAAATGCTGTAGACTACTCTGAAACATAAACAAACCCAATATTACAGTAGTATTTTAATTACTGTTTGTGGTGCATTTGGTTACATCTCATGATTGGTCTGTGGATCTTCATCTGTGTATAGAAGGTGCAGTGTATGATATGAGGGCCTGGACAAGAAAGTCAATCTGATCAAAACCCAATGTTACAACCCAATGACAGCTGCTGATGAAGACAGCAACATGGGGTTGTAGAAAGTTAGTAAGTGGACCCTCATACCACATCCCATTCAGGTCTAATAATAGAGCTTTAATTATTGCAAATACCAAGAGGAAAGGTGATCTTCTTTTTCCATTGTGCTCTATGATAAAATGGGCACAGTTACAACTCCTGTTACTGCCAATATACCACTGGACTTGTAAATGTCAGCAAATTTGTTACTGAAGTTCAAGTTTGATTTAGTTACGTTTTGACAGAAAAAAAAAAACAACCAAAAAATCAAGGCAGTGTTTGGCTGCTTTGGCACGGACAGCTGGACAGCTGGACAGCAGGAGAGTACCACCACACCCTCCAGTGGAAACACTGGCCTAAAGCTTCCACTATGCACTTCCCCTCCTTCAAGTCAAATCCATGTTACAGTGTAGGTGCAGCTCTCTGTTGGATAGTTGGATCCTCCCTTTCATTCCGTCCACAAGTTTTCTACTGCAATGCAGCTATCTTGGGCACATCATCACTGTCAAACCATCAAAATGGCGCCTGTCATCTCTCCTCTTTGTCTGTGTTGGACCTTCTTCCCTCCCATCCCCTCCGACAGAAAGCACATCAAGGAGCCTCGGAGGGGGTATAAACCTTGATTGGGGCTGGTGAGACCTTGATTACACTGAGCTAATTCCTTTATCATCCGAACTGAGCTGCTCCAGGGGGGTGATGAGTTGAGTAGCGTATATCCTTGTTAACAGCTGCATAATTGTGAAGAGAGGTGAACAGACAGGTCAAGATGAGGGCTGCGGCAGAAAGGGAACCCACTACGGCGCAATTGGCTTGCAAATGAGTTTGTCACCTTTTGGGCGAAATTGTCATATTCTTTAGCGCTTAGTGCTATTTGGGAACACAGTATCCACTTTTCACTGCGCTGCCACAATTTAATCCAGCACTGTTGCCGCGTGTAATGTGGGGTGTAATGAACTGAGGCCTCTTGTTGCAAGCAGTGTTTTAACCTGAGTGTCAAGTGGATGTGAATTTACACTTGGAACAGTGAAGAGGAACACATTTGTCATGAATGAGCTGATAGTTTTTGCCTTGTTTTTTATGCTTCTCCTGGGCAACATGCTTGCAAATTGATCTTCACTAAATTGTCTTCAAGCCAAGGGTCACTCCCTAGCTCTTACGCTTTTTAAATGCATGATCTTCCCATATACAGTATTTACCCGAAAACAAAAGTCTGTGATTACTGAGCAGGCAGCATTCACCGATAAAGACTATGTTGGTGAAACCTCTGGAAAAAGCTTTGCAGGGAGCTGCTTTCTCCTTGGGAACAAAGAAGCAAGTCCTCCCCTCAATCATAAACTATTGTGTTCGTGTTTTACCATTATTTGTGATAACGTACCATTGCTGCAGCACACAGATACACACCTAACAGGACCATTTATATACTAAGAGATTCAAGGCACCAGTAAAAGGGAATTGCTGTTTAATGATACATAGTTCATTAACGTACATACAGCGCCGCTGTCAGTAAAAACATTTTCTCAGTGTCATTTTCCCTCCTCGGTATCTGTCGAGAGAGGCAGTGTTCTCACTTTTGTTATTTACCTCTATATCACTGGTTCCAACTATTTGTGAGAAATCCAATAACCAAACTCTTTTTTTTCCTTTCTTCTCCCTTTACAACACTCTTCCTCTTTACAGCGCAACTTCAACTTTCTGGATCGCCAACCCCAATAACAACCTCATCAACTGTGCCGCTGCGGGCTCAGAGGTGAGTTCCTCACTCTGGTTTTTCACTTTCTCTTCTCAACACCCCAACACACACACACACACACACACATGGGAACACACATCTCCCATCTCTCCAGGTGGAGGTCTGTCTCATTACCACATTGCCAGGTCAGATTAATGGCTGTATACTCCTATTAACTTCAGAATCAAGCAGACAACAGACAGAGGCACTGCTGCACTTTCACTATGATCGAGTGCCAATTATGATTGTACTTCTGGGATTTCACAAGGATACATCAGGCAGAATGGAGTCTCATCTATCCCCACCCAATGTAATAACTTTTCTCATTTGCATACTTGTGAAGAACACAACAAAAAGACAGGCTGACAAGCAAAGTGGCAACGGCGAGGCAGAATGAACAAAACCAGTGCATGAATCTACACGAGGGAAGGAGTTTTTCTTGTTCTACATTTACATTTCCTCTTTTTGTATGTGCGTGTGTGTGTGATCCCCCAGGAAACAGGCTTCTGGTTCATTTTCCACCATGTGCCCACAGGCCCCTCAGAGGGCCTGTACTCCCCTGGGCGTACTGAACACACACCTATGGGCCAGTTCACCAACAACAGAGCCCATTCCAACTACAGGGTGAGTAGGAGGACGAACACGGAGAAAAGGCTACTGTGACGAGTGATGTGATGTATGTAGTCGCCCTAATGTCACACTACAGTTAGACGGGGCCGATCAAATATGTATTGCAGTGCAGAAGCCCAAATACAAAAATACACTTCAAAATAGCATAACCATTGTAGGTTTATGTCTGTATCATATTACAATTTCTCTTTTTAAAGCGTGGCAAACTGACGCAATGTCAGTCACAAGAAAAAATGGCTTTGATGGTGCTCCAGTGGTGTAGAGGCAGTCTTTTCTCAGTTTGTACAAAGGGACCTCATGTTATGGGATGAAAGCCAGCATCTAATCAATATAGGCATTTAGAAATCACTGTTTTATAGGTTTTGTTTTTAAGGAAGGTGTAATTTGTCATTTTATTTTGAACTCTAAAAACGCTACATCACTCAAAGGTAAGGAGAGAGGGAAATAAGCTGACAGTGTATCAGATTTGACCTACTATGAAACACCGAGGAAGAGCAATAAGTGAACAGCGGCAATAACAAAATCGAGGACAGACAACAGCAGCAGAGGAAAGTGAGCCCAAGCAGGGAGATGAGATGGAGAGGATAGGAGAGAGTTTTTGAGGTGCCTGCGGCGTCAAGCTCAGCACAGCACAGCTCAAGCAGAGAGAGATTTATGAGGCGCTGGTGAAAAGGAAGTGCTATTGTTATCTCCCTCCTTTCTGTGCCCCCAACAGTGATCTCGATTCTCTCGCCTCTCACTCCTTTCTTCCCTTCTTCACTTTTAATTTGGATCATCCTAATGGGAGCATAACTCATGTCAGGCTGCCACCCCAGAATGTTTGTGAGGGAAGAGGTTGTCTCAGGGCTGCAGGTTGTGCGTTCAGAGCGGCAACCCAATGGTGGTGCCTTTGTTTTGAAGTAGCAAATTGGCTTAGGGAGGCTTTATCATCGTGACTATTTTTATTTTACGTGGGGAAAAGTTCAAGTGTTGTGGCCTAAGAGTTCTGAAGAACAAAAACAAGACAAAATGTGTGCACTAGCTGCTCACTGTGACACAGGTAAGATATAAAAAGAGCAGCAAGTGAAGCAAGTCGCACATGGAGCCAAGAGAAAGACATATTTTTAATGAGTTGGTAGACACCAAAAGTACAGTCAAGTGAAAAGTAAGTACATCTGTTGGAAGGATGCACGGGTCAAGATTAATAGTCAGTCAGTTTTCTCAGATTTACCACAGACACTGTCAGGAGCACAAGGTTTTAGTTATTTCCAAAGGCTGAATATATAAATGGGAGCAGCTCCAGCTGATTTCAATCTTATTGCGTGACTGCTAATAAAGATCTGATGCCGGGCTGTTCGACATGTGTATCAACAATCTCCTGCTACTGACACTGGTTTATGGTTGAAGAAGCCAGTAGACATGTTTCACAACTTTATCCATGCACTGTGCAATGGAAAGTGAAGAAATAACATTAAAATAGAGATTTCAGCTTAACAGTTCTTAAATACTGTAACTGTGCAACATGTCTTGGTAACATGTTGTGTGGTCATATTCCATTAATACACATTTCACACATATATTTTTTAAAAATAAGGAAAATATTTTATTATAGCTCACATACACCACTCTTCAAATGTTGCACTTTTCATTATCATTTGAGTTCAGTGTCTTATTCTGATTTTATGTTCTTTATTTTCCAGGCTGGAATGATCCTTGATAATGGAGTAAAGACCACCCAAGCAAACGACAAGGACAAGAGACCCTTCTTATCTCTGGTTGGAGCTAGGTCAGACTCTTTAGGCCTGTAAAGTGTGTTACACCGTAACAAACACTGTGTATGACAAGCTAAAGTCACATCACACCCAGTAGAATTCAACATGATGAACTGCAGCCTGTAATGGCCGTGTTTCCTTTTGATGATTCCCATCTGACAAGTGTGTGTATTTGTTGTGATACAGAACGAAGAGTGCCACTTTGTTCTTCAATCTTAAGTATAATTCCGATCACTTCTCTCGAAATTCAGCTGAATTGAGGTTGAAAAGCAGAATGCTACTTTGTGTAACAGTCCATCCCACATGGTCATTATGAAAAAGCAATGTGTCATCCTTACCTCACCGTTTCAATATGAATACACCCTGCTCATGACTTTCTCTTCACTTCAGTGATGCTCAAAGTGGAGAAATTTAGCCTCCTCAGAAAGTGTTCTCACAGACTGCCTCACCGGAAAAAAAAACTTGAAAACAGCTTGTAATGGAAAGTGGTCCTGATTGGACGGGGACAACTGAACTATCCCTCTGTCCTACTGAAAGTATGTCAACGAAATCATGTTAACCACAAGTCCTGATTTCAAGTGCATACTCATGACACAGAACTATTTACTGTAAGTGGAACCCAAGTCTTCCTCTTTACTGCAGTACTGTCACCTCATAGTAACCACTAATATATGTTTAGTGATTTCCATATGATTTTGGCTACATTCGTCCAGTTATTCAGATGTTAATGGGAGGCAAATCTTATCACTTTGAGACCAAGGTTGTTATTGTCGAGATCCAAACCCTGAGCCAGACTTGAAACTGCAGCCCTTGAGTCATGCGTGAGGAAACTGAGTATGCAAGTACTAAGCATAATATGGAACAGAAAAGCTAGTGCACACATGGATATTCAAGTATCTGTTCAGTGTTACCGTTGGAACAATGTTCCTTAGTAGATTTTTTATTAGTGCCGATGAGTCCTCCACCAGGTTATTTGGCTGTTCTGTAAAAAGAGACACCAGTTACTCTGTTTTCTTTTGTTACTTTGCAGCCCCGAATATACAGCACTTAAGTGAATCTCACACAATTTCAACACTGTTACTCCACTTCCTTGTCTAGGTACGGCCCCCACCAGGATGCAGACCCCTTCAAACCCAGAGTCCCTGCTCTCATCCATCACTTTGTCGCCTATAAGAACCAGGATCACGGAGCTTGGCTGAGAGGAGGGGACGTGTGGCTGGATGATTGCCAGTGAGTACTACATGCATGGAACCAAAACTGAGCAAAATGTTGACCGAGTAAATAAATGAGCGAGTACGCATGTTTGTTTGAGTTTGGCAAGTCTTAGTTCAACTGAATGTAGCCGGAACTCCTTGTCATAAGTTTCACGTATGGCAGGTGTGCATTTGATGACAGATGAAAGAGAGAATATCATCCTCAATCCTAAATAACAACGTAACATCTTCCTCTGACTGTCCTTTTATGTCTGTGTGTTTGTGTGTGTGTGTGTTCCCTGGAGACAAGAAACTGTTGCTGTGCTGTTAACTGCATATATTATTTTCTCTTTCTTGTTTAGATTTGCTGATAATGGCATTGGTCTCACATTGGCAAGGTACGAATCCCCCTCTGTTAAACTACTGTTTGTATTCCCATGGATTGGAAAAAAGAGTTGTATATGTTAACTGCTTTCTTTCTTTCTCTCTCCCACTCACTCACTCTGTGTGTGTGAGAGAGTAATGTGTGAAAAGTGTGAAAAGCAATTTAAGAGTGTGATGCTCACAGAGTTGGGAATTAGTGAGAAGTTTTTAACTGACTTTACCAAGCAGGGTGCATACAGTATATCCATACTTAGCCACGTAAATGTGTAAATGCATGTTTTTCAGCTCGTGAATCTGAAATGACCAGGTTATTTTAAAATCTGTTTCTAATAAAGGTTTAATAGTTTTATGATGGAAGCTGGTTTGCCTTGGTTGACAGCCTTGCCCCCGCATGCAGGAGCCTCTCAAGCAGGTGCATACTTAGCATGTCCTGCTGATTTTCATATCAGGCTCAGCAATGCATAAATAAATTCAAGATCATGAGAACTGTAACAGCTGTAACCAGCATTGTTTGGTATTCTGAAAGCATTCACGGCATTAAAATAAGAACATTCCCAATTTCACACATCCAGGTCATCAAGGTCATTTTTCCTGTTATGTTTAGTTCTAATCAGCGTGTGAGAACAGCTGTACAGTGTATTATGTAGCTCTGAAGGAGCTTTGGAAAATAGGGGTGTACCGTCAGGACAGGCAAGCCAACCAAATGTGAGATAGAGAGAAAGGGGTCTCTTTTAGCATATTTCACAGTGTCAACCATATACCATCTTAAATCCATGAAGTCCTTACAGTATGTCGACAATATTCCACAACCCACCCAACATAGGGCCCGCTTTTGCTAGTTTGGACTTGGGGCATAGCACACGTATGTCTTTGCCTCGGGCTCCCTACAAAACCTAGGTTCACCACTGCCCAGGGTGAGCGTAAAAATGCATGAACCCCCACATCAAACACCAAACTGGCCTTTTATATACTCTGATGACTGGACAGAGAGCTGAAACAGCAAGAAAAAGACGCATTTGCACATTTACGTAGATATACGTACAGGTATACTGTATGCACCCTGCTTGGTGCTGTTGGGAATGAACGTAAAAGTAAAACATTTGCATGCCAGTCAATGCCTTTATGTAATCAACATAATTGATTGCGTCAACACATTGTTGCAACCCTAGAACTAACACGCCCTAACGAAACTGATCACATCAGAATTAGGAATTAGGGTGGTTCATTTACTTAACAAGAAAACCCAGTGCAACATTTGAGGGTTGTTCCGAAACCTGGAGAGTTTATCAGGTCATTTGGTCTAGGCCGGTGAGAACACAGCAGTGGCACTCTGTTTCATATTAAATGAACCGAGCCAAGGCTAGTTAGAGAGGGTGGTCTCAGTCTGATTGCAATCTCTCCCCAGAGCAGTTTGTTTGCAGTGTGAACACATGTTACCCACAGACTGATGCATGATCACAAAACAGTTTGGAGAGTTGAGGAGGTGTTAGAACTTTGCTCGACTGCTGTGAACAGCATTGTAACAAGATGTGAAAGCCCCCTAACTCTCCCTGTCTGCGCCTGTAGCGGAGGGACGTTTCCAGATGATGACGGCTCTCGTCAGCAGGTGAAGAACTCGCTGTTTGTGGGTGAAAGTGACAACCATGGGATGCCCCTTCCAGACAACAAGATCTGGGGCCTGGGTTCTGACCTCACTGGTAGGACCCTGCCTC
This sequence comes from Chelon labrosus, assembly GCF_963514085.1. Lineage (NCBI taxonomy): Eukaryota > Metazoa > Chordata > Actinopteri > Mugiliformes > Mugilidae > Chelon > Chelon labrosus. Next base: position 28,268,742 of record NC_140339.1, on the reverse strand, counting down.
GTGGAATGTAAGTAGCATTTATAGCCATCATTCTTATTATTATTATTTGGGTTTTACATAAATTCCACCCACAACCACTGTGTTTGCAGTTGCATCAGTAGGCTAAAAATGTAATGTTTGATAGTGGTGCTTTAAAGTGATCAGTGAAAGGAATAAATAATAATCGTTAATTTAAATACTTTAAATGTGTGTTTACATGTCCCCTGGTTCTGGTAAGGTTGTTAGAGGAAGCCGTCTGTAATTGCTGCTGTACAGGAGCCAAGACAACTCAACGCAGTAGCTCACAGGTTTAAAGGCAGAGAGTCAAAAGACAAAGTCCAAAAAATGAACAAGTAGAAATTAGAAATACCAAGAGACTAAACTCTAGGGAGAAAATAAAAGGTTGGACGACTTGGCACAAGGCACAAAGACAAACTGGCACTGAAAGGGAAGAACACAGACTAAAAACACTAGAGAGGGAAGGGTAATGAGGAACAGGTGAAACTGATTGTGAAGGGCAGGCTGGCACACAGGTGGGAAACACAAACAACAGGAAGTTAAGTATCTGGAGTTCAAAATAAAATAGGACACAAAGCACAAATGACGTGAAACGAGGAAAGAGATGGCCATGAGAGTGGGATGTCAGAGCTTAGCAGTGTCCTGTTTAAACATCACATTCTGGATTTATCTGCGTTTCTCGTATGCGAAAGTGCGTCATCAACATGATGATACAAGCAAAATAATTTGAAACCACTTTCACCAACAGTCAACTTTAGTAAACATTACAGCCAACATAGCTCAATATATTTCTTCTGTGTCTCCCTACATGTAAACTTTGTTTGGAGCATGCTCAGCATATGTGAATGGACAGAGGGGAAGTGATGGAGGAGCGTACTGACAGCGACATCTCTTTGCCACAAAAACTTGTTGACAGTACGATTCTTTATAGCACACTTGATTTCAAACTGACCACAGCTGCTATTCATGAAGACACAAACACTTTTTAGGCCAAAGTGTCAAATAAACAGAAGATAAATTCTGGGTGGAGTACCAGTTTAACAAGGGCCGCAATGTGTGAGAGCCAGACTTGGTATGCAAGAAATCAGTCTCATGCCCCGGCCCACTTGGCAGCGAACAGACGGAATGTCTCAGCATCAGTGTTATTAGGGATTCCTTTATTGTGTGGGAACAAGAGAACACAGACTAAAAGCCACTTCTGTCTGGAAGCTGCTTGTTTAGCCTGACACTCTTTGATGCAACTAGATTAAGATGGAGCACACTGTGGCGCAAGGGCTCTCACATTGTGCAGTGCTGAACATTTTTATGAAAGATGCTGGACGCAGTTTCGATGGCATCCTTGGCAGGGAATCGTCTGTGTACACACTTTGTACCCCGTGCTCAAAACACAAGAAATTATATTGTTTCTGTCATGTTTTATGTTATGTTTAGTTTCTTGGGTTTCAGTTTATTGTATTTTGTTAAGTTATTGGTTTTTCATAGTCATGGTTAGTGTTTAGCTTTTCTGTTCCGTTCCCTGATTTATGTTGTTAAGTTCTGGATTTCCTGTTTGTGTTACTCCGTGTCTTTTTTCCTTTTGATTAGCTCATTGGTTTCACCTTGTCTGGTGTCTTGATTTGCCTCACCCGTGTCTCGTCACCCCTCTGTTCCTCGTGTGTGTATATATAGCCCTGCCTTCCCCTTTGTGCCTTGTCGTGTCATACTGTTTGTCTGCCATGTTTGTGTTTCATGTCATAGATTTTCATGCCATAGATTTCCATACCAGTTTTCATAGTTTCTTGATTTTTGCTTTTTTGGATATCCTGCCTCATCAGCAGTGCTTTTGGTTTTGTTAGCTTTGTTTTTAAAACCCCTTTTTTGCCTACTCCTGCCTCCTAAGTCCTGCATTTGGGTCCTAAACTCCATTCCCCGCTACCCCTTCTTGACAGTTTCAGTTAAACTTTGCTCTTGCTTTCAGTGCACCACTACTTACCAGTGTATGTCATATCTCTGACAAGATAATCACGTTGCAAATACTGTATGCATTTAGGTCACTGAACCCCAGTTAGCCTTTGGCGAATACAGAAATTCATTTAAAATATTAAATACATTTAATCATTTTTAATGGATGTGCCACATGAGCAAGACACTGTTGCTCCCAGTGCGTGAATGCATGTGTGCTTGTGTGAGCAAATGGGTAGATGTGTCTGTGACTGTAAAGCGCTTTGAGTACCAATAGGTAGAAAAGCGCTATATAAAAGCAAGGCCATCTTATTCAACCAGAAAAACTCAAGAGCAAGGCTACCCCTTTGCATGTTAACTTTATATCCTGATAACTGTAGTAAGTCCATGATATCTTGCGTAGTAATTATATAATGTCACCTGCATAGAAGTAATGCTAAATGGTCCTATACAGTATTTATATAGTGCTTTTCGACCTATTGGTACTCAAAGCGCTTTACAGTCACATATTCACATCTTCCCACTTGTTCAAACAAACACACACCAGTACCAAGCACTGGTGGCAACTGGGGGTTCAGTGTCTTGCTCAAGGACACTTTGGCATGTTGTCCATGTACCTCATTCTACCTACTGAGCCATAGTCCCCTCAGTAGATGAGATAATCATTTCATTAATCCCAGTCCCTGAGATGGTGGGGCTTGACATTACTGCGATGGATAAAGACTCAGCATTGGCGCAAAAAGCAAAGGAAATAATGAGAAACCTGCATCTGTACCCTGGGAAAAGGGAGAGGGGTTAATAACATGGTTCACACTAGCCTTCCACAAACACACATTTCCTGTATATTGTATTTATTTAAAAGGGACAAGTATAGAAGAACACTGACAATTGCCATAGTAATGTGTTTATAGCTGGAGCTAATTTTAAACGCATGTCACTTGATGGGCAAAACAAACCAAATGAGTGCAAATAATAGTGCAGAGCTTAGAACCATGCCTTTGAAAGTAGCTAATAATTTAAAGAAAAATCACTTCACACTTCACGCAATCCCCAAACCTCAACTTTACACCTTGACTTTTTCTTTGTTTCTGAACACTGGGTGTAAACTGCTAATGAGCTGCTATGTGTGGATCTGTGTTTCCCTGCAGTGATTTTCCCATCCGGGGCATGCAGATCTACGACGGGCCGATCAATGTGCAGAACTGTACATTTCGGAAATACGTAGCACTGGATGGACGGCACACCAGTGCCTTTGGCTTTAGGCTCAACAACTCATGGCAGAGCTGCCCCAACAATAACGTCACTGATATCACCTTCGATCATGTACCTGTAAGTCAACTTCTGCTTGAAATACACACAACATCTGAACCGGTTTATCCAGAGTTAAACACACTGATGGAACACATATTTTGCTGTAAGTTTTAAAAAAAAAAAAAAAGTTTTATTATATACTGTATACACTAATCAGCCACACCACTAAGACCACTGACAGGAGAAGTAAATAACATTGACCATCTTGTGACAATTCAATGTTCTGCTGGGAAACTTTTGGGCCTGGCATTCATGTACCACCCACCTAGACCAGACCAGACAGCCCCACCCCATAGCAATGACACTCCTTGATGGCAGCAGCCATCCCCAGCACAATGTTTCGCTGATAATTTATTTTAATTCATTAAACTTCAAACAAAAATCCTTGCCCTTGTTTGAGATGTTGTTGAAAATGAGGAAAGCTGGAGCAGAAGTACAAAGCAGTTTTGTGCTTCAGACTGTGAAAATAATAATGACTTGTGCATAAGAGCACCAAATAGCCACTATAAATGGTTTCAAATGTGTCACTCCACTGTAGATTACTTCTCGGGTGTTTTTTGGTGAGCCGGGCCCCTGGTTCAATAACCTGCAGATGGACGGGGACAAGACGACCATCTTCCACGATATCGATGGCTCTGTGAGTGAGTATCCCGGAGCCTTCCTGGTTAAAGAGGACAACTGGCTGCTCCGTCACCCTGACTGCATTGACGTGCCAGACTGGAAGGCTGCTATCTGCAGCGGCCACTATGCGCAGGTGGGTCAGATTTATCTTCACAGCCTTCACTAACCTACTTCGTATTGGTTGAGTAGTTTTCATGTTCCAATCTGAAAACATTTTAGCCATCTGAATCTGTTTAGCCAAACAAAGTTCACGGTATAATTTTGTTCCAGACTATTTTTGCATTACCTCTCAATGAATTTTGTGTTACTTGAAATATTCCATTTCATACATTGGAAAAATGTGTCCAGTCTTCCTGTATAAGAGCAGAGATGACAACTGGTGGTTGTTGCATTCTGACTGTGACTGTTGTAATAGGTTCAAAATTGACTACATGCAGTTGTGCTTTTGCTGCCTAAGAGTTGTATTGAAGCTACTCTACTGCAGAACTCCTGTGGTGCGCTGGTAACTTATTTCTCATAGAAGCACCACAAATGGTTCAAATGGTAACAGCAGGACGTAGCAGCAACCATATCCTGTCACAGCTTCAGCCTTCACATCCAAGCTAAGCGGCTGCAGCTGTGATCACAGTATACCATGTATACCGAGGGAGACTGACCTTTGAAAATGCTCAACTAATGCATCATGTGAAGTGACACATCATCTCTCATTTCCTAAACTGGTAACTTTCCTGAACAAACCCTTAACTGGACCAAAACACATACTGTGGATAAGGATTGGACTTATATTGGCACTATTTTCAATGCTAAAAAGTAGCACAACACTTGCACAATCAGAGGTGGAATGTCAGCAGTGACGTTTGCTAATATTCTAGAGGCTACTGCTCATATCAGACTGAACAGACTCACAGTAAAGCCACTGAAGTAGGAAAACTGACTTTATTTCTTATGAACTATTCATCCGTAAGATCAAAAGACTGTGTTACTTCCTCTTTGAAACATTACATAGTCTCACTCGGACAACATGGTGTGGTTGGACTGAGTAGCTGCCAGTGCACTGGAGTCATTTTTTTCAATTAGGTTCTGCAGAACATCACAGATGGCAAGAGAAAGTAGAATATATGAATATTAATTAAATGAGCTTGTAGTCTGTCATTAAGAAGATGTTGTGCTCATGCAGTTATAACTGATGGCTATAGCTTCTTTTTATAGAGGTGTTTTGCCATGTAAATGTATATATTAATGTAATATATCAGTGCAACTGACACTGACTGATTCATTTGTAACAATATAGTTGCAAATAATATACAAAACAAAGTGTGTTGCATCAGTTCCCATGATCACGTTTCATTCTGACTTAAGCTTGAATGCTGGGTAAAAAAACAAAATAAAAAAAATCGTTCATTATTGTTTTTGTCTACATATTAGCTTTCAACTTCTTTAATTATGTTTTCTTTAGATCTACGTCCAGACCCGTAACCCCGCGAACCTGAACATGCACATAGTGAGAGATGAGTACCCTGATCAGCCCATGACCCTAGAAGGTGCCCTGGGGAAGAGGAAACATTACCAGCAGTTCCAGCCAGTGATCACACTGGCCAAAGGCTACACCATCCACTGGGACCAGGCGGCACCTGCCGAGGTCACCATCTGGCTCATCAATTTCAACAAGTGAGTGCACACTTGTGGTTCACATAAAGATTCTTTACTGCGGTGATGTTTGATACTTAAGGTCACTTCCGTTATTTATAACGGACAGGATACACTCATCAACAAAGTTGTGTTGCAAATATACCACAATACACTGAATGGATCCCTTTCATTCACAATGAAAGGAGGAACATTTAACAATCGACCCATAGATGCAAATGGACCCAAGGAAAAAGCAATCCAGAGTTTGACCTGTTTACGAGCCTGGTTCATTGACCACACCAAGCAGTCTGAGGACTTCATCTGTTGCAGTCGGCCATCCATGAAGTGAATTTTACCCCTTAGTTTACCTCCTCCTCCTCCTCCAAACACTCAGAGAAGAAAAAGGGAGGGTGAGAGGGAGAAGAGGAAAATTGTGTCTTCCTGGGTTCACTTCAGTTTTAATTATATAGCACCAAATTAAAACTTATGTAATGTCAAGACTGATATAAAATATATAGAGAAACCCAACAAATTCCATCTACAGTATTTTGGTTATGTTACAGGTGGTTGTGCATGGAGGGAGATGGGAAGCTCTGGGCCTGATCCAGGATGATCTGTGCCTCTGGTGTTGGATGTTGTAGTTCTCTGCTCCTGTCTTCCACCAGCTCTTTGTGTGATGACAAGATGATGTCTCACATCAGTGCCCTCTTTCTGTCTTTGGGCAACTTCTTTTCAGGATGTACGAGTCTTAAAAAATGCAATGAGCTTCAAACAAAGTGCTTGTCAGACTTCCAAGCTGACAATCCATCCAGCAAATATTATTCATTATGTCACTTGAAGAAACACCATGAATGCCTTTGAGGTGAACAAAAATGTACTCTATTAACCCCATCATTTATCCCGTGAAGCTTCCAAAGATGCCAAAGACACAGAATTCTTGAGGAGATATGGAAAGATCACCAAAGAAAAAAATCATTTGGATGTCTTATCTCATAATTATGACCTTAATTATGACTTAACTATCATTACAAGAAAGGATCTCATTATGTGATGTGGATCTCATAATTATAAGAATTATGTTCTTGGTTTTATTATGAGAAAAAGATGAAGGTGGTTTCCACTCATTTCTCTTAAGACTGATATTAACTCTGCCTCAGAGTTTATCTCCTCCTAGGCTGAGAAAATGGGTAATTTTAATGAGATAAAAAATATAATTTAAGTCTTTAGAGTGAAGCGTCTTAATCGAGATTTTTGTAGGCCTGTATTTATCTACAGCTTGGATGCATCTTTGTCTTCTTATAAACATTTATTTGTATTTTATCTGCAGAAAGTTTAAGCCGCACTGACTCTGGCAATATGTGTGTTGTGTCTCTGTGTTCAGACCGAGGTTTAATTCTGTTTTAAAACTAACATCCTGTTGTTCACTCACCATCTACATGCACCTGCCCCTTTCATCTGAATGATGATTGATCTCACATTTTCCAAATCTCTGGAGCATTAACGGTTAAAAAAAACCAGCGAAGAAACAAACAACATAGAATCTAGTTTTGTGATGGATGCAGAGACCATAAAGGGGAACTATGTCAGTTTTTCACATCAAGATAGTCTACAAGTACTGGGGAGAACTACTCCATAGGCGAAACAAGCTGTATCAAGCATTTTGTGGCTCCAGAGGGAGTTGTGTGAAGTCTGAAAAATTGCCTCAAGGGATGTACTGTGAGCTTTCCAGACTTCTGTTGCCCACTCCTCATCTCTACTTGAGAAACCCCAGGCTACTTAAACCCCTTACACCATAGCATACATGAATCTCCAACTGAGCTGTCGGCAATACATTGTGGTTAGTATAGGTGCCTAAGGAGAGGAACAAATGGGGAAAAAAGATTCAAAATATCTGGTTCAGCTGCCCCCTTTTTTTCTCTTGTAAGTCCATCGTCGTAGATGTACTCTCATAGAAATGTGGACAATTAACTAAAGTGTTTGAAGTATGCTTCAAACATATTAGCTTATACGCTGCCTGCCGTTTTTAAACGTAAATGCCTGTGTGATTTATGGTAATTACATGAACCATGTACAGTTTGTTCTCTGGCCCCAGCTTTGCAATTATACCATGAATATTTCAAGGTAACAAGCACTGACTGTACTCAAAGATGGACGGACACTCTGTGACGTCACCCAAAACCCAAGAGTGGTTCTGGAGATTGGTGACACATCTTAGCAGTGTCTGACTCCACCTAACTCCCAGCTAATTCAAAAACAGGTCGGGCCTGAGTAGAGCTGAGATGATGTATGACTCGTAGGGAGACAGCTGATGTTACTGTTACTCAGAGTGGCCACGCCACATTTAAATGTTGACAAAAATCTTAACAGGCGAGTTAGAAAGAAATGAACCCCTGTACTGTTGGTACATGGTTTTTTGTTGTGCTCGTTGGTGGTGTTTGTTTGCTCATAGCTTTGCTCTGCACCAGTCTGTGAACATGTCTATTTCTACTATAAAGGCCATTTTAACATAGAGGTCTATGGGGATTGACTCGCTTATGGAACCAACCTCAAGTGGTCATTTGAGAAAGCTGCAATATTTTTTGTATAAGTACTCTTACTCAGTGCTGTAACTTGGTCGTGCCTGGTTATAATCAGCATATCACTTTTGAAAAAGAGGGAGTGTTTGAAACACAAGGGAGGGTGAATTTCACTGTGATAATATTGTGATGTTGACTCTCAGGAATTTGAATGGTATTTTTATAATGATGACCGCAGCCAATATTATTGTAAAAACATCAACCCATAATACTTCATTTTTACTGTCTTACTACCTCGTGAACATCACCGCATTACTCATATAACATTGTATTGTTTGCATATTATTATCAAGCTGTTACTGAGCTATTACTAACTAGTTTTCACCTGTAACGTACATTTTGATCCTACTTCACCAAGTTCAGTCTAATATTGCCAATATTACCTGGCTTTTACGTGTTGTTACACTATATTATCTGATTACCTGCTCTGTATTGTCAAGCTATAACCACACTATTACATTACCATTGTCGAGCTGTAATGTAAAGTGCTGCCTATCTGTACACATATATGGAAAATTGCATACAGCGTCTTCTCTCAAAGGCAACTACGGTTTTACGTTCTGCCGCACAAACAAAGTGCAGGAATGAAAAAAAAAGGGAGCCCGAGGGAGATGTTCAAGCCATTCTTGCTGTCACACCTCCACACATCTAACAAATCACTGGGTAAAGCGGGCAGAAGGGTCACATCCAGATTTCTGACAACAGAGAGAGTGGTGGGGAGAGTTTTTCAGACACTGACAAGCACTTTGTTTGAGGTATACTGTTGATGCAAGAAAAATATAGAAGTGGGGTTGGCTGAGCAGATTGGTTTTGCTTTGAAGGCACAATCTTGCTTGTAGGCTTTTCTGTATATGACAGCTCTTGGGGTCAGCTTAGAATTAAACTGATGCAGACCATCGGCTCAGTTGACTGACACAGTTAACCACAGAAATGGGGAGAGCCTCACTCCGTGTTTTGGCTTCCTCCCTTCAAATAAATTTTGCACTGTGGCCTTGAGCTATTTAAATTGCATAAAGGCTGGTTGACATTTCAAGCATGTCAGCTAATCCCTGCGGCCTGAGTCCACTCTGACAAGGACAGTATTGTGTCAAAACATTCCAGTTGTGCGTACACCAATGGCCCCATCTACAGGTCAGAGCTAGGTACAGCAAGTAAGACTGATTGTGTTTACAAGGAGCTGAAATATGACTTGTTTCCATTTGACTAGAAGAGAGCAGATGCTGTGTGTTCTTCAGGAGGAAACTAACAGATCATAGTTTAAAGAGCTGTCCTGTCTTGCTTTGTTCACCGTGGTATGGAAATGTTTCTACTTCCCACTTATGTGTTAATAGAGGATCTTTTGAGTTTTGAGTCTGCTACAATTTACCTCAAAATTCTCTAGAAGTAAATATGTCTTAATCCTTCAAACGTCTTATCTTGTTAATGGATGAATGAATTAGTTCATATAGTAGATTTCTTTTCATTTATTATTAGTATTGTTATTATTATTTTTTAGCTACTGTTGTATGATTCAGTTTCATTAAAGGATAGACAATCATCTGTCTGGTACAGCTGTATTCACAAGCCATCAGAAAGGCAATGCATGTGCTGTTACTATTTATTCTGAAGGTGAAATCAGTACTGTACCAACGTAGCTATCCCTGTTGTGTTTCAGAAATGACTGGATCAACGTGGGGCTCTGCTACCCACAGGGTACCACCTTCACCATCATCTCTGACATCCACAACCGCTTGACCAAACAGACCCGCAAGACTGGGGTCTTCATGAGGACGACTCAGAGGGAGAAGATCAACCACTCGCACCTGGCCAGAGGATATTACTACTGGGAGCAAGATACTGGGTTAGACACACACGCAGTGATTTTTCTTACTCTGTCTGATTATCTGCTAGCTACTGCAACACTCTGTGTCCTAAGTATTATATGTTTGTGTTAGCAATATTATGTTAACCCAATTTTTAATGTTGTGGCCCAGGTTTTTTTGTCTAATGTTTCTGTGTGCATTGCAGTCTGCTCTTCCTGAAGGTAAAGGCCCATAACAACAGGGAGCAGTTTGCCTTCTGCTCTGTCAAGGGTTGTGAGAGGGTGAAGATCACAGCCATCATCCCAAAAGGCAGTCCACCCAGCAACTGCTTGGCCCAGGCCTACCCCAAACATGCAGAGCTTCCAGTTGTGGATGTTCCCATGCCCAGGAAGATACCAAATGCCAGACTGGTGAGCAGTTTTCAAGTGGAAATAGTACAGTTTGTGCTTTTAGATATTTTGGAACAAACACTAAGATTTTTTGGTTCAGGAACGTAGTCTGTCCCAAACTCCTGCCAGCTTCAGTCAGTTGTGAACTGATGTTGTCTGCCTTTAGTTTGAGTCCAGTGATGCATTCCAATAATCATTTAAAAAGGCATGAGGGAAATCTCTGATGCCATGTTAAGAAACACAAATAACTTGAAACAGGGGTCATCCCATGGAGAAAAATGTTTATAGCCCAGGCTCAAGGTCTTGTACACTTTCTAATTTTATCAAACAAACATCATTCCTACTGTGAACATTCTTATCTTTTTAGAAGTTGTGAGAGAAGGGAGAAGTTTGAGACACAAGTTATGGATGTAAAACTTGACATGACTGGTCCACGTCACCACATTACTATTTGTAACATACAGTCACTTGACAAAACATAGTGAATATAAATGGATTAGAAATAATAATAACAGTCCTGCACTAAATCCTCCTTCATGACTGTTCCAATGTTCAGTTTATGTTGAAACAGCATCAGAAAGGTGGTGATTCAACTGGATGATCATTGTGCAGGATGTAGGTTGTGGTGCTGGATTGAATTAAAGAGTTTCTGTTATTTAGCCTTGTCCATTGACTAAAATGGGGTTGTCAAAATAAACATGCAGAAACATGTGTCAGTACAACAGAATGTGATTCAATAGTGCTACAAACCAAGGCCTGTAATTAACAGCATCAGTGAAGGCTTTGTTACTGTATGCTCCTTACAGAGCCATGCTGTTATTATATCAAAATTTGTATATACCACAGAGACAGTAGAAACAAATATTTATCAATCAGTCAGCAAAATAATAACTTGTAACTAATTCAAGATTTAAGAAGTTTATTGTCATATACACAGCAAATGTTACACTGGGCAATGAAATTCTTACTTTGCAAGTAATCATACAACCATACCAGTGGTTGTTTCATCTAACACGCAGACTGTTGCTTCTCATTTCATCATTGATTCAGTATTTGTACACAATATATATGCAATCTCCCTGAACTGCATGGACCTACATTCCACCATAATGATTCTCCATTTGCTGTACCCTTAGCCACACCCTACCACTTCCACTTTCCGAATTTCAGTTTCCCCACAGCAGTCATTAGATCAAATCTAATCTCTTTCATTTTCTGCTTTAATTATTTCATCACATGTGTTTAGCTCTTTGGCTGTGGCGAGTGAAAACTGTCTTGAGATCACTTCTGTGAAATTCCAAATATAGTCATTACAAATCTTTTTTCCTCTTCCAGAATTCACCAGAGCACTTTCTGGAGGTCAGACTGGAGTCCTACAACACGCGCTTCTTCCACATCAAGGAGGACTTTGCATATACTGAGGTATCTTTTAGAAAGTAGTAGGTCAAGATTTAATCGTAGTTCGCTATTACCTTATACATAGACCACAGATTATAGATTACTACAGATAAGTGTACTAATTTCCCCAAGAGAGTATCAATTAGAAACACTATGAAGGTTTCACTTCTACACCAATAAGTCAGGGTATTATGGATATTTTGTGAATTGTGACATAGTAGTCCTTCTGTTGGAGTTCTCTCCAGGTGGTTTACAAAACCTGAAACCAAGAGTAAGCACTAAGGTAGTGATGCTTGAGGTCGACTGGGTAGAGAGACAGAAAAAGAGGGAGAAGAGAACAGCAGAAGGAAGAATTCATGCATGCAGCGTGTAAACACGATACAAAGAAGACTAGATTATGTGATTATAGATAGAAGCTTAATAGTGGATACAAAGAAAGGACATAGTCACCAAAGACATTAGACGGAGAGGAGAGGAGAGGAGAGGAGAAGAGAAGAGAGGAGAGGAGAGGAGAGGAGAGGAGAGGAGAGGAGCCAAGGAAGAGAAGCTAAAATTGGACAAATATGATCTCTTTTAATAAATCCTGTCAATCCCGGTTAGGTATCACTGCTAGCTAACACTGACCACAGTTATTTGCTTACTGTCTAATATATCCCAGACCTTGACATGCCCCTTTTCTTTTTTCGGAGTAGTGGTTTCACTCTGTCTGTGACTGGTGATAATGTTTCGTCCCATTTATCTATGTCAGACATACCACACTGGATAACACTTAATCTCAGTCAGGTCAACAAATAACTCCAACTGAACAAGATCGTTATTGTTTCATGTATGGATCACATTATACATCTGCCCAAGGAAGCAAACCAAACTGACAAGAGTTCCTTTCAAATGCTCACACTTAATCCTTCATAGTTGAATTTGAGAGTTTATACATGACATGTAATTGTTGTTCTGGGCCTATTGAAGTAGAAACTCATTTAGTGTTACTCATTTCTTCTGACTTTAAAATAGCGCTACACCTTGTTTGTCTGTATTCCTCACTGATGCAATTAATGTTAGTTAATATCTGTCTCTGTTGTGACAGGTGAATGGCAAGAAGTTGTACCAACCAGAAGATGGGGTGCAGCTGACAGTAATTGACGGCCATGATGGGAAAGTGGTGGAGAGCAAAGGCTTCAGGAACTCCATCCTACAAGGCATCCCCGCACAGATAGACAACTATGTCAATGGACTGAGAGATGGGTAAGAAGCTGCTCCTCTGCTGCCCAAACCACACTAAAAATCATTCAAACACAATGTTTACAGTAGAATCATTCATGTTATAACAAATTGTTTCCTTTTTTAATGAGATAAAAAGGCCAAAATGAAACAGAATAACATTGACACATAGTTGTGTTACACGGAACCAAGTGCATTTCTAATTATTTCAAATAATTTTACTAGCAAAACAATATCTCTTGCTTAAAAGATAGATGCAGCTACTATCAGCTCAATGTGAACACTAAAATGAATGGCTGCCTCTCACTCTTCCACTAGCTCCATCGTCCTCATGACTTCTAAGGGTCGTCTGGTTACCAGAGGATCCTGGACTAAAGTCCTGGAGAAACTTGGAGCAGATAGAAGCATCAAACTGAAAGGTATCAAACAATATCTTTACCAGAGTCTGACATAAATGTGTTCACCATATTATTGTTTTATCTCCTCATCCTCTTTAAATAGGATTTCCCAAGAACAATTCTAGTGGCAGATATAGTATTAATTCAATTCAGTTCAAGGCAGTTTTATTTATATAGCATCAATAACAATACTAATTGTCTCAAGACGCTTTACAAAACCCGGTCTGAAACCCCCACAGCAAGCACGAAGGTGACAGTGGCAAGGAAAAACTCTCTTTTAACAGGAAGAAACCTTGAGCAGAACCCAGCTCATGTGGAGGCTCACATCTGACTAAGGCCGGCCGGGTAGAGACAGAAAAGAGAAGAGAGAGAGCAGAACATATATCTGTCACAGATACATACATCTGACTAAAACATACATGTAGGATCAGATTGTGATACAAATACAAGACGTAACAGATGCATGTTACATGTTACATGACAGTTTCATAATGAATATAAAGAAAATGGTTAGTGGCAGCAGTTGTTCTATCTCAGGTGAGTTAGCTGCTATAATGATTGAACATAAAAGGTATCATAGGCAGGTTGGAGAATTGTTCATTCAGGTTGGAGTGGATAACAGCCGACCATGATCACTGGGTAGGTTGATGAGACCACTGATTCATTTGCAACAGGGGGAATTAACAGTCATTTCTTGTATAAGTGGTCCATTTTTTCCAAAAAAGCGTGAAATCACAGAGTGTGATTAATTTTATTCTGTGGAATAATGAATCACGTTTCTCTGTTTGGGGGTCAAATGGGCAAGTCTGGGTTCGGCGAATGCCAGGAGAACGTTACCAGCCTGACTGCACTGTACCAATTGTGAAGTTTGGTGGAGGACGGATAATAGTATAGTGGGGTTGTTTTTCAGGGTTTGCGCTAGCCCCCTTATTTCCAATGAAGGGCTTAATGATCCTAATGCTTCAGCGTGCCAAGACATTTTGGACAATGCTATGCTTCCAACTTCGTGGCAACAGTTAGGGGAAGGCCCCTTTCTATTCCAACATGACTGTGAATGACTAAGCACAAAGCAGGGACTATAAAGACATGCTTCGATGTGTTCGTTATGGAAGAACTTGACTGGCCCACACTGAGCCCTGACCTCAACCACACTGAGAACCTTTGGTTTGAAGTGAAACAAAGATTACTAGCCATGCCTTCTCGTCCAACATCAGCATATGACCTCATATATGCTCTGCAGAATCAATGGACACACATTCCCACAGAAACACTCCAAAATCTTCTGGAAAGCCTTCCAAGAAGAGTGGAAGCTGTTATAAAAGGGGGACCAACTCCATATTAAAGTATATGTGTTTGAATACAGTCTCATTACACCCTCTTAGTGTAAAGTTCTCCAAAAGTTTATAAAAATGTAAACTGTAAATCAATTTACAATAATGAGCCCATAAATCCTATGACGTACAAATCATACTGTATGATCCAAAAGAGTCCATCCTGGTGCTCAGATGATTTCTCTTACTTTAATGTCTTGTGGTCTCTCTGCAGATAAACTGGCATTTGTGGGCTTCAAGGGCTCCTTCCACCCTGACTGGGTCCATCTGGAGGTGGGTGTCGACCGAGCCAAGATCCATCAGGTCTTGCCCGTTCCTGTGGTCCACAAGATGAAGCTATGAGTATCAGGCAGTAAGAAGGGCAGCCAAGTGACTATGTAGCCCCCAGAGACTGATACACACCCTTTGAAAAATGCAGCCGCACACCGACACTCACTCATACAGTACACAAACATGCACACTGCCAGCACTGCAGAGTCAGTTGCTCCGAGACATTGGTCGAGGTATTTATTCTAGG
Organism: Chelon labrosus; assembly: GCF_963514085.1. NCBI lineage: Eukaryota > Metazoa > Chordata > Actinopteri > Mugiliformes > Mugilidae > Chelon > Chelon labrosus. The sequence goes on along the minus strand of NC_140339.1, from coordinate 28,253,614 downwards.
TTAGACGGTGAGAAAGAATGATGTGATTAGGTACGTTGAAAAGGTGAAGACCCTCTCCCGGGGCCAGCGCTGCACTTGATGAACTACCATCAGTAGAGGGCTTAAAGATGACAACGTGCCCTCTGATGGCCACATTGGAGGTCCTCAGCTCTTTGGCGACAGTGCTACAGAACAACCAAATGCGCTTGCAGAAGTATGGCTGCCTCCACAGACATTACTGATTGTTTCCGTTTCTGGTAGAACTCTGCCATTGCATCATTAACACCATTGCTATGTTAACACAAAGTTAGCTTATTAGTCAACGCAACCATGGATTTTGGTCAGCTAACAATCACTATTGGACTATTGGATATTAACTTTGTTTCATGTTAACAGACACGGTTGTGAGTTTTCTGACACGACCAAAAATCTTATACTAGACACCTTGGGGAGATTAAAGTTTTGTATGCAGTTCGTCCTCTAACAAACCTCTCTATTGGTTTACTCGAGTACATCCAAAGCAAAAATGTTGATACCTGCTAGATGATGCAGTTGGACAGTGCTGTTAGGTCAGCTATCTTTATAGTGATCTAGTTTATAGGACAGTTTCAAAGCAAATGAACATGAATGTGCATTGAAAGGCTTGCCCTTACTGAGACGGGTGAGATGTGATCTCCATGCAGACAGGAATAATGGCTCACTGTTTGATCTTGAACTCGTACACACAAAAAGCCGAAGAGAGATAAAGAGTTTAGTGAAAATGTTCCACATTTCATTGCACACGTTGTTGATGCATTCTGAATCCATAGACGACACTGATAGACAGAGATGTGAGACAGGAGCAAGGAGGTTTCCAGTGACGCTTTAGATGCTGTTCGATCGTTCGGCGAGCACTTTGGAGCCTGCTTCATGTGCCCTGCCCCAATGGCAATAATGGGGCTGCATCATCAGTATAGAACACAGAAATTAGGAGTTAGTTCTTCTCCCACCAGTGGGTGTTTTCCATTCCAAGAGAGGAGTGTTTAGGTGTCAGTCAGTAATACAGACAACTGTGACTCTTTACCTTATAACTTTAAGTTGGAAGGAAAAGGATGAAATAAGATTTTTGTCAAGCCTTTCTTGTCTCTTCACTGCTGGACGTGCCTGAAATACCTCCAGATCCAAAACCTGGTCAAATAATTCCCTTCAAGAACCATAACAAACCAGCCAGAAATAGAAACAGCAACTCACTCTAGGATAGGAAAACTGAGGAAAATTCTCCTGAAAGTAGATTGTGTAGGAGAGCTATTTTGTGTGGTTTAGGCAATTATGTCGAGACATGGGTGCCATTACGTGGGCTCCGTATCCACCCAGGTGTTCTCCACATTGCCAGCTGAGTGGCAGGCAACCAATTATTTGCATAGCAGCTGAACAGTTTCCGAATGTTGTATAGTTGCATTCGTTAGTGACTCCTTGCTGAATAGCTACAAGAAGTTTCATGCTGCTTCTACGCTTGGTGTAACTGGGGCTGTGCAATAAAGAACAACGTACGAATACTAAATAGTACAGGGTTCAGACGCTGAGCCCCTCCTGCTTGGTTCCACAGTGAGATGTAAATACATCTCAGTTGGAGTTTTTTGTCCAGCCAGAAGCAGAGTCTGTTATATAGTTACACATTAATAATCTTACTAACCTTCTGATAATTGTAATCATACAATGCCCAATGTGAAATTATTTTTTACATTATGAGCAAAACCGAATGCGTCCCAGATTAAGTTGTAATTAGCAAATCTTCAAAATCTTGAATGGCCATGCTTTTCAGTTAGGTAGTTCTTCAAGATAAATGTTTGATGCACTAAAGACAGCTGATGAACTAAATTAAAATACATATATGTCATGTTTTAAACAAAAATCAAACATGGATGGGATGGACGGATTAGTGAACAGACATGCCAGGTCAGGAGGTTGCTTGGGCCAGCAACAAAAATATAAGAAATAAAAAGCACAAGATGCAAAATAACCACTGATGGATGTTAAAAGACTGTAAATGTACACTACATCTCTGCAATGATCCACAAAACAAACTACAACCTTTTTAGATTCATCTAATCTAAATAGTCTAAACAGGCAAATGCACCGGGTTATTTTGTACAGTTAGCCATCTGTCATTTCTTTTAGTTTTAGATTTTTCTGCAGTGGCACGGAGCGCTGGGAATATACAGTAATTGCTACTACAGTGTATAAAAGTGTAAAATTTGTAATTCCTCTGACACTGGTCTGGCCAGTCGTTTAGAACCTGAGATTTTAGCTCATTCACTTTCACATTTTACAGTGGCAGTATGTGATGTGATGTGGCAGTTTATGGTGAAAATGCAATGCCTGTCAATGATGGGAGCAAATACTAAGAAAGTGTGAGCCAGCTATTCAAACGCATGTGTAATGTGAGCATCCTTCCCATCCAGGTGTCTGTGATATGTGACAGATGTAGAAGTTGAGTGATTTTACTGTCCCCCTTTGTTTGACTAAACTGTTTAAAGACAGAAAAGACAAGACATGAGAAAAAAAACAAAAAACATTCCTTTTTTTGCGTCCCAAGCAGTCGAGCAGTGGTTAACTTCCTTTGTTTCATTCCAAGAGCTCATTCACTTGATGTTGTGAAGTTGATGTGATTCATCTGTCTGTGTTTTGGAATGCACCAGCAAGATGCCCCCTACCCCCAAATAACTAAAAAAAAAAAAATCTAATCAAATGTGCTGAATGTTTAATCAGTGAGTTTTTTAATGTGCAATTTCCCCATTTCAAAATGACGGAGAAATCTCTGTTCCAATCTCACGAAAAAAAAAAAAAGAAAGAAAGAAAAGGATTCTCATTCCCTTTGCCGAAATAGCTGGTCTTTTTTCGGAGGTTGTAGCAGTAATTTTAGTGTTTTGTATGTTTCATGTGTTTTTAAAAATCCGCAGATTGCTAAGAGATATATTTTATACTTATTTATTGTACAGACACAGTTGATCCAAATCTACAAGGGACATCTTTTGAGTTGTAATGTTATTAATGTACTGTATGTATTCTGTATGTAAGACACACAAACCATTATAGCTACATTTTAACACTTGCTGCATACATGCATATGACTCTTGGTACAGTGTTGTATATGTGGCTTGGACTTGTAAAGTGATGAAACGCCATGACATTGGATTTCTTTAAGAATTTTTGTACAGAAATAAAGAATGATAAAAAGTTTGTCTGAATGCCAGTGTCCATACTTAGAGAAACAAAGCAACATGCATGAGTATTTTGGTTTGGTTTGCAGAGGAGCATGTTTGATGTGCATGAAAATAGTTAATAGTTCCCATGATAAACAGAACAGAACATGTGTAGTGTTTCAGTGTAGAAAAGCAAGACTGGTGAGTCACAACTGTTTTGGAGGCACAAGGGAGACCTAAACAATATTATGAAGGTGGTCATAATGTTATGCCTGATCAGTGTATATAGTGTATGAGACAAATCTTGCTACTTGTCTACACTGTTAATTAAAAACACCACATGTTCTGTTTATTATGGGATACATTTAGTCTCTTCATACACATCAAATATACTCCTCTGCCCCCTGTTGGTCAACCCTTAAATTGCAAGGCTATGTGTTTGAAATAAGGGTGTAATTTACAGAACACTGTAAAATAGCTAAAAATATGAGTGTATATCATAGGTCCATGCTCTCATGTTAATATATAGCTGAGTCTGGGAAAAAAAGTTAACATTTACTTAACAAACCTACTCTAGACCTAGATGTTTTAGCCAACTGTAGACCAATTTCCAACCTTCCCTTTATTTCTAAAATTCTAGAAAAAGTTGTTGCTAGTCAGTTGTGTGACCATTTAAACAGGAATAGTTTGTTTGAAGAGTTCTGGTTACCAACGATCTCCTCATGGCTTCAGACATTGGACTTGTCTCCATACTTGTTCTGCTAGATCTTAGTGCTGCATTTGACACTTCTTCTTCATCTTCTGTAACCGCTTGTCCTGTGAAGGGTCGCGGCGTCTGCTGGAGCCTATCCCAGCTCTCATCGGGCGAGAGGCGGGGTACACCCTGGACAGGTCGCCAGTCTATCGCAGGGCTAACACAGCAAGACAGACGCATTTGACACTATTGGTCACAATATTTTACTACAGAGACTTGAAAGTGAGATCAAGATTAAAGAAATTGCATTAGACTGGTTTGAATCCTATCTTCTGCTTATACAAAAGTAAGTTATGGAGTTCCTCAGGGTTCTGTGCTAGGACTAATACTCTTCACATTATATATATACTTCCCTTAGGCAATACTATTGTTGCACGTGGCATAAACTTCCATTGCTACGCAGATGACACCCAGCTATATTTATCCATGAAACCAGATGAAACGAATCAGCTGCTTAAGCGCCAAGCATGCCTTAAAGACATAAAGGCTTGGATGACCTATAATTTTCTACTTTTAAACTCAGATAAAACAGTACTACTGTGTTATATTTAATGAGGATATGTCCTTTAATTTGCACATAAAGCAAGTGACCAGGACTGCCTTCTTTCACCTGCGAGATGTTGTCAAAATTAGGAACATCCTGTCTCAGAGTAATACTGAAAAACTAGTTTATGCATTTGTGTCTTCCAGGCTGGATTACTGTAATTCATTGCTGTCTGCCTGTCCAAAATGCTCTTTAAAAAGCCTCCGATTGATTCAAAATGCCACAGCAAGAGCATTGGGCAGGAATTAGCATATTACTCCAGTTTTAGCTTCATTGGCTCCCTCTAATATCTATAATTTAAAATCCTCCTCCTTACATACAAGGCCCTTAAAGGCCAGCTCTATCATATCTTAAAGACCTCATTGTACCATATCATCCCAACAGCTCACTTCGATCTCAAAGTGCAGGCCTACTTGTGATTCCTAGAATTTCAAAAAGTAGAATCGGAGCTCCTCTCCTGTGGATCCAGCTCCCAGTTTGGGTTCAGGAAGCAGACACCTTCTCTCCTTTTAAGGTCAGGCATAAGACTTTCCTTTTTGATCAAGCTTATAGTTAGGGCTGGACTGAACCATCCCTTAGTTATGCTGCTATAGGCCTATGCTGCTGGGGGACGATACACTGAGCACATGTATACTCTCTTCTATCTCATACCAAGCTCCTATCCTCTCATTTCTTTTGTCTGGCACTGAGCTCATGTCCTCTAATTTCTTATCTAATTTCTTGTCTATTACTAGTCATGCAATTCTGTGCTACTACTGTATAGCATGTTAACTGCTGTGTGTCCCTCTCCCCCGATGATGTAACATCATCAGCTATATGTTGTATTTGTATCATCATCAGATTCCACATATACGTTTTAGGCAGATGTATGTATCTATGACAGATATATGTTTATCTCGTTCCTCCTATCCTCTCTTTTCTGTCTCCACCCGGCTGGCCTTAGGCAGATGGGTCCCTTCATATGAGCTGGGTTCTGCTCAAGGTTTCTTCCTGTTAAAAGGGAGTTTTTCCTTACCACTGCCACCTTCATGTTTGCTCTGGGGGTTTCAGGCCAGGTTTCAGACCAGATTTTGTAAAGCGTCTTGAGACACTTGAGACACAATTCTTATTGACGTTATATAAATAAAACTTAATTGAATTGAAATGAATGAGAGTTGTGTATTAAGTTCACTTCACTTCATGAAATGAAGATCAGCAGAATGAGAAATGCTGTTTTCATACTGGAGATCAAAAGACATCAAACCCCAGTAATGATAGACATCTCAGTGATTACAAAAAATCTTTATTTTTATATTTAGTGAAAAATCAAACAGAGGATGTAGGTGCTGTTTACTAAATCTTGCTGCTGTACGTGAACAAAGTTGATCATTGACTGGGACCGGAAAGTCTGGTGAATAACTCCATGCCTGTACCAGGAAATAAAAAAAACAAAAAAACAACACACATATTCCTGTTCCATACATGGATCTTGGCACAAACATAAAAGAAACAAAACAAGAATGTTTACTTTGAGTACCTTACAACATTATTATGTATCGGCTTTCATTTTGTGACCATCTGATTACAAAAAATAAGACAGTACAAACACAATTGATTTTAATTAATCAGTCTGTTACTCCTCTGACAGAGCCAGATGATTTCAAGAATGGACGTTTCACTGCAACATGTTCCAGTGACGGAGCAGTAAAGACAGCAAATCACTGAGTGATGACTCCGGCTGAGCAGGCATAGTTAATGCACACAACAGGACTCCTTAGGTCACTCTACCATTGACTCCAAACCCCCAAGTGGTTGTGCAGTCTCTCACCAGTTTATTGCTCACAGAACAGCCTTGAGTATAAGCATGTCTGCTGATATTCAGTCAGAGACTATATTTGACCAGTGCCTCCTCATCCTCCCCTCAGTTTACTTTCATCACAGCTCGTGTTTGGGGTGGCTAGCACGGTTTCCCTCCAAGTCAGGCTTCTTGGTTTCCGTCTTCTTCTTGCTCTTCTTCTTGGTGTCATTCTGCTGCTTATGCTTGGCATCGTCCTTCTTGGCAGCCTTTCCTGGAAACACCTGTCCCTCCACAGTAACCTCTGCACAGCGTTCCTGGGACACAAGGAAGTCTTTGACCTCCCAGGCGAAGCTACCGTCCCGCAGCATGAAGATCACCCTGTTGGAGCCAACCACAAACCTGCGGGGGGAAACGGACATAAATCCAGGAACTGTTTACTACAACAGACTACAGCTTGTGTAATGTTAAAAAAAAAACAAAAAAACTTTTCTTTCTCAATTGTGTTTTGCATAGTGCCAATTAAATGTATTTGCACTCCTCTGAATAAAATGCATAAAATTGACTAAAAACATCAGCAGATCAGAGCTGAATTTAAGAAACTGGGTCATACTGCAAGAAAAATGGTTAAAGATACTTAATAACTTAATAAATGTTTTGGATGAATGTCCTTTAGAAGGACATTTATCCAGTAGAATAATGTTGTGGAGGGACCTGAAGAAAGCAGTTCATGTGAGCAAACCCACCAACATCTCAAAGCTAAAGTGGTTCTGTTCTGCCTAAAATTCCTCCTCCGACGTTCACCAGAAACGTTTAGTACCTGGTCACATACTGATACTGAAAACAAGGGTCTACATACTTCTCACAGATGTTCAAATGATTCATTTTCTTGAATAAATAAATGCACAAGTATAACATTTTTATTTCATTTGTTTGATTGGCTTGTCTGTCTAATTTCAGGTGAAAATCCTCTGATGTTTTAACTCATTTTTATGCACAGAAGTAGAAAATTCTGAAGGGTGCAAGCACTTTTAAGTGGCTCTTACTATCGCTTGTATATAAAGGTACAAGACTTGAGAAACACAATATTCATTGTGAGAAGCTGAGTTTCCTGGAATAAAAGATCTGATGGGTGTGAAGAGTTTACCACTGTCACAATACATTTTTGGAGGGTCCCAAAAAATAAGGATAGATAAAGTATCAATAAATAGTGTGAACATGCTGTGTGGCCACCGGATCGAAAACTTCCTGAAATATATGCAGGAAGTGTCAGAGAAATGTTAGTTAATGGACCTTGGACATACAGCCCTCTCTGGTGTTTATGGGAGTGAACCAACAGAGGCCAATTTGATGTGTCAGTGGTTCAGCTCTAGTCTTCAACAGCTGCTAGAATTTCTACAAGCCACCAGATGTCACCATGATCTTTGTGTAGAATACACCAATGCTTCATATGTTTTCACAACCAGGAAGAACTCCTACAGTCTAACCAGGCATTTTTCCTGTACAACCATAATGGATGTTTATTTTGATGAGCAGTTGATGAGCTAGTCCTCCACACATAAACTTGAGAAGAACCATACTGATAAGAAGTAAATCTATCGTCTTGAATAGCAGCTACGCAACGGTCTGGTTCAGTGAGTAACTACCTCTGAATATCAAAGTTGGCATTGAAGAGGCTGCCCTGCCACAGGGCTGTGATTTCCTCCGTCTCTTTCTCAGTAGGCTCTCCTGACACTGTAGCAAAAACCATCAGAGTCCTGCCTTTCTTGGACAACTTCAGGAGATCCTCCGGCTTGGAAGGGTCCACCTTGGAGAAATCGATGGTAGGGGGAGATCGTTTGTGCTCAGGAAGGTCACCTTCCTCAATGTCGTCATCCTCCTAAATTCATGAGAGTTTAAGATGGTCAGGACATACTGAAACTGTTGCTATCTCATACATTATATGCTCTTATATAGTTCAATGTTACAAAGTACTATAATTGTAAATGTGTCGAACAACATTTAAAGGAATATTATAGTAGCTAGTTTTTTTTTTTTTTTTTTAATTCCACACAATTCCCAATTGTCTTCACATTTTAAAAACACATTTAAAAACCAGAACAATCAGTTAATCTCACATCCATACATCAACATACATATAGGACGTAACAAATAAATAAATGTAAATGTAGTAAATTTCAGAGGAAAAAAAAAAGATTAATATTAGACACCATAGAATAACCTAAATACATAAAGTACATGTGTGTCCCCTGTTGAAGTTGGGTATGTGGCTGTTATCACGTGAAACAGTGAACACATGTCTTCTTCTTAAGTGACTCTGACTAACTCTAGATACATATCAGCTGTTCTTTAAAGAGTTTTCTGACATCTTCTCGACAGCTGACAAATGATCACCAGGACCTCACTGTTGAAAGGTATCGCTACAAACTTTCCCGAAGGATTAGATGTACCATTGAACACAGATAAGTTGAGAAACTGATCAGAAGACAAAGAGGAAGACTGGTCTGTCTGGGCTATGAGGTAGGTAGCAGGCTTTTTCTGATGAAAACATGTGTCCCACCTGGCTAAAATTGCATTAATACATGAAAACGTGTTATGACATGATCAGACCAGATTGAACTGTCTTCCCAAAATTTGGAAAAGATATGTTTGGGGCAAAAACAAACCAGCCCATGACCAAAAGAACACGGTGTCAATGTGAACGATGACAGTCACAGCCTCGTGTTTCAGATCTACTTTTCTTCAGCTGGAACTGGGGTTTTAGTGAAGATGGAGTTAATCATTAACAACTCCATGAACCAGTCAATTTTGCCATGGATGCATCAGGCTTCAGTTAGAAAAAAAGTGAAGACAACTTTCACCTTTGAGCATAAGAAGGATCCAAAGCATCATAATCAACTAAATAATGTTTTGGAATGGTCCTGTCTGAGCCCATGCCTCAGTCTTATAGACAAACTATGGAGGGCTGTGCACCGGAGATGCCATCACAATTTGACAAACCTGGAACATTTTTGCAAAGATGAGAGGGAAACTATCCACTCATGGCAAGATGTGTCAAGCTTTGTGCTCAGTGTACTGTTGTGTGTGTCTGGGGGTGTTTTGTGTTTTGTGTTCCTTGCCTATACCTACTTTGTACAGTGTCCTTGGGTACCTTGAAAGGCGCTTCTCTAAATAAAATGTATTATTATTATTATTATAAGCTGATAGACTCGTGTCCATACAAACTGAGTGCTGCAACCAAATCACAGGGTGCCTCAGCTGAGTTCAGGGGTCTTTATTTTCTCCTGCGTGTCTTTTCTCTTACATTGATTTTCAGTGGCATTGCAAAAGTTGAAAAGTTCAAAATACATGTTTGTCAACGCTGGCTATTTAAACATCACAAAAATCAGCTGATCGAACTGGGGTTGTTCAGACTTTTTATACCGACAGTGTCTCAACATGACGGAATTGTGGGACTGACTTGTGGGAGTGTATAATAGGAAAAACTCCGACATACAGTATTTCTTTTGTTGACTTTGAACCTAGCATTAAACTGACAGATGTTTGAACGAACGCAGCATCTTGTAGTAGCTAGCATGTTCAACGCTAACGTTTACCGCTGGCTTTAACACACCACTCTCCATAGTTATCAGCCAGGAGTCAGAAACCAGTACAACGACGAGGATAATAGTTAATGACACACTTTCCCTCTCTTAAGAGTCTTACGAGTTGAATGGTGCTGATAATGTTGGGTTAACTACACTTAGCTAGCGGCTAGGCTAGCAGCTACTGTGTGATGTCTGGCTGAATGAAAAGACACACGTACCTCCCACTGTTCCAGGAGTCGTGCCATGTCCGCGTCGTTGTAGTCTCGGATGTCCTTCTTCTTCTTCTTGGGAGCATCTTTGCTACTGGAAGCTAGAACACAAAGCAAACCTGTGCAGAGCAGGAGAACCACACACCTCAACCTGAAGTCAGACGCCATGTTTACAGATGGTGCGTTCTGATTGGCTGAGAACTTTGCTGGTCACGAGACGGGAGGGAGGGGCGTGTCTGAGCTGTAAAAGGCCGTCCGTGTCTGTAGCGCTGCGTGAGGGAGAGTTTCACAATAAAGTCACAGATTATATCTGTCATGAAATAGACCGTGGGAGAATCGATTTGGAGGCAAGACCCAGGCCTGGTGGTAGAAATATGATCCAAGCTATGTACACGCTACTGATCAAGAGATACGGATGTGAGTTATGTCAAGATCCCATGGGACTGATGAGCAGCTATTTGGGGACCAACACCTCACATTGTGTCTGGGATCCAGCAGATTACAAGAACAACATCTGAGTTGTCCAGAAGAGTGCAGTCCAAGTTGTTGTTGTTGTTGTTGTTTTTGTTGTTGTAATTGAAGTATTTAGTAAAGCATCATTCCCCCTCACTTAACACGTAGCTCTATCACTGACACAAGGTTAGAGAATTCTGTGAAGGCAAGCAGAGTTGACTGAGCCATAGCGATCAGCCTCGCTGACACAAACTGTAGAGCTGTTTCCTCTCTGACTGACTCCACCCAATGGCACAGTGCCCTGTGCAGCTGCAGGTCTCTCTCACTGACAGTTCACTAACACGCACATTCAGGTCTCACTACTTTGTAGACACAGCTACCAAGTTCATGAACCAAATTCAAGTTTCTGGTTTACAGTCCATTCACTGTGACATATGAGAAGAATGAAAATATAAAAAATAAAAATATCAAGAATAATAAACACATCCACAGCATCTTTCTGTCTGATTGTCTGATAAATCTGAGTATGTAGCTGAATAAACAACTAATCGAATTGTTTATTTTAACTCCGCTGAAGTAGTCTCACATTTAGAAAAGGGACCGTGGGATCAAACCACAGCTCGAGAAAACAACAAAACCAGAAGAATCAGTGATTTTTCGACCCATTGATGAAAAGTAGTACGTCCTCAAGTGCTGCAAATTCTTGTTTTTCTAACGCTGGATGATATTTCCACCGGCACGCTGAAGTGAGGCGGGTGTTCCCAGGAACCCCCTGACATTACTGTTGAGTGTGGTTACCACTGACTGCAGGTGCAACAGAGCAGCTTGTGACCACATGATTAGTGATGTTGGCTGGGGTTTATAGGTGAAATCACTGTGACATTTTGAGAGAGGGTGGTAAAAGACGGTTGTTCAGGCTGGTGTGCAGCCACTCTTAGTACAAATGTGTGGTATTTGTTCTGTACATGAGTATAAAGGCTACTAAGCCAAACAGATTTGATACAGCTAATTGTTTTAATTAAACAGTTGTTTCAGCCCTAGCAGATGTGTAAAGAGATATATGGTGGAAGATATTAAAGTGAACTATATCAGATGATTTAATAATCAAATTAAAATGTCATTGTTCGAATGTCAGAAAAGTGTGGGTGTCCACTTTTGGTGTCTTAAAAGAGTTGGAGGGGCACCATCTCATTCTCCCATTGACTGTGTGATTCTCCCACACCGATCCCTTCCCGAGTGAAACCCCGCCCCCGCTACAAATGGATTGGTTCCCTTGTCCGTAGCTCATCCAATCAACTGCTGTGATTGGATACCATCCTCATCTACGTTTCGCGATTGGATTTTTACTCAAACGTCATTATTTTCAAGAGTAACACGATTCACGTTTCAAACCCTCAGAATGTACACTCATCTTTATGTAGTATGTTCACGTAAATGTATGCACAGCGTATGTTCAAAATCCACACATACAAGTATGAAGTTGTGTATGTGTTGTGCGTATGGTTTGCGTTTTTGCTGTTCCTTCGCTGTGTTCTCACACTAATAAATAAGCACAACCAACATCCTGGATAATTATTGAATGAGTCTGATTTACAGGATCAAAGTGGTTCAAACAGGGAGAACGACACGTGTCTTTCAATCCCTGTTGTCAGTGTCAGTCGTATGAGTGACTTTTTGTGCACTGTATCAAAACACAGACGTGTGATCCAGGCAGGCGGCTTCAGAAAATGAACTTCCACCGATCTTTTGGTTATCTTTTATACTGACTGTATCAAGCTGGAATGTGGGTTTTTGGATCGTGATAACACCGGCAGTTTACAAGCGTGCGACACGTTAGGGCTTCGGTTAGCGACGTCAACGCGATAGTGCATGTCAGTATCCGGCCAGCTGTCAAAATAAAGGTTTTAAGATTAAACCACAGGCACAGGGTGATATGCACTCTGCCTCAGTACATGGTGTTAAGAGGCGAAATTCTCAATATACAGCATTTCAAAGGCCAATATAATATAATTTAATATAATATAATATAATATAATAGCCCAGTTGTTTGAAAAGGATCACTCTGCTTATGAGTAGATTTATTTGGCTCGATGTTATTTTTATTATTATCTAGTTTTGCATTTTTATAGAGGAATGGAAACTTGCTAGAATAAAGTATTTCCTCCATACTGTCCATGGCTTAACATTTCTAACTGCAAGCTTGGGCAGAGCCATGCAGAGGTTGTGCCCCCCTCGCTTTTGCAGAACAATTTTTCAGCTACCCTGAATCATATGCTTTGGTAATCCATCTATATACGTTCTGCAGCTTGATCCTCAAATCTCTGGACGTGGCACATAACCAACTGAACTGAACCTCTGTCGCATTTTCAAAGCATGTTAGTGTAAAACTAAAGAATGCTTTATAATATGCATTTATATTCAATTCAATTGGACAAGTGGGAATAGGATTTTCTGATAGTGCTTATAAGAAAGACTGATCATTTCAAATGTGACCACCTTGTTAGAGTCTGTGGTACTAAAGAGGTACAGTGAAGATACACATTGTATAGGCCTACTATGGGACAATAGTGATAATTATTTGTTTTACTTTTTACTTATTCTTTTGATTTCAATGATAAGTATGTGTAGTATGTGTATGAATAAGATTTTTTGCTCTCAACGTGAAGGTCTTCCAAATGCTGCTGTAGATATGGTTTATTGTTCATTCATGGGGCTGATAGGAGTAGGCCTATGTTTTACGTAGAGAAACCGTCAAAATACAGCTAATCAGTCTGTAATATAAAGAAATTGAGTTCCGACTGCGACTCTGTGATCCTAAAAATGGCTAAAAACTGCCGAGGACATGGCCTCATCGGCCCACATGGTCTGGAGCGCTATCTGTGGCGTAAAAGCTCTGCTTTTATTTTTGAATACCCCAGCTTCCGGTCTGATCAGCTAGCTAGTCTGACTTGATGTAGCAGGGTTGTCTCATGGCAGAGCAGCAGCAGCCAGTTCTGAAAGTAAAAGCAATCGCGAAACTCATCGGAAATCTTTGGCTGTCGCATAACTTAAGACTTCCCTCGCGACTTCGTTGAAGCGAGACAACGACCAGTCCACAGACACGGTGGAAAGTCCATTTTTTTTTAGTGAAGGGCTACTTGTGTTGTTCCGTTGCTACAACTTCGCTCAGTCCAGTAGCCGTTCAGCCGCGACCACACCCTCCCTGCTTCCTCATAGTACTGTAGCGGGAGCGCGCAGCGCCGCTTTGAATCTCTGGGAATAGCGACCACTTCTCGGAGTTACGTGTACCGTTTCAGGATCGCGGAGGCTGCCGAAACAAGTGAGCTACGGGTTCATGAACTAAACGGCTGAGATGGAGATGAGAAGTGAGTCCCCACAGAGGATATGCGGGGCTCCACACTCTCGAGTCCCGAGTTAAGACGCGGAGGAGGGGGTGGAGGGCGGACTGACGGACGATGCATATGGAGTCGAAGCGGCCGGAGCAACTGCTAGCGTCTAACCCGGGGCTCTGTTTGAAGAAGAAGAGGTTGAAAGTGGACTGAGGATTTAGCGTTTGTCGGACAGTCGCGTCATTGGTGGATTTTACTTGGGAGGACTTGTGAAATGATGGTGCTGGAGGGAAACCCGAATCTCCCAGCTGTCCAGAAGAGCTGCCCGAGTGGTGCCCCGTCTGTAACCAGCATGAGTACGCCAGGCAGGTCGACCTCAGCGGGAACAAGTCGGACAAGATCTCGGTGCTCTTTCAGGCTACTTGTTCTGACGCGAGTGGACACAAAATGATATCCTGTTGATTATAGTGAAGCGGAGGGGGAAAAAAAAAAAGACTCAAAAAAAGGTATCTACTAAACCTGGAGGTGATGTTTTAATAGTCCTAAAAGACCCCAAGTAAAGACATCTAACGTTTTTAAAATAGAACAGAGGCTATTGAGCAGATGTGATTCCAATTGGGGATGTGTTCACGTTTCAAGTGATGAGGAGCTTGTGATTTTTAACAATTCTCAATCTGCACTTTGCCCTTTACAAGGCACCTTGGTGGCACTGCAGTCTGTGTGTGATTTAGTTTCTAATTCAGCAACCTGTGAATTCTTCTGTTCCATGAGAAGCTAGGACTACAACTACAATAATCCACATTGTTTATGTTGTTCAGGGCATTTAAATTAACTTTCAGATTAAGAATATATATCTTATTATACCGATTACTCAGACATTGTGGGGTGTTACCTTGTAAATTTACTAACAACCTCTGGGAATATGCCAGATCATAGTTTAGACTCTTATTTTAACATACTTTACAGACACGAGGATTAACAATGGGGGTGTTGTAAGTAAATGCAGTGAGTGAGTTTTTGCGCTTCCCATGTTTACATAGAGAATACATGCCCTGTGTGTTACTATAATGTACAGTGGATAACTGAAGGAATTTAAGGAAGACTATTTGGCCAGTTGTTATTTAAAGAGATTGTAAAAAGCAGCAAGTTGAGGCTTATTGTGGAAATGTCTTAAATAGTACAATGCAGCGAAGCAGCGAAATACTATAAATAACCGAACCCCTCCAGAAGAGCAGTTTGACCCTCTTCCTCCAACTCCCCTCATTATTATGGCTAGTGGTGGCTCTGGCAAATCAGCAAGCGAGGGATCGAGCAGCACACCCAGCGGCAGTTTGCAGCAGAGGAAGCGGCTCTCCTCCGTCTGTGACACATGTAAGGGCAAGATGCAGCTGGTGGCCGACCTCCTCCTGCTGTCCAGCGAGACCAGGCCAGTCATGACCTCTGAGGGCGTGGCGGTGGCCGACACCTTCGACCAGTGCCGCGACACGGTCATCGCCAGGACTAAAGAGCTCTCCATTCTCACTCATGACATTCAAAGCCAACTCAACATGGGCCGCTTCACAGAGGTGGGGGACCGCCTCCTGGAGATGGCCGACCTGGTGGTGTCTCTGACCGAGTGCTCTGCTCACGCTGCTTATCTGGCGGCTGTGGAGACCCCCAACTCCCAGCCGTGCCTGCCTGGTCTGGTGGACCGCTACAAGGTGACCCGCTGCCGACACGAAGTGGAGCAGAGCTGCGGCCTCCTCCGAGTCACACCCCTGCCTGACGTCACCCCCCAGCTCCTGCTTGAGCTCTCTCAGAACATCTCCACCAACCTCAAGACTCTGACGGACATCTCGTCGCTGGCCAGCGAGAGGTCCAGAGACCGCTTTGCGAAAGAGCAGTTCAAACTGAGCGTCAAGAGCATGAGCACGAGTGGCACCGCCTTCCTGGCGTGTGTCAGAGAGGTGAAAACCCAGCCCAGCGAGCTGACCAGGAACCGATGCGTTCTCTTCAGTGCCGCTCTGGTCCAGGCTGTCAACGCCCTGGTCGGGTTCGCCACTGAGCCTCAGTTTCTTGGAAGAGCTGCGAGTATCTCAGCTGAAGGGAAAGGGGTACAGACAGCAGTGTTAGGAGGGGCCATGAGTGTAGTTTCTGCCTGTGTCCTCTTGACTCAGGGCCTCAGGGATGTTGCACAGCATCCCGAGAGCAGCTCCAAAATGGCAGACTACCGGGAGCGTCTGCGTAACTCGGCGTGTGCCGTGTCAGACGGCTGCACTCTGCTCACTCAGGCACTCAGAGAACGCTCCTCTCCAAGGACTCTGCCGCCAGTCAACTCTCATTCTGTGAATTAGTTTAGGAGGAGGTAACGTAGTCTCCAGTCCCCCCCTGTCATTTGTGACATACCAAAGAGACTCACTTGGGTTGTCCCTGTTCATCAGGTTTGAAGTCAGAGTAACATCAGAAGAAGGCTGCTCGTGGGTCTGTTGTTGTGACTGAAGTGTGGCGCGGAGCGTGGAGGAGCACTAAAACAACCACTGCAGGGTTTGGTGTCGCGCTGGATGTGGCGCAAACCTTGCGGACCACTTTGACCGCTCTGAGCCTCCTCCAGGCTCAGCTGACAGCCCACTTTCACCAACAGACAGCAGCTTTCAAACCTGAGAAGTTTACCTCAGTTTTCAGCTCCGGTGAAAACACCAGCCTTGATGATGGATGTAGCCTTGCTGTGTGAACCTATGGTTGGCTGACCTGCTCGATTACATGTGCTTCGTGAGATCGGAAAGAGTGATATGAGTGTCTCAATGCTTGTTTCTTTTAACGTGTGAATTATTAATTGGTAAAAAGCTGCTGTGAGTGTGTGCCATAGGTTTTACACTATTTACCAGACTTCCCATAGTATTTTCAAGTGTTTTGACCATGCATGTAATGGAGTATTTATTTCAACTATTAAAAATGTTCTTTCTGACATGCTGTTGTCGGGCTAATGTGCTTTGAAAAGTTTGAGAAGTTAAGTTTAGTTTTATTTGTCCAACTTTGGAGAATGTCTGTTCATTCCTGATTCTGCAACTGTGCAATGGAGGTAAATAGTTTGTGGTAGCACTGAAACCAAAAAACAAAAAAAAACAACACATTTGATATGTCTTGGGTAAGGATTTATAAGAAGTAACTAACGACTTTGACTGGATCTTATAGATTTGACAGGCACTGACCCATCCTGTTAACCCTTAAGCTCACTTGCAACTCAGCACATTCAGCCATCTTATTAACGGCTTGTAATGCCATTGGTTTTACACCTCCTAAACCCTTTATACACTGTCAGGATTTTGTGGGCCCTGTACTTTCAAGAAACTGTTAGAGCTGTTAGCAGCTCTAATGAAACCCATTCTCCGCTTACAGTTTGCCTGCTTTATATCAGGAATAAATCAATTTTCATGGACATACCTATACAACTAGTGGGAGATGAATCAGCAGTTTAACAAAAGGGGATTTCAGATGGAAATATGCCAGTGTCTTCCTGCTAGGTCACCTGTAATCTGTTAAACTGAGTTAATCAACTGTGGGTAGAGTGGGAGTAAGATAAAACGCCCTATGGGCTAAAGTATTTATAAATCAGCTACTTATGACGTTCATTCGTACGTAGTGATACAGGCTACTTACAGTTAGGATAATAACAGGGAAGTTAAAGTGAAACTCAGTGTTTTTATTTCCTTTCAGTGTTGAAAGAAGTGATATGATCATTTGTTTGGATAGTCCAGTATATTACCGGAGTATAACGTGCAAGTAGTAGTAAGAGGAGCTCGCTCTGACGACATAAGATTTTGCTGTAGTTTTATTTTGTTTGGTTTCTATGTGTACAGTCTTAAAGTAATACCCTAAACCCTAAATCATTGTCAAACAAAGTGGAGTAAACAGTACAACACTCCCTTGAAGTGAACACTTGATATGACATTCAGTGCAGAGAAGCAAGCTAAAATATAAAAGTCATCGTACTGGTTTTCTGTCATGGTCTGTTGAACATTTTTGGGATTTAAGTGGTCGAATACTTTACGTTTGACTTTGACAAATATTCTTTTTTTTTGTTTCTTTTTTTGAGACGGTACAATTGATTGATTGATAAAAACAGCAGCAATACAGAGAAGTAATAGTAACCAAAATATGTAGATCTAGTCAACGTGTTCTGGTGATTATCTGTAGCAAATGAGTCCATCTTCAGTTAGACCAGGTCCTATATTAGGAAATGTTGTGCAACACATAGAGTCCAGGCCGACACAAGGAGACTGGTACTCATGTGCAGCTTGACCTTTGACCTTGCTGCAGAGGAGGAAACAATAGATCAATTTAGCTTGTGAGAACACTTTACCGTGCATGTTTTTTTTTACTGATCATACCCATATTTTCATTTAGTGGAAAGGGCTGACTGAATATGAACGGTTAACAGTATGTAATTACTGAACTGTCTGCTTTCTGTTTACATTGTCTGGCCTTGTCCTAGATTTCAGGTTGTGCCAGTTCTTTTTTTGGAGCAGGCATTTTGACACGGCACAGTGAGAAAAGCACAGGTTTAAATAATGAATGATGGTTGAATTCCATTTATCTGCTTCAGTTTCAGAATCCTCCTCCTCCTCCTGCTCACATTGTGCGCCCCAGCTCACTGTTACACTGCCATGGCTTCCGGGGACATTTGATATAACGGAGGCATAGACGGTGTCATCAGCTACACCTAAAGTTAATATGAGCAGCAATGCCATCTAAAGGAGTAGTCGAGCATTTTGAGAAATACTGCTTCCTTTAGGAGTGTGAGGTGAGAGGATCAATATGAGTCTGTGTGTTGACCACAGTGCTGCAGTCAAGGCGTGATTAGCATAAAAACTGGAAGCAGGGCAAATATGTTCTGCCCAAATGTACACATAGCTACACCTCTCACAAACAAATATAAAAAGATGTGCTCTGTAATTTATTTTTTTACTAAGCAGCAGGTTATCCATCTGAGCGGCACCTCTGTGCAGCCTGGGTTTCGGAAACAGTTGGTGACGCCCTCCCTGTAACGACAAACCACGCTGTCCACTGTTCCTGTGTCTGGTACCCATTGTTCAAAACAAAAAAGAAATTCCAGCATGTAATTTCACTCAAAGGTCATTCCTTCTCATTTAAAATGTCTTGTTTATTGAACCCCTGCGCTGACCAACAATCAAGACACAAGGTTAGCTTACGAGGCAGATGTATTTTTGCCTGGCTAGTTGTTTGCCCTGCGTCTTTAAACTGTGTTAACCATATCCTGAATTCCACTTTATATTTAAACAGTCAGACTTTATCATCTCTCATAAAGAGAGTGAATAAACACATTTTCCAAGACGATGTATGCTGGCAAAACCTACACATGCATCAGCAACTCAGTCGGTCGAATTAATTCAAACCCAAATCTCGTAGGTATAGTGTCTCTAACCCTCAGTGGACCAACCCTGAAACCAACCCTGCCCTCACCTCCCAGTATATGGAGCAGCATCTGGTGTGCTCTTGCTCTGCCCTTTCCAGTTCAGTCCAGGTCACCCTCTCTACTGTAGAGAAAAGCCACCATAAGATCTGGATTGTGGCTATCTCACAGAAGCGTAATCCTCTTTTAATGAAATGTATTATATAGGCATGTCCGCCATGCAGCATTTGAATCCTTTTGTAACACAGTGAAGGTAACACTGATTCTGATTTGTGTTTGGCATCCATGGTGCACATAGCATGACTAAAGAAACATCTCAATTTTGAGTGTGAATGTCTTGAAACAAAACTGCTTTTCAGTTCAATTCCTAGCGCCAAAATAATAAACTACTTCTTTGTTACCTTAATTTAAATTATACAGACACCATAGGCATGACAGGAGAGATGAAGAAATGATCAGCCCACAGATCACACAGTGGTCTGATTCTACAACAACTGAAGCAATAAAGAGTAGACAGTGATACGAATGGCTTCATGGTACAAACAAGAAATAAAAGTAATGTATCACAACTCTGAAGCAAGATAAACCCGTTCAGTTTAATTTATACAGCATCAATATCGATCGAAATTCTCAAGACGCTTCACAGAACCCAGAGCCTAAGCAAAAGTGGCAAGGAACCCCCCCACCTTTAACTGGAAGAAACCTCGAACAGAACCCAGCTCATATGAAGGGACCAATCTGATTGAGACAGAAACAAAGAGAGAGGAAAGACAGAAGAGAAGGGGTACAAGAGGAGAAGAGCGATTTCATCTGTCTGAATAAGGCAAATATAGAGCTGCTTTTGCTGTCACAGAGCTAGAGTCCATCCCTTGTTGCCCTGGTTATTTAATTAAAGCTACTGAGATGTTCAAATCACCACACAGTTATCTCATTTGTCTGTTTATTTATCTATATTGGTCATTAAAACTGCTACAAGACCTAAAATGCTGACTTATCTCAAGCACACGAGGGCTTTAATTTAAAGTGCCCTTAACATAACAGGATCTTAGTGAGAACTGTTAAATATAAACGGTTGAACAAACTTGTAAAGTCAATGGTTACATATTTTGTGGCATGCTACAGAGGCTCTCAGCAGCTCTCAGTCCAGCATGTTTCAGCCTTCCTGACGGCACAAGGGGAAGCCCAAACTGTTGGCCCACAACAGGAAACCTATAGCCTTTGCTATCAGGAGTGGCTTCCTTCACACGGCAAAATGCTGGAGTCATAATTTCGGGCAAGGGTTCGCCCATTTCCTGCTGCAGGAGGGAAACACTTGCCTATCCTGTTCCCCAGGGGAGCTCGCATCCCTGCGGCGCTAAAGACACCCGTCTCTGAGGAGCAGACAGCAGCCAGTGGACGGGAGAGTTGTGATTCACTCAGGCTGACCTGCTCTGGCTCGCAAGTGTACTGTAGCTCAGCTTAGTGGAAAGAGCAGTGTTTTATACTGGAAAAAGCCAGAACTATGTACAAACAGTTGTGGGATATTCAGTCTAACTACCAGTGTTTCTTTTAAGACGCACAAGATGGATATCTTTCCGTTTGCCAGACAGAAAAGAACATTAGGTTAACATTTGTTGTAGTAACCTGAGGACAGCTAACTGAACCTAGGTGCATTATTTATGGGTTTGGCTGATCAAATGTCAGCGGTACTGCTTAGATACACAGGATATACAAACACTGAAACAAATACGGAATACCATGTTACACTGCTGTTCTCGTGCTTCACAATTTAGGATGAACCAGTATCAGTATTTTCACACCCAGGCTGTTTGTTTGAGTTTCAGAAATAAATGAACTATGACCTGAAGGAGACAAAAGTGAACCGTCAGGTCGCTGGAGTTTTAGGCCAATCTCTTTTGGCTTTAATATACTGTACACACTCAGCCTTAAAAACATGCGGCAGACAACTGATAAATCTTGTTTTTATCAGAGCTTTGACACACTGGCAGTCCTCGTAATAGTGTATCTACACTGATAAGGCATAACATTATGACCACTGAGGAGAAGTAAATAACATTAACCATCTTGTGACAATTCCATGTTCTGCTGGGAAACTTTTGGACCTGATTTTCATGTGGATGTTACTTAGACATGTACCACCCACCTAGACCATAATGTTATGCCTGATCTGAGCATGTTTCGTACTATAATACATGGTTGATAAAAAACAAATCCTCCTGTACTCATACTCAGTGGATTAATCAGTATGTATATGAGATATTACGTGTAAGATAATAAAATACAAATAGTTTAAATCTTTCTCCATCTTCAGTGTCTCAGATTGCACACGGTGAACAGACACCGCAAGGCAGGCCGGCTTGTGAACGGATATGGGAGGTGGTCCCGCTGTCATTGCAGGTGAAGGAACTGAACTGTAAGGGTTCAGGGTTACTGAAAAAAAAAATGCCTTCCGTTCACATTCAGCTGCAGAATGTGGAAAGTTGGCTGTGTCTCAAGTTCATTTTTAATTCCAGGCCTAGCCCTTCTTTGGCTTCCACCACATCACAAAAACTGACCTTTAACCTTAGACATGTTGAGAACCTGTTTTCGTTCTGAACTTGCCTGCAGGGACGAGGCGGCCGGCTGGACACCCCTTCACACCCACACGCTGACCTTTGAGCTCCAATGTTTTCAGAATCTTTTTTTGGATTCTGAGTAGTGTGAGAGCTCCATCCTGATGAGCGGACAGTGTACACATTGTTAGCACAGGCCCACTCCCTCATTCACGGTGCACACTTCATATCCTGTCCCCACCACACCCTGCTTGCCATTGTCCTCACACACAAACATCACACAGTACTGCGCCTCGTTCCACCTCTTCAGCCACGCTTTTCGATTTTATCAGGGATCGCCTCATCAGCCCATGCTGCGGGAAATAGCGTGAAGAAAGATGTGTGTGTGATTGGACTGTGATGTGAGGACTGCCTCATGTACCCTGTATGGGCTTATTTTTTTTATCCTTACTTCCTCTTGTCTTCATGCCAGGTGGAGGTTGGGTGAAACAAGATAGCTGCAGTTTATACATTTCCTGTTTGCAGGTAAAATAATACCAATCAAAGAGGTTACTATGAATCTCAAGCCTATACTAGCAGCTTTTTGAGTCTGTTCTTAGACTCACAATAATATGAATAACATGCCAGTGTATCTATGTAACTATAACCACCTTAATTTGTTCTATTAATTTGCTAATTAGGACTTGATACCAATGATTGCAGCAGTTCTGATATGGATGTAAGCTATGCTATACAACTGCTGAACAACTGTTTATGTAAAGGGCCAGGGGTTTACCAGAGTTACTACACCGATCAGGCATAACATTATGACCACCTTCCTAATAATGCGTAGGTCTCCCTTGTGCCTCCATAACAGTTATGACTCATCAGAGAATGGACATGGGCCTTCTGAGGGTGTCCTGTTTTGGCCCTTTGGGTCCTGTGGGTTGAGGGGAGGGTCCTCTGTGGATCATCCCACAGATACTTGATCAGTTTGAGATCTAGTGAATTTGGAGGCCAGGTCAACACCTTGTGCTGTTCTTCATGTTTTTTTGTTTTTTTTTTAGTTGTACCTAAAGCGTTTTTGTGTGTGTGTCAGGCTGCATCCTGCTGGGGGTGGCTGCTGCCATCAAGGAGTGTCATTGCTATGGGGTGAGGGTGCCTGGTCTGGTCTAGGTGGGTGCTACATGTCTAAGTAACACCCACATGAATGCCAGGTCCGAAGGTTTCCCAGCAGAACATTGAATTGTCGATGTTTAATTAAGATGGTTAATGCTATTTACTTCTCCTTCAGTGGTTTTAACGCTGTGGCTGAGTGTATTGCAACTTATCCAACATATCAAATTGAAGAAAAGTTGGCATATCATCATCAGTCAGTATCTGTCTAGTGGTATTTTTGCTTACTTATTCCAACAAGAGGCTTTCCACAGAGAATGAGTAGAGTTTAACTCTGTGACAACGGGACTTTTTCAGATTTATTTCGTAGAGAAGAGGGACAGGTGGAATTGGTAACATTAATGACTGCCTGCATTCCATTTTGTTGAGCCACTTCCAGGGCTCTCATGTTGTGCGTGCTCACTCATTGACAGGGCTTACCCAGACACTTACCAGATCACGATATTATTATTTACGCTTGTGCTTTTATTGCTTTTTGTTGGCAGATGCTGAGGCACAGCGCACTTCTGGATACACTGACACCTGGACAAGCAGGAACAGGAGCATCCCTAATCCCATTTATGATAAGACTCAATGCCGCCCCGTCCAGGAGGAAGTGAGAGCAGGCATGGAGGAAGCCCGCACATAGTCAGATAAAACAATAAGGTCCTTGGAAAGGATTTGAGCGGAGGCATTTGTAGCCTGTTTAGCACCCTGGGAGCCACAGATTACAGATTTCTCACAAACATGCATACAACTAGAAAATACAAATAAAATACAGAATAATATAACTTAATTGGAGGAGGTGGATGGCTCCTCATCCTGACTGGAGGGTGCTTCAAAACACTTCAGAAGTGCCTTTAACTTTGTATTAAAAGGCAATATAAGTATCAACATCATATACAAGTCTCAAACCATTCATGCACAATTAAATATATGTCATTATGCACAATTAAGCAGAATCAGATCTATTTCCACATATGTTTATACATACAAGAGTTTGTGTTTGCATAAGGCAGAATTCATCTTGATCTAGGTACAAGTACAGTATATAAAGATAGAATTTTTAATATTTACAGTAGGAACAATGCAACCTCCTGAGCTACTGGGTGATATGAGGCATTGGACAGCCCCAAAATGATCAATATGTCACCAGAGATATATTTATAATTGTAGTGTTTACAGAGTTTACAACACTAGAGAGTGTGTATGACTAACGTATTGTGTATCCGTTAGGGTACAGCGACCGATAGAGACGCTCTGTCTACAGCAAGCCTAGCATGAGTGTTTCACGGCTGTGTACGTGTAATGACAATAATACGTCCGGTAAACGTCACCGCAGTTCAACGGCTGTTGTCTTAGCATATAGTTTATTAAAACACCACAATAATGTATACATTTTCTAAGTTAGCTTAATGACTCTGCACCTAATCAACAGGATGGAAAACATTCACAGTGGTGTCATATCATAAGTTCAAAAAAAATAAATAAATGTATTGCATGGGATCAGCAGCATCATCATTAAAACAGAAACTATATATATATATACTATCCAAACATACTCATGAGGGTCCACGTAGTGGGCTTCAGAGTCCTGTGAGTGTGTTTGTGTGTCAGTGTGTGTTCATGTGTGCTAATGTGAACCAGCAGTAACATTCAAAAGGTATGACGTCATGCATCCCCTCTGCCTGTGGGCCCAGCTCTTTCTCATTCATGTTACCCATGTACAGGACTTTCCAGTTAGATACACATACTGTAGTCACTGAACACTGTCCTGGTTTGCAAGACTAATGTAGCTGAATTTTACACAGGGATGGTCTGATTCTGAATTTAAAGCCACTTTTGAAGCATTGGCAGTGTAATATAATTTTGAAATAAGGTTCTTTGTTAGAGTTTTCTCTAACCTAATTTAACACGATTTCTAGTGATAGATTAGAATAGAATGTCTTTATTATCATTGTACAAAAATTAAGGATTAGCTTCCTTTAGACATACTCTTGTTGCCTATTATAGATTGCAACATCTATTCACTATCACTGCGTCACTGTGTATTTGATCCCAGTTGCTTCCACCTTCAGGAGTTTATTACATAAGTAATATGTAACGATGTTACCACGGCGTAGTGTGATTCCAGGATTAAAACAAGTGTATCAGCATGTTACACTCCTCTGAAAGCATCCAACTTTATTTTTGTGTCCTGGTTGTATCCTCTCTTAATTTCAAAGCTCAGGTATCAGGTATTGGATTCTGTCTGTCCTCTTCAGTGGGGGTTAAAATAAATCATGGGGGGATCTGCCTTCACAACGTACCTGGTGGTCACCTCTACAGAGTTGGGCACATGTCTATCTTACTTACGCTTTAACATCTTCTATGTCTCTGTGTATTCCTGTCAGCTTCTGAAAACCTCTTGGGTGAGGCTATGGTTCAAAATCATTCTTCTTCATTCATCTCTCCTCATATTTCATATACACCTTTTCTGACAGTTTATCTTTAATGTTTCCTCTTCAGCTGTGACCAAGGGACTCCCAGGGGGCACCCAGGGCCCTTTTCAGTCTTGAGATTTTGTATCACAAATTTCCAGTTTCTGTTTTGGCAAAATTTCTCACAAAAGCCATCGCCAATGGGGAATTATCTTCTGACCATTATACAGAGAATTCTCTTGGTGAGTAGCTTCCAGTCTCATTGGTAGCTTCAAGAAGTTTAGCATAGCCTGGTCCAAGGTCTGCATTCTTTCTCCTGTATCAGAAATACAACTTTTGGCTTCAACTACTGTGCTTTTTCTTTATATTGTCTTTAATTCTGTGCAGAGTGTCTGTTTTCTTAAAGAAACTCTCTATGGCCCTGAAGGATTGCCTTGTCTTGTCAGTAGAGTGTCAGTGTACATCTTCCACCTCACGGTAGCTGCTTCTTAACATCCAGTGTTAAAATCTACCTTCCTTTGGACTGTTTGTGCAATGACTTATCATATCACAAGTCAGTATCACAAAACACATTGTCAAAGTGGACCTCCAAAAGCTTTAAAGCAAGGAAATTCTGTTGCTAAGCTTTTACAGTCAAACTCTGGAATTCCAGCTTGCGTTTACACCCTATTCAGATACCACATGTCGACTTGAGGGACAGGATGCCATTCATATATTAACTACATTCTTTAACATGTGCTTTTTTAAAAACATTTTCTGCAACTGGAAAACACTCTCATTACATACAAATCTACAACTGGGAGTATAGATGCTAAAATATGAGCGAGGGAAACAGAGTTTAGGGGGTTAGGGAGACAGGAAGGGCCACTCAGGGGCTTGGGCTGGAGGCCAATGAGACAGTATGGTCCAACAGCGATGGAAAAGACCCTCAGAAGGCTAAGCAAGAAAGACCATCTCTGGTGGACGAAAACCTCTCTGGAAGAACAGAACACCCCTGTAGGATGGGCAGAAGGGTGGCTGGAAAGACCCTCAGGGCGTGGAGCCAGGACACTTGTGGCAGCAACTGCAAGGGCAATGCTTGTAGACCCTGACAGATCTGACATTGGAAGAGCCTGGAGAAGAGGTGATGTTGAAAGAACAAGGAACAAAAAAACAGGAGCTGTGGCAACAGAACAAGAAATGGGAACAGAGGTGCACCAGCTGACAGTGGAACCCGCTCTGAGACAACAGGTATGTCAGCGAGCAACGTGTGAGTTAGGGCAGGGGGCCTTGAGGGTCTTATAGGTAAGGTGGCTGAAAGGGCCATCACAGCACGCTGGTAGAATACTCTTAAACTACTCTTTAACTAAGAACCTACCTTTCAGCCAGTGCTCAGTGTGTCAGATATCCTCAATAATATCCTATATGTGGAGTAAAGTAAGTAAAAGCTCAGCCATGTGGTTGTTTGTATCCACTGTGCCCAGTTGCGGTCAGCCCCTACTGTCTCGATTGAACCAAAAGTGGTAGGTTCCAAACGCAGGACACAAACAAATGAAGCCAAATGAGAAAACAAAAGTCTGTTAAAGACATTTACTATATGACTATATGATGACCTAGTATGATGATCTGTTAATGAAACTAACAAAGATGCTGCATTGATTAGCAAGTAATCCAAACTGAGCCCAAACAAAAGACTGTCCAACAAAAGAAAATGGGGACAATGAAGAAATGCAAAACACAAAAGAAGCTAAATAACACAATGAACCAGGAGTATATACAGTTCTAATGATGGAGGAGCAAACGATCCTACAAGCAGGGAAAAAGGTTAACTGGTGATTCTAAATTGGCCGTAGGTGTGCATGTGAGTGTGAATGGTTGTCTGTCTACTGCATACCTGAATGAACAATTCTCCAACCTGCCTATGATTCCTCTTACATTTTCAAACTGTCATGTAACATCATCAGTTTGTATCATAAGATTCCACATGTACACTTTAGTCAGATATGTGTATCTGTGACAGATGTATGTTTATCTTGCTGTTCTCTTCTCTTCTCTCTTTGCTGTTCTCTTCTCTCTTTCTTCTGTCTGTACCCGGCTGGCCTTAGGCAGATGGGTCCCTCCATATGAGCTGGGTTCTGCTCGAGGTTTCTTCCTGTTAAAAGGGAGTTTTTCCCTTGCCACCGTTGCCTTCAGGCTTGCTCTGGGGGTTTCAGGCCGGGTTTTTGTAAAGCGTCTTGAGACAATTTGTATTGTTATTGACGCTATATAAATAAAATTGAATTGAATTGTCTCTCTGTGTTAGCCCTGAGATAGACTGGCGACCTGTCCAGGGCGTACCCCGCCTCTCGCCTCTCGCCCGATGACAGCTGGGATAGGCTCCAGCAGACCCCTGCGACCCTTCACAGGACAAGCGGTTACAGAAGATGAATGAATGAACAAGAAGCACATGGAAAATCAAACAGAAATAAGTCTAAAAAGTATCATGACAATCTTAGCCACCAAATTGAAGTGCACAGTTACCACAATACACCACCACAAGGGTAAGAATGGCACATCATATGTACACCATCCTGTTTAACCAGTAAAAACAGGAAAAGAAACTAAGATATGAGGACTAAGGGGGTCACACCCACTTGACAAAACGCTTTTCTACGCAGCATTTACTCATTAGCCTGGTCCAGTACAAATACCTGTAAAAAAAAAAAAAAAAAAAAAAAAAAAAAAGCAGTGGCTATGGCTACGCTAACACAACTTAACGTATTTACCTTAAACAATACAGGATCTGTCAACCCAGATCCACTGTAGTTCCTTCCTACCTCAACACGTGTGCAAAATGGTCTGCAAAACCCAATTCCAAAAGTGGGTGTAAGCAAGGACATCTGGAACTGTCACTGCCAGTAAAGGAAAGAATGACAGAAAAAAATATCATTTATCATTCATTTGAAAGTGAAAATAGGGAGATTTGAATTGACTAAAAGACAATACATCTTTTTTGGACAGATGTCCAAAGCAGATCTACTTCATTCATTGTTCAGGAGAGGGAGGGGAACACTGTATTGTTTAAATAAAGGTCCAGTTCTGCATAGCCCTGCAGTGTCTACTGAGTCAGCCCAGAGATGGAAGTGAAACGCTGTCCGGTCAGGGCCAAATAGAACAGAGAGAGTTTCCTGCTCTCAGGCTGTTTACTGGGGATGTTTTTACCCTCTTTTTTCTCTGAGGTGTGGTCCATTTCCTTCACACAGTGCCGTACAGACACACAGCCTGTCTACTGTGTGCTATTAGATCACTGTGGTTGAGTTCATTTCTCCACTGAGACATCCAGGCCAGGAGGAAACAAAAGGCATTTACTTTTATATCATAATAAATGGTGTAACATTTACAACACACAGGTTGGTTTTAAACCTCTAATGTTCCTATTAACCACAGAAGATTACATGTGACATTACATTTTCAAGCATAAAACACAGGAAAATGATTCCCATCATACACTGAAGTACCTAAGCACATTTACTGAAGTACTTAAATAGATTGAGGTACTTTAATATTTCCTTTGATTCTCCTACATGCTACGAATTAACTAAAATAATATGAGTGTATTACAAACTTTATTTTACTTTACTCATATTTATGATATAAAATAACTAGAAATACTGTGACTGTCATGGTATTGAGATTCTTGTTTCATATTGACATAGTTCTACTTCCTGTCTTTGTATTTTCTCCTCCTGTGTGATAGCTCTCGCCTGTGCTCCACTTATCCTCCTCTCCTCATTAGTCTCACCTGTCCCTCTCTTATCAGCCCCTGACTGTATATATAGTCCCGTCTTTGCATTTGGTTCTTGTCAGTTCTTCTGTTTTGTTTACTTGCTTTTCCTGTTCCTTGTGGACTTTCTGTGGAATGTGTGGTTTTTGTCATTTCTTGGTACTTCTGTTGGATTACCTTTGTTTGCATAGAGTCTGATTGTTTGAATTACCCTGCCTTATCGTTGCAACGTCTTTTGTTATGTGGAAAGCAAGTTTCATCGAACTTTTTTTCTTTCCTGCTCCTTCCTCCCCCGTCTGTCTGCATTTTTGTCCTCCACTCCTTGCCACACAGTGTGACGGTTACAATCTCTGATCTATCATCCTGGTGAAACATAAATTGTTGAACGAGGCATATGCTGACAAATTGTAGTCTCAGTACTATGACTCAAATAATCGAGCTGAATGCACGACATACATTACAGAGCAGGCAGGCAGGCAAAGGGATCAAGCAAAAGATGTGTTCTAGAATTGTCAGAATATAAGAATACTATGGCATAGTATATACTGTATATTCAAGAACTAATGAGCAGAGTGGAGGCAAGTCAGCAGTAGGCAGGGAAAGCCAGGTGATGCAGCATGTGAAAAAGCAGGGCAGTTTAGAGAGTCAGTTCAGACAAACAAACTGTGACAGAAAAAAAAAAATACAGCAGTGACAGAGATTGCTTGCAATTAAATAAAATTTTATTTACATACCAATAACAAGTCAAGTCAAGTCAAGTCAAGTTTATTTATATAGCACACTTAAACGCAATGTAATTGACCTTGACAGATGGCCTCAAGATGCTTTACAAAACCCAGCCTGAAACGCCCAGATCAAGTACTAACATGACGGTGGCAAGAAAACTCTTACCTTGAGAAGAAACCAGCTCATATGGAGGGACCCATCTGGTCAGCCAGCCAAATAAAGTGAGAACAGAGAGGAGAGGAGGAGAGGAGGAGAGGGGAGGAGAGCAGCAGGAGTAACAAGACAATAAGTACATCTGATCAAAACATACATGCTGCATCTAAACATGAAACAAACAAGAGCACAAGGTTTAGCTGATGCATGTTACATGAGGGACTGATAGTGAATAAAAAAGAATGGATAGAGCTGGAATTCAAAATATTCATTGTATAAATGTTTAGTGAGCATACGGAGTGCTTATAAAGTTAATGTAACAGGAATAACAAGAGCACATAGGCATAAAACGTTAAGTGACAATGGTAGGTTTGTTACAGGTGAGTTAGTTGGTATAAATGATTGACTATAAGAGGTAACATAGGTAGGTTGGATAATTATGAATTCATGTAGGAATGGATAACTACGAGTCAAAAAAGTAGAGCGGGTGTCTGCCAACCAAACCGCGTAAAGAATTGTCACACACTATAACAAACCCACCTGCAGTTTTATTTGGAGCTTTTAATAACTCATATATAGTTCACTTGGATATCTACTTCCTGTACACAGACACCTGTAGGTAAACTGTTCTTACAAACTCTAACTCCTCGCTGTCAAAGGAATTTACTGTATGGGTTTAACCCCAACCAACCGTAGTTACGCATCTGAGACGCTAGAGGGAGCCACAGCAAAGCACATGACACATTCTCCACGCACACAACATCTGAGTCATCAATCATGAGCATCCACAAATGTTTGCAACTGTTGCAAAATCCTGTTTATGGGCATGGAAGCTAAAGAAACTGGTTATATGGATCTATAAAGACACACTTTTTATTTTCTGAGTCACTGCAAGAGCTGTGCATGGTAAATGGAGGTCTCTTTTACTTAAAGTTTTCATGCCCTTTACAAAAAACAGTTTACACCTAATTATGATGTGAACATTGATTTTATTATTAATCATTATTATTAATATTACCTTTTGTCTTTTGTTATGATAAATATACAATTTGTTTTATCTGAAAAATATTCTTTGGAAGCCTTAAAACTCACCATAGAGGGGTTTGTGAGACAAAAAAAAAAGTTTGCGCAGCTCCTCCTGGACACCACCCTTTTTGTTAAGAATGTTGGTTTCCTCTGAGTTTGGAAATAGCCCGCATTTAATGTTCGTCCATGTCCTAAACCACATACCAAACCCTGTAAAGGCCTCACCTCCCATCACAGACTGTCTAAAGCAAACTGAGTTCAACCAAAAATGGTTCCCTGCGTCCACAGCTTCCACCAAATTCAGCCCGGTTTTGTGTGTTTGCTGCCCACCACTGAGCCAGACAGAAAACTAGGGTCTCACACACACACACACACACACACACACATGCACTCAAATGAAGAGTGTGTGTTTCTATGTAAACTAGAGTGTTCCACAGAGACTCTATTCATCCTCTGCAGCACACAGTACGTACCCTGTGGGCACACACACACACAGACACACTCACAGAACCTTGTAAAAGACTACAACCAGTGTGTGACGCAAAGTAGGTGTGAGGTCAGGCCCAGCTAACTGCGGTGTGTTTTCCTCTCTGGAGCGGGCTCACAGGAAAGGGGCAGTAATTTTGGGGAGCCATGCCTTTCTGAGACACACTGTTGTGTTCTCCAGGCAGGAGGGGAGGCAAAAGTGGGAGGAGGAGGAGGAAGACAGGGGAGGAGAAGAGGTACAGGCGCATTACCCCAGATGAATCACAGCGAGAAAGCCATGCTCTGAGTGATACGTCGGTGTCTGACCGGATGTTCTGTCTGAACATCTGCCTTTCTGTCTGGAGTGAAGCGCTTTTTGATTCCCAGTTTGCACCTTCAGTATGATGATCGACTACGGTGAGTAAGAACTTCCACTGCCAATGGATTGTTTTTAGCAATATAAGTCCAACAGGAATTATCAGAACCATGTGTCTCTGAGACTGGAATCCAAAGTCACGTGCATGCATGAGGATATATGACAGAAGAGCAAAAGAAGGAGTATCAGTCTCTCAGTATTGTGTAACTGTCAAAATTAGTTGCAGAGCAGGAAAGTTAAATGCTGCACTTGTTGTTCTGGGGGCTGGGTGTGCGGAATAACCTAATAAAGCGTGTGCGGATTCATGGACCAGTGTAGAGACAGATCTTTTTAGGAAAACAAATTACATAACATTGTCTATGTCCATTCCAAGGCAACATTTAGAGCACAGGCCAGTGAGGCCAGTTCCCTCTTCTTCTCTGCTCTCCCCACCGCCACGCAAAATCTGAGATACAACCACATGGCCATACACAGCACGCAGTTGTCATTCGACACTAATACAGCAGAGG
The DNA here is from genome assembly GCF_963514085.1 of Chelon labrosus. Lineage (NCBI taxonomy): Eukaryota > Metazoa > Chordata > Actinopteri > Mugiliformes > Mugilidae > Chelon > Chelon labrosus. Next base: position 28,221,290 of record NC_140339.1, on the reverse strand, counting down.
CCAGACTAGCAGAGCCTCCCCTGAGAATGTGACATCATTTACGGAACGGGAATTAGATCAGCTGTGTCCCTTTCAGACCCAAATTTGGCACCTTGGAAAAGTGGTGGATTATTCATTTGCAGCTGAAGTTTTCCTTTCAGATGACTCTCTTGGCTGTACTCTATAGGTCCTGCTCTGTCTCACGGACTGGAAAAATCCCCAGTGAAAACTCCAAACAGCACACACGTTGTTCCGCTGCGCACCCCACCCACTTTCTCTCAATCAGGTTCTGTTAGAAGGGAGCCCCTGTGTTAGTGGCAAATAGAACACACACACACCAATACACACTGCTCAAAAAAATTAAAGGAACACTTTGAAAACACATCAGCTCTCAAAGGGAGAAACACTGATGCTGGATATTGATACTAATAATGTATTAAGAACGAGAGGATGCCACATAATGTCCTAGATGTGTTCTATTGGATTTAGAGCAGGCGAGCGAATCAATTCCTTCATCCTCCAGGAACTGCCTGCATACTCTCGCCCCATGAGGCTGGGCATTGTCGTACACCAGGAGGAAGCCAGTGTAGGGTTTGACAATGTCTCCAAGGAGTTCATCCCGATACTTAATGGCAGTCGGGGTCCCTCCATGGATATGCCTTCCCACACCGTCACCAAACCGGCCATGCTGAATGATGTTACAGGCAACATTACGCTCTCCACGGCTTCTCCAGAGTCTTTCATATCTGTCACATGTGCTCAGGGTGAGCCTACTCTCGCCTGTCAAAAACACAGGGTGCAAGTGGTGGACCTGCCAGTTCTGGTGTTCTATGGCAAATGCCAGTCGAGCTCCACGGTGCCAGGCAGTGAGCACAGGGCCCACTAGGACGTCCGTCCCTCAGGCCACCCTCATGAAGTCTGTTTCTAATTGTTCGGTCCAAGACGTTCACACCAGTGGAGGTCATTTTGCAGGGTTCTTCCAGTGCTCCTCCTGTTCCTCATTGCACAAAGAAGCAGATACCCGTCCTGCTGATGGGTTGAGGACCTTCTGTTTTGAGACTGTGCTGAGAGACACAGCAAACATTCTGGCGATGGCATGCAGTAATGTGCCATCCTGGAGGAGTTGGACTGCCTTTTTCGACCTCTGAAGGGTCCAGGCATCAACTCATGCTACCATTAGCGACAATGACCCTAGCCAAATACAAAAGTAGTAAAAAGCAGAAACGATGAGGAGGAAAAAAATATCAGTGCCTCTACCTGTAAAACCATTCCTGGTTTGGGGGTCATCTTACTGTTGCCCCTCTAGTGAACCTGGTGTTGATTTAATTTACACCAAAGCAGCTGAAACTGATTAACAACCCCTTCTGCTACTTAACTGACTACATCGGTATCCCAGAGTTTAACTGACTTGATGCTATACTTAATTTTTTAAGTAATGATAGACAAAGGCATAACATTATGACCACCTTCCTTCCTAATATTGTGTAGGCGTCCCTTGTGCCTCCACAACAGCTGTGACTCAGAGAATGGACATGGTCCTTCTGAGGGTGTCCTGTGGTGTCTGGCAACAGAATGTTGTTAGTGGGGGCCTTTGTTTTGTTCATTTTTTTTTTTAACCAGTTTTTGTGTGTGTGTCAGGCTGCATCCCGCTGCCATCAAGGAGTGTCATTGCTATGGGGTGGGGGTGTCTGGTCTGGTCTAGGTGGGTGCTACATGCCAGTAACATCCACATGAATGACAAGCCCCAAGGATTCCCAGCAGAACATTAAATTGTCCCAAGATAGTCTGTGTTATTCACTTCTCCTGTCCGGTCATAATGTTGTGGCTGATGATAGATGATACTGATTTCCATCCTACTACTGTAAGAGTACTCCCTCCACTCGCATGCTCCCAGCTGCAGAATATAGAAGCCAGCGAAGAGAGCATAATAGAGAGAGGGAGAGATGGAGTATGTGGTGCACACAGACCTCTAGCAGAGAGATCTGTGTCTGTGCTTCCTGTCTATCTGGGCTACAGAACAGCAGACTAATGCTCAATAATTGCTAACACACTTCCAGGGTCAGAGCCACTGATACACCAGAAACTAAAGCTTTTGCTTCTATATCCGTTCAGCGGAGCCTGGTAGTAATTATCAGACATTTATTTATTTAGCATTCCATTATCACATACTTAATTTATGTTGCATACTGTTACGATACAATCTACGTGTGCATGCAATTAATAAAACTCATCATTTTAGTGTTTTGGTGAGACTCCAGCTCCCTACATGTCTCAAACAGCATATTTGGTTTGTGGAGCTCTGTTATATTCCACCTGCACGCTGTAGTATTCACAGCACAGAGAGGCATTTGTCAGCATATGGGCCTCCAGCCACATCAGCCAGCTGCACGGAGCACTTCGATATTTACAACTCCTTCGCCAAGCTCAAACCAAAGATACAGAGTCATAGCTTAAAGAGTTCTCTACAGAGTGCTTTCCACTATTAACTTCATGAGATTTTAACGTGAAACGCCTGTACTGGAAACTTCTAGACCACGGATTGTCAAACTTTTTTGTATAGTGGATGGGGTTGACTGGAATAATTGTAAGGTTTATTCAGCATAATTACACGATGGGATAACACACACATTAGGCTTTTATCTTCCCTTTAAAAAATCTCTACTTTTTTCATGATTAGCTTCCTACTTGTTGTAGTAACTTGAACGCACCACTTGAGGTCTGCATTGACCTCAAGCAGAGACCTGAGCTGGGCCTTTAACGTCCTGTACAGCGGTGGTAAGATTTAAAAGTGACTGATGGTATGCCACTTTAATTGTTACATTTGTAGGGTGCGAGTGCTGTAATGCAGTTATATTTTGATGCTTATGACACTGTTGCTCTTGTTCCACTACCATATGCCACTCGTTCTCAAGGGCTTCTGTCAGTTCTTTGCTGGCATAGTTCACTGCTGTCTCTGCTGTGTTCCACTGACCGCTGCTTTTATAATGACTACTTAGAGCTTTATATCATGCCCTCTGGAATATATATGGCTGCCATGCTTCATGTGTCCTGTGGTGTCTGGCAACAGAATGTTGTTAGTGGGGGCCCTTGGGTCGTATGGGTTGAGGGGAGGGGCCTCTGTGGATCATCCCACAGATACTTGATCAGTTTGGGATCTAGTGAATTTGGAGGCCAGGTCAACACCTTGTGCTGTTCTTCATGTTTTTTGAGTTGTTCCTAAAGCGTTTTTGTGTGTGTGTCTGTGTCAGGCTGTATCCTGCTGGGGATGGCTGCTGCCATCAAGGAGTGTCATTGCTATGGGGTGGGGGTGTCTGGTCTGGTCTAGGTGGGTGGTACATGTCTAAGTAACATCCACATGAATGCCAGGTCCAAAAGTTTCCCAGCAGAACACTGGATTGTCACAAGATGGTCAATGTTATTTACTTCTGTCAGTGATTTTAATGTTTGGCCTGAGCGGTTTAGTTTGTCATGTGAAAAAGAAATGGGTATGGAAGTTTAAAAAGTGTTATCTTTTTTGACATTTAGACAAGAAAGCATAGTCTGCATGTACTTCAACAACAATACAAGGAATGTTGACCCTGCTGAATAAAATGTCAATAGATGGAAAATTCTTGTTTGGGCACTGTGATGGACTGGCGACCTGTCCAGGGTGTACCCAATGTCATCTCACCCAATGACAGCTGGGATAGGCTCCAGCCCCCCCCACGGCCCTTCACGGGACAAGTGGTTGCAGAAGATGCATGAATAAATGAATGAACATCACAACAGAGGCCAGTCAGGCTCTGAGAGGGAGCTAGGAGAGGAAGTGGCAAAATAATGACGTCAGACCAAAGGCCTTCTGGGTTTCGGTTAAAGAGCCTCTGCACATTGTTTACTAAGTGTTCAAGGCGTGTGAGAGGCCATCTACACTAGCATGTATAATGTATTTGAGGGTCATCCTGTAGTGCTCTCTGGAGTGTGAAGTGTGTGTAGACCATCATTCACTCCAGCCCATTAATGGGACCAGTAGGCCATGGCTAACATCATTATCTGTTCCCACACAGTACAGATGTACACGGGAAAAACAGATACTGGACTAAGCCCGATCTGTGCTACTCTGAGTTGTCGTTTTTGTGTTTCTCTCAACAACAGTCTGATTAGGCTGCTGTCATGAGGACAACCGAGGAGAACTTTCCTTTTTTTCAAAGCCGGCAAAGAAAAGCGCTTTTATTTCTGTGAGCCTCCACAATTGCCTCAGCAGTTTCTCAGAACACTTACACATGGATGCAGTCTGACTGTCCTAACTGAATTTTCTAATTGCCCTCCAGAGCGTCCCACTCCATTAGGCTTCAGGCTGGAGGGGAGGAGTGTGTTGGTTCCTGAGCACCCGGAACACACACATACACACTCACTGACAGCCATGCCTCAGAGATACTCCCACCAGAGGAGGAAAGCTTGCACGGCGGCTGCTAGGAGGATGGAGAGGAGAAGCAGGGACCAGGGGAAAAGCAGCAACAACAACCCAACCAGCAGCTACAACCACCGCTCCAAGAAGCTGGCCATGCTCTCCAGGTATGTATGGAGTGTCGCTCAGAGGCTTAGAGGTGGAGCTATGCAGGAAGCGTGCAACATTTAAAAGTTTGGTTACTTACCTTTACACAGCAGAGGCCAGAAAAGAATATAAGTATTATGACAGCCAGATATACTGTAAGGAAGTTTGAGTACTTTTTTATGTCACTTGTGCCATGCATGTTCTTCCACATCCATATGGCTTTTATGTTTGCACTACTCCAGTCTCACTATGCTGCTATTCTAGTCATTTAATCACTGGAATTCACTTTCTGACTGTCACTGACCGTCCAGGTCCCTGATCCTGTGTCACTCTAAGACTAACGATGACTGTCCAGAGGAGAAACATGCACGCGAAGTCTCAGATGAGTGCAGGACATGGGGTTCAAGCTGGACGTCAAACGGGGTTTCTGGGGATCACACAGGGTGCAAGGATGCACAAAACGGACAATGGAGGACGACCCAGCAATCACCCACGGAGAAAAGAGGCGACACCGAGGCAGCAAACCAGCATCAAACAACCGCACTCAGGGAAAACAAAAGGAGCTTAAGGAGGTCCTTCAGCATCAAGGTACAACTGCGGTTTGTTCTATAAAATATTGTGATTGTGAAACAGGAATGTCATAATTACGAGGATTCAAATACTGCAACTTTAATTCTAAATTTAGTAAGTAGGAGGAATGACACATCATCCAAGAATTCATGTCTTCAAGATATGCTTGAGGTCTGACCAAGTGATTTGTTTAATCCGGCATTGCAGATAAATATAGCAACAGTGCTTCATGCAGTGTTTCCTAATAATATTGCTATTTAGTACTGTGTCACAAGGTGTTTGCGTTCAGCGTTGTGTCACAGCCTTTGGCCATAGTGAGCTTCCTGACCTTGAGGTTTATACGCGGATGAATTCCAATATTCATTTCACACTGACAGCAACATGTTCAACACGTGTTTCAACACACATGCCTCAGCCTCCCGGTAAAGAGCGATTCGTTCTAGCCTGGTGACTGATGGAAACAATCAGACAATCTTACAAGTTCTTCTAGACAGTTGATTTAGCCCAAAACCCAAAACGCCTATTTTCATGCAGAAATTAGTGTTTTTTTTTTCTTCTTCTCGTTTGCTGCGGAGAATGTTTCTCGTCTAAATGAAATGATAATCACATGCCCGGTGCTGGTGTGTTGGTAGATTGGCCAGCTTGAATGTCAGCCATTCAGACAAAGACAGGGTTTGTTGTGATGTTCCGTTTCTACAGCTCAACCTCACAGCACATTCCACTAATGTTGAGTACGGTTCGACTGACAGTCACTCGTCACTCACCGTACATAAATGAGTGACTGATACTGTTTAAAAACTGCTATTGGCTGTACACACAGGTTAAACTGACACTAGTTTTTGATAATGGTCAATACTAACCTTATAATAATATTTAGATCTGGGCTAATGTGCATCACTGGTTATGCTTCAATAGCTGCTGTTTTAAGCAAATGTCTAAACTTTTGTTAAATTAAGATGTACTGAGCCTGCAAACTTGTTCAGGCAGTACACTCCTTGTTGCAGTGGCGCGAGCATGTCATGTGAATACATTACATGCAATGCTCATCCTGCAGTGCATACTGCTGTATGACTGAGTGAACATTGTTTTATTTACTTTTTCTCTTTGAAGGAAGGGAAATGACCTTATTCATTTAGTAACACGTTATTCATACCATTGAAGCATTAAATCGAATTATATGTCCGCATCTTGTGCTCTAACATAATTTAGGCTGACCATAAGTGTATTATGTTAGCATTGGTGCTGTGTGCTAATGTATGTGGAGCAAGTGATGTTCACCTGGTCACTGTCTCAGTTAGGCACGTTACTAAGACCACAAAACCCAAAGTACAGCTGAGACTGATAGGAATGTTATGTATTTATTCATTTATGTATGTATTTTTAATTGACCTGATTATAGTGCTGAACAAAAAGGAAATTGGATACAGTCTCCCTTATGAGGGGAACACTAATGTGAGGAATAAATATATCTGACAATGCATTGTCAGATATATTTATCCCTCACATTAGTGTTGCATACTGCAGTTGTTAAGATATTTCTGCCTGGACCGAAGTGATGGGTCAACACTGACATCCCTTCAGCTATGCAGCTCATGTATCATTGTCAAGTAACATGATGCACTAAATCTGAAGTTACTGAGAAAAGCTGCTATTTCTATTGCAATAATATCTATTATACCAGTCGTAGTGAGGACTTTACAGCTGACTATACCATTTTATGGACTCAAGCCCAGGCTACTAAACAACCCTGGCCAAAACTGAGCTCAAGAGTAATTTAATGGAGCAGGGGCTTTCCTCTGGGGCTAATTCATGCCACATTTAACATCAATCACTTTTAATTGCCTACCAGACAGCTACAATGTCGCACCTATACCCTCCCGGCTTTTGAATCCAGACTAAATCCTTCACAGTCAAAGGAGAGATTTATGAATGGACGTTGTGAATAGAGCGACATATGCCACGTTGTCTCAAAGTACTGTTCATGGTTATTAAATACTGGATTATTTTATTTCACATGATAACATGCTGCCTTCGTGGTGATGCCTTTGTATTTGACATAAATAAATTCCCATAAGCCTCATTTGAAGACACAGCCATTCTATTATTATATCATATAACCTGGTCACATGATGTTGTTTTAAGAGCCATTGAGGGGTACATGACTTTTCATCATGGGCTTATCCTCCCAAATCTATGCCCTGGTTCATGCACCTATAAAAACATACAGTTGTTTTCTTATTCCTTGGTCTGGTCATGCTCACCCAGTTTGTTTAATGCTCATAAAGTATGCTTTCTTCAGCATTGTACAGAGGTCCACTTATGCTTGTTCTCGGCATGTATGTATTTGTCTGGTTGTGTACAGGAGAGTAGTATCTGGAGGATGTGTGTAGCCACAGGGCCCACTGAGGAGGTGCGTGGTCCACAAATGGCTGATAACAGCGTGCAGACAGAGGACAAAGACACTAATGTGGAGCCGGGGAGGAATGGAGGGGCTCTGCACAGGTAATAAAAGACACTCTTTATGTCCTTTGCTTTATTTAATGTGATGTCCTTGAAAGAGTAAAAGGTGATAGCTTGAATGTGTTAGACACACACAAAGACACTCATCTTTGCTAAATGAGCAAAAGAAAAGCATGCTGTCATCACTCATCGCTAATAAAGAAAGGACTGATTCACTCTTTGAAGGTGAATGAAGTGCTGGTGGACCTGTACAGGCAACCAGGAAGTGAAGCTTAATTCATTATCAGTTGTAGCTGTCGCAGCTTTGTAGTTGATGTAGGCTTCTCACTCATGAAAGAAAACATCACTGTTGGTGAAAAAGTAAGTATATCGCTACCCGTGATCACACCTTCAAATCAGACAAGGTGCCAAAATAATATGAACACCCTTCAGGGATGACAGGTGGAAACTGACTGAGTGGTGTCATCATGTCAAGATCTAAAGGGCTACCTAAGACCTTCAGATTTTATTTGAAATATATTAAAATCTGTAAGGAAAAATGAAAGGAATCATTTATCTGTGAGGCGTGGATTTCAGATGATTTCCCATTTTAGTCACTCCAGAAAATTCACCTCAGGAAAAGGCTGTTAGGGTTGAAGAATCCCAAAATGTCATTATAGGATCTGCAGCTACCTCTCGCAACTGTTGGTGCCAAAGTGGAGGTGTCTAAAATGCCTTTGCCCTGGCTCTGGATTGTTGATGTAGGAATAGACAGCCATTGACACTGGTGACTCTGAGGACTCTCAACTGAGCTTGAGAATTCGGTGTTGAAGATTCTTTTATCTGGCTTATGTTATATATACAATTTAAATATGGTGCACCACCAGTGTTGTCTGTATTGATGATTAGTTTTGTAAGTGACTTCCTGCCAGAGTATAATGTTGGCTGTACACTTTAACGGTTTAGTTTCTTTCCCCTAGCTTTGCCCTTTGCTTTGATCATTTTTATAGAGCAGTGATAATAGTGTAGAAGAAGTCTGTTCAGGCAGCTCATTAACAGTAATTGACACAGAAGCCTACACATTAGTTTCACACCAAACAGTAACAGTTCTTTGAAAGACTGAGACGACGTTTATTGGACTTTTTTTGTGAAAGGATATATGAATTGAGCCTTTTTGCTGTTCTCTAAAAGTTAGTGAACGTCCAACTTAGCCAGATAATCAATTGGCGTTAGTGGACATAGTGGTGTCAAAGTTGCACTGTCACACTGAATCACACTGAGTCTTTTTAAAAATCATGATGACAAAAAGGTCTTTCAAAATATTATTTGGAAGGATGTTGGCATTAGGTCACATGGAAGGAAAGATAACAAATAAAACAACAAGAACAGTGACAGATGAGCAAGACTGAGTAAGAGTCCAAATAGTCTGGACTATTATATAATAGTAATAATATTAAACATGTACACTACTTGTGGCAAATACATGCAATGTCTGTGATAATTTGACCCCCACCACAAAGCTCACCATTTTGCCCAGTTTGTTGGCACCACAAATTTCAGTGCCACCACTCCAGGACAACACAGCACAGAAGACACAGCTGTACAGCTTAGAACACATGATCTGAGCGTCCTCAACCAGATCAGCCTGCTCTGTTCTGTCTTAGGAGGCCCTCAGTGTTGTTGATGATATGCATCTTTATTGAATACACAGTTTTCTTCTGTACTCCATTTTTTGACGTCTGGCTGAATTCCTTGAGGATTACTGCCATCTGCTGTCAGTCAGTGGAATAACATACTGAATGTGTGGTAGCAGTAGTGCGTGTCTTTGAGAGCAGACCCACTAATAGAAACACTGTTCCATAGTCCTGCTAGGGTCACAGTCTCCTCGGGATGCCTTTAGTCTGCTAACTCAAAAACACCTGACATCATAGCATACAGCTTTTAGTTTCAAAAGAAAAGAGACTTCTGAATGCATGCAGTATGTTTTGTTTTTTCACCACTACATTTGGGGCCTTCTTTGTTTTCAGTTGCTTCTGTGCATTTTCTCTCCGCAGACACTGCAGCATCCCGAGCCCAGACAAGCTGGCACCCTTTAACGGAGAGTTTCTGAACAGCAGCGCTTGGATGGGCGGGGAGAGAATAAAGAGCATTCACATTAAAGCCTTTACTGAGGTAACACTAACTGACACATCATATGCTCAGGCATTGTGCTTCTCTATCCCTTATTCTTTAAGAACAAACTACCATAATGTCTTTGATATATTAGTATTTATGTCTACAATCTATTGGTAGCTGGAACATTAATGGATCAATAGTTTCCATAGGTTCTGTACTTTGGCATTGACCTGCTAACGCAAGCAGCTTATTCCCACTACGGTGAATTTGTTGCATATTGATTGACATCTTTAAATTCATCATGTCATGGTCAATCCATGTGGACGTTATAAATAGTTAAATGCATGCATAGGCTTCAGTATACTAACTTCTAATATGTGTGAGCATTTGCTAGCTAGACAGAGCACCCAGACGCTGGCAATGGGATAAAAATGACAGTAACTATTTCAGTGTGGGCATGGCATTCTTATCAAGATGCAGGCACATTTCCAGCCTTCCCACACACTCTGTGGAGTGCAGTGAAAAAATGTCGGCATTCGAGGATATTTGCTTAACTTGCCAAATGTAAATTTGGTTGTAATTCTTAAATGACACTAGTCTATAAATGATAGCTACTTCAGATAGGGACAGAAAGAGAATTGAACACAACCTGACATCACTGACAGTTTGGTAAACTCTCTGGGTATTCAGAGAAAGCCACTGTAAAATCCAAAATATTAAATTTTGAGTGTATTACTTTAGGAGAAAAAGGTCACGATTTGTTTCTTAAATAAGTTACTTCTAATTTGATCATTTTCAAAGGTAACTTTTTTAAAAGAGTGTTCACTGGGTAATGATTACATCACAGATATCTGTACATTGTTCCTACTCTCTGTACTTTCTTCATGAGTTTGTCTTGATCACTGAGCAGTACAAAACACTAACTACTCCTTCACTACTCTAACAACTTACACTTTTGTGTTCCCCAAGTCAAGTAAAAGATCATACATCAGAGCAGCACACGTATGTCATTTTGGATCAGAGGTACACTGAGCTCAGCATGGTGCGTTTCAGTGCTCCTGAGAAGGCAGACTTTTCTTATTTTAGATTTTAGGATTTTAGTTGCTAGGAGATCTTTCCTGCTGGGCCTGCCAAGTCTATTTAAGTCACTTCTTGAAGGTTGTGGAAACCTGGACATCGAAACGAAGGGAAAAAATGAGAAAAAAACAGCAGTAGGAAAAAATGTTTAACATGTGACGACAAGGCTCGGCCAACTCAACACTGTGACTGTTTTATTTCTGGTAATGGCTCTCTTCAGGAATTAAACGGCTCCTTGCATGTAGTTCTAAAGACTGTCTTGTCATATTACAGAAGATCTATAGACTCAATGATTCCAGTTGCACAAATTCTGCTCTCCATTCCAGTAAACTATATTATAGTGGTCCCTATACTATAATCTAATACATTCTAATCTAATGCATTATTTATTATTGTTATGTGCTTTAGGACATTTCCACATGTGAGGACACTCACCAGTCACACAGTCTGACTGTGAGCCCACAGCATCCAGCCCTGGTTTCTCCTCCTGATCCTTCATCATTACCTGGATACACAGAGGAAGAACTAATGGCCAACAACAATCACCTCAAGGTAAACTCATCTGGGATTGTAGTCTGTGTCGATATTAATTTTAGTATACTTTTTTTTCTGTCTATTCTTACACAGCAATATAAAAAACTGCCAACTCTAGGGTCCCTGTGTGTGAAAAACAATTATCAGAATTTAAGTCATTCAGTTTTAGGTTAAAATTGTTAGTGTAAGTTTAGTTTCGAGCATGTCCTTATGGCAATCATTGTGCTTAGGGTAGTGTGTCTCTGTTTGCATGTAGTTACCCATCCCAGAGGTGAATGAGGAAAGACGCTGGGAGGTGGAGAAGACTGAGCAGATCCCGTCTGGACCGGTGGCCAACAATAGGACGCGGTCCAATTCAACAAGTGTGTATATCACCTGTCATCTCTCAAAAAAGATTAAGAAGAAGCATAAGTTGCATGGTCAATGGTGTTATCCCAGTGAATATGGGAAAGGCTGTCAAGTAAACTGTTGGGTGCCACGTGACAAAGTGAAAACTCTGGATTGCATGTCATTAGTGGAAATACAGGAAGAGGTAAAGATCAGTTTGTACCCGTATAATAAATAAATTTTCCAGTATTGGCCAATATCACTTTTTTGGGTGTAGTTATAGTAGTGTTAGTGTAGATTGTATTTAAGAGGGTATGGACATTACAGAACAACCGGCATGTTTTTGTGAATCAGGTTTGACCATCTGAAAAGATAGTTGGGACAGGGATTGAGCCATAGCAAGGCTCATAGCACCCATAATTAGTCTTTTTTTGACAGCAGACATAGGGAGGATTGTCTTAACGTAAAAGGAGGAGATCTTATAGGAATCCTTAGTTGCAGCAAGCAATAATAGGGCCAGTTTATCCTGCAATCTTTTACAAAATCAGTTGGGGACAGGGGCTTTATTATTTATTGTTTTGAATGTTTTGATTTAAAGCTCGGGTGATATTCTCAATCCAATTCTTCAGTAACAGTCTAAATCAATTACCTTGCATCAGATGTTTCTGACTTACTTCCTAACAAATCTTTTACCCAGAGAATCATGCACTAACTGAGCTGGCCGTATCACCTTGTTCACAGTATGTGGCATGCAAGTGCAAAAGTAGGCATTCTGTGTCACTTTTGGTGATGAGATAATACTTCATCACATTTGAGTAAAAAGGGAAAGGGGTCAGACGAGAGGTATTGATCTAATTTGCGGTAACCGGTTTCCATTCCATTAGTAGAAAGCTGCTGTAGTTTGGCTTTATGTGTTTTACATGAGTTTAGGGTAAGAGCTCTTGTATTTATGTAGCACTTTTCTTTCCTATTGCTCCTCAATGCACTTTACAGTCACAATAACACACCTACTCACTTGACAAACACACACACATTCACTCACCGGTGACGTGCACTGGGAGCAACTTGGGGTTCAGTGTTCAGTGCTCAGGGACACTTTGGTATGTGGTCCATGTGATCTTGTAGATACCCTTGTAGAGATTCTGAAAGCAGAGAGCAGGAAAAAGTTCATTCTCACATTGATTAGGAGCAATGAATTCATCAGTTTGAAAAAATAAATATACCTTTATTTGTTTATAGAATCTCCAAGGATCATTGCAGTCCTTTTAAAGTTGAAGTCAGAAAATGATCTTGTTATTAACAAAGAGGCCTGAGTTCTAGTGATGACAGTGTCAGGGTGATCTACTGGGTGGTTATTTACGTATCTCAACACTTATAGAATGACCTGCCTTAATATTTTCTGCATATATTTGATAATCCTCCAACTCCTCCTTTAGCACCATCACCAGGTCAAAGTCTACCGTTTCTTGGTCCCTTGACCGTGGCACCACCACTGACCTAATATTTTATGTGTCAGTGTGAGTCATTAGCACAGAACTGAGTCAACACAGTTCTAGCAGCCTTAGCATGAATTGAACATCTTAAATGAAGTGTTGAGTATTTAATAGCGGACCTTTTCTCTCTGGGTTCATTAAATTTGATGGCCATACATGGTTTTTTTCCAGGTCCTCTAGCTTCCTCCCACAGTTTAACAACATGACTCTAATGCGGCCATAGATGTGCTTCCTTTTGTGTTAACCCCTGTGGTATATTGTCAACCTGACCTGACCCCATCTCCCGGGGACCCTGTACATGATAAGCAGTAATAGATGATGGAAGGAAAATGCACTGCCTCCCAGTGATTGAAATGCTAGCTCTGTATCTTTTACTCTCTACAAATACTGAAGCAAATTAATGTCATCGCTCATCGTTACCATCTTCTGATAATACTGCTCATAATCAGGTGTTCATCCTTATTGGATCGGGGATCTGGACACCATCATCATGAAAACCCCGGAGCTGTATACCAGTCATCCCCATGGGAACGGGGGCTTATATGGAAACAGGAAGTCTCTGTCTCAGCAGCTGGAGTTTGCTCACACCACTACGCAGGTATGTGGTTCATCTGACAGTACAAGCAGAATATATTTAAGATCGCGTATGTTTACCGTACATGTTCACTGGTGGGAGTATCATGTCGCTTGGAAAGAAGGCAGAGGTAGCAGGGCTCAAATGAAGTTTAAATATGTGTATTAAACAACACAGAAATACATGTTATGTACATTATATAATATTACCAGCAACTCACTTAGGACATCAATCCAACTGCTAACCCTTTGGTTCATGGACAAACCTGTACCTACTAAGCCTCAGCCACCCCTCTAACCAAACTGTACTACTAGAGCAGCTTAAATCAAACGATCAGGTTCTGGTGGGTCTTGTGTTATTTTCTACATTCTGTCATTTCCTTTTTGTGTGTAATCTCATTAATCAGTTGCAGTACTGATGAAAGAGAACAGAAAAGACAGCAGCTGAAAGCCATCAAGGAAGATCAGTTCTTATCAGATCAGATTCTTATTGTGTTGCCTTAGGTAAAACAAGGACAAACAATGGACCCTTTAAAGTCCAATGAGGAAGCTCTTGATGGGACTATCTGCTAAAAGCACTTTCGAACAATACACTTTCTGGGTTTTCTAAAACTGCCTTCTTTTATGTTAGGCAACTGCATGATATAAATAAGGTAAAGATGAGGTAAAAAAAATGCAAATAAGAACAACAACAAAAGCTTACTACTTACTGGTATTAAAGAGAGGAATGAAACTGTGGCATAATAATCTGCCTTTTGTGTTGCATGCTGCTCCTTCTTCAGCCAGTGCACCGTCCTTCCCGCTCCGTCAGCTCTGCCCAGCTGGTCCACTCCTGCAGCAATGTGCAAGCCTTCATCATTTGTAATATTGTGCTGATGAAGGGCCATGGCAAGGTAGGAACCATACACTACCACAACGGAAGCAGCCCAAGTCTCATTAGCATCATAGTGTGATTAATTCAAAGTTATCACAAGTCTTCTACCCCTGCAGCTTTTCAGTCACCACTGTTATAACTGCTGGTCAGGAAGTCAACTACACTTCAAACTGGGCTTGACCTTTCCAACTACAAGTTTTAGATCTTTATTTCTCTCAGATTGCACTGTTATCTGCAGACAGAAGGCACTTTGATCCCTCAAGAAATTTGTATTTATATTTGTTTTGCAATGCACTTGTTGTACCGTAGTACAAAGCTGTCTATACTTTATATGTAATATAAATCATATTTGTCTGTTTGACAAAATAATAAGAACCAAAATTCCACTTGTCAGCTTTTTTCTTCATATTTCTGTGGCATTCCACTGTAATGACATCAAGTCTTTGCACTGTTTAATAACAGGTCCTGAATGCTGGAATTCTACTCTTATCTATATCAGTACCAAGCTGTTTCTTTGCCTATGATTGCATGGCTATTGCTGTTTAAATATGTCCAATAGTTACTAATAATGATTCTGCTGCCTTCCCCAGGGCCTGGGCTTCAGTATAGTGGGTGGGAGGGACAGCTTGTATGGACCAATGGGGATCTATGTCAAGACCATTTTTCCCGCAGGAGCAGCAGCTGCTGATGGAAGACTGCAGGAGGGTGAGAACATACCCTACAAACAACATGCTGTACATGAGGACAGTTGCATTTTCAGATAGATAAAAATATGGGGAAAAAGGTGATTTAGAAAGATACAACAAGAAAACTACACATTTCTGCTGTTTAATATAGAGTTCTATTTCACACTTCCCTGGAAATTTAATTTGTGAGCACATTTTCCTGAAATTCTCCTCTCACACAGCCTGTCTGTGACACAGTGCCATCCACAAGAAATAAAATATGTCTTTAAATAGTATTCCATTCCATACTTTAAGCTTTCCTTCTAAAGGCAGACATTTTTCCACTCTGTTCATGATGACCGCTGCTCTCCTTCTACTATCAGCAATGATATTAGTACAGACTGGCAAATATCCAGTCAATTGCAGTGTTATAACTGGAAGTCAGGCCATCTTGGAACAAATTGGTGCGATCCAATTTAATTACCAAAGACTGTGTTCATGCACGTCACTGCTCTATGATGCATTTAGGTCATATTCATTATGGTCCCGTACATGTTTCTAAACTAGATTACTTACCATGAACTTCTTCCGTACTAGGCAAATTGACATAGATTTGCAGACTTCAGTACTTTTAGACTTTCTGTTTCTTTGTCTGCACAGGTGATGAAATCCTGGAGCTGAATGGAGAGTCACTTCATGGCCTGACTCATGATGAAGCACTGCACAAGTTCAAAGTAAGGACAACAGCATTCAGTCAGACACAATGAATCAGACGTGATGACACAAACGTGACGCATACTCCTGAAATGTTTTTTTGGGACTTAACGTTGCTGTTTGTACAACATTATTTATGATTGTTTCCTTATTGATTTATTGATTGTTTGCAGTGAATTACATACAGGCTGAAGCACCGGATCACACTATTTTGAATAGAACTGCTTAACCCACATATGCTAATGTCCACAACAGAAATCCCACATACCAGATGAATCAGTGTCCACATACGGTATATAATGCAAAATGATCGTCTAGAAGTTACACGTCCACACAGAATAATCTGTAAGACACATAATGCTGGCAAGGAAAGTTTTTTTTAGTCTTGTATTGTTTACCATGGTTACAGAAATGCTGATGTTAAAGAAATTAGTAAAATATTGCTGCATTAGATGGCAGACTGAGACTTTTCCTATTATATAATATATATAATTATTATTTTTCAGCATAGCACTAGTTAAGTGAATTCTAAATTGGTTCTAAATTGGTTCTAAATTGGTTGTAGGTATGAGTGCGAATGGTTGTCTGTCTCGTTGTGTTAGGTAGGTTAGGTATTCTGCTAGTATCAACCTGCTAGTAAGGCTGGTAACTAAGATTTCAACCACATTGAAATGAATCAGTCGAAGCAGATGTTGTTCAGTTGATATGCAAGCTGTGACAACACTCAGCGTGTCATTAAAGGCATCTGGACTTTAAGGAATGTGAGTTATAGAATGGAAGATGAAAGTAGCCATGTCGCAAATTAAAAGCAAAAGCATGTGAGATCATATGATGTTGAAGTTCCACTTGAAGCCATGATATTTATAAGCTGGACAGAGGCCGTAGGGTATTCTATACTGCAGATGTTTAAGTACGCCATTCAGTGGACAAACTATATGCTTTTTTGTTAGAAGTGTCTTTCTATTCTGCTCTACTGTACAGCTTGTAAGCAAAGAGGTTTTGTTTTTTTGAGATTTACAGTATGTCAAGAAGAAACATACTTCTTTCGGAATGTTTTGTGGCCTCTGTCAGTGTTATTTGTACTTACATGGTGTATATGCCTAAATAAATCTGTGCCTACATACACAATGTACAGAGAGAAAGACAAACAGATACTTTGGTAGGGCCGACAGCTAATTTTTGCTCTGGAGAGTTACTCCAGGCCTGCTTCCATTTCCAACAAATGGCCAAATCCATTTACAGCTAAACCACTAACTCCAACCAAAAACACCAAACTGAGCAGCTAATATTCAGCTGTTAATTTGAAATTTCCATTTATTCATGTATGTTTGTTATTTTTAATGTCTCTGTGCAGCAAATCAAAAAGGGCCTCCTGACTCTGGTGGTGAGGACCAGCCTGCGCGTTGGAGCCGTGTGCGGTCAGGCGCAGGTCGCTCAGCTGTGCAGGTCACGCTCCCTCAGCTCCACCGCCGGCATGGCCAGGATCAGTGCTGACATGGGAGACTACAACTACCTGAACATGTGCAGTAACACAGAGAACATCCCGGGTCCGCCTGCTAAGCCCAGAGACCGCATCATGATGGAGATCATCCTGCAGAAAGGTCAGCCTTGGGACACGTACACAAGCTTTGTGTTTAAAAAATCCAATTTTAATTGTGTGTGCTGTTGCACCTATTACTGGGTGAGGTTTTTTTCATCCTCCAGAAAAGCTGAATGTTAACTTTCTTTAAGTCAAACCTGTAACATCTTTTAGTTATACCCTCCCTGTCTGTTAAACACCCACCTTTAAATTCTCCACTCTGTGTGTAATGCAGGTTTTAAGGCACATGTGTGTGAGCCAAGATGAGCCTGTTTTTACAAGGATTACAAACTCCCTACAACTAGTAAACTGGCACAGACTCTATGTGCAAAATTGCCAGAAATCACCATTAAGATCACTTCAGGCTTTGCTATTTTGGATTTATGTCCAAAATAGCAATAATAGCAATATATAGCAATATTTATAATTCATTAGTTATTCAATAAGGAAATGTTTTTCAGTAACTTCTTTAAAAATGTACTGTAGTTGTTAACCTCAGTAATATGTGCATTATTGAGGTTTAAATACTAAATGTCTCTTGAAATCCAAAGGACAGTTCTAACCATAGTATGGTAATTTGGAATATGGAATTTCATGTGTGATATGCTAGAGCTTGGTGTTGGTCTGGGTATTGGACTGTGCTGTGTTCCATCTGCTGACGGGTGCCCAGGGATCTACATTCACACCCTCTCTCCAGGATCTGTAGCACACATGGACGGTAGACTCCGGTAAGGAGACATTACTGCAGGGGTTTATACGGGAATCCAAACGGTACAAACAGCGCATAAGTACCAACTGTGATAAAATGCAACAAAGAAGGAAAATGTTATAATGTCATACATGTAATATTATGTAATAAAACTTAGAGTATAGCATGTAATAATCTATGTTATATTCAGTATTTAATCAGTAAAAACAAAAACAAAGCTAAAACAAAGGCAACTGAACTTCTCATTAAGTATTGGCTTAACATACAATATGTCATACTGTATCTCTGTGCTTCCCATTAAAATACAATAATTAACATAGCCTAGTTTCTTAGGTGCATAAACTCTTGTACCCAACCTTGGCTTTAAATTACAGAGACAAATGTAATGATTGGCTGGACAGTGTTCTATGGCTATAGAAATCCATAGGGTGTACTGTATTGGAGATGTTAGGACGCTGTTGTGAAGGATTTTTTTCTGAGTTTTTTTTCCACCCTCCTGCCTTTAGGTGTGGTGATGAGATCATGGAGATCAATGACACTGTGGTTTACAACATGGCACTGAATGACGTCTACACAGTTCTGAGCCAGTGCACGCCCGGTCCAGTCCACATCATCATCAGTCGACATCCCGACCCCAAAGTATGCAATGTCTCCACTTTATTTACTCTGAACAGTTCCAATAGGACACTCACGTTTACAGGTAGATTTAAGGGCCTACAAGGCTAAGCCTCTGCTTGCTCATGGTTAACGCTGCCTTAAGGGTTCAACTGTAGGCCTCTGTGCTGCTGGCATGGACTGCATCTGGCTTTCAACTTGGCATTCTGGCTTCTTCCCCTTTCCAAACACCAGCTGGTTGGACTGGAGACTAGTATGCCTGTGTCTAAATGTAGGCATGGGTATGTGTGTATTGGTGCTTCCCAGATACTAATGGTAGTTGCAGACCGCCTTGACCTGACAACTGTAATTTTTATACTGTAATGTTAACAGTCCCATTTCTACTCCATGTTTCATAGGTATCAGAGCAGCAGTTGAATGATGCTATCGCCAAGGCAGTGAAAAACACCAAACTGAGAAAGGAAAGGAGCCAGTGGAGCATTGATGGTAGACGTTTTATTCCATTAATTATCCATTTTCCACCAACATGTTCCTGTTTAGACTCATTATTAGGCCGCAACATCTGTTATTTTTGGCTTTTGTTGTCTTGCCAGCATTCTGGCTCACCTGCAATTAAATGTTTGTCTTCTCATAAAATTGACCTTTATTTACAAAACCTGTTCAGTTGAGTCATAATGTATCCTGTTGACACGTACTGGAGCCTGTCCCAGTTTGCATTGGGTGACTGTCAGGGCACACCCTGGCAAGTCATCACAGGGCTTAGACAGAAACAAACAACCATTCACGCTCACAGGCTATGGGCAGTGCTAAATATGGCCAGTTCAAAATAACAATTCCCCCTAATATTCATGTCTTTGGATTTTGAGGAAGTTGCAGCACCCAGAGAAAATCCACAGGCACAGGGAGAACATGTCTATACAGAAAGGACCCAGCTGGCAACAGTGCTAACTTCTGCACCACCATGCTTATCCTTTTTCCATATTCAACAGCTTGTCATGCAACATAGCAGAATTATCAGAAGCTAGCTTGTCCATGAACACATTTTTCAAACACCTCAGTTATAAAATGTGCCCCAACCCAGTTCAAGTTTAATCTTGATGGCACCTCAGTCAATCCATTATATCATTACTTCATTAAGTCTGTACTTTATTTCTTCATTCCTTTTCCTCAATCAGGACTGCGTAGACTAGAGGCATGCTCCCACAGCCGGCAGAGATGTGAACGCTGTCTGGAGAGGAGTATCAGTCAGCTGACAGTTCGACAAGCACAGAAGAGCATGACGCGCTCCTGCAGCGACAACACCAGCAGCCATCACCACAGCCGCTACCTAACAATCCACAACCATCACAACGCACACCATAACCCATCAGTCCGTGTCCACAGCCTGGACACACCCAAGGTAGACAACACGTCTGTGGTTGCATGGAGAGAGGAGTTGACTGCAATGTACAGTTCTGGGATCAGTATTTAAAGAACTAACTTCTGCTGCTGTACCTGCTACTATGATTATCTTTCATAGATATTCGGTGTATTCATCACTCTGTATGTGTTTGATGTATCTTCATGTATGATTGATAATATATTATTGTTGTGTTTTCTTGACTCTTTCTCTCTCCTGTAGTGTGTGACAGAGCCATGGTCCGACAACAGACTGTCAGTGCCTGTGTATCCTGACGAAGACTATAATGTCCCGTACAACTCCCCTGCTGCCAACCTGTCCACTCAGCAGGCCCTGAATCAGGCCCACAGGGGCAACAAGGTACCTACTTTCCTTCCCTCTGTAATCAGTGTGATAAGGCACAAAAGCTGACTTCACTGCAGAGTTTAGAGTCAGGGGAGCAGTTTGTGAATTGAGGCACAACAGAATGTGTCCATACAGCAACTAAATGTAACAATGTTAATTTATTTTCGCACGATACATGTTCCAAATGTTCGTACAAGCTTTAGGTGGTACAAAAGAGAACACACCAATCAGCTATAACAGGAGAATTAAATAACATTAACAATCTTGTGACAGTTCATTGTTCTGCTGTGAAACTTTTGGAGCTGGCATTCATGTGGATGTTACTTGTAGCACCCACCTAGACCAGACCAGGCACCCCCACCCCATAGCAATGACACTCCTTGATGGCAGCAGCCATCCCCAGCAGGATGCAGCCTGACACAGACACACACACAAAAAAGCTTTAGGAACAACTCAAAAAACATGAAGAACAGCACAGGGTGTTGACCTGGCCTCCAAATTCACTAGATCCCAAACTGATCAAGTATCTGTGGGATGATCCAAAGAGGCCCCTCCCCTCAACCCGAAGGACCCAAAGGCCCCCACTAACAACATTCTGTTACCAGACACCACAGGACACCCTCAGAAGGCCCATGTCCATTCTCTGATGAGTCACAACTGTTTTGGAGGCACAAGGGAGACCTACACTATATTAGGAAGGTGGTTATAATGTTATGCCTGATTGGTGTAAATCTTTAATTTTTTTTTGTAACTCTAAATTTTCCACCAGTCCAATGACACATGGACTTTATCATTTATTTCCTAGACTCTTGAGGTCTGACATTGTGGTCTCTGTAAACTGTAGTGATAAGATCTCTGAGGGAGACTGTTGGAATCAGTGCCTCAGGCAGGAAGCAATCACACCATGTTATTCTCACTTTTTGTACTTTCGGTATAGCCCTATGTGTGTGTGTGTGTGTAGTCCACATGCAGACTGCGGGCTGGTCCTCGTCGGCCATGCTGGCCTCAGGATGTGAACAGCGAGGAGGGTTATAATGGTGACTCCAGTGGCTCCAGCAGAGGATCTCCAGTTCGAGAAGAAGGACTGGAGGCCTCGTCACAAACCAGCTGCCAGGTACCCACGCTCTAAGTGTTGAACAATGGGTTACAAATAAAGTCGCTGTAGCTTCAAATCTGTTAAAGAATTTTGACACATTAGATTAGTTTTTCCTCAGTTGACAAGCACCAGTATTCTAAAGTCCTACATGATATCTCACACTGTAAGAAAACTGAATTTTCTAATTAGCCCTTAACACCTGACCTTCATTGTCATGTACCTTTGGCTATACAAGCATAGACTTTGAGGGTACACCATTGTAATATAACAGAAACAGATTTCTGTCTGTGGTTTCATGTTGATCACACATGCAGTTTTTTTTTTCATGACGCACACTATTACACCAACTGCTATGCAGCCCAGACAAAACCATTTCTGCAAAGCACACACAGAGCAGTTCTAAAACACATTATGTGGTTAAATCCAGTGATATCCAGTAATAGCTGTCTCAAAGCCAAGAGAGAGAGAGAGAGAGAGAGAGAGAGAGAGAGAGAGGGAGAGAAATAACTAACTTACTGACTCCAACTTACTTACAACATTACGCTTCCTGTTTATAACACATTTGATGAAGGTGGTTCCACGTCAGGTGCATGTATGTGCCAAATAGGTCAGCTGATCTAGCGTTTCCTCATGTGTTTTGTCCTGTATTGACCTGTCCACTATGAGAGAAGTCAATCATACAACTCATTTGGTTTCTCAAGCAGTAAGAAAGTGTCCATATAAGGAAGTTGACACTTAGTATGAGACAGAACGAATAGTCATCTGCTGCTCGTTTTCACTTCCACTCTCAAGTTCCTTCTCTGAAACACAGCTAAAGAGGTGGCTGGGCTAATGTTATCTTCTCACTTCGCTGTCTTTCTCAGTGTGCTGATCTTGCTTGTACTAATCATGTCTCTTTCAATGTACTAGTCATGCTTCTTCTAAAAAGAGTCCCATGTAACATGGTCCACTCCTCCCACTCCATGCAGCTCTTCAGCAGCATATACAAGGCCTTGCAAAAACTCCTGAGGTTACTCTTAAGAAATGTATGTGAAGAGAAGTGACTTTAATTGTTTTGCTACTGACAGCAACGTTGTTTTGTGCTTGGCTTTTCTATCTTTTAACAAAACAACTTCAGCCCAGTCATAGGCATTACAGTGAATGGGCCGTTTTTTTTTTTTTTTTTGGTGCTATATTTTTTTTGTATATATTTATGGCGCTACTTTCTAATAAAGCAATCTTTTCCTGGGATTTTAAGTTTTAACGAATATGCCCTTTAAGGATTATGCTTTACCAATCAATTATAATCCCTTCCAACAAGTAATGCATGGTTTATAACTAACTTATAAATCATGCAATAAATGATTTTGAGTTGATAAAAGAAAAAGTTACATCATATAACACTTGACAAAGAAAGGCTTTCAAGTAAAGCTGAACTAAAATATGCAGACTGCTGCATGCATCACTTGTGTAGCCACAGTTCTGATTTATTTTTGTACTTTTATGCAAAGGCCAAAAGTATGTGAGCAAAACGTGGAAGATTTTAAAAATTACTTATTCTTACACTCTGTGTGTAGCAATGACTGTGTAGGTTAACCTTTGGCAGTGATCTATTCTTATTTCCAACATCACAACATAACTACTTGGCTGGAGTGTAATGTTCAGGTGTACACATACTTTTGGCCCTGCAGGGTAGATGGCTGTGCTTCTCCTTGTGTGGAAACGGTCTCGAAAATGCATGAATAATTCAGGAAGAATAATTAGTACAAAAGCATAATATGGTTGATGGTGGTTTATGTTGCTTACTACTGCATGTTTTTTTCCTAATACATATGTCTTTGTGTGTATTTTTGTGCATGCTTTGGGATGCGTCTATACTGAGTAACACAAGCAGAATGAATGATGTGGCTGAATGTCTGAGCGGAAGCAGGGTACATTACTGCACCTCTCTGTGGTTATTGCTAGAGAAGTTGATGTGATACAATACTTCCTGTTTTGATGCAGGAAGGAGTACGTTTAAGAGAACAGGCGGAAAGGAGCCAAGAAGATTTCTCTCACACAGCTGCACTGTGCACCGGCAACCGACTACACACAGGTAGGAGTGTTCTTACTTTACAATTAAGCACCTGAAGGCAACTTCAGAACTAGCTGATCATCCATTCTACCAACAATGTGACAGCAAACTGCAGCATTTCCACGGAAGGTGACTGTGACTCCATTTCCTGTTTGAGGCAGTGTTTGTCAGAAATTCAACCGTGGTGCGATGGCCTTCAACTGGGGATGCAGTAATGCTTCTGATCACCAGTTGTAGATGCACCAAAGTTGTCAGGGATCCCTGAGGAGTAGCACTAATTGTAAAGTTATTTCACTGTGGAATCACATGTTTAAGGTTGCAGTGGAATTGCCACATTAGGAGTGGACATAAATGTGTTTGATTTAACCGTCCACTTATCATCTACATCAGCAATTGTGCATTAAGTGCATTAAAATGTTGCACATAACACATGTGCTTTAGGTTGTGTCCCTCCAGGATGAATTGGAATAATCTTTGCCTTCATTTTTGTGACATTACTTAAAAATTACTTTTAATTATGTTTGGAAGATCAACTTCATTGTTCTTTCACTTCACTGGGTCTCCTCACTTTGTCTTTAATACCAGTAGAGGCCTGGATGATGGCATTTCTGCCCTGTTCACAGTGTGAATACACAGTAATATCTGTGTAAATGTTTGAGACGCATGCTCAGGTCTTGTGCTCTCTCGTGTATTGTGTCTACAGGTGATTCATCAGCTCTGCTCTGCTCACAGCCAAAGAAAGGAGCTCTGAGGCGACAGGCTTGTGTTGAAGAACATCCCCAAGAACAACTTCAGGATCCTTGGGTTCGCCTTTCAAACAGCTCTCCCGAAAAGCAGCCTGAAATCCACCACCATCGCCACCGACACGCTACAGACCGCACAGAGCCTGTCAGCATCCACAGCGTCCCTGCTACCATGAGTGATGAAAATAGCACCCATGAGCTCAATGGGGCAGCCAGCGATTTGACTTCTGATCCTCCATCCAACTCAGCTCCTGAAAACACTCCTGAATCTCTTGCAGAATCAAAGGCGGCGCCCCCAGTGGCACCCAAACCTACTTGGTTTCGCCAGAGTCTGAGAAAAATCCGGGATGAGCAGGACCACAAGAAGGAAGCTAAAGCTTTAGAGCCGAGGTCTGCTACAGGCTCCACCAGAAGCTTTGGAGTCAGATCTGCTTCATCTTCAACCAACCAGTCAATCAAACAAAAAATTCACTCTTTTGAGACATTTTCCAGTCCAGAGGGTCCAGAGAAGGGGATCAACAGGAGGCCGGTGGCCCCTTCTTCATCCCTTCCTCTGCTGGAGAAGGAGCGTAGAAGTTCCAACTCTGCCTCACATAGGGATTATGAGAGGAACAAAAATGAAGTCTCCAAAGAGATTGAATCAGAGCCATCTGTATCTACAAGGCAAGCAAATATCAAAGCTGTCTCTGATGCTCCATCTGCCATCTCCTCAGAGACCTCAGATGAAGCTTCAACAATCAAGACTTCTGAAGATGAACCTCCCTCCATCCAGTCCCCCTCTGATCCCCTACCTGCTGACACCATCAGCACTGATGTGGACTCAGGATTAAATGAGTCTCATTCAACTACAGACCATGATTATGAGAACGTCTTACCATCCAAGCCCGAGTCTGAGCAAGAAAAAGAAGATCTCAGCGGGTCCACAGAGTCTAGGGTCCTATCCCCTGAAACATCCATGAGGTCCAGTCAAGCAGAGGGGGAAAATACTTCGGACCAAAAAGAGGAGGATGGAAAACATGACCACGACAAGCTGCCGAGGGCGACTCCTAGTGCTGTTCCACCCACAGAGACTGACCCCATGAGAAGCCCAGAAGGGGAAAGTTTAGGGAAAATCATTGCCTTCAGTAACCAGGTAAACTGTTACAGATCTAAAGAACTGTGGTAATGTCCTTTATTTAGTGTTATTTAGTGTAGCAAAGGCTAAAATACCAGCTCAGTGCCTCAAAATGCTTCTATGTTCATATTTCCTTCATAGGACTTTGCTTTGCAAGGCATTCAATTCAATATTTCTCTTGCAAATAAGTTTTTCTGACCTGGGGCGTTGTTTCCAACCTGACTGTTTATCTGACTGATTGTTTTAAACCACTGGTTGGGCGTTCCTGGGTATCAGCAATTACCTTAGTGAGTACAATGTGCTGATAAACTTAATAAAATTAAGACTCAAAGTTATAATAGATGAATAATCCTTATAGAATCATTTATTCTTTCCTTTGCAACTCATATTTCCCCTAACTCTAATCCTGTTTCTTATAATGAATCGCCTGGATGCATTGAATATTTTCAACTGCATATTTTGTTTGCCTTAGGTTTTGCTTTATGTGTACATCTATAGTATTATTTTATGCAGTTGCAATATTCTCAGTCATATTCTATTATGTGTTGTTTTTGTTCCAGGTTTCACAAGCTCTGATGCGATCTCTACCCACCTCCTGCCATGGTAACCCTCACTCTGAAAACGATTCTGCTGATGCAAGCTCGGACAGCACTGAAAAAGGATTTTCCGTGAGGTAAGACTGCCGCTTAGTAGTATGGGTGCACATTATGCAATTTACTGTCAAAACAGATGTCAAGTGCAGCACAGATACACACTTGTGACGTGCACAGTGCCCAACAGTGTGTAACTAACATGACACTTCATCTGCAACATGTTTCCTTTTTGTTTTGAACTCAGTTTGGCCACACTGAGAGACTGTACCATTGAGCGAGGGGAGGGGGGAACTCACGACGAGGGAGCATTCACTTCTGCTTCGGCTCACTCTGTCATCTCAGCCATCCCTTCACAGGAAATACAAGAGATGATCCAGGAAGTCAAAGCTCTAGACGAAGAGACACTTAAGGTAAAGAAAGAAAAGATACAATTTCATGCGGTCACATTATGGATACAAGTTTGAAAGGTTTGAAAGCTATTCTGATTTGACCAACATTGCACTGAAAATTCTTTCAGATGGTTATAAATCAAACACAACAAGAAAATGTCAGCATTCAATTTGGCTCTGCACAAGTTAGGCCTGTAAAACTGTCCTCGCTATGCCCAGAATACATCTATTGTAATGCAGAGCAATTGTAACTTCCCCTTGTTGCTAAATTCTGGCTCAGGCCAAAACTAAAATAACAGTCGAATGAAGGTCAAGGTGTCTTTATTTGTCTCCCTGTGAGCAGCTTCTGGGTCTTTTTGTCACAGTAGTAGTTTGGTACATATATTAAAACACAGACTGTAATGGGCAAATGGACACAAATATTGATGGTCAAGAAATATCACCAAAATATTTCCACCAAAATTCAGACCAGCTCTTTGCTAATCTAAGATGGATGATTCACGTTTTGACTTCTGCAATGTACAGGTCTAAGTTTGATCTGAATACTATATGTCCCTCTAGGATATACACGAATCAGTCATAACATTAACTTCCTAATATAGTGTAGGTCTCCCTTGTGCCGCCAAAACAGTCCTCACTCATCAGAGAATGGACATGGTCCTTCTGAGGGTGTCCTGTGGTGCCTGGCAACAGAATGTTGTTAGTGGGGGCCTTTGGGTCCTATGGGTTGAGGGGAGGGGCCTCTGTGGCTCATCCCACAGATAGTTGATCAGTTTGGGATCTAGTGAATTTGGAGGCCAGGTCAACACCTTGTGCTGTTCTTCATGTTTTTTGAGTTGTTGCCAAACCATTTTTGTGTGTGTGTGTCTGTGTTTGGCTTTTGCCATCAAGGAGTGTCATTGCTATGGGGTGGGGTTGCCTGGTCTGGTCTAGGTGGGTGGTACATGTCTAAGTAACGAGATCGTCAATGTAATTTACTTCTCCTGTCAGTGGTTTTAATGTTGTGGCTGATCGGTGTATTAAACACAAATTGTCTCGAGACGCTTTATCAAATGGTAGGTCTTACAGTTGGAAAACCTATGTCTTTATGCCAGTAGAGCAATAGAGTAATGGAGTATGTGCTAAAAATGTTTTCATCAGTTTATATACATGTTTCGGTATAATGTAATGCTGCTATATTTCTGGTTTGTGGTGTTCTTGGATTGGATTCTGAAGTATATTGTGCGGGTCATACTGTGACTGTCTCCAACCCCTTGTGACAGATTTCAATTATGTGGTATGTTATGCTCTTTGTGTGTCTCGTGCCTGTGTGTATGTGCGTCTGTGCATGACTTGAGAGAAACTTAACATGTTTCCTGGTCAAAAGGAAATCTCAGTTACAGCTCAAATATCCGGCCCTCTGGAGGTTATCATGTGCTCCACATCTGCTATGTATTATATCATACTGAGATCCTTCCGAGGATACAGGGAACCTGAATATTCAGTGCCCCAATTTCTGGGTTCTACTGTATGTATATGCCCACTTTAAGGTTCTGCCATACTAGAAGTGTGCCAGTCTGTTAATAACTTTGATTCAGAATGAAAATAAGTTTTCATTTAATCTGAGAAATATCTGAACACTGAACACACTTTCTGCCTGAAACTGCATTCACTGATACTCAAGTCTTAAGCTGGCCTGTGACTACAGGAGCCTTGGGATGATTTATCCCTGATTCATGCCTCCCGTCTAACAGAGGGGAAATCCAGGGTCCTGAGCACAGCTTTAGTCAACGGAACTCATCAGCCTAGAGATTTATTGTCTTTTCCTTTAGCGCCACCATAAGGTTTGTGTTAGTGTTTTCAGGTTTCATGGCTGCGTTGCAATGAAACTTGGTATACACGTTAACGTAAGGTGGATTGTGATAACTTTTCTAACTTTAATGGCATTCCCCTAAATGTCCTTTGACCCAAGCGCCGTCATCAGGTTAAGCTTTTTAGAGATTTTGCCTGCCACTTTATGTTCATAACAAGTCCCCTTTCTTTATGACTTGATGATGACTGAGAACCTTCACAGACCTATAACAACACAGTAAACACAGATGATGATGATAATGAACATACACCTGCTTAGCAGCAGCATATTTAAGCCTGCCATTGTATCCGTGTTAGCATGCTAGTATTAGCACTGTGCTCAACACTACAGCTCTACAGATAAATAGCATGGCCACAGACTTATTTTTCGTACCCACTTATCATTCTAGTCATTTTTGTGTGTTTGGCTTCCAGGATTGTTTGTGTAGCCTAATTATACTTCTATTCTGGCTAGGACTCTTTGGAAAAACACAGTGTTTTCTTTGAGTGTTTCAAATGAAATTGAAACCTGATCCAGAAATGAAAAGAATGTTCTGTGCATGTGAATGAGTCTCAATTCATAGTAATAAACCAGCTAATGTGATGTACTTAATCTAAATAATGACAGAAAAAAATGGTAATATTACTGTGCCTCTTTTTCCACAGCAACTGGTGGACATACATGTTGTGATTCTCCATAAAGAGGAGGGAGCTGGGCTGGGTTTCACCATCGCTGGAGGGTGTGACCTGGAGAGCAAAGCTATTACAGTAAGTTGCACTCACTACAGATTTATAGTGAGCATATGTCATCATATACATATATAAGATATGATAGGGTTTTATTCTAGGTACAGTTAGATACTAGATAATGCAAGCACTCTGACTGGTCTGCATTCAGGAAGAAGGGGCAGACATATGTTGAGAGCTTTTCATGTGTGAAGACTCATAAGGAACTTGCTGACTTACAGCTGAGTAGTTTTTTTTTTAGAACGGAAAGTAACTTTGTAGACATTTTATACAAATTATATGACATGCAAATTATTTAAAACCACTGAAGGAAACTGAGGCAAAAAAACCCCCGAAACAGTTAAGACCATGAAAGGACCTTCATTTAGTCTAATGTTATCATATGTGATACTATCAAGTCTATCAAGTTGGAAAGGTAATTAGTAGTTGTAGTATTAGTAGTTGCAGGAGCCTTGAGGAGGAAATGGTAGGGGTTGGTTAAGAGTATACTGTATATCATATATTAATGAGTGTCTAAGGTGACTAGTTATACACTTGATTTCAAAACGTTTGACTTCCTGTTACCCATGAAGCACAACTGACTTCCCAAACTAGTTGTGATGTCACATATCCTGCTTGCAGACTTGCAGGTCCCCACCCTAAATACAGATTGTAGAATTGAGCATTATTAAATCTTGCTCCACGGCGACAAAGATTTGTTTGTTGTTATACGGAATATGTCTTCTGTCTAGGTCCACAAGGTGTTTCCTAGCGGCTTGGCGGCTCAGGAGGGCACCATTCAGAAAGGGGACGAGGTGTTGTCTATAAACGGACAAACCCTGCGAGGTGTCACTCACACTGAAGCCACTGCCACTCTGCGTCAAGTTCGCACCCTGAAACTGGCTGTGGTAGTCGTCTGCAAGAGAGCCGGGGAGGAAGCAAGTGAGGCGGGAGGCTGTGGTGGCGAGGAGCCCAACCCTGCAGGTGAGTCATACGCCGGAGCCACTGCTTTTCTAAAACAGGATTTTTATTCATGCAGAAAATAAGCCTTGCGTTTTATGTAGTTTCACATTTTGTACCTTGAGATCATCCATAAAACAAGCTGAAACAAGGAAAACTGGACTTTCAGGGTTTTATTGCTTTGGCGCTCATCCAAGTAGCTTGTTTGGTCAAAACAGATTCCTCCAATTAACAGGCAAGTATGTGCTTGTTAACAGACCCTAGTCACTGGAGTTTTAGGTGGGCAATGCCCGCAGATGTTCCTATTAAAAGCCCAACTCCCCAACAGTCTGAAAAACTATGTGGATGAGTGGTGTTTTTGGTTTGCTCTGTTTTTTGCATATACTGTGACCCGGATGGCTGAGAACCTTCACAGACTTACTATGAAATCAGTAACACCTTTCATTATTTACCGGTATTTTTCTTGTGTTGCAGTGGAGCAGGAGCAGGGACCTCCAGTGAGTATTCAGCTAGAGAAAGGTGCTGGGGGGGTCGGCTTCACTCTGGAGGGAGGAAAAGGCTCAATCCACGGAGACAAACCTTTAGTCATCAACAGGCTCTTTGCAGGTATACTCATGATGCAGGCAAAAGAGGACTCATCCTCCGCTTGTTGTCGAATTAAATAAAAATCTAAATGTGCTGTATTTGCTTCAGGTGGCGCAGCAGAGCAGAGTGGTCTACAGAGTGGAGATGAAGTGCTGCAGGTCCAGGGAGTCAGTCTACAGGACATGACTCGATTTGAGGCCTGGAATATGATCAAGGCCTTACCTGAAGGACCGGTTACGGTGGTCATCAGGAGGAGGCAAGGGGGTGCGGAGTGATAGATGTGGCTGCTTGAAGCTGCTTAAAAACAAAGAGGCCTAAAAAAACGAAAAGAAAGAAAAAAACAAACAAAAAAAAAACACAGCATCAGCGCCTCCATAGTGCTTGAGGCGCACAAATGTTTGACTTTTATTAACAATCTCATAAATCAGGTATCAGCCAGTCACTGTGGTCCACCGTTGACATTGTGATTCAGAGAACAACTTCTTAATATATTTATATTATTTTTATATCCCATTTCTGACCAGATCTAAATGTTTATTAAAGGGTCAGTTTACCAAAATCCCCCACAAGACCCAACATTTCCCTATGCCCTTACTGGTACCAAGCTTAAAGCGTTGCATCCCAGTCATTGTGGAATCTAGGGCTTTCACTAGAAATAGTGAAATGTGACATTAGTGTGTTATTGACATTGTATTAAAATCTGACTCAATCATGCTGTCAACGGAATGAACTAAGCCACAAATATACCGATCAACCACAACATTAAAACCAGTGATAGGTGAAGTAAATAACACTGACCAACTTTTGGACCTGGCATTCATGTGGATGTTACTTAGACATGTACCACCCACCTAGACCAGACCAGGCACCCCCACCCCATAGCAATGACACTCCTTGATGGCAGCAGCTATCCCCAGCAGGATGCAGCCTGACACAGACACACACACAAAAACGCTTTAGGAACAACTCAAAAAACATGAAGAACAGCACAAGGCGTTGACCTGGCCTCCAAATTCACTAGATCACAAACTGATCAAGTATTTGTAGGATGCACTAGAACAAGCCTGATCTACAGGAGACCTACACAGTATTAGGAAGGTGGTCATAATGTTATGCCTGATCGGTGTACAATTGCTGTCCTTGAATTACTTAACTTTTACTAACTGGTACTTGAGACACAAACAGATATTTGAGCTTTGCAAGATAACATCTATGAATCGTTCTGTGAGAACATGCTCAACATAACACAAGAACACATCATCCCACCTGGTGAGATCCCATTTCAAGTCGGCCCCTAGTCTAGTTTTGTTTGCAGTTTGACAACCGCCATTTTGATTTTGCCTGCATTACGCTACTCAGTGATGCGTGCGATGCTAACTGATTGCAGCCCATGCTTGTAATGCCTCATCATAACTGTATGACAAAAGTGTTGAGGGGATCCTTTTGAACTTCACTGTCTTGGAAGTGTTCCTGGCCTACATTGCAGAGCGATTGGCTGGCATTGGAGGGTCTTTACCTAATGCTGCCCAACTGGTCCTTCCATGACATGAAAATAGTCATATGTGTTCACTCTGTCTCTCCTCTGCCCTACTGGCATCAGCTTTCTTTTGTGTTTTTCTCAGCACACATGACACACATCCATCATGGGAATATTTTTAAATGCTTTGAAATCCTTTTCAAATGATGTTGAGAGCATAAAGTATGGCTCCGTTACTGATTGAATAGCAAGATTATGCAACCACTTCTTTCTCCATGACACCTCCATAGTACACAGAAGACTGTAAAAGCTTCTGTGGTGTCACTGAAGAGCCGCAGCTCATGTTCATTATCTCAAGAATGATGCGATGAGTGGTGTATGAAAATATAGTGCATTGGAGCACACTCAAGTATCTTTTCATTTAGCAGCAGTGATGTGGGATAAGCAGTCTTATTCCCTCTAACCTCTAGAATACAGCCACCAGTCAGGCCATGTGAGCAGCTTCATACATCATGAATGACTGATTGTAGCTAATGTGAGGCAGGTGATCTGAGATTTTTTTCCCCCCTCGCTTTACAAATCAGTAGAAACTTTCTAAAGTAGACGGGCTATAGTAAAAAAAAAAAAAAAGTAAGAAAATCATCTCCAACAGCCCCACAACTCTGTGCTGCTGTTAACTGAAATGTTCAATCAGTGTTGTTTTTAATGTTCCTGTACTGTATGTCTACTATGTAATGGTATGAAAAACAAAAATATGCAGTAACATATAAAAGGAGAGAATTATATATATATATATCAGAGTAAAAGTCTATTTTTCTCAGCAGTGGTACTGTATGTATGTAGAATCAAATGATGAATCACTGTTAGGTACTTTTGTTGATGCCCTCTTTA
Source organism: Chelon labrosus (assembly GCF_963514085.1). Taxonomy (NCBI): domain Eukaryota; kingdom Metazoa; phylum Chordata; class Actinopteri; order Mugiliformes; family Mugilidae; genus Chelon; species Chelon labrosus. The sequence goes on along the minus strand of NC_140339.1, from coordinate 28,188,295 downwards.
AGTTATCCATCAAACCAACCTCAGCTGCAGTGTGTCTGAATCCTGGGTGCTCAATGGGGCATTTAAGAACATTTGGTAAAATATTGCTCATCCAGTCTCTCCTGTGCTAAATAAATGTATTTGCATGTTGAATATTCAAACAAATATCACGTGTCCAGGGGGTTCACACAATGCAACAAAATTTAAATATTCTTTGCATTGTCATCGTTTTCTTTTAAAAATATAACTTGATTGCATTGTCTTTATTGGAATCAAAATGTCCCACTGTGCACTCAGGATTACGACACACATACAATGTCCCAGAATGCCTTGCAACCCAAAAATGCGGAAACATAAATTTACCAAACATGTTTATAGAGTCAGTTACATCTACTGTAAGATCTCAAATGTCTTAATAAAATGCTCAGAACGGAGTAAAACTGTGTGGTGTGATGTTCCATTTCCGAGTTGTGTACAGTGCGAAACAGAAAACCAGTGCTTGACAACAAGGTGTTCCTTTCAATCGTTTTAATGCTGGTGAAATACAAAACTAATCGGATGCAGAACAGTACAAGAGAAAAGGTTTCATGTCTTCTGACTCAACATGTAAAACTCAGTAACTAGAGTAAACTATAAACGTTTGACAAATATCATTTTACATATATTCAGTGTCATTAAATTACAACAAGTTGCACGTGTACTCAGGATACCCTGCAACCCGTGGTAGGACCACAAGTTGCCATGACAATGTATGTAAGGAAAGTCTGAATTGGCATCTGAATCTCAGTCACAGAACACAAACTTACTCTGGGTATTTGGTCTCAGTGGTGGTCAAAAAGCCTGTTGCAGGCACAATCTAATACTGGGAAGAGTTCCAGTAGGACTAGGTCTGCCATAGTTCACATGCTATTTGATCACAATGTCATTCTGGATACCGCAACACTGAAAGACTTCAACAAATACTGACGTGCATGCTGTTGCACTGCTCTGCATGATTCAGAAATCAAGTTTACTGGGACTCCTTGTGCTTTCACAAAATAAAAAACATGAAATTATCAGCCAGAATGTTTCTGCCCAGCGTGGCAATAAAACATGGGCTCTTTTTGTCAGAGGGAGGAAACGGTTAAAATCAGGTCCTCTACTGGTGAACAAATAAAATGCTGGTAGATCACTCAGAATCTTTAGGTTATAGGGAGACCTAACAGAGATTAAAAATAAAACAAAAAACAACAACAGTACTTCCTGTTAGCAAGACAAAGACCCCATTTTCATTTAGTATTAACTTATCATGTGATGTATGTCCATCATATTATCTGGAACTGGAAGTCTTCAACGGTGTGTGTCATGTCACTCAGTTAACCTAAGACACTCTCCCCCATGCCTGTTGACAAGTCTGCCAATTCCACCTGTCCAAATGTTAATATCTAATCACCAGGAGGGCAGAAGGGATATCAACAGCAAGTGTAAATGCAAAACACTACCATCAGCTCTTCCACGTAATGTTGTCAGGTACAGGTAATACCAGTTGGAGATGGGGAAATGAAGTCAAAAGGGTAATTCAGTAGCGATTAAATGCCTTACACTGTGCTTTGTTGACTTCCTCTCATTTTATATGTGGGATTTTCTGAAACTACTTTTAGCAGCTACCTAAAAAACTGCTGGCTGCAATTTAATATTACACACATGAATATATCTTTAGATCCACATTTAAGCAGAAGCATCACAAGCTAACATTTGAACCTGGACATGTTGGAATGTGATTAAGAAGATTTGTCATTTCAATTATTGGCTACATTGTGAGGTATAAGATGCTACAGGTACAGCAGCACGACCATTTCTGAAGGAACTTAAAACATGACAATGTATATGGCTTATCACACACGTGAAAGGCTCTCCGTCTCCTTAAATACGCGTACAGAGGGAGCGCTTAATAAAGTGCTGATATTGTTCAAGCAGTATACAGTATTTCATCTGATTAATGGTGTGAGGAAATCCCATGGTTTTTAAAGTACTGTCCACCTCACCCCGGACAAGGAAGGAATGAAGGGATGCCTTTAAACCATCAAGAGTAAAATGAGTGCAGTACAGTACAGTACATTTGTGTGCCCACTTCTTTTTTCTGAATACCTGAAGAGGATTCTGGCAGTTGTGAAATAAGTTACAGTAGTATATTCTCTATATAACGTATGGATAGTCAGAGTTTAAGCAGTATCTTACAATAGCAACTTTTATACAGTTAAGTGCGGTAACTAAATAAATATATGGTCCTAGATTTTTCTTTTGAGTGTCCTTAGCTTTAGTTTGCATATAGGAAGGTTTTTCTGTTAAGCCTGAAAATTAGATTTTACAATTAAAAAAACAAGAACACATGCCGTAAATAAAACCACTGATTAGTGAAGTTGGACTTCTGTTCAGCTCTTACTATACTTCAAAAAATAAGTATTAAGAATTAAAATTATACCATGTACCATACCCGAATTCCCAAAATACATTTCCCATTACTTGTGCCCATACAGAACTACAATGTACTGCATATGTAAGACTACTACAATATTACTAGAAACACTAATACAACAGTTCAAAGTGGATCTTTGAGTCTTTTTTAACATGTAATATCAAAACATAAAATAAAAAATGGATCAAGCTTTTGCCTATTCCATATGGATGCTCTTATTGAAAGGCTGAATGTGGTAAGTGACACAATGAAGTAATCATTTGTTGGTAACTGTGTAATAATAAGAAATAATTTAGATAGCGCAAGTTCCACCTGCAGAGAAGAATACAAATGACAGTGACTAGTTCTTTCTAGTGGCCACTTTATAGCTCTAGTTACTACAATTGTCAAAAATCTTGAAAAGATGCATTTGCATTTAATAACATGCTCTACCCCCTAAGTCATGTTACCGTACACATACTGTCCATATATGGGCTTACTTATTGTGTATTTTTACCTCTACATCAAATCCCTTTGATTGTAAAAACACCCAGCAATAGGTGGACTGGAAAATTAGTCAGCTGTTGACCTCTTTCGTGGGCACCGTTAAGCAGAAGAGCCACTGTTCTTTCAGTGGCTGTGTATAGAGAAAAAGAAAGGGAAATGTACTAGAATCCAATGCTTGACTAAAAGGAAGACACATTTCTGCTCAGTAGAGCAGCACGATGTCCTTTGAACACGTCCTATTCAAAAGGCATTCTTTTGGAAAGAAATAAAAAAAAATAAAAAAAAGAAGCTGCCTTTGTTAAAAAAGGCCACACATGCCATCCCACCTGCTCTAGCGTTTCGGTGTAGCCGGCAAAAGAGGCAGATATCCATTGTTTTTTTTAACATGTGAGCAGAAATGAGGAAAACTACGGCATTTCAGTTACAACACAAACAAGTAAATATGAGGTATGAGTCAGTATAAACAAACAATCTGATACCAGCACAGGGTAAATCATTTTCATGCAACATGCATGTCACCTGTAAACACTTAAGTATGCAGTTAGAAGAAGAAATGTTTGCCACATTAGTCCGGTAAAAAGAAATGTATTCTATCATTTGATCACATGTATATAGATTTAAAGTCTATTTCCATTCTAAAATTTGAGGAAATAAAGTGATCCCACATATGGTGACAACAAAGGAGCTGAAATCAAATCCAAGTCCCTGTTTTCTAGGAGTTTTCAAAATATGGCTATTGTGCATTAAAGATTTACGTGATTCCTCCTGCAGAAACACAGGACTTAAGGAACGCACATTAAACATAAAACATGACCCAGCTCTATGTGGACTCAATTTTTGGATTCATGATCTCGGAGTAAAACGTTGTGAACATCTGGCCTGACTGTTCAGTGAGCATCAGGGTTTGAGAGAGATTTTCTTACTCTTTGTGTCAAAAATCTTTGAGGGATTTAACAGACTTGGCCAAGTTGCTGTAGAACTCAGCCATGCTGGAGGGGAAGAACGAGTCAACCACAGAGCGAGGGAGGAAGCCACCCAGGTCTGTGTGGAAGAAACTGAACACCTGGGTTTTGTTGGGTTCTCTGTAATAAATGGGGAAAAAAGAACACATACAAGAAAAATGAAATGAAAGTGGAACAGTAATCCTCAGATGCTGCCTGTTTAGCGTTTGTTTTCAGTGTACTCACCCTGAAATGGGGACACAGATGCAACCACATGAATGGTTGAATCCTCTCACGTAGCCAGACTGGGGAGGACAGCTCGGGTGAATCACATTGATGGCTGTTTGAGATCACACAAAAGACACAAGGAGGCGTATTTGTCTGTATTAATGGTCTTCCACGGGCCCGAACTGTGCTTCTCAACCATGTGAGCTCAGACATTAAACCAGAGAAGACAAGGTTTTCATTTCAAGAAAGTTGTAGTTGTGGGAACACATCGTTGCATGGTGTTTTTGGTGAACGTTGGATGCAAGATCCATATTGCTCTCATATCTGTCCACTCAATTTGAGCTACAGCCACAAGCTAACCATCTTTTACTAGTAAAACCAAACTTAATCAATAGATGTGCAAGTGGTATTGAGCTTCTCATTTTGGGTTTTACTAGCAAGGAAGTGAATAAGAACAAAGATCTAACTCTTTCTTTAAACACTTAAGCGGGTGATCTAAACGTCATAAAATAGTTCTCTAAAAATCCACATGATGCATCTTTCAGAGACCGTCTGAGGGCAGAAAAGCAGATGATGAACACACATGGTTGAGATCACACTTAAATACTCAAAACAGCTAAATCTGGCACTCAGGACTGAATAGTTTGGGCAACTATTTGCTTCATATTCTACCCAGCAAAGAATTGCTAAGAGGAAGGAAAGTCTAATGATGCAAGAAACCCAAGCAGACACACAATATGTTAAGCCAACTGTTGATTCACTTTATCTAAACTATGAGAAACTATTATGGAAAAACGGATTCTTCCAAAAGAAAGTCCATCGCCGGTATTACTGGTACATTTACACATGGATTTTAAATTAACACTCAGTTCCGACTCCACAGACAATTTGTAAAATATAACACCCTACTGTGACAACACATTTTTTAAAATAGGGGCATTACTATATTCAGTCAACAGACCATAAAATCTGAATCCGTGGATTATAATGGACAACCTTGCTGGGAACCAGTGAGCTGGGTGAACATCTTATATAACCTTATGGAATCATTTAATATTTTCATGATCAAGTTGCAATGCTAGTATAACCCGGACATGTATATCTTCTTCTACATTATGCTGTTCTGTTGGAAGCATTTAAGAAAATGTACTTTGTTAAGTACAGTACTCTGGTGTGATAACTAAGAGAACTGCTGGTTAGTCATACTGCTGAGTAGTCATAAACCAGAATACTCTTTAAAGTATATCCTACAAGAACACGTCAGTAGACTGCATATAAAACCAGAGGACGCAACGGTTACATCATCCTTGATAATGCTTGCACCAAACACTGCATGAACACTTCAGTTCTGAGTGAGCCACACTGCATGTCTGTGCTCGGCCAGTTCTAACCATGATTAACCCAGAAAAGCACAACATAGCAACTCACAACGAGTGCCGGCAGACTTCTCATTTGCTCAAAAGTACACAGGACCAAAGCTGATGGTGTCATGTGGAGATTGACAGACTGTTTTAGTGGCTACCCCATCTCTTCTTACTGAACAGTCTCATTCGGACACACGTCGGCCACTTTGCTGCCAGGGAAATGTAACGTTGTAATACCGTAGCTGTAGCTGTGGTTCTTTGGCATTTGCTTTGCGACTAGAGCACAACATCAACTGTATATGTAAAGGGATGATGGAGCACACTGTTGCTTTTTTCCCCTCTATTAAAAATGGTGGTTGTAACCACAGTCTCTAAGCAAATCTGTGACATTTAGTGTTGCTTAACAATAGGCCTATAATCCCACACTCATCAAAATACGATTGATTTAGAAAGTAAAACTTCTGCTAGTTTTCTAAAGTGGATATGAGGGTTCTGTTCTGACATTTTCAGAAATGTGATTGAAGACAAAGAGAAAGGAAAAGGGAAAGCAGTATTTTACCGTGCAGTAATAAACCACACAAATGAGAAAATGAAAATGTGTCATTAATATGTGTCATTTCATCTATTTAGTCCGTTTAGACCTGTAGTGCATCATCATCATACTGTAATCTCAAACGGTCTTGCGCCCAGAGCACACCTAGAAGTAAAACCTTTAAAGCCCCCTTCTGTGAGTCACAAAGAATCTTAGAAATTAAACGAAAAAGACAAACAACAGAAATAGATGAGACAAAAATTAGTCATTACGCACCATTTGATGAAATGGTGCCATCTTCGTATTGCTTAATTAAAATAACATCTACAAAGTCTCGTGGGGCTATGATACCCATAGCTGCTGAGGGCGTGACTGTTCGGCAGATAGAGGTGTCCTGTACAAGAGTGGGAGACAAGTGTATGTACTCAAAGACTGAGCTGAACAAAGAAAGTGCAAAAATGGCATCATATGTTTACACTTAAAGCTGCACCAGGTAAAGTCATTTTAAAGCAGTTTCTTCAGTTGTCTTGACTCAGTATTTTTGAAAACGGTACCTGACAAAAAAGCCATCATGAGAAAAGATAATATTTATATACTTTATATTGTGTAAATGGTATTTTGTCTCTGGTCTTCCCCAGCATCCTTGGGTATATAAATAAAAACAACAAATCTATGCAGTTAAAGTTATGTAGTGTCCTGACATTTAATTAAATTAAACATTGTTTCTGTAACGTCAATAACAATCCATATTGTCTCAAAATCATTACAGAACGCAGAGAAGGAACCACCCACTAAGCACTATGGCGACGGTAGCAAGGATTTCTGCTGCATTTCCAAACTGTAAAACCACCTGGTGCAGCTTTAAGTTTAATTTAGGCAATGCATGATTGAAATCAAAAGAGTGACATAAAAACTGCATGGAAACTGAGCACTGTATACATAGGCATCATGACAAAACAGCATTAAACCAAAAGAGAGCTATGTAATAACACACCTCTGCAATTTGCTCCAGAAGTTCAAATTTTTTGACGTTGTTGTCCCACTTGACCCTGAGCCCGTTGGGAACTGGTTTCAGGCACTCCCACACTTTCTCAGGACTGCCGTTGACAATCCCCTCCCCCTTATAACTACCGAATCAATCAGATGACAGCACACAGGAGAGTAGATTATTTCGGCATGACTCTGCAGTAAATTAGATTCATACATTATTGGAAAAGAAAACGATTTAACCCATGCACACAGATAAACAGTCCATCCACTCTGCACTCTCTGTTTCAAGAAATGAAGCCAGTCGATTACTAAACCACACTTTCCTTAGACTTAACAATAATATAATGTGGTGGAAATTCAAAGTATTCTTTTACAGCCTAGTACTGTAAGTTTCTTGCTTTGACCTGATCTATCAAAAAGAGATACACCACTGTATCTTCTTCAAGTTTCCACCCAGATCATATGAACAGCTACACCCCATAGTAAGAGTTACTGAGCCAAGGAATGGCATTAGAAATTGATACATGGGTAATCCCATTGCTAGGCACAACAAACAGAAATATTATAGGTCTGCTACTTCCCTCAAATGTACTGGTCTCGAAAGAGTGGGACACAGTCCAAGAGTGGGTAATTTGATTAACCATGTCTTCCATTTCGGATTTATGATCTGAACACCATTGAGGAATGAGACATGTGATGCGAGTTAGTTCCTGTGACTTTTATCTCTCCACAGGTGGTTTGGGGCCTTAGAGAGAGATTGGCTATAAGGTACCCTTTTACTCACTCTTTCCATTTGATGGTGTAAAGAGACAGCTGTATGGCAGGTATGTGCATGGCACATAGCATTTCTTTTTATTACTATTGACTATTATTATTATGTCACGATTGTGCAAAAATGTGTTGGGCTATGTGCCTTTAACACTGCCACGTTTTCCAACAAATGTAATGTGTGCCTGTGTGGAAAAAAAGAAAAATTGAAAGACTGTGATAATTAGTCATGTGACCCGTGCATATTTATTGAGCACCTGAGTCAGTGTTCATGTAATTTTGCTGCACAAACTTGAAGAAGCTACGGGCGAAATGCTTTGTTTGCATCAAATGAAGTCACTGTGAAGTCACTACAGCGTACTGTGGTTCATTTTGATTTTCACTTGATTTTGTCAACTTCACATTACTGCTTGGCTGGATGATTACACATTAACAGCAGTCCATCCACACACTGCCCCACAATTCTTACGTTTTTATGTGACACCTTTGACCGACTTAGATTCTGAGGTCATCTCTCTTCACATCACAGCTAAATTAGGTAATTGGTGGTTCATGGTCTGGCATAACTTCACAGATTTTCAGATGTAATGCAACTCTGGACTTCAGACATATGTGTCTAGTGTCTAGAAAAGTGGAATAACAATATGTGCTAGTGGTAGCTAATAAAACGAGCCAGACACAAGGAAGAATCTGAGATTAACTCGCAAGAAGCTCATCTTCTTTGCTACAAAAGAAGATCCGCTGTTGAGAAGCATGCTGTTGGGACACTGCTCTAAGGTTGATCAATGCTGTGTTATTCTGAAATTCTAAACAGACAAGACAGAAAAAAAGTTGAGGTTCCTCACACATTCCCAGGGAACTCAGAGGAGGGACGCCAAGACACAACCACATCATTCTGCCAAAGAAAAAAAACACACGAAACATTTACAGTGAGCAATATTTCCCTTTGTATGACCAGTGGTCCGGGTACATACTGAACTCTGTGACACAATACACATGTCAAAATAGGTCTGTACGATCGATTACTACTAAGAACCAGAGAAATCACATACATATCGTACATTTCCATAGCATTAATAACAGAAAACCTTTACCGATTTCTTGCAGACTTTCCACCCGGACTCATCCCTCCTGTAGTTCTCTAAGCACTCAGCCACCGACTTCGCTTTAAGTTCATAATCCATGATAGATGACATTAATAAAAGACAACAATATGTTTCTAACCTAATATACTTCACGGGCTAAGTGACGCTCCAGTGGCTAAGTGGCTGACATGAGAGAGTCACTCCCTTATTCAGTGAAAAAGAAAAAAAAAAAAGCCAGGTGCAGCAGTCAAAGGTAACGTACCGCACAGGTGAGCACAAACCGCCGCTGTCAAGCTAGCATTAGCCAAAATGAATGAAAGGTGCTACGGAATATCCTTCTCGTGGACCAGGAGAAAGCTAGTTTACAGCTACGAGGTAGCTTTACGTTCGGTCAAGACAGCACCCGCAACACGCTTACGGTAAATTCTATATTGGGTAAAAACCGCGCCACGGACCACATCTGCCTTATTTAAAATATTACATTTAAAAAATAGGACAATTAATTCCCTTCAGTGTGACCCGAATCGTTTCCCGAGCTACACGTCATCAAGAACAAAAAAAATATCTTCCGGTAATAGCTTTTCAAAGGAAAAGCCATATTTATAAACTTACATAATTATGAAAAAAAACAAAAAACTATGCGCAACCGAAACATTTTCTTGATATTTTTGTTGTGTTCGGGGATTTAACAATGCCGTCTTTGATCACACAACACAGCAGGAGATATAAGCGCAATGTTCCGCATGTTTTATTTTGAATGCGCATCTGGCTGGCTTCACGCGCTTGCGGCTGGAATCCTGGAATCGTGGCCTGTTGCAGCAAAGCAAGCTGGGAATTGTAGTGCTCTCAGGCAAAACGTTATTCATTCACTGACATCATACAAAAGTAGCCTACTCCCTCTCAATCATCCCGTATGTCCCACTAGAAGCGTGTTTCAGCATGTTAGTGTGTGTTATTCCTACTTGATGCCAATGGATATATAAAGAGACGCAAATCTGTATGTCTTTTAACCCAGGGAGTCCATTGTGTTTACAGCTGATGTCATACAAATGGCTGGCTGTGGGCCTATGCCCGAAAGTGTAGGTAAACCACATACACAGCTGAAAAATGTCATTTATTTTTAAAGTGAAAGAACCAAACATCAGCCAGATCTGTCACATCAGCTATGACTGTCTTCAACCTAAAGTACTAAATAAATTACAACTAATCATAATGTGCAACATCATCTCAAAAGCTAGGACTGACATCAGTTACTAGCCTTCTGTGGGGTCGTGGGGAGGTGGGGTTTAATTGTAAATGTAATATTATTCTCACTAATGCTGCTCCTTCTCTTCATACACTCTTGCTTTCATGACCTGCGTTGTGTTCTCTCTCTCTTAGTTGTTGAGTCAGGGAGTTGGAACTGACAAGTGACAAATCTGATATAGTATACCTTTATCTACATTAATAATTATAATTATTAATATCAATTTCTGCTGGTTATAATGAATATCGTAAGTGTGTTTTTATGGTTGATGAAGTGATGAGACAGAAGTCGGGTTTTATTGTTATATGCACTGCTACAATAATGCCTCTTATTAGTTGAAATTCCTGTTTCAAAATAACAACCCATTTCAAAATGATACATGACCATGCACATGGGAGAAAGAAATCACATTTAGAACAATACTATGTGTGCTTTCCATGCGACGTATTAATCCATATTATATACAATGTATGATATTTTGAGAACTAACAAAAATGTCAAACATTGGAACAGACCAAGTCATTTGACTCAGTGGCATTCAGATCAAAGCTGGTTTTAGATTTCTTTTTGGCCAGCTTTCCTTGCCTTGCGTCAGATTTGAGATAGCGCTCCTTGTTGTGGATGACCTGAATGTACTGGTCAGTGCTGCTGTTCTGCTGGTCACTGCTGGAAGCCAGGGAGGCTGAGTCGGACTCAGTCAGTGGGGTCTCCAGCTTTGGTCTTGTCTTGGGCTTCACGTGAGACTCCATGTGTCTGGCCCTGGCCGGGGAGTGACATTGTCCTCCTGGGGAGTGAATGTGACGCCTGGTTCGCACAAGTACAGGGTCAGCTGCTCTCACATTGGTCTGTGGCCGAGCGTGTAACTCTAAATCACCCCAGTCCATTTCTGCATCACCATCCTCCTCTTCATCCTCTTCTTGCACTCCATATCTTCTTCGATCAGTGTGGTTGTCTTTAGCCTTGCTCTTGTGGCTCTCTACACAGTCACCGATATAGAAGTGTGCTGGCTGGTGGAGATCAGACAGGGAATGCGGCCGATGAGCTTTCCCCAGCGACATTCTCCGTCTGCCCTTTCCTTGTTCTTCCTCCTCTTCCTCCTCGCTCAGATGCTGCTGTGATGGGTGGGACCGGTGAGAATGTGGTTGATGGTGAGCTGCGCGGGGTGTGTAGCGTCTGATGTTGCGTGGATACAGCTCCAGGATCTCTGCAGGCTGAGGCATGAGGTAATGGCGTGGGACACGTGTGGTTGAGCGCAGCAGCTTCTTCCTGGGCTCATGCTCATTGACAATGACATAGCGGGTGGCGTGACCGCGCTGTCCTCCATAACTCTGAGCAGTGATGATACCAGCGGCCTCAACAGGATGTATGGAGCGTATAGTCTTCCTGTACAAGGGGTCAGAGTGGATGCTGTCAGAATAGGGAGATGGAGGATTGTATGCCATTTGGTGGTAGGACTTGGACCTGCAGGCATGACTAGGGCCACCAAGAAATGGTGGGTGCCTGTCACAAGAAAGAACAACAATAATCATCAGGTTATGTGATTATCATGATGGCATATTTTTGATGGTAAGTTATTGCTGCTTAATGCTACGTAGAAGCATGGACCGATTTGAAATGTCTCCACTGCCTTGCATCATAACAACCAATAATTCTGACAAAATGAAAGCAAACATGATGTTAACTGATGGAAAACTGAATAGCTGTTAAGTACAGTTAATGCACTTGTGAAAGGCAATGACTTAATGGGATCTTGAAAAATACATTAAAAAACCCATAACTTTGTCAGGATTTCCATATTGGTCAGCAGTGATGAGATGTGTATGCCATGTTTACTGAATCGGTCTTAAACAAAACTGAATGATCCTTTAAAGTCAGTTAATTTGACCCATGTCATGCCAGAAGACATTCCCATAACTTACAAGTAGTCACTTTTTTCCACAGAATATTATTCTTGTCAGAATGGAAAGAAAAGAAAAAAAACAAAAAACAGACAGCATTTAGAAAACTCTCCACTGATAAAACCCAAGTCAATGCTAGTTCAGTACCAATGAGGGTAGAACAGTTGGTATTTTCAAGGCAAAGAAATATGTGTACTGTGTTGCAGAAATTTCTACTAAAGTTAGCATGCGTAGCAGCTTGCAATCACTTCTAATAACACCACTTTGTAGTACAGGATGAGATAGCTTCTAAGTGAGGATATGCTCAAATCCACCCACAGATCTAGACAGACCTAGTTTACCCAAGAAATAATGCTGCCAAAGTAGAATTTCTTTATTTTTTTATATTCTGTGACTCTCAACTCTTGTACTTTATTTTGGCTATTACACCAGATACTTGATCAGTTTGGGATCTAGTGAATTTGGAGGCCAGGTCAACACCGTTTCTGTGTGTGTCTATGTCAGACTGCATCCTGCTGGGGATGGCTGCTGCCATCAAGGAGTGTCATCGCTATGGCTGGGGGTGTCTGGTCTGGTCTAGGTGGGTGCTACATGTCTAAGTAGCATCCACATGAATGTCAGGCCCAAAAGCAGAACATTGTATTGTCACAAGATGGTCAATGTTATTTACTTCTCCTGTCAGTGGTTTTAATGTTATGCCTGATTAGTGTATGTTCACTATTATGTTACCTATTGATCAATTCAGCAATACATTTATTTCAATACAATATCACTAAATCCATCATGTAAGAGGTCGCCTAACGTTGTCAGCATGATTGGCTAGGTAATTTCTCAGTGCATAAGACCTGTTAGGTATGTGTTCCAGCCGGTGTTTGGGCAGTACTGTCACTGCTGGGCTTTTGACGGATCCAGCCACACTTCCTCTGTTCAGGTCTGCTCTAGATGCCGACTGGGTGATGGTGCGGATGCTATTGCCACGATGGACAGGAGACTGAAAGCTTGTGACGCTGCCGTTTCGTCTGGGAGATGGGGTGTTAATAGAGGCCTCTTGGCTTGTGATGTCACTCTCCTGCTGATCAGGCTTCTTGTCCGCAGCAGCCTCTGGAGCCTGCAGTCTGGCTATGGTATGGGTTTGAAGACACAGGGTCAAGGTTGCAAATCCACAACGAATAATAGTACACACAGAAGACCTGACCAAACCCAGACATACCTGCAGCCATCTGGAAGACTTTCTTCTTGTCTTCAGTCCGCTCCTAGGGAAAATTCCGCTTTTAGACACATTTTAACATGATATATCGTCCTGTAATGGTCAGTTAAGGGCTTTTTTGAATTTCGTCATGCTTTGCTAAGATGTAGTTTCTGCAAGAAACAATTCAGAGCGTTGAAGACACTCTCTGCCTGCAACATACTTTCATAGTATGTTTTTCCTGACATATAGGGACAGCATAGCTACTAAATACCAATATATTGTAACTAAGAAGCACAACAATGTATTTTCATTCAGTCATATAAACTACACATGCTGAAAATAAATATTACTCGATCCACCCTGGCAGTGGTTCATCAGGAACTTACAGTCTGGAGCTGCATCCTCAGCTGGTTGTTGGTGAATTTGAGGGATCTGGCAATCGCCTGGAGATAGTATATCAGCATGCTGAAACATACAGGGACGGCTGAAAAGTCACGATGGCATGGTGATACGTAGATGTGTGAACACAGTGTATGGATGTCTGTGTGTGTGTGTGCGTAGTGTGTGCAGTCTTACAACAACAGCAGCAGAGCTGGCAGCACTACAATAGGGCTGGTGATGTAACTCATCACTTTACTGAACCACAGTGGGAAGTCACTGGCCACGGTCTCAGAGATGATGTCATAAATCTTCTCCTGCCCACTGAAAGCATTTTAAGTGGTGTTAACATTTTCAGACACTTCTACCGCAACAACACCTAAGAGGGTACAAGAAGCAGCTCCTCATTCAGATGTGAGCAATGCACAAACAGCTGGCTGGAGAACTCCTGAATACAGACACAAAGCATTTAAAAACACTTGATTATTGCATTGATAGAGGATGGAAAACACCTTAAGTCATCCTCATAGATGACAAGGTTCTTGAACAGCAAATCAGTGATACATATGATGTTGTGTGTTCGCTAAGCCAATATAAACCACTATGAGGGAAACTGATGATGCTTACATGGCTTTGCCCAGCTTCCCTTCCTGAGTTAATGACTGCAGGATATATACTTAAGCAATATGTAATAAAAACTAATTCCGAAATGTATTTTTGGAAACTGTTCCTTGCCAACCTCTATCTTTCGAACACGAGAAATAATAATAAGAACAGATGGAAGTGATATCTTGGTAAACTGTTGTTTGATGCTTTCTAAATGAAGTCTTTACCTGAATGGCCCACAGTGCTGTGACGGTCTGTATCTCACTATGGCAAAGATGGTGGGCAGCATACACAGAAACAGCATGAAAAGTAACATGGCCAGGTAGAAATTATTTGATCTGAAGAAGCAAAACAAAGAAATAGTGTTAAATTGAGAAATGTTTTCCTGTATTCAGGCCTTTGTGCTAATGCTGCTTCAATGTGGCGATCATTGTGGTAAATGACAGCAGAAATTTAAGTTGATGTGGAAAACATTTCTTACACTTCCATACACTTCTGCCGCCTTGTATTGTCATGGAAAAGTAAAACCTCACTGACACGGAATTCAGGTTACACAGGCATTTATAGTGCTGGCGTCCCATTTAGATCTACTGAAGCAGTCCCAGTCAAATATGCTTAGTTCTTAACAAGACACGCTGAAAAGAACAAAGTCTAATTTATTTATTTATTCTATATGCTGCACTTCAAAGCCTTGGCTTCTGCCTAGGGTAGTGCCACAATTGTTCATTCAGGACATCAGCAGTTCTTCTTTTTTTGATTAGCATTCTTCTGAATAAAGAGGGGATTTTTGTACTTTGGGGGTTGAGAATTAAACACTGAATTGTTATGATTATGATTACCATTATTATTATTATTCCAATATCAAATTGTAGTTATTAATCAACTGCATATCTATACAAAAAACACTGTTGCATTCCCATGCAGTTTGTCTCACCAATGCAAAATGTGTTTCCTTGTTGCTTGAAAAGAGAATATGACTGAAGCATTTCATTCCTTGCTAATCATATCAGTAAGTCACATCCCGCCCTATCCGGTGGACAACATGGGACCTTATTTTGGCAGAAATACGGACAGTATTCCCCAACAAGAGACAAATAATGTTTTTTTTTTTACCCAAGGTAACTGCACTGAATGACAATACAAAATCCAAGCCCATACAGTGGCTAGTGAAGCAACTTTGGGAATGTGACATCACTGGTCTGGTCCCTCCTATGTCCATGGCTGGTGCCTTGAGCAAGCGTCTATGACCTAGAAAAACTACTCCACCGGCACCTTGCATGGCTGCCCACTGCTCCATGTGTGCTCACTTGGATGGGCTCAATCCATAGAACAGATTCCTTGTATATATGTACATAAATACACTGCACATGACAAATAAAGATGATTTGATTTTGATTTGATTCGGTTTGAAAAGCCAGAGACTGTGATGACCATTTAATAAAATTCTAGCACCAATACGAAACATGTTTATACAAATTCTGTTTGATAACATAGTAATACTGTATATAGTCATGTTGTGTGTAAGGGGGCATTTTTATGTGCTATGAATATTGTTGTCTTCGACAGTTTTCAGCTCTGACCACACCACACCACATACCACCTGTGAGAGACAAACCACTCTTCCATTTTAGTTGGAGCAATACTGAGGCCAATATCATGAGTTCTACACTACACACTACTTTAATGATGCTGAAACAAATATCCAAATAATCAGCTGCAGAAATATTGCCAGTGTTTTGCATCGTAATAATGGAGTAGCTCAGCACTCCATAATTATGACTGGGGCGTAAAAATGTTAACTCATTACTGCATTAGTAACATATATCAGTATCAGCCTCTCTCTCACACACAGCAGAAAAGGATTTAATGGCTCTCACATGAAATGTCCTCTTAGATATATAGTGGACTGTCTGCGTAGTGGACTGCCTCTCTGTCTGTCTGTGTGTGGGCGTGTGGCTGCTTGGATTTTCCACCACATCTGGGAGTGACTGATAAGGACTGAAAAGGCAATCACTGCCTTGTTACATAAATCTGAGTGGGCTGAGCGCCATAGACCTATTATCGTGAGAATGTAGAGGAGGACGTATATCCTGTACTGCAGGAATACACGTAGACTTTTCCACATCTCATAAAAAGGTTGAAATAAAACAGCCTGAATTGGTGATAATGTGTAATAAGAGTAGTGTGTTTATCAAAGCACACAGAATCACATGCACAAATTGTGCAGAATGTGACATGAAAGAAATTCTGGGCATAAAATGACTCTGAGCATGAGTGAGATCAAATGCTTTTATATATCTTCCTATGTGTCTATGATTTTTCTTTTCAGTTACAGGATTTATATGATAATATGGACTGGGTAAAAAAAGAACTACATCACACTAATAGGTAAAGGAACAGATTGAGAGAAACATGTAATATTCTGACAAAAAAAAGTCACAATATTAACAGTATAAGGTTACAGGACCCATAGACTATAAAGATGGACGATGGAACATCTCCTCAAAACTGAAGCGAAAACAAATAGAGCTCCCCCTGGTGGCTGGCTGTAGTATAGATCATAAACCCCACCCCCTCCATGTTTGTAGATAGGACTTGGGCCAAATTCAAACAATAAAATACTTGTCAAATAAATTTTTTTTCAAGGATGTTTTTCTGTCATTTTAGGTAGTTAATATAATGCTGGTGCATACTCAAGTGACCTTTTTTTATATGTTTTGTTTTAGTTAGTTATGTGATGCTAACGCAGCTCCGTGTGGCTCTACTCTCCAAACTCACAAGATGGCACCACCAGTATCCCCGGGAAACTAGCGCCAGTTTGACCAATGCAAAGAAGTGGGGACGAGTTGTCCATATTTATATACAGTCTATAGTAGGACCCCACAAAGTTCACCCTTTAGATGGAGGCTAAGACATGGTGACCGGGGTTCAGGGTTAGTGTTAGATTTACAATAGATTAAGTTTAGGAATAAAATAAAATTTTGCATTTAGTTGTGTTGGTTAGTGGTAAGGTAAGGGGCCAGATGAGACACTGTGGAAATGGAATAAGCTCCTACAAATATAGCGATACATGGTTGCGTGTATATGTGTGCGTGCATCAGACCTTGAAGCTCGGAAGACCTGCTGATGGGGAACATTACAGGTGAGGACTGCCCAGCTCCTCAGATACATCAGACCGATCAGTTTCAACACGTTGAAGGCAGGGAGACAGGGAGAGAAAAAGGCTCCCATCCTGAAGGAATGAAAGAAAAATGACAGTAAAACACACACATTATCACTGGTGTCTCTACCCATATAAAAGTCATTACATCCAGTGGTCCATGGTTTCACTTCATTATCTTTATAGCTTCAAGGCGACATTTCTGAAATTAGTTGAGGAAATACAGTCATATCAGCCACTGAGGTGTAATGGAGAGATTAGAGTGTGCCACAGTCCTTTAAATGGGGTCAGGGAGACAGGTCAGCACCAGCCAGATTATTAGCCCTGAATCAGGTCGTATGTCATTGGAATTATAAATAGATTTTCGGACTTACCAGATCATTCCTTGGTTATAAATTAGGTGCAAGACATTCTCAGCTATTTTGAATTCTCCATATTCAGGCTGGGAAAAGACAGAAAGAAACAAAAACATTAATGTTGTACTGTTTGTGTTGTGTCAAGCTTCACATTCAGTATGTGACACCAATGATCATTTCAAATAATTTTATATGTTTTCATGTAACCTAGGAAATCTTAAAACGTGCCCTAACCAAAATCACCCATACTGGATTGATAAGTAGAATAAGACCACAAAACAAAAGCAAACAAAAAGGCTGATACATGTCTAATAGCTCCATTGTCTAACAGACTCAAGAAAAAAAATGTCTTTTGGATGCAGCATTAGACTCCCACTGGGTGTTCTTGTCTGCCTGCCTGGTCTTGCTTGCTGTTGTGTTTTTATGAGCCATGACGAGGACTTAGTGTACATTATAATCCTCTGAAATGTCTCTTCTATAGAATCCAAGCTTTAGGCTTTAAGCTTTTTAGTGATACTAGGTATGATTGATTTTAGATAAATTACAACACTCCTCAACTTCCTGGTACTTAAAACGTACAGAAATTAGAGATGATGTGACACTGTGACGTTTGTGACACATTTATTGCTCATCTCTCATTACAAAAGCTGATCTCTGATAGTATACAGCTGCTGGCTGTGAGCCTGACTGCAGCTGCAGCCTGGTTGTAATGGATGAAGCTGTGGATGGCAAGTTTGTTGTCTGGGCTTAGGATGCTGATGTGGTTCAATCTGTGGGACTATGTCCAGTTGTTATTTTTTCTATGAGTCATTGACAGATGTGTTACTTCCATTGCTGCACTCTTGTTGCATCCATGCACTTTCAATGGAGGCGCCATTAAAAATGTATGTGTCACAGCCATAACTGTAACAACCAAATGCCATCATGTCCACAACCACAGCCACAGTCTCGGTGGCAACTAAGTTTGCCCGAGGCTGCAGCCCTAATCACAGCTACAGTCACGAACACAAACCACTACATGAACAAATGGGATTCATCAAGCTGAAAGGAGTGCTTTGCAAAGACACAACAAGTTAGTGTACTATAACAATACAAGGATGTTCTACTATACGTCGTAATGACTCAAGGTTAGAATAGTTTACACAGTGTAATCGTGTAATTTTGAAGAAATGCTGCAATTAACAAACAATGAACTGCATGTGATGGATGTTTTATTATATGCATGGGATACTGATTGATCTATGTTTAAAGGGGCTTAAGACAGAATTGACAGAGGTAGAACTTTTTTTTTTTTTAACTTTGAGTGCAAGTTAATATTTGCTGCAAAAACAACCTCACATAATTGCTCTATCTGTATGATAGGTGTAACCTTAAAATACATCCACAGGTGTGCCTCCAAGTTAACGCAAATGTTGTCTGTTAACCTATCAGAAGCTTCCAAAGCCATGACATTATCATCAGGGCTTTCCTTCATTGTTTAAAGACATAGTAATCTTTGTGTATGTAAACTTCTGACTTTGAAGAAAGTAATAAAAACTTCTCTAAGAAATTCTCTCTCTCATTATTGTGGCATTTAGCAAATAGAAATAATTTTGGTAATCCTAACTGACCTAAAACAGGAGAGATTTAGTCTGATTTAACTTCAGACAGTCAGGAAAAAATGTTTATGTGTCTTAACACAGTGTATGTGAACATCTGGTTCAACTGTAAGTAGAGTTAAAGTGCTATACCTTTCAGTAGCTGTTTCACACCCCTGGTGTGATGTGTTGCATGCTAGACTATTTCTTCGTTATCAACTTCCTGACGTCTTCACTGTTTGCATTAGCGCCCAGGCAGCCAGTTTTAAAAGACAAAAACGTGTGAACAACTCACAAACTTGCTTTCTAAATCCCAGCAGCAGCAGTCACTCAGGTAGCGAACAACCAGACCTCTGATGAAGTCAATCAGCAAGATGCTGGCCACTGTAAAGATCATGTCAATGATGGACAGCTTCAGCATCTCCTGGGGACACAGCAGACACATGGGCAAACCACCTGCATGTCAGGGACTCATAGGGGAAAAGACAATAGAGCCTAACAAAGATGAGCATTTGAGAAATGCCTTTAGCTGTGATCTTGTTGCCTCAATAAAAATAGATGACATAGACACATAATAATGCTTAATAGTATATACTGTGCATCAACAGAAATGTATATCTTTTTGGCAGGTCAGTCAGTTCAGTCACTTTAAAATATACCCTCTTCTTACTGCGGGAAAGACAAGAAATAAGCCACAGTAAAATAAAGTTTTCACCAATCAGAAGAGAATACCTGGCCAACGTAAGTCTCCCAGCATTGGTCCTGCTGAGAGCGGGTATTCTTCTCAAACAGAGCTGTGTGGTTGGAGGAGGTCCCTGAGCTCCTCCTGCTGCTATTGGTAACTTCCAGCACTGTGGCAATGGTTGCTATGGTGGTGTTGTGATGTCCCGAGACCGAGGATGTTGTGATCCCTGACACCAGGGTGGAGAGGCTGTCTACCTCAGGCTGAGATATGGTGGCCAGAAAAGAGCTGGAATCAGTCCAGTTAGTTGGACTCACTTGGATCTGGAAGACAAGCATAGTACTGTCCATCAGCCTATGTGCTATGATACAGATCACAGATTATGTACTCCATGTACAAATGTACAAAGATTCCAAAACAAACTCAGAGCACTTTAAATCCAGTTTTTCTCACTGTCAACATGTTAGCTATAACTACTTCCTTGTGTAAGCAGTAAGCAGAAAGATATCTGGACATCTCCTCTTTTCATCCGTGCCGTGGTCTACAATCGGATCAGTACACCCTAATTACAAAAACGAACATGTTTCCTCTTGCCACTGCTAAGTTAGAAGGTTTGGATACACTCTACCGTAACTTATTTAGAGTATGTCTAAATAAATAAATATATAATGGTAGAGGCCTCAAAATCTTGTTGCATCCATCTGTGTGGCCAAACATCACTTGAGGTAAGTGAGAAAGTCTTGTGTTTTTAATTTGGATGAATTAACTCTAAACTAATAAGTGACTGTCACAACTTGTGACCGGTCATGTTGCTACCATACAGAAGTAGGTTTCTATGTCAAAGGCACACAGTGGCTTTCTATACTCACAGCAGAGCTCATACTGTTGACTTTATCAAGGAGGGCAATAATGAGGCTGTAGAGATTCCCCAGGTATAAAACAAGCACTCTGTGAAGACATAATCATATAACAGTGTCAGTGTGCAGTAAGACCTGGAATGTCTTCTATACGGTACAGTATTGAGTCATTTATCCTGCATTAGGCTGCTCTTGCTGGACTGATGGAGTACCTGGCCAGCTGGAATCGCAGCGAGGTCCGCGGATGGTACATCTCCAGCTGGGCCACCAACTCAAAGGCAGATGGGGCAATCATCGTGATGAGAGAAACCACCACACTCACCTTGAGGACACAAAAGTCACTGATGTGAAAGGTGTATGGGGAAATTCTTTCTTTTTTTTGCAACTGACAACAAAAAATACTAAATAAATTGTCCCATGTTTCTGTATTTTGATCCAGAAATGATAACTGGTCATGGATTCACGAAGCTGCTCCAGCAGCCTCTATACTGGTAGAACAGCAGAGATGCTTTAGTGTGACTAATGGCCTCTGCAGTGAATGCAATCATATGCTGTCACTCACAGACTGATGCGGACACTCAATACACTCAATAGTTGTCTTCGAATGGATCTTTCTCAGATGTCCACTTTCATCAACTGTTGTTCATATGTGGAATAATTTAATCAAACTAATGATGAGGAGGAGGATGATGTCTGCTTTGCTCCTCTACCTCATTCTTCTCCCACAGCGTCAGCTCCGGCTTCTCCTGCTCGAGTTTCTGAGAACGGTCAACCACAAAGTAGATGATGTAGATGCTGCCTGCTAGGGACAGCAGCACCAGGATGTTGGCTAAGATGCGTAGACTGATGAGAACCGCCCTGTAGAAATACACACTGATTGTCATTGACCAGTAAAGAATGAATTATAATTATTGTTGCTTTACTCAATCTGCCACAGACAGCATACTCTTCATAGTGGATTAGCTATGGATAAACATATATACTTAAAACAAAAGCTTATGCTAATACAACTAGGGAAAAATTAGTGAAAAAAATATATGAAACTTTTTTTTTTTTTTTAATCAGGCAAGGATACTGTATGTTCAGAGTACAGGGGGACTTCAGTACCATGATAACTGATGGCTGAGATACAGAAGGAAAGACAAATCTTCATTCCAGTCTTGTCCTTTTGGTAATTTACTCTCCGCTTCTATATCAGAACGAGTGTGGCTCACTGTACCAACTGTAGTAATCTTGTCCTCTCAGTGCTGTTAAGATGGAATTTATAATAACTCAAATAAGTCAGAAGGCTTATGGGTTCACTGTTTCCTTGCAGTGGACTTAACTTAATGAACCCTAAAAAGGCCCTGAACAGAAAGTACAAAAATAAGACACACAGATAACAGACACCTACAGACTGGTATCCTTCTTCTTTTCCTGCTCCTCAACAATAGCTTCCTGTGCAAAAAAACAAAACAAAAAAGATTCATCATGATTTTTTGTTTCAGTCTATATTTATGATCTACAATATTCTGTGCATAGGTAAGAGATGTATCACAATAACTACAATTAACTACTGCCTTGTGGCTGTATATGTTTAGTCAATTTACATCCATGTCTGTCCATATGATACAGACAGTGAAATATTTGAAGGATAGTATTTATCAAAACCAAATTTGTTACTATATGGAC
Source organism: Chelon labrosus (assembly GCF_963514085.1). Lineage (NCBI taxonomy): Eukaryota > Metazoa > Chordata > Actinopteri > Mugiliformes > Mugilidae > Chelon > Chelon labrosus. Next base: position 28,165,847 of record NC_140339.1, on the reverse strand, counting down.
ATACAGTATATGAAACCGTTTACCAAATAAACATTGATAAACTGCTGTAATCAGTTGGTGGGTAGGTTGGCCCTTATCCCAGGTCAGATGGTTTGAGTAAATTAATAGAGATTAGCAAAAAAAGCGCTTTACTGTCAATATTTAGAGTAAGCTGGGAGTAAGCAGGTAATGTGACTGCAGTCAGCTGCTACAATTAGGCTATAGCCCACTTCCATAATATGAGAAAATGTGATTTAAGGTGGCCCTGTAGTGTAGCCTATTGAGAAACACAAAAAAAAACCTCCTGAACAAACACTGCATCAAATTGGTGCATTTAATGATACATGTATTGCGCCATAAGAAGATGACTGTAGAATAAAACTGTATGAAATGGAATGTAGTCATGGTTATGGATTGTTGGAATTGTGGATTCCAATAGCTAAGACTTGGGTCCACTGACTGGCACCTCAATTAATGTCAACAATTAAGAATATTCAGAAATATGGTCATGATCTTCCCTCTTGTCTCCATGTTCCAATCAGAATGAAGTCAAAGTGAAGTCCACCATCTAAAATGTCATTACTTCATAATTAGACATTTATGTGAAATGGTGTATGGCTTCAAGTGGCCAGTAAACAATAGTGAGTACAAGTGAATGTTAAAAACATTCCCTCTAGTCATTCTTGAGATGTTGAGTAAAAAAATGTGGTTTGTGAAGTCACCGTGGCCTTTAACCTCTGAAAACTGATGACTTCATCTTTTCATCAAGATGAATGTGTTAAATTTGAAGACTTGAGGACACACGAGGACCTGAACCCTTGATTTTTGATTACCAAAATCTAATCCATTCGTCTTTAGTCTAAGTGAAAACAAAAAGTTTTAATCAGTTCATCCTTAAGTCAAATTTGGAAAAAGAAGCCCTCGAGGCATTCTTTGAGATCATTCGTTCACAATAATGGGATGACAACCTAAAAAAAACACAACACAACGCTGGCAGTGAGGCATAAAAAGGACGTGTAAAGGTCACTGAGTCTGTGCTATGTGTTGATGAACATTTCTGACCCTGATGTTGTTGACAATGGCAGCTCCTTTGCTCTCTGCAGCCTCCGGGTTTCCTATCAGGTAATCCCAGGCGCAGAAGACTCTCCAGCAGAACGTGAAGTTCTCATCAGAGGCACTGGCCAGGCTCAAACGAGAGTTCTTGGCCATTCTGCAGGACATACAATGTATTATGACAACAGCACATTTAGAATGATCAGCTGAGTATCTCAGCACTTTTAGAGGCTGACTGCTGACATACCCTGGACAGATTTCTGCAAAGATTTGTGGATATTTATGTTTACAATAGCGTGGCTGATTTGACCTCTTAACCTTTCCTCTGGCACCACCATCAGGACAATATTTTAATAGCACTACACAACAGGTCTACTTTTTACGTCTCTATGTTCTCCAAAACATCTGTATACCTTTTTTTAAGAAACACTTTATGGAGTAGCTCCACAGATATTATTCCCATAAACTGGCACAACAGACTACAGGATATTACTTATAGTGCCATATCAGGGAGTATTGAATGCACCACTTCATGTGATTTTACATAATCTCACAGGAAAGCAAATGTAAGCAATTTAGACACTGTGGTGCAACAGCTTGTTGTAATTTTTTTAATACTGCTACTGGATGAATGTGGGTGAGAAATCCTCTGAATCTGAACTCAGCTGAAGACTATTATTTATTTTCTGTCATCTCTGATTAATTTTGTTCTATTTTCAGATAGATGATGTACTCATCATCTAAAACAGAACCTGATCCAGTCAGCCTCGGGTACTGCATTAGTATTCCATGGGATCAATCTAATATCAGTATAACCTGTATAGAGCAAAATGATTACTTTCGCAACAGAATGATGAAACTGTAGGCAAAGACAGCCATCCCAACCAGGAAGTAGGCGAGGGGCAGTCGGTATCCTGCACTGCCAATTTTCCTCACCCTGCCGTAGTAACCATAGAATAATACAGAGTACTGCAGGTAGCCCTGTGGAGAGTCAAACACAACAGAAAGCTAAATAAGAACATGACATACAGATGACATGAAATTAACTAAAGATGTATTCTTACCATTAAACGAAGTATGATGTACATGTAGAACCAGCAGAGTATTTTTTTGTAAGTCTAAACTTATTTCAAATATGAGTTAAATTGGCCCTGCAGCAGAGGTCAGCGAGGCACTAATGTTTATATAATGCCTCATTGTATCTGTAAGTAAAGTACTATTGACAGAGAAGTAAAAGGAAAGAGAGGCTTGCCCCAAGAGACCAGATGGTGTCCAAGTCCTGGGCTGAAGCCAGATGCTCCTTGGGGATAGTTTTACTCCTCGTTGTCCCAAACGGAGCTCCAGCCAGCAGCTAGTACACACAAACAGACGACCAGTTCAATGCACTGTGATAATAGTGCAGAGAATTCTTTGTCCATGCATGCCTCATTGGTATGGAAAAGGTTTTTATTCCAGCAAAACTTGGTGAGTTTAGGGTAAAGTTACGGGTTTGATTATAGGGGTTATACAGTCATCATGGTTACAGTAATTTTAATTTGGCCGCAGTCAGGAAAACACATCAGTCATAGTTCCAAGAAACCATTGTAGATTATAGGGATCATGAAAAATAATATCTTTTTGGACATTATTTAAGGGTCGACTCATAATGATTTGCTAATGAAGTGCATGTTTGAGGAGATCACCTGATGCAGATTTACGTTGAGCAAATCACATTAATTCCAGACATATGAACACCATTAAGTTCAAATGTTATAACTCTAGATGTAACTAGGCCCAAGCATGTCTTGTATTTTGTGCAATGCAATGAACAGACACAATTAGAGAACCTAGTGTATCTACAGAATTATCCCAAAAAGGAGGCAAACCTGCCTTCTTGACTGGGAGTGTTATGAAGATGTGAGAAATCCGTTTGGTGAAATGCCCTCACATTTTCATCTTTGGTCAAATAATTTACAGCCCGAAACAAACACAGACATAAAATCTGACACTACATCCATGTAATTTGATAGAGGGTGATATTGCTCACTAAGCAGAGGTGAGATAAAGGTGGGCTGTGTGAGGGGTTACGGTGGAAGGTTAGATCCAATGCACCACAGAGGGAGAGAGAGATGTACAAGAAATAAATGGAAGAAAAAGATTACGCAGTGGGAATGACAGGATAAGTCATGTCTGGAGAAATTGCTTGTGTCTGCATTTCGGTGAAATGCATAAATCCAGACGCATTTCTTCTTCTGTTCTTGCCTGCAGTTTGTTCTTGACTGTAAAAAAAAACACTCTGATATGTACTAATGTAAATATGAATACAGGTAAGGGAAGGGAAGTGAAGAACAATAATTCCAAATCTAATAATCTAAATATATGATTATACAACTTTTATATGGCAGAAGTTTTTTGTATAACCAAAGTCAATGATTAGAAAATAATATACAATTGAATCAAAGAGATAAACAAAACGGCGGTATATTTTCTTTAAAAGACCAAGTGAATTAAGTTAACTTGTGTGTGTAACAGATTTGCAGATTTTTTTTCTTCTGTAGAACAGAAAAAGGACTTTCATTGTTTCCTCTATTCTATTTCTGCCTCCATTTGTCCAGTGTACACAGTTACAAATGATGGCTTTACTATGAAAATGTTCATAAATGTTTGCTCTGTACACACATATGCAGAATACAGCAGTTTTTTCTTAGTTTTAAATTACTTACCATACGCAGAGACACAATATAAGTTTTTACAAACACACATTATGTGTAGTAAACGTAGTAAAAGCCCACATTCCTCTCTTGAATAAGTTAAGCTGCGAGGCAATAGTTAATGTGTACAGTAGAGTACAGTTGAGTATATAGTTACACACACAAAAAAATCACTTTCTCCTGCACACATGGCCACATGAGGCCATAGCCTGGCATGCCATAGAGAGGTATCTAACAAAATTCCGATTTCTTTTGAATATTGGGAATTTAATAGTGAGGTGTACAACAGCAGAGCATGGGCCCAATTTATTCATGTTGCTGGCTATGTCTAATAGAGCATGTGTTTTAGTGGGTATACTGTAGCGATAAATAAAATAGTAAAATATACATGGTAATATTTAAATATACTATTTAAAATTCTACTAACTTTTCAATTATTAATTATGAGCAGAGGTCTGGGAGGTCTCAGGAGGACTGAGCCCGTTCAAAAAAACTCTCCCACTGTGAATAAAATGTTGGCGCACGAAATCAGTTCAAAACAAACATTAAATTAAATTAACATTAAATTTATGCAATTAATAAGTTGCTCACATATACTGTACAAGCAAGTATGACACATGGCAGACACCTGTTTACCTCTGGTAAAACAATGAAGGCTCCAGTCATGATGGTGAGGACAATGTTGATCCCAAACAGCCAGCGGAGGAAGATAAAGTAGGAGGCCACGCCTGAGCCGAAGTGACCTCAACAAGTAAGAGGATGCATTTGACTGTGAGAGACTGGCATATTCCAGATCATCAACATTTACACTGAAAGTCTATCATAGCATAGCATAGCATAGCATAGCATGGCATAGCATAGCATAGCATAGCATAGCATAGCACAGCATAGCATAATACTCCACTACATCCTTGGACATGATAGTACCTTACAGAAAGTAATCAGAATAAATGATAGAGCCAGTGAAGAGATTACGCTGATTAATTAAGCTAAGTGAGAACTCACTTTCAATTTTCTTGATCCTCACTTCCCAGGGAACGAACAAAACCACAATGTTGTAAAGCACACGAGACAGTTTCTTCAGTAGCTGCAGATAGGGTAAAAGAACACCGAGACACTAAACATACAAACAGACAACACACAACACTAACAGAGGTTTTTCAGAGAGTAAGTAATAGAATAAAAATCACTCCTGTTTTTGCTTTCTGAACAATAATTAGCATATTCAGTAGGTATGTGAATCTGAACAAACAACCAGGTTCTGTGTAGTCCACTCAAGAAGTGTTAAACTGTGACTGATACAACTGCAATTATTAAATAAGATAAGGTCAGCTGGACTAATGGTTCTGATTTTCAATTACCAGGGAGCCGAACTGTAGTATTAATAACTCATCATCAGACTGCTCACTAAAAGTCAATTTATTCTAATGGACCTGAAGCAGCCTGAACATTTTAATTAAACTCAGCTATAACAACAGGCTATAAATTCACTCATGCAGCTGAGCAGCGGAGCTATCTTTCACTCTGTCTTCCTCTTTGTGTACTCTGTCCGTATGTGTAACAAAAAGACAAATGAAGAAGAGGAAGGTGTACATGTGCGTTGAGCACTCAGGAAAGGGTTTGTAAAATGAGGACTCAGAAGTCTGCACAAAGGAAATCCAACAGGTTTCTCCTCTGAACACCGGGCCACTGCAGTGCAGTGCAATAACACAGAGAATCTCATGTCAGCATACACTCAGACAGAATAAATGGAGCTGTGGCACTGCAGCATGGTAAACACATTTCACTGAAGTTCCACGGTGACACATTGGATGATAAAGGATCTCAAGTCAGCAGTGGAGGCATTTTATATTTCTGTTGAGTACTGCTATACCATGGATGTGCTTTGTGCTGTGGACATGATCTATGTGGATATGATCTATGAAGAAATTTGCATTCTGTTTCTGTGCAGTTAGAGATCTGGAAAAGCTGGGTTCATATTGGGACATGTTGTGGCTTGGACAACCAATGATGAGTGTAGGCGCTTTGCTCAACGGATGTACGAGAATAACCTTGAAGAATACAAGATATTTAGACACCTTGATTCAAATACTGTATTTGGGAGTCTTCCTCTCAATTGCTTGTGCTCGTATTTTAATCAGTAGTGCTCACTTTGTTGCTTTAACTTTTACAACCCCTGAACATTAACATATTTACCGTCATATATATCACATACATTAGATAGCATTCTAACTTTGGCTGCAGCAATGAAAAAATAAAGGAATAAAAATGGCATAACAGAACCACAATCATCCAACCTTAAAACAGCAAGATGAAGACAGAGTATAATAAATAGAACCTTTCCTAATTAGGTCTGCATAAATCCAAACATTTGGGATGAACAGTATCATTTAAAGCTGAAATTTATTAACGTATTAATGTCCTTTTATGATGTGTCATTATTGGAATGAATGAAAGATTCAGGTAAAGAATTAAACAGCTACTAAAAATGAAAAAAATAAAAATAAATGTTTACAACCCCCCATACTACACAACAAGCTGCATTTTAAGGTGGGATCACAGCATCCTCTGTGGGTGTAAATAAGGGTGGTTTGTTGTGTACATACATCAGCGCCTGCAGTCTGGTAACCTCTGGTTCTGGTTAGTCGGCCCTCATACTTCAGAACAATCTCTCTGGCTTGCCTGGAAAACAAACACACATGTGGAAGACCACTTATTACATTTGCTCAAAGTTTTGCGCTCTTTCACTGCAACACTTTATTTTTTTTGTAAAATAAAACTTCATCCGACTTCTAATGGAAAGATATGCAGTGTAAGTAATTTTTTTTTTATTGCTCCTAACACCAAGATAAATTCCTTGTATTTGTGACAGCTTTACAAGATGTTACAGGATACAACTGTTCCACATAACGTGCTCTGGTTTGCTGCTGGTGGGCAAACCATGGTACGGTCACCTTGGCCAGAGTGGATCTTGTTGCCTACAAGTGCTGTGAACTAGCAGGCACCCAGATGATAATGGAAGTGTCCAATGGCAACAAGGTAGAAGACAAGTAGCTCCCAATCTAAGGTGCAGTCAATGTCCACCAACTGCTCGTTCACTGCACTGTCAGCACAGTCTGAAGCATCGTTGGTGGAGCCTCGAGGGAGGTGTGTAGCAGCAGTGTCGGCCAGAGCTTGTCACTATATGGACCAATCCAGCCTATTTTTGAGGACCTTGCTATGTACAGTGGTCACATGGGTTGAGCTGTTGAGGGGCTAAGCCTTGGTAAAAGTTGGGGGTTCAAACCCACCGGCCAGCTGGGGCCTTTCTGTTTGCATGCTCTCCCTGTGCCTGTGTGGGTGTTCTCCAGGTACTCCATCTTCCCCACAGTCCAAAGACATGTTCGTTAGGTTAATTGGTGATTCTAAATTGGTTGTAGGTGTGCATGTTAGTGTGGTATACCCCACCTCTGACAGTTGGGATAGGTTCCAGCCCCCCCCCCGCGACCCTATAGTGGAGAATGAAGGATGAATGAACTCCTAATGGGGTCGACTTTCGATGGGAGGAGTCCAGTTCTTTTAAATTATAATTCTTGAAATAACTCTTGCGATACTATGTACAAATACTGACAAAAGACAAATTTCTGCCTCAACTCTTGTGTGTGATCTCTATCCTCTCACTGAATAACTTTGTCCATTGTGTTGCTGTCTTTGTAATTTGTCATTTTATTGTTTTCTTGCCTTATCCCTCTTAGTGGTTGACACCTTTGCCACGGTTTTCATATGCTGTGTCAAAATTACAGCCGAGGAATCTACAGCTGTGGCAGTTAGAATGGTGGATGCTGCATTTTCCAATTTTAAATTAAACATGAATGGACAGAATGTTCATTTATCACTAGGCGCCACTATAATGTCATCACATAGAAGCAATTAGTATGTTTATTGGGTTAATTTAGTATTCTTTCATGATCCAACGTCATTTTTAGCGAGTGCACAACTTAAATGTAACAGTAACACACAACAGTAAGTGCACAATGTAGTGCAGTGAAGTTTCTACCTTAGCAGTACTCAAAGCGCTTCACAGTGCTTCTCATTCACTTGTTCACACACACACACACACACTCACACACCTATCCCAATTTCGGGTTCAGTTTTTTGCCCAAGGATGGGCTCTTAAAGAGGGTCCAGGAATTACACTCGCAACCTACTCTACCATCTACCATCTGAGCCACAGCCGCCCAAAACACTTCTGAGGTTCTGTTTTTTTAGTGTTTGTTCTGTACATACTGACATTACATATTATGCTCAAACAGTATGGCCAGTACAACATGGATATTTTTTAAATCATATTGCAAACCAGTAGTATTGCTTCTAAAAGCAGCCACATCAGACTGGTCCTGTTATAATAAATTGTCCAAAGATTTTTAAGTCCAAAGTATAATAAGGTAAAACCAGCTCATCCAGTCACAGCACCAGGGAAAATTGAAAGGGCTATGAGCCATGGATTAACTATGAGAAAGACAGTCATCGTGCACTTTACACACACTTTACACAAAAAAAGACAACTGTAGCTTTTATAATTGTGGAATTCACACTGGTCCATTTAAATTCCCGAGGTTAGTCAAAATTTGAATAATAACACTAGTCAGAAAAAAAGTAGGAAGAAATCACTGATTTGTGACGTGAAATACAAGCTGTTGTTGCAGAGAGAGTAATCGCAGACATTCAGCCTGAGATTAAAGAGGGCGTAAAAAACGCAGACTTGCTTCCCACCTCTGATGATGGTAATAAAACCTCTGCGGTAATAACAAACTGCCCATATAAAACCTGTTATCCATGGCACATACTCAGCACATCTTAGAAGCTCTCTATCTTCTCTAGCTCTCTGTGGTTCAGGTTGTTCTCTGTCCACAACTCTAATTACACTTAGTCAAAGGTTACCCACAGCCTTCACAGGCTCGCAATATAACTGCAACACTTAAAAAAACATCATTAGACAGGAACTCCAACAAGTTCGATGTGGATTTTGAGCAACTAAGTTTACAATTAAAATACATATGAGACATGTTGGTGGTAAATGACGATAAAAGCAAATGAAATGCTTGTGGTACATACACATAAAAGACCTAAGTTTCATTTCTTTACAAAAAAAATGTTTCAGCAAATATTACAAAACTTATAAGGTAATACTGTTTAATTTAGCAGTTTGTCCAGAGTCCTCAAATATATGTACTAATGTAACATGCATGTGTGTGTGTGTGCGTGTGTGTGTGTTCAGGAATAGAATGAAAATAACAGCGTTATGCAGCAGAAAGGTACTTTAGGACTTTCAGCTTGCGTCTCATTGGCCAGGGCCTGGTCCGAATGTTGGCAATGATCTCCTTCTGGTACTGAATGTTCTGGAACATCTCTTCTGGGTCGTTGCTGTCCACCCGCTCATCTTCTTTATCTTCATCATCTGACGAACTACAGCATAAAACACAAGAGCACAGTGAAAAAGGGGGCTGCTCCATAACTGTACTTGATAAAATAACATGGAGCACCTCATTAGGCAATCGGTCACAGTGTGTGCGGCATGGTAGCATTGTCCCTGGTTTGATTCTAGACGGGGACTTCAGTTGCAACTGCCACACGACTTTTAGGACAAAGACGAGGAGCATGAGTGCTACATACAGCCTTTAAAGAATCAGAATCTGATTTCTCTTTTTTGCCACATATGTTCACACATATGAGGAATTTGTTTTTTTGGTTAGTACAATACACATAAACATGAGTCCATGCAAATTGAACAATAAAGAAATATACAAAAAATATAAATAGAGGATAAACTGTACTGTACATTTTGTGCATTAAGAAGGTGAGCATTAAATAACAATCAGCCTAGTCTAATAATCAGCCTAATAATCTTAACCAGAAGTTACTCTTCTTTCACTATCCCGACGAACAAATTCAGATCAGCCTGAGACGTTTCAATTTAATTCAGTTTAATTTATATAGTGCCAATAAAACTAGAAATTATTTCAAGATGTTTAACAGGTCAACAGACTGAAATCCCCGGAGCATGCACACCATCCACAATCATCCAAAACAAAATTTGCAGTAAAATGCTGTGGACAAGCAGGCTTTGCGTACAGTTAACAATAATGTTTCGAAAAAGACAGCTGTTTGAAGGGCTTCTAAACAGAGTTCAGCTGATTTCTCACTTGTAAATATCTGCTACACATATCTGATACAGTTGTGTGATTGATAACACAAAAAGCTTATTATAGCTTATTATACACATCTCAATTGACCTTGATTATTACAGCTTGACTAAAATACACTACCCTGACAGAAACAGCACATTTCAAGTATTTTAATGTAAATATGAATTTAGATTAATTGGATGGGATACAAATATGTTGGTCTGTGTTCAACCATCTTCAGGCAGATAAAGTACATTTCTTTATTCCAGTAATTACATTTCTAAACCTGTCTATCTAGTGGAATAAATGAATTCAGACTGAATAAATGAGTGGTCCAACAAGCATGATCCCGGATGGAAGTGTAGTAAAACAGAACACAGGAGAGTCTTTGTAGTTTCCCCTGATGATTAGATTTAGTAAATGACTAATTGCGTAACCCACAGGATGTCAATTAAGGCTCAGAAAAATGACAGTCATTAAGAGTAGAAGAGATTGTGAGAGAAAAGAACAAACGCTTCCCAGAAATCCTCATCAAAGTAAGATTTATCCAATAAAACAAGAGTGAGTGGACTCACCCCTGCTGGTGGTCCTGGTAGGCTGAATAAATCCTCCTGGAGTTCTTCCTGATACTCTTGTGTCTCTTGGCTGTAGACAGGGACCTACTGCTCCCAACCAGAGGATCAGACACTGTACTCATGCTGTCCGGGTGTGTATGCGTTCGGACTCTACTGGAGCATCTGTACTTGAGCTACCTGCTGCTCTGGAGCAACAGTACAGCAGAGAAAAGACTGAAACACATTCACTCATCTGCCCAATCAGAGCCTCTCCTGACTGCTTAAAGGGACAGCACCGCATGCACGCACATATGCACACCTATGCAATATATATATACAGTATACAGTTTTGAGAATTGTTAATAGCACAAATAAGCTTGTGACTGATTTATACACATAAATACTATAAATACTGCTTGTTTGACGTGTGACGTGTTTTGTCCTGCTTAAGTTGTTCTATTGTACTATAAAAACTGAAATCTAACAAAGATGAAATATCTTTAAATTTGATTTTATTCAGTTTAAGGACAGCATGCTTACATTAATCCTTTTAAAGAAAAAAAGAAAAGATGGACGCAGCAGGGGTGATGAATGAATGAATAAATTCCATCTGTAGTTCTAAATCAAGCTAAGTATGTGAGCTAAGTATGCTATTCTTCTTACAAGGCAGTTCTTATGTGAGACCATTTGACTTGCTTTAAGTGTTTGTTCCTAAATTATCTAACTAAGCTATTAGAACTTGTTTTTGAGTTGTTTACAGGTTCTTATAAGTTAATGCTTAAAATGCTTATGCTAGTGCTTAAAACCACAATTCAAAAGGTTTTAGGTGAACACAGACAAGGGCAAAGCCACCTCATAAAAAGTTAGAATTTCTTATTTCAAGCATCTTCTTCGTTTCATTTCTTAACATATTAAAAACATATAATGACTAAATGTAATTTATTGTTTTAATATCGGTCTTACAACACAGCACCGCAATTAGATATGTCCATAGGTAAAAAACAGTACAGAGCAATGACAGCACTTAAAGTCACAACTGAGTAAACTGTTCTGTTCAACCGGTCTATCCTTTATCACATTAAAGTGAGTGAACACTATGTTTATCTCATCGGAAGGATAAAGTTTGCCATTACATTTATCACGACCACAAGCAGAAACATAATTTTGATAAGTCTTCAGCAGTTCTTGCTAGGATTACGGATTTTCAGTATCTGTAAATTCCAGTGTTTATTTAACCTCTTTTCAAGAATATTCCCATACCACTGACAAATTTACTTGATTTTACTGTAGCGGTAAGATATGTTAAGATATGTTGTTTAACATATAACTATTATTTAAAGATGATGGCGCTAGCAACATACTAAATTTAAGCACCTTTTCCTGCATTATACTTGTTTTTAGACTGAAACCACTCATTTTGAGATATCTGTGGTCTCTCTGAGGAGATATTGAAATGCAAAAACAAGTCAGATTGTTCTCATTTTCAGGAACGTTAACTTACATTGAGTAAAAACTTCTGAAAATGTTTATCGATCAGCTGTCTTCCCGCTTCTATGAGTATAAGCCTTTATGAGAGGAACCAATTGTAAAAAGGGAATCAACACACACACACCTTGTGTCATTGAGATCATGTAATATTTGGATGTCCAACACAGAAGTGACTCTATAAAAATACTCTATATATAAATTGTTAGGGTTAGGGTTATGCATAAGAATTTAGACAAGCAATATTTACTACACTCCATGATTCAAAAATGTTGGTCAGAGCTAACAGCAGATGTATTGGTGATAGTAGAAGACGCATTTGATATAAAATGGTTCATATTAAACTGCAGTCTGCATGTTAATTCAACCATTATACATCTGCATAAGGCTTATTTTAGGATGTGCCTTTTGTTCATTTGGCTCCAGGCTATGTTCAGTTGTCACTAAAGCTGAGGGGCAGAAGCATCATCAGAAGGCACATAGACAGGGCCAGACAGATGTCTCCCGTTTAATTGGTGACTCTTTAACTGGACTCTGTGGAGTACTCATACAAAAATGTTTTGATTGATTACAAGTCAGCTGCCAGTCTTTAAGGCAGAACTCAAAGCTGTGACCACATTACTCTTGTTTAAACCTTGATTTTAATCCGCTGCCTTATGTGAAGCACTTGTTTTTGGCACTTCTCTGTCCTCTCTGCTGTGGTCAGGGCAGCTGTGTCTGACGCTAGAGATCCTGTAACAAAGGCAGATCCCTTAACAGGCATGGTGAATGTTGTACCACGTCTGGGGTGTAGTATGTGTGACAACCCAGATGTTTCAATAACCCAGTGGTACACGCAGACACATACACACACAAACAATGCTCTAGAGAGTAATAGAGTTCTACTGCAACCTGACAAAGCTACCTTCATCCTGATTAGGTTCACATCAAACCAGATGATAAGAACAAAGGAGAAACGGCACTGGAGACAAATATACAGTATAATGAACATTAAAAAAAAAAACACAAAAAGATGTTCAAGTGCTCTAGAATTCTGATATGACAACTGACTCTGGGAATGACGGTGGTGCTGGGAGGTAAGTATCAGATATGAGTTTTGATTTGGTGTGAGGTTTTGGTTTCCTTTATATTTTTATTTTTATACAATTATATATATATATATATATATATATATATATATTATATTGTAGAATAGCGGAGGAAAACATCCACTCTGCCACACAACACTGAACATATACATTGTCACCTTTACTTATCGGTGTGATGAGACACAAGAAATCTACACGGTATACACCCATCAGCCACAACATTAAAACCACTCACAGGAGAAGTAGATAACATTGACCATCTTGTCACAATCCAGTGTTCTGCTGGGAAACTTTTGGACCTGGCATTCATGTGGATGTTACTTACACACGTAGCACCCGCCTAGACCAGACCACCTCATGGTTTCAGTCTAATCCACATGGACACTCTAGAAAATGAACATTACTTAAAAATTTAAGCTTAGGCCAGAAGGAGACTGCTGCTTCATTCCTCCCAGCATTGTGATTCAGCTCTGTTTTGCTTGATGGTGCTTGAAGAGTTATAGTCCTGGACCACCCATGTAAGGTGAGCCTTCCTGTACAAATGACCACATTTGTCTTTGTGCAGCACCGTGCTACAACTTGAAGAGACCAACATCTCTGACCTTGGCCAGAATTAGAGGTTGTCCAACCATTCACACTCGCGAGTCCCCGTCAGCTGTAAACTATAGCACATTAGCTTTAGTTATTGGAGTCCAAGTCCAGTGACACAACATGTCCTCATTGTTTGATGTCCTGCAGATATTTTCGTATTTCACTTCTGTAGAGATCATCAGCCTTTACAGTCAAAATGGATTATTAACCACTACAGTGATTCATAGGTCAATACAACCTGTGCCCCGTTCCCTTGAGACATAAACAATCACTTCAAAGTGCACTTTCCTTGTGAAAATGATACGATGAGTGCTTTGCTCACGGTGCTGTTTGAGGCCGTTAGCCCGCTCTAAATTTCCAAAATAGCACTGCAGCATCATATTGACCGGTGGAAATGAAAGCTATGTCTTCTGTCATTCTTTTTGTCCTTTGTTGTGTGAGCTGAATCTACATACAGGATATAGCTTGAATAATTATTTATGTCTTTATTTCTATCTATTTAATTTCCTCACTGTGGCGATGGTATAATATTCTAGAATTTACCATGTACATAATCATGTTGTTTTCTTCCCTCCTGGTTTTTATTTGGTCTCCATCAAACAACAGATGGAGGGGTTAAGAACATCAGGCTCTTAAGGCTGGGCATACATATACTTAACAGCTGCATGCTTTATTAATTTGAGACAATTAAAAATGTCATGAGTCTGGTGAGAAAGCTCTAATCCTATGTAAACATCGGCACTGTACAATGCACTTACTGATTTATATCCAATAGATTTACTGATATAAAAGCAGTCCAAGTGATGTGGTCAAGATATGTGTGGTCAGTAAGTGATCTGATGGTGATACTGTATGTGCTGTGAGCAGGCACTCTGAATTTGAAATAAAAAAAAAAGGGTTTTCAGTTAGTGTACACTTTAATCATGAAATCGTATTCAATTGTATTGATGTATAGAAACAGGCTTTCTCACAGGAAGGAAGCCATTTGGCTGTCTCTCAGCACGTTTCTCACCCCTCTATAAAACGAGGAAAAATGCACTGACAAAACCCTTGCAGCAGCATCGTCAAATACAACAGTATTACTCTTGTAATTTTTTTTTTTAAACATTTGTTTATTGATTTTTCAGTGACATAACAAAATCAAGAGGTGACATTACGAGAGTCAAAACAGTGTCAAGTATAACAAGTAAAATTAAAAATAAATAAATAAAAATAAGAGATAAAATAAAAAATGAAATAAAATCAGATACGGAATAACTAATAATAAAAACAAAACAAAAACACAACTTGGTCACCCACTGCTAAATAAATATCTAATATGTTCACTTAAGCAGACATAAATAAAAAACATTCCCAGCATGCTACAAATTCCACAAGAAAAACTCACAATTAGAAGACAATCAGGGTAGCCGTAAAAATCAATCCCTCAACATGTGCAAAAAATGGACCCCAAGTTTTATTAAACTTTTCAAGAGAACCATGAATCGAGCACCTAACTTTCTCCAACTTCACAAACTGGAGGATGTCCCTGATCCAGGAGGAGTGAGAAGGCGGCGCAGGAGACTTCCACCTCAATAAAATCAAACGTCTAGCCAATAAGGAGACGAAGGCCACAAAGTCAGCTTTATATTTAGGAAGCTGCAGAATAGGAGGTAAAACCCCAAACAAAGCCGTAAATGCTGTTGGATCAATTTGAACCCTTGTACAAACAAAAATAGAGTTGAATATCTGTGTCCAAAAATTAAGAAGTGAAGGGCAAGACCAAAACATATGAACATGGGTAGCTGGAGCCTGATGACATCTTATGCATATGGGATCGACATCATTGTAGATTCTGGAAAGCCTAACTCGAGTGAGATGGGTACGATGTAGAATTTTGCACTGGGTCAGACCATGTCTAGCACAAATAGATGAGGAATGAACCCGGTGCAAAATGGCATCCCACAGATCCTCCGAGATCTCCTCCCCTAGATCCTCCTCCCATTGGGTTTTAATTTTATGGTGAGGGGCTAGTTGCAAAGAATAGATAAGATTGTATAAACGTGAAATAGCACACTTAATGGTAGGAAATGGGGTTAAAAAGGAGTCTATTAGAGAGGCTTCCGGGAGACTTGGGAAATTGGGGCTAAGATTGCGGGTGAAACTACGAACTTGAAGATATCTAAAAAAATGCTGTCTAGGCAAATGGAATTTCTCTGAGAGTTGCTGGAAGGATGCAAATGTACCAGCAATATACAAGTCCCTAAATGCCTTGATACCGTAGTCAGACCACAAAGAAAAAGCCCTATCAACTAAGGAAGGATGAAAAACAGGGTTAGCTGACAAAGGTGCTAGGAAAGAGAAGGTCTGTAGACCAAAGCAGCGTCGAAATTGCTTCCAAATTTTAAAAGTAGATTTAACTAAGATATTATTGCAAAAAGGGGCGAGAGAAAAGCTGAGAGGAGATGGACAAGGGCAGTCAACGAAGCAGGTTTAACAGAAAACATCTGTTTTCTGTTAAACAGCTCCTCCTTCATGGAGGAGCTGGTGCCCCTTCCAGAGAAATCCAAAACTGAATTACTCTAAGGATGGAAGCCCAGTAATAAAACCTCAAGTTAGGAAGGGCCAAGCCCCCCAGGAGCTTTGGTCTCTGCAACAGCTCCTTCCGCAAACGAGGGACCTTCCTGTTCCATATAAACTCAGTGATTGATTTGTCCAATTTGTGAAAAAAAGACTGAGGGAGAAAGACAGGTATGCACTGGAAGAGATAAGACAATTTGGGGAGGATGTTCATCTTAACCGAATTAACCCTGGCCACAAGGGAAAGAGGCAACAGTGACCACCGTTGAAAGTCCTTCCGTATCTGATCTAACAAAGGGGCAAAATTATATTCAAACAAATCTTCTTACTCTTGTATTTTGATGACGGCACAATCTCTGGCGAAAAATGCTCACTTTGCAATCAATCCTCAGTAAGGTAGAAAAGAAATAATACAATATTCCAATAATAACATGCTTTGAAACAATGTGGACCCGGATCCAGAGACACCAAGCTCTGGAAAAAAGTTAAGAGTTAATATTCATTAGCTTGACACTAATGCAGATGCATCATTTATATGGAGGGCAAACATGGTGCATTTAAGCGGGGCACCTCAATCTAAATAAAACCAAGCTGAGGAATAATCAAGCACACATTATTATTGAACTGTGTGAAGGCATCTGGTTATAAAAACAAATCAATGAAATCTACCAGTGAGCATTCTTATGTGTGCATATTATTTTGCAGGGCCTATTAATCAGCGAGGCTTTATACCATTATGGTGCTGCCTCCTGTTCGAGATACCAGGCACTAAATTTCATCTGGCTCTGTGTGAGCTGTGTTAATGCTGCTTTATGGCGCTCTCTAGTGGCTCACTGATTGTTGAACCGTCGAAGACACATGAATCATTATACTCTTCCAGGCCAAAATAGGTTGAAATTCCAGTGGATTAAATATAAGAATAAGAATAAGAATAAGAATAAGAAAAACCTTTACTTGTCCCACAATGGGGAAATTGCAGTTTGTAACAGCATGCAGAAATGACAGAGATATAATAAATAATAGATATATTGCACATATTAGGAGTGCTAGTTGTGGAGCCTAACAGCAGCAGGAAGCAAAGACCTTCTGTATCTTTCCTTCACACATCGAGTGTGAAGCAGTCTGTCACCGAAGCTGCTCCTCAGTCCTGTCAGGTCACCGTGCAGGGGGTGGGACTCATTGTCCAGCATGGAGGACAGTTTAGCCAGAACTCTCCTGTCACCCACCTCCCTCAATGAGTCCAAGGGGCAGCCCAGGACAGAGCTGGACTTCCTGATGATCTTATCCAGCTTCTTCCTCTCCCTCTCTGTGATGCCACTGCTCCAGCAGACCACTCCATACAAGATGGCTGATGCCACTACAGAGTCATAGAAGGTCTTCAGGAGTGCCCCTTTCACTCCAAAAGACCTCAGTTTCCTCAGAAGGTAGAGCCTGCTCTGTCCCTTCCTATAGAGTGCATCAGTGTGGTGCAACCAGTCCAATTTGGTGTTTAGGTGAACATCCAGGTACTTACAAGAGTCCACTTGCTCAATGTCCATTCCCTGGATGTTCACTGGTGAGGGGAGGGCAGAACGGCGTCTACGAAAATCCACCACCATCTCCTTGGTTTTCCCCGCGTTGATCAGGAGGTGGTTTCACTGACACCAGTCTACAAAGTTCCCCGTCAGTCCTCTGTACTCTGCGTCATCATCGTCTCTGATGAGGCCTACAATCGCAGAGTCATCAGAGAACTTCAGCAGTACACAGCTGTTGGTGTTATGTCTGAAGTCTGCTGTGTAGAGGGTGAAAAGAAAGGGGGCCAGGACAGTCCCCTGGGGGGCACCCGTGCTGCTGGTGAGCAGGTCAGACACACAGTTCCTGTTTCTCACAAACTGTGGTCGGTCTGTGAGGTAGTCCAGGATCCATGTGGACAGCTGGTGGTCCACACCCATCCTCTCCAGTTTGTCCCTCAGAATCACGGGCTGGATGGTGTTGAACGCACTGGAGAAATCAAAAAAAGGTGATTCTCACAGTGCTGCCGGGCTCTTCCAGGTGAGAGAGAGCTCAGTGTAGCAGGAAGATAACAGCGTCCTCCACTCCAACATTAGGACGGTAGGCAAACTGTAGTGGGTCCATGGATGGGCCCACCTTAGAGCGGAGATGTCCCAGCATCAGTCTCTCCAGTGTCTTCATCAGGTGGGATGTTAGAGCCACCGGTCTGAAGCTGCTGAAGTCTTTAGGGTGCGGTGTTTTGGGCACCGGTACCACGCATGAGGTCTTCCAAATCTGTGGTACCACTCTCAGCTCAAGGCTCAGGTTGAAGACATGCTCCATAACTCCACACAGTTCATCTGCACAGGACTTAAGGAGCCTGGAGCTGATACCATCCGGTCCAGCTGCTTTCCTCGCTTTTATCTTCCTGAGCTCTTTTCTCACCTGGTCTACTGTGAAGGACAAGGGTGGGGGATGAGTGGCTCCATCTTGGTGAGAAGATGTGAGTAGCCTACATGGTCTGGTGAGCCAAAGGTGTGAGAGGCTGAGGGGCCGTCCACACAGAAACGCTTTTTGGTGTAAACGCAGATGTTTTGCATCGTTTTGGCCCATCGTCCACACGAATCCTGTAAACGCATAGCCCTAAAACGCACTTTTTTGAAACCGGGTCCCAGGGTGGAAAAATCCGAAAACGCAGCTCTTGCGTTTTTGTGTGGACAGAGGAAAACGGAGAGATACGCATGCGATGATGTCATCGCCACCATCGCCACACCCCTCGAGCAGCCTTCCACCTCTTGTATCCCGCGAGACGTCTCATAACAACATCAACAACAATGGCAGACTACATGCTCGTGTTCCTGCTGGAGAAGATATTGAGCCTATTAGGGTTACCAGGGCAAAATATCATTTCTCCTTGAGTTTGGTTTCTTCTAAAACCGATTTGTAAACAGCGCTCAAGCTTTATGTGCATGCTCCGCCTCTTCCTCTCCGTTTTTGGTGAATTTCTGAAACTGAAACAGCGCCACCTATAGGCCTGGAATATGAAGTAGCGTTTTCAGTCGTGTTGAAACGGATCTGTGTGGACGCAGATATTCTTGAAACGATGCCAGGGAAAACGGAGAGGGAAAAGATCGTTTTCGTACGTGTGGACGAGGCCTAAGTGAGGAGGGCATAAGCCAGGTGTCAGCAAGTGAGGGACCAGCTGCATGGGGGGAGGAGTGGGTGCTTGATCAAACCTATTGAAATGTAGATTTAGATCGTTGACCCACTGTCGATCCCCCTCAACCTGTGTATGGGGTGTTTTATAGCCCGAAATGGTTTCCAGGATTCTCCACACCCCTCTGATGTCCTGCCGCTGCAGCTGCTCCTCCATCTTCTTCCTGTAGCTGGCCTTTCCCTCCCTGATCTTCTTTTTCAGCTCCTTCTGCACAGTCCTCAGCTCCTCCTTATTCCCTGATCTGAAGGCTCTCTTCTTCTCCTTCAGCAGAGCTTTAATCTCAGGGTTAACCCACGGCTTGTTATTTGAGAAGCACCATACCACCCTGGAGGGAACGGTGTTCTCAAAGCAGAAGTTGATGTAGCCTGTAATGCAGTCTGTCATGGCACTGATGTCCTCCCCATGTGGATCACAGAGTTCTGTCCACACAGTGGTGTTGAAGCAGTCCCTGGGAGCTGCCTCACTCTCCGCAGTCCACCTCAGTCTCCAGAGATGAGGAAGAGGGCCTGTGGGTGCTGTGTCTGCAGCTTGCTGGTAACTGAAAGCAGGGCATCAGAAGCTGTGTCTGTCTTAGCAGATGGGGGGACGTACACCGCTATCACAATAGCATGTGAAAACTCCCGTGGCAGATAGTATGGCCTCATGCTAACTGCTAACAGTTCAATGTCCTTACTACACAGTTGTGCTTTAACCGTGCAGTGTGTAGATTTACACCACCTCTCGTTCACGAACACAGCCAGGCCTCCTCCTTACCACTGTCAGCTGTTCTGTCTGCCCGCAGAAGATGAAAATTGTCCTGCATAACAGTGGCGTGTGGCTAGGGTTGCCAACTCCCTGAAAAATAAATAAGGGACACCTCATTGGCAGGACCGGCAGACCTGATTGCTTTCACCCTTCCCGGTGTGGTGAATTTTTTTTTAGCCCTTTTGGAAATTAAATTGTTATTCAACAATTTAATTTTAATACAAAATTAACAGAATAAATATCTTTCTTAAACAAAAGCCTGTCCTGTTTAACTTATAACTGTAGAAATGAATATAAAACAACAGAAAGCAGAACATTCCTCTGTTAATAGTGCAATAAGAAAAGTGCAAACATAAAGTGTGAGGAGAAGTTGTTGCTTTGTTGTCTTCCGGTATCTTCTTCGCAAGCGACAGTACCTCGACCAATGAGATGAGCGGGATTCCCGCTGTCACCTCATTGGTCACAGTTTACCGTAAATGTTCATATAAAGCGCCCTGTTATTCATTAATTCGATTGACATTTTATACACTATTTTTGATTCTAACGGAAATACGGGACAAAGTGCGTCCCGTTTCAGCTCAATACGGGAACTTTTGTTTCTAAATACGGGACGATTCCGTTTTTCAAGGGACGGTTGGCAACCCTACGTGTGGCACTACAGCGCTACGCAGGGCGATCAGCTGTTCCCTCCTGTAGACAATGCGCACGCCGGCCATTTCTTGCATAGTTACGCCGGCCAGTCTGGATGTTGTTAAAAATATGACGAGACTCCCAATAAAAAATAAAACTAAGAAAGTGCAATACAGTCTTAAAAAGTAAAAGTATTCTCCACAAAACGGGAAGCAAAAAGTGAATTAACTGGAAAAAAGAGAGATAGAATAAGAGCTGTTGCAAGCTGCTGCAAGGTACTGCTACACATGATAAGGTATAATTTATAATTTACAAGATAGATAAATAAAAAATCAACAACCACTTTTTTAGATATACAGTATGGCTCCAAAATAAGTACTAATATCCTATTACTAGTACTAAGTAGGGGGAGGATAAGGGAAATGGGTTATTTGAAGGGTTTGACCAGGCAATGATAAACCTGAGAACCAAACTGAGATTTTTTAATTTAAATTGAAAATAAGGCTGATATTAACATGCACTACACAACACTACTCACACAACTGGAAGCTAACAATAGAGCTTAAGACATATGATGCTGCAGGTCCATTTTGGAAATTCACAGGGCAAACAATTTCAAAAAGAACACTAAGGTCTCACTGCACTTTGTAATGATTTTTATCTCAGGGGGGTGGATCAGCCGTAGTGATGCCCAAATGTCCTGAGCCAGCAAGTTACATCTCACCCCTGGTTTAGGAACCGTGGCTCTAGGTTATGTAAGCACTATCTGACCATGAATGAGATTAGAGTGAAATAGTTTTGCATTAGATGTCCTGGTCTCCACAATCACCCAACCTAATGTGCTGTGTATGTGTGGCCCTTGAGTGTTATTGGAAAATCAGTCCAGGGGACCACCTCAAGATGTTGTCAGAGAGAACGCCATGAGTGCAAACCTGATATCTGTGTCAGGCTGCATCCTGCTGAGGATGGCTGCTGCCATCAAGGAGTGTCATTGCTATGGGGTGGGGGTGCCTGGTCTGGTCTCGGTGGGTGCTACATGTCTAAGTAACATCCACATGAATGCCACGTCCAAAAGTTTCCCAGTAGAACACTGAATTGACATAAGATGGTCAGTGTTATTTACTTCTGCTGTCAGTGGTTTTAATGTTGTGGCTGATTGGTGTTTATAATGTGCATAAGCCAAAACGCAGTTTCAAAGACCATGAAGAGGTCAGTCAGTCAGAGGATTCAGACAGTTATCACTGCAAGATTAAAATGTGCCAAAAAGCAGACAAACAAACAAACATATAAATAAATAAAAACCCTGATGAATAGTGGCTGCATATTATCTGGTCAAATTAATCAAGAGAAATATATTAAAGATGTCTGGAAAATGTTGATCTGTGTGCATTGTAAACATAATGTATTTATTTTCTGTATTAGTTGTTATATTAGTAGCTTTTCAGTAGCAGTGCATTCCATGAGATCTGTCCGTCCAAGGATGAAAGGAGTTCTAGAATCATGTCAGCAGAAGCTATTCCTTTGAGACTCTGCATGCACTGTTAAGTTGTAGGCTGGAATTCTAATCGACTCTTTGTGAAATTATGCAAATATCGCCTCATGGTCTCCTAACTGTTGAAACTTGACTTGCTTTGAACAAGCAAACACAATAGCCAATCAGCAGCAGGGGTGGTTGGTACATGATAGGGGGAATCAGAAGTAAAGCAAGTAACATGTAAGTCACATCGTGCTTTGCAAACAAATTATGCCGCAGTTAATCATATCTTTTTCACAAGGAAAATGCATTGTAATAATATTCATCTCAGTGTTTAGTGATGCTAAACTGTGTGTGATTTTGTGAAAAGGACAAATATTACATGACGGGAAAAAAGTCATGTCATAGTAAAAGTGCAGTTTAAATCATACAGTCAAGAAACCCATTGGTGGAGTTGTGCTACAATTCACTGAATTAAGATTTAAATATTTTAAATGCATAAAAACATTGTGAAATTGTACGACGAACATTAATATTGTTATTAATAATGTTTGTTATTGTAGTTTCAGACACAATGGATGGAAGAGGAGATGGGACCTCCAGTGGTGGTAACCGTAAGTATCATTTCACAAACCCCAGACATAGAGTGTTTACTATACGTTATGAATTTAGATCAAATCTTATTTAACTATTAAATACTCCTGCAGGCCAACCGGTTTACCGACAACCTTTTCCAGGAGGAGATCAGCCCCGAGCCAATCAAATTCTGAATGGAATCCTAGCATGGATGGGCTTTTTCATGGATCTTGGAATATTTGATGGTGCCTTTGGTCTGGTGTGGGGCATATTGCGTGGACCGGAGCACCCAGATGAAGCTGACAACATTGGCAACAACAATGCAATTGCCGCTGGCATTGTAATTGATGATGCTGATCACGGATTTGAAGACGATCTGGATGTGGAGGTCAACCAATACATCCCAGAAGTGGACCCCTTTCCTGGTGTCTCCAGAAGAAGGTCTAGAGAGGAGGACAGAGAAGAAGTTGAAGGAGGAAGATTCTGGTGGTGGGTTGAATTCACCGATAGTGACTCCAACCACACCTCTGACAGTGACACTGACGGATCAGATTCTTATTACTCTGATGCTGATGATGGTGCAGACGTCTATATGGACGCCAACCAGGAGTTCACAAAAGACGACCCCCAGCCTGGTGGATCTAAAAAGAGATCCAGGGAGGATGATGAGGAAGAAGATGAGCACATCTGCAAAAAGACCAGAAGCCTCGTGAACAGTGACACAGTTAGTGTTCACACTGTTTATGATCGTAGTGACAGTAGTAGCAGTGATGAGCTTTTTGAAGACGCAGTTAATGGAGAAGAGGTTGACACCCAACAAAAAGAAGGACTAGTATCTGGAAGATCAAGAAAGAGGTCCAGAGAAGAGAATGAAGATGAAGACTTTAAGCCTGGCAAATTTCCCAGGCCATTTTGAAGACTCCAGCGATAATGACTGTCACAGACAGTTATCGATTCTCCACTCCGACAGAGACAGAGACAGAGTGTTGGAAAAATAGGAAGTTACACTGCTTCACAGAGACAGAGACAGTTGACCACACCCCTTTTAAAGACATTCAAGTTGACAGTGCATGCTAGTCTCAGAGGTGAAAGAGACTCATATTGGGGGGTGTTTAAAGTATGAAGATGTATAAGGTTAAGCAGGCTAAGATAATGTGTAAGGGTTGGATCAAAATCTCAACATGATCACACAGATTGTTTAAATCTTGACAACATCCTTCTATAGGGATATGATGCTCAGTTGCATCACAATGTCTTCAGGGAGAACTTCAGGGACATTTACCAGACATGAAGGGTCCTATGAAGATCACAGTGCATCAAGGGAAGTATAGGATTCAGTGCTTTTGAAGCTTTGCCTATGCTGAGGACTGAATGTCGACCTCTGTTCATCAGGACAGTTCTTAAAATTGTCCCTTCACCATCACCATGGCGCCATCTCTTTGGCAATGTTATGCTCAACAGCTCCACTAAAGGGCAGTACAGAGCTGAGTATGGTTCATAACCTGTACAGGGCTTTCTTGACAGCTTTTGTGTATTCTGTGCAACCACAATACATATCCTATGCTATATCCTATCATGCAATCATCCAGGCCCTAGTATATCCAAAAAAAGGCTGAAAACAAGGGCAACTGCACTTGCACAGTTTCTTGAAGACGTTTCCCCACTCATCCGAGTAGCTATTAGAAGCAAATTTAGATCTGAATAAGCTACTTGGATGAGAGGTGGAACATCTACAAGAAACTCTACACGTCTGTCAGCCTGTTATTTGATATTGTGTGGTAAAGAGAGACTGACTGGATGCACAGTTTTAGGACGTGTTAATCATCCTCACAGATTTCTGTAAGTGTATATTTATTGGAAGCAGAATGTGAAGTCAGCGTAAAAAGCTCATTATGCAGACAGAGCAGCCAGGCATGTTCAAACAGACTGCATTTACTGCAGCCGCCTCGCTGTGAAGACATGAAAGAGAGTTGAGGGAGTCGGGGCGAGTGCCAATGAACTCGCTGTGAACTCTCTCATCTTTCCACAGCTTTCTGATGGAACTGCAGAGCGGGAGGAGGAAGTCTGAGGTAACGCGCATCTGAACTCTGTACATTGGGATTGATAGGCTCATCTTCATCACGGTAAACTGGCGGATGGCTTTGGTTATTTAGCAATTGGTAGAAAGAGAGTACAAACATGACAATCAAGACACTTTACAACACATGTATTACTTAAACAAAGAAGAATAAAAGAATGATTGAATGAAATATAATGAAAGTCAGATTGAGCTGCACAATTATGCAAGAGAAGAGACAATCATATCATTTTCTGTCCACCAGACTGGTAAGATATAAAGAAATACGTAAAAAAAAAGGGGGGCGTACAGATGATAGTGAAAATACTGGTGTGTTGCAGTGGCATGTTTTCTTTTCTTTATATAAGTATTAGTTGATACAGTTGTCTACTATTAGATTCAGCAAAATCCATCCTTATGCCAACAGACAAAGTTTAAGCTGAACAACGTGTCTAACTGTAGGATTAGCATATTGATTTGACTCACAGGCTTTTTTTTTCTTGACAACCCACCATGCATATAAATCAACAAGCACATTCAACAACTTTCAAAAAGGTTGACACGTAACTCCAATATTTATCAGACACAGAGAGCTCCAGAGAAAAAAAAAAAAAGACAGTAAGTGATGCCAGACCTGTGTAATCAGAGATGTCTGTTCTACTTACAAATGAAGAGTCAACACGCTCCAAGATTTCCTGCTGCTGCCTGTTTTAGATCCGTTCCTGTAATTCTTCCTGCCTCGATTGTTTCTCAAATGTCAAAAAATACTGTGACGTTCCTGATCGCTGAGGCAGTTTTTTGACATACGTCTTACTAAGGCAGACAGTCCATGCTGACAGGTAGCTCAGTAAGTGTGAATGTGGTCGACTGTGTTCTCCTTCCAACTGCTCGACATAAAAACACGTTTTGTATCAACAGATTGATGATTCTTATTTTTAACGTTATGCTAATAAGAGAATTCTAAGTCACAAATGTAAGTAAATGTTCTGTCAACCCTACTGAGCCTGTTTGTCATGACTGGCACCACTTCTGTCAACAGTGATAACGTCCTACCCATGACCCTGCTCCTAAGCTGCTATTAGACGAAGGTTGTTGTCATTTTGTCATGGACAGTATGTCTATTCCTATTTTTTTCCATGAAAATGAATGAAAGTGCTTTGGCTGGTCTGTGGGTGGCTCTCCATTGAACCACTGTGAAATCTAACAACAATCTTCAAACTGCGGTTGCGTGTATTGATTTCATGCTAATACAGCAGCATTACTCACTCAATAGTTTTGCATAGCCAGACCTATCTCCACAGCATCGTGTCAGTGTTGGAGAATGGTCTGGCTCAACTCAGTATCATTCTGGCACAAAGGAAAAGGGCTCTGATTCATTTCTTTAAACCACTGATGGTGCACCAGTGATGGGGAAAAAATATTTTGGTTGAACAGTTAGCTTGAGCAGTATGCTGACCGTCTGGTACCTTTACAGATAAAAACAGCAAACATGATTTGATATAACATGAGGATTTGGTGCCAGTAGGTAGAGCGGGTTGTCCACCGTCCACAGAGTTAGCCAGTTTGCTGTATGGGGCCACATGCCGAGCAAGACACTAAACCACCAGCTGCATGGCACTGACACATGCACTGTGTGAATGTGCGTGCGCTTGTGCAGATGTGGGTGGACGTGTCACTGTGACTGTAAAGTGCTTTGAGTACCAATAAGTAGAAGAGTGCTTTATAAACACCAAACCATTTACCATAACCCTTTAGGTGCCCAAGAAACGAAGCTTGCCAATTCACTCTGAAGGTGGCTGTAAGTGACTTTTCCAGAAATCTATGAAACCAAAATCAGAGCTTGAGTTAAGAGGAATGGATTGATGCACTGGTCAGTTTGACATGACTGGTGCATGCTGCTCCCAGAGAAGAAACGTGTGACAAATCGATCAGATTGAAAATAGCCCTGTCAGACAACATGCAAGTAAGTCCCAGGTAGAAAGCAAATGTTGTAGATTTTTCTTTCTCTTCACAACCAAAAAATAAATAAATAAATAAATTAAAAAAATCAGCAGGCCAGCCTCATTGAATGAAGCTCTTCTCATTTTAATTTTTAGTTAAGGGGATTTTGAAAGCAATAATGTGCTGACAGCATCCATCCTCACAAACAGATAGACACACAAAGGTGCGATGGAAGGGCTCTTCACCTTATCGTTTCTTTTCGCCATGCAGTCTGATCATGTAGCAGAAAATGCGTGGTGGGAAGGAGAGCGCAAGTCAACTGTGGATGTGGATGTGAATGTGGATTAAGGTCCTGAAAGCATGAGTGCCAGTCACCAAGACCCTGCTGTTCCAGCATGACAAGCTTAGAGTCAAAGCCGGGCAGTAAAAATATATCTGTTCTAGCAGAAGGTTCGTCCTTTCATGATGATCATCATCCTAAATTAGGGTGATGAGTGAAGCACTGGCTCAATGATTAATACCACCTAATCTCATTAAACACCTTAAAGCTAACGCTGAATATTATCGAGTCCCTGCAGATTTGCTTCTTTTATTTTATTTTATTTTATTTTTTACAGTGTGTGTGTGTGTGTGTGTGTGTCAGGATCTGATGAAAGCGAAGGGATTTGTTTTCAGCTCTTACCACAGAAACCTAGTTCTGTTCCAACCCTATTTCCAACCTTTCTTAACTGGCCAAAATAGCTCAGTTCAATTCCTCTGTAAGATTTTCAATTCTTGAAGGCTTAACTAAAGCTTTATTCTGCCAGGTTATTGTGAAGGTGTGGTACGGAAACACGAGATTAAGCTTTGTGATCACTCCCATTTATCTACCAACAAATTAAATCATATAATAATAATAATTTTGTCAGTATTGATCCCACATGGAGGAATTCTTCTCTGCATTTGACCCAGCCATTCATTCACAAAGCAGTGCGTACACTCGGAGCAGTGTGCCTGTGCAGTTGCAGGGAGCAGTTATAGGTGTTTGCTCAAGGCATCTCAACCATGGATGCGGGGGGATGCAAACCTGTGACCCTTCAGTCCCAAAGCTCCATATGTATAATACACCGATCAGGCATAACATTATGACCACCTTCATAATATTGTGTAGGTCTCCCTTGTGCCTCCAAAACAGTTGTGACTCATCAGAGAATGGACATGGGCCTTCTGAGCGTGTCCTGTGGTGTCTGGCAACAGAATGTTGTTAGTGGGGGCCTTTGGGTCCTGTGGGCTGAGGGGAGGAGTCTTTATGGATCATGTCTAAGTATCATCCACATGAATGCCAGGTCCAAAAGTTTCCTAGCAGAACATTGTTTTGTCACAAGATGGTCAGTGTTATTTACTTCTCCTGTCAGTGGTTTTAATGTTGTGGCTCATCGGTGTACATGTAGAGAGGTTTTTCAGCAAATTAATAATATAATTCAAAACCGTGATAATGTAGGCAGATCCCCCCCCGCTCTAGGTTCCTTGCTTTTAAAGGGTCTTTCATTCCCGGTGTGCGAAAAGGAAAAAGGGAAAAGGGAGTTTTTCCTTGCCACCATCTGTGTGCTTGCTCTGTCAGGCTCTGGGTTCTGTAAAATGAATTGAAAATTGAATTTGAATTCCAGTTTCATGGGAGTATGTGCGTGTGTGTGTTGTGGGGGTGGGTGGGGGGGAGTCTTTATCAAAGAAACCATAGGTGAAGGCATAAACTACATCTCTGTAAGGAACAGTATGTGATTTCTTCTAAAATCATATATACAGAGGGAGGTATCATTGGTACATTCAATATTCATGTATATGCACAAGGCACTAGTAATTATATCCTGTTGCCTTCCCTGAGAAAGAGATGAGGAGAGTGACAGTAATATTTTTTTTAAACTGTAAAATAAATGGCCTGGTCTTTCCCTCTGGGGCTTCTCTCATGTTTGTGCTCCCCTTCTTTGATGGGCGAGCAGGTGCACTCTATCACCTGATGCAGAGTGAGGGAGGGGAGACACCTGCAGACACACTGGAGACTCAAATGCAGGACATGCACAAGCACAGAACTGATGATTCTTTCTTTATTTTTTTCATTTTTTATGCCTCCTTATATCAAACAATGCCCATCGACATGCATTAATGCTAGCATTGAACGTTTCCTTGTTTCTTTGTGTACAACACTGTACCGTGTTATAAAGATAGTGTTGGATATGTGCTTTTAATATGTGAGTTACCAGGACATTTTTCCTCTTTACTATTTTTTACCTTTCTGCATCTATTTCTCTTTTCGTCTGTTTGACAAAACAATTGCACAAAGCTACATTTATGCACACCCACTGGCCTTCGAGTGGCAGTGGAAGAGTCTGGGGTGACGCATGGGTTTGATTGCAGCAATCAGCCACACAGAGGTTGTGGCTGATGGATAATATTGTGGACATTTTGTTGGTGGGGTGGCATCTTAAGTTACATAACTAAGCCACTTTATTTTTTACCAAACTCTAGTGGCTTGCCTCCAATTAATGTAAACCTTTTCCAAGGTCATGTGGCTTTGTCAGAGCACTTACGTTCTACGAGGAGCACTTACTGTGGGTTTTGGGTAAAGAGTAGCTGTTAAATGTGTAAAAGTGGGGGTCTTTAAACCATGGACTAATGTGATTTTACATTAAGTAAATACTTACATTAAGTAGGGATACAGTTTAATAGATATACATTTTTCTTTGACTGTTGCTGTTATATCTGTCATGAAACAGACATATTACTGCACACCAACTGTGACAATTAGGGCTGTCAGTCATTTAAAAGATTGAACTGCAGTTAATAGCACGATTAACATAAAGCAAAGAATTTTTTTCTTTTTTTTTTTTTTTAAATCTGTACCTTAAATGGATTTTTTTTTTTTCACAGTCCAACACAAAGCCAAATACTGTACAGAATAAATTCAAAGCTACTGCATGCTGAGACAATATGCTGTTTCTACATTGTGGGATGTCATCGCTTCTGATTACCCAAACTACAGGAAATCACAGAAAAGTCTGCTAATCACATGCTAAAAATAAAAGTCAAAACTTACATGATTTTGCATTAATGCTTTAATAACGTATTGAAAGCCCTAGTACCAACATACGTACATACCCAGAAAGGAAATCAAAATATACCAAATTAAACTATAATTTTAATGGCATTTAAAAAAGAAAGAAAAAAAAAATACTTCAAAAATATTTTACCAGCACTGTAAAGAGAGAGATCAAAACACTTCTCACATCTCAGGGCTTCAAATTGTGGTTACGACTTAAGTTATTATTTAGGACCCTCAAGTCTGTTCCTTTTACCTTATATCCCAGTCATATTTGGTACAGAAGATTAATGACACGAAATCCTCCCCCTGGAGAAAGTGAACATATTTATAGCTCATAACCTTTGTGAGTGACTATTCACTCTTTGAAAAGTTTCAATCTCATTTTAAAATTCACCATAGTGCAGAAAGTGCACTTCTAAAAATAGGATAACATACATATTATAATGATATAACAGGATATAACAGGATAAATTCCACTCTGATGTGTTTGATCATGGAATTTTAACTGACTGACTGAGAAAATTGAGAACAGAAGGTGTGGTTGGGATTGCTCTAGAATGGTTAAATTCTTAACTGAGTGACAGAACCTTGCCTATCTAAGTATGCAAATATTGCCTGTGGCATTCCTCAAGGGTCTATTCTTGGTCCTTTACTGTTCTCCATAAATAGTACCATTGGGTCAAGTTATCACCAATTTGAATATTTCTTTTCTATTTTTATACGGCCAATACACAAATGTGTATTCACTTATTCATCTAACAGACCACATTCAAGTTGCCTCACTCACAGCTTGTCTTCCTAACACAGTACTGGAAGTCTAGCAATTTCTTAATTCTGAGCAAGGACAAAACATAAGTGATGGCGGTCCCAAAACACATAGGAGTTTTGAAACAAATTTGAGTTTCCCGAGGTTTACACTCCATCCATGACAACACTTTTTAAAATATGTCAGCCAAATCTCCAAATCAGCCAGTGGTCAAATCTGTAATACTGTATTGTCAAGATTAGATCCTTTCATGCAGTGATGCACAGACTCTCATTCATGTTTTGCTTCTAGATCATAGTAAGTCATTATTTTCTGGGCTGATCCAGAAATCAATCAACCACCATGTCAGTGCTTGGATTCTTACAAGAAATTCTTGCGCATTGCACTGATTACCAGCAGTGTTTAGAATTGATTAAAAAATGTATTGCTTTTTTTTAAATCAGTGTGTGTCCTTGCCTCTTCTTATACAATTGAACTTTTCACCCCTTGTACCCCTGCTGATACTCTCAAATCTACAGGCACTCTGTTGCTCTCAGTCACAACTGCAAGGCTTGAAGCAGCAATCGCTCCAGTCGAATAACCATGCTGAGAATTAGACACCTTAAGAGTCCCTTAAAAATGTTTTGTATAATATGGCGTATATTTTATACAAACATTGTGTATTCTATGTTTATCTATATGCCTGGTCTGGTCTAGGTGAGTGCTACATGTCTAAGTAACATACACATGAATGCCAGGTTCAAAAGTTTCCCAGCAGAACATTATATTGTCACAAGATGGTCAGTGCTGTTTACTTCTCCTGTCAGTAGTTTTAATGTTGTGGCTGATTGGTGTACATGCCCTGTTGTTGTCAGTGGTGCTCTGAACCACTCTGATGTTAGGCCACTAGGGGCTGCTGTAACGCTGGCGGCCACCTTGTTATGAAACCTTTCTTCCCCTTTTGTCTGACTGCAGCACTGCTGCAATGTAGACAGACAGGGGTGGGGACCCTCTCCCACTCTCACTTCTCTCTGTTTCCTCTATAAGTGCATTTGTGTATGTGTGTGCATGGATATGTGTGAGAGTGACTCTGTGAGTGTTTTTGTCTTGCTGCAGCAGTCCCGTGCTGTAGACTTTTCTGGGGCGGGGTCTCTCTTTCTGTCTCCTCTCTCTGCAACTTCAGTTCTCTACATTTATTGTTGTGACATTTATTGATACAGAGGGAAAATACTCGTGCAAGGGGGACACACTTTACTAATACACAGACACACACACAAGCAGTTAATGTCATGTCTGGCTCATGTGATCGCTCTCTGGCAGCTACATCAAACAGATATCTGATGCTCATCGGGAATGAAAGACAGACATGCAGCAGCAGCAGTTATACAGAGCAGGAATGAAGCACTCATCCCAGAAGAGAAGAACAATAGGTAGACATGTATGGTTTTAACATTTAGAACACACACTCTTCCAGGAAATAGAAAGATGTGTATACAATCATCCCCCCTCCAGTTTATAATCAAATAAACATTTACAGTGCACTCAGCTGTCCTCCCTGTGACCTCACTTCACCCTGCTCGGCTCCGTCTGGCTGCACGGCGCATGATGCTGCTCGATACAGTGCAGCACTGACGACATTCACAACCATTCACACACTGCTGTGCTACTGGAGGGATGGAAGGAAAAGGAGAGGAAGACAGAGCAGAACAGGTGAACACTGCAGCACCCAGCCGCTCTGTCAGGGTGTGTTAGAGAGACCACTCTGCTAATTGCCGATCATTATTTTTCCCTCATTTGCTATAGTAACTTTGCTGATGAGTATACTGGACCCACTGACCCATGTAGAACAGGAGAAAAGGGTGACAGCACCCATGGGGCTGAGATGCAAGGTAGTGGAAGAAACTGCCAATTTAGTAGTTAACTGCCAGTTGTCTCCACCAGCGGCATTTTTGGTTCCTTCCTGTTGCTGATGCTAACATGGCTATCCAAACAGAGCAGCATAACATGGAATGGCTTTTAGTGAAAGCTGAATTATTATTATTTTATATGAGCAGTGAGCGAGCAAATGGTTCGGTGTAATGTAAAAGTTGAAGCTCCTTGGAAATGAACTTTACAGTGGATTTTTAGCATCTTTCAGCTCTTTGTTTCAGTCTAACGGCTCACATCTTTGTTATTTGTCCCTCGGCAGAGTGAATTATGGACCCGCTAACCCAAATGAAAACCTATCCTGAATAATCAGCTGTCTGTTAATACCGTTTTTACAGCATGTCACACTGCCCTGGAAGAAAGTGTTTACTAAATCTGCTTTTGGTCAAACACAAGTCTGTTGAGGTTTAAATGTCTCCAAACAACACAGATGAACAGTAGAGATTAGGTGACAGCTAGAAGAATAGATATTGTGAAAAAAGAGGCAGTTACTGTGAAATATGATGTAAAGACTGCCATGCCATGCAGGGAACACTAAATATTTAGGATCTTGTTTTTCAGTTTATTCTTCTTCTTTGTATTCTTTGTGCTTTTATGCAATATGGTTTCTGATAGACAACAAAATAAGTAGACCAGTTTAAGGGACATTTAATATTGAAGAGGGAAAGTCAAAGTAACTTGTGTAAGTGGGTACAAAATAACAGACTCAAGGCAGTCTCCAATTAAAGTGTTAGACTTTGACTCGAAATGTGACGGTGTAGTGTTGATAGGGTGTGTTTCCTTCTGGCTTGAACTGTCTGTTTGTTGTAGCTGACATAAATTAACTTAATTGGGAACCAGAAGCCTGTTAAAGATGTAAGGCCAGAATAACAGCAGGATATCTTAATCACTCAGCATTGATTAAACATAAGGATCACAGACACTCTGTCTCTGCCACTCTTGCTCGATGAACAGGAAGCACAAAGTACCTCAAGTGTATTCATTATTCAAAAGTTATTGACATTTCATTCATGGGGAACTGGTGATTATAGTGTTGAGTTACTCCTTCAACTCCTGAACGTCAGCTTTCAACAGTAAGGAATTAGCTATTGAATAGCAAGTTGAAGTAAAAAAATAAAATAAAATAATAATAAAATAAGACAAGAATAAAGCAACCCCGCATTAAAGTGCATTATGTGGTTATAGTGGTAAGCCAACAGGCAACAGCCAGCTATGCAGCAACACCACACATCAGCAGCTTTCATATGAACACAACAAGAAAAGGAAAGGAAAAGAAAAGAAACATTATACAACATTCAGCCATGCCAGTTCATAAATATAATTTATAACAATAATCAGGGAAGATGAAAGAAAAAATAATATATTACAGAAAACAAATAAAGACAACAGATTCCTCGAGTCTAATTTTACTTATATAATGTTGTGTATGTTTATTGTTGAGATTCCTTTTTTTGATTTTGAAGAATTCATGTACAGATCAAATTCAGTAAGGACCAAACTGAATAAAGATACTGACGTCATCTATTTGGCTTTACCAATTTGAAATGTATCCTCAGAAAATAAAGTGACTGATGATAGAGCACACGTTTTCGTCATTACACTTGAAGTAGGTGAGGAGCTTACATTCCCTGATTGTGCTAATGTAACACTTTGTATAAAACATCTTCTAAACTGACTATTTCTACAGTCATTGCCATAAAATCAATCATTCGTGACATGATTATTATAAACTCATGTGAACTTGGGTTTCAAATTAAACCCCCATTTGTTTTAGACTTTCCTGTCTCTCCACCATGTTGTGTTTATAACCTTTTAGGTTTTCCTTTGTAATAGCCTCTTACCCTGTGTCTTTTTTCCCTCCATTGTGATTGCTCTCACCTGTCTAGTGTGTGTTCTTCTTCCCTCATTAGTTCCGCCTGCGTCTTGTTTTCCAATTAGTTCTGCGTGCATACCTGTATATAGTCCTCCCCCTCCTGCTGTCTCCTGTCAGTTTGTGTCTTTGTTGCTGTTCATTGCAGGATGCTCCTACCTGTGTACCATGTGTTGTTGTAACTCTTCTGTTTGATAATCTTTTGTGCATTGCAGCTTTTGTTGGACTTTCTCTGTTATAGTTTAATTGTTTTTGGACTTCCTGGCATGTCACTGCAGCACCTCCTGCTCTCTGTTACTGAAAGCTCTTTCATTTCCTCCTCCTGCCTCCCTCCACCTGCGTCCTGCATATGGCTCATCTCAACCTTCAGTTAAATCTCAAACATGACGTCAGTATCTAACCCTCTTGTGATTTTAATAGCTGTTGTTCATAAGTCTCTTTGATGATTGTTAAAATCGAACTATGAACTTCAAACAGCAAACTGCCATTACAAGTCCAAACCAGCTTGAGTGACTGTTGAACAAAGTTAACCATTCAACTGTGAGCACAGCCACAGCAAATATGTGGTTACAACCTTATAGTGTGTGTGAAAAGAAGATCTATTTTGTCAACTGCATGTGAGAAGGACGAATAAAGATCTGCTTTGCCCAGTGGATTACGTTGCCAACACATTTGCCATAGCAGCCTAGTCAGCTGTTTATCAGTTTCTGCCCCTAGTGGTTAAAATTTCTTCATGCATCTTTAGGGTTTACGCTTAACTACATTTTGGCTACAGAATGGACTATTCACTAGGCCATCCAGCTTCAGGCTAGCGTTATAGAGGTATGTCACCATCCACAGAAATACAAACCAGCCTTTGTGCCCTGCATCCTTTAGCCCTGACACAGCAAACTTAAAAAAAAATGAACACACGCACTTACGCAAACATCTACAAGGGCTGGATGTTGGCAAATCATCAGGAACTGACCTGACCTGCCATCAAGCCTCAGAAACACAAACAGTGGATTTACGCAGGAGCTGGGGTGGGAGTGGAGGGTCTATTCTTGATGTAAGAGTCGGACACCATTAAGTTGACCATGTCACTTGGTATCGAGTGGATTCTGAAGGCTCTGTATACTCTGCTTCCAAAACTTGTTGTAGTTTTTAAACTGTTTTATTAATGCACGCTTCTTCCATACCCAACAATCCTTTGTGCCAGTAAAAGGGGATGATATAATATTAGCACTACTCTGCAGCATCCACAGCCAATATGTTTCAGAGGAAATACATTTAATAATTGCCATTGGTTGTTGGACAATTTACAATCCGACATGTTCGAGGTAACTTTGGCAAGGTAAGGCATTTACCAACTAGTTTCTTTCAGGACAATGTTGAGCTGAGAGGCCTTCTGAGGTGACAAGTTAATGTTAGACACAGAAACATCAACTTTGAAGTTTGACTGTTGTGCCTGGAAGTTGTTGTTGAAAAATGCTGACAGAACAGGCAAGAACTCACTGTTAAAGTAACGTGTGGCTCATGTTGGTTCACGTTCACTCTATCAAGTAAATTGTACTATGGAAAATATTGCACTGTGTGCAGCAACACCTACCCCCACATGCAGTTGGAGAAGGCCATACCACTTTCATTTTGTCCCTAAGGATAAACATGAAGGAAACGTGAACTTTTTTAAACGTTTATTTCAGTTTTACCTAAGATGACTTGAAGTGGTACCCGAGACTAGTTCCAATTTCTCTTCATAACAAAAGCAAGATTAGGTCATGTCCTTTACAGTGTGTGGAGAAAGACTCAAAAAGACCACATGCTGGCTGAACATTCCTGGCATGTTACTGCGAAATCATCACCCTGTCCTCTGTTACCATTTCTCAATGGGTGTCATGTCCATTGTTGTTCCTTTTCTTTCCGTGACTATTTTTCCTTGTAAATCAAATGCTGACAAAAAAACTCCCTCTCCACAGCAATCCCTGCACAACAGATTTAAGTAATACTGTAGTAAAAGCGACGAGTGTTCTGTTATCTCCTTATTTCCAGACATTTAACTAAATGCTTTGGCAAGCTTCTATACAATTATCAATGGGCCAATACAATAATAAACTCTTGAAACAAATTCAACAAAACTGGAAACCTGTGGAATAGTTTCACTCCTCTGGCTTTCTCCTGTGTTAATTTAAATCTAAATTCAATCTTAAGTCTTAATACGACTCGAATGACCTGATAAGTGCCCTTTACTGAGAATGCCCAGGTGTTATTGCGGTCTGTTCACTTCGACTGTGCAGAGAAGTCCCAGTGGATGTGTAGACTGTGACAGAAAGCAGTTTTGATGCCTCTACATGAGCTGCTGTCTTGTCTGGTGGTTAATGAGGCTGGCAAATCCCCAACTTGACAGTGCTGTGTTGCTCTCAGTGTGGTCTCCTCCTAAAGAGGTGTCCTACAATGACCTCAGAAACGGCTAGAGGGAGAAAAGGGAACTTTGCCTTCTTGGATGATTAATAAAGAAGATGAAATCAAACTCTTGTGTCTTCAAACGGATTCGAATAATATGCATTTGATTAAGAGCCCGGCTGAGCTGCAGGGCTGTGATAAATGACCTTCCTGTCTATGAGCGGTGTAGCCAGATGAAGTCTACCTGACAGCTGCTGCAGAGCCAGTGTTGAACCTGGCAGTGGGGGAATTAACTCTGACTCTGGACATGTCCATGCAGCACACAGTCATTCACTCTGACATTCAAAGGGCACAACATATACATGTCAAATAGAACACCCGATGATTCTGCAAAACTGCTGATGATTCAGCTTTCCTCTATTTGGCAGTGATTTGGATGATCTGTGCCACTGTTTTAAACTTTTTAGTTTTGGAATTCGGTCCTAAAACGTACTCCACTGCCTACAGCACTGCTATAAAACTGCCACAATGGCGGTTTATCACTTGGCTACTCATATTACTGAGTTTAATTCTTTGGTGACCATTGTTGATAGTTGTTACAAGATGCAGTGATGAATTCACAGCACACAGTTCCACTCTGGGAACACATCATCACTGCTGACACTGTACTGGTCGCTCAGTATTGTATTCCATCTTACCCTGACTTATGACTTGTAGGAAAAGTCTTGGATGGTTCCATAAAAAATCCTCCGGAAGTGCCTTTTATCAGAAGGTGGGATGTTAACCATATGTGCATTTGAAAAGCCAACCATGTGGTTTTCATCCCTGAAGTCCTTTGTCTTGTTAATGTTGTCTGAAAATAGTTCTGATAAAGGATAAACTAAAGCTTTTATGTTTATTGTTGAAGATTGTTTCCAAACCTGGATTTGGCTCGGTGTTGCCCTTTGTGGATGGTAGAGGAACAAACTGTGGTTCTCAGCATCTGGCAAGTACCAGCTGGTGTGTTTGGCCCTCCACCCCTTGAGATGGCGGTAAGCAACCTATTGCTGCTTGATGCACCAGAATAAAGCAAGGAAGGAGCTGGACTTGAAAACTGACTGTAACAAATCTAAGGCA
The DNA here is from genome assembly GCF_963514085.1 of Chelon labrosus. Taxonomy (NCBI): domain Eukaryota; kingdom Metazoa; phylum Chordata; class Actinopteri; order Mugiliformes; family Mugilidae; genus Chelon; species Chelon labrosus. The sequence goes on along the minus strand of NC_140339.1, from coordinate 28,127,964 downwards.
AATGTATGCTTTTTTGAATGTACAGTTCTGTAATGATGTAACTAAAAAAAAGAGAGTAGTGCCTAAACAGGTACATGGCTGGTATGCTCATATATATACTCTTCAGTCATTTTGCACTGGTAAAAGCTTAATGGGGCTTATATAGTCGATAGTATTATTTAGATACAATCCTGATCAGTCGTCAGAAATGGCACCAGAAATGGCAACAAGCAGCAAGCACCCATAATACAGTATGATAGAAACCATAAGGGTGGATGATCACACACAGCAGCTTAAAATGACCTCACTGCTGGAAGTTGCAGATCTGACTGGTTTCGGTCAGTGTGGATGTGCAGGCATGTTCATGCAAGGCCCACATTTCCTTATACTTGATAGAATCCATCTTGCCCGCGTGCCCCCCCCCACACACACGCTGCGGGATTCTAGTGGCACAGGAACCAAAGCAGCCCCAGAGCATCACTGAGCCACTGCCATGCTTCACTGTAGGCAGGGTGTTCTTTTTAGCCTATGCTTCAGTCCTTCCTCCTCTAGACATACTGCTGATCCATAGGCCCCAAAAAGTTCCAGTTTTGTTTCCCAAAACCTCTTTGGCTTTTTTATATAGTTTTGAGCAAATTGGAGACAGCTTTTCTTGTGCCTTTGGGTCAGTAGTAGTGTACATCTTGGAGTTCGGGCATGAAGCCCTTCAGCGTTAAGCTCCCTACTGTGGAAACTGAAACCTCAGTGTCTGCTGCCACCAAGTCTTGCTGCAGGTCTTTTGCAGTCAGTCAAGGGCTTTTGACCACCTGCTTCCTCAGGAAGCTTCCTTTTTCTGCCATGTCCAGGTAGTGTAGCCTCTGTTCTTTTAACTTTAAATTTGTGAACTATGCTTCCAACTGTATCTCTAGGAACATTCAGTGCCTTTGCTAGCTTTTAGTTAGTCTGGCTTTCGCCAGACTAAGTTCAATCTTTGAACTTAGTCTGGGGAGTCTGCCATGTAATTTCTACTGCACAAGAGGCGTGAACAACGGGCATAGTTCAAATGACTCTACGCAATTGGATAGTCATTCACCAATCAGACCATTGATCCGGGTGACGTACTTTGCAGAGCGACGCGAAACTCCAGGCAGGAAACGTGTCAACAAACGTGGATGGTTTGTAGGATTGATCAGCGGTCTGCAGAAGCAGCAATGGCAGAAAGTTTCTGTTCCGTTTTCAAAGAAAACTTGCCTTTGAAATCTTTTAAAACAGCAGCGACAGCGGCGTCGACGGATAGCTGTGCTCTGGTGGCTGCCATGTTTCATGTAAACAACAAGCAGCTTGCCGACTTTACCGTCGCTTCTCTGACGTCATCGTTTTGAACCCACCAATAGCGCGCCAGGTGGATAAGCCCGTTCGTGATTGGCTCCAGAAAAAGTGGATCGGCTGCAGGAGAAGTGAATGTGTGGGTTTCTAGACTGATCTGCAGGGCGGAAAAGAATCCGCCGTCAGATCAGGCTGGCGAAAGCCAGACTAGCTTTTTGTATCCTTCTCCTTGTTTGAGAGGCAATGATCTCTTCTCTGACCTTTTTGGACAGTTCTCTTGACTTAGCCATGTTTCTAACATGCAATCAAATGTCACCATCAACAGTCGAGGTATTTGAGGTTTTCTATCTCAAGCACACCTGATGCATCTAATGAAGCCCTTGATTGGTTGAATCAGGTGTGCTTGAGACCATGCTTGATGTGTGCCCTTATGAGGAATTCTCTTCTGGGGTTTGAATAATTTTGAGACTGCAGCAGTCATTAAAACTGGAACTTTGTATTGAATTTGGAGAGCTATTTAAATTGTTCTTGTTTGATTTGTTTATTGCAAACAGCTTCTAGTTTGTACATTTTACCAATAAACCTAATTTACAGTGGGGGTTAAATAATTTTGATTGTAACTGTAAGTAATGCAACGTTTAGTTGTAGTCTGTCCATTCATGATCAGTTTTTTCCCTGGTGGGTGTATGTGAAAGTCATTTGCTGGACTCCACTGGTCTGGTTTCATAACACATACACATATTTCATTCCAGGTCATACACTAAGTAGGGCATGGCATACAAACTTTAGTTTTAGTTTTGTAGCTTTACTTTAACTTGTGCAACTCTTTAAAAAACAGTGTATCCAAAACTGAAAATTGGGAGTTGCCTCTGTAATGGAAAGAAAATACAGTCTTCCACACCTGCTTAGTGAATGAGGTTGGCACATACACATGATTTTGTTTTTGACATTTTAACTTGCAACAGTGACAGTACAATTGGTAGTCACCATCTGGAACCCCATAGATGCCACTGAACCTTGCACAGTGGTCCTTTATGCTAGATTTGATTTTGACAACAGACACGTTGGCCACAATGTGCATCCAGCAGAATTCTGATAATAACATGTCTTGTATGCCTGTAGCCACACAGAGGTTAACGTTTGTAAAGTGTGGTAGGGTGGAGGGTAGAGTGGTAGGAATGATTTTCTGAAACATTCTTCATTACAGTGGAGCTGTGTCAGTTCAGTGGCTTGTCCATAATGGAGAGCTGCTCGGAGACATCTTGCACTGACTGAGTGAACATCTCCTAGTTTTAAGCAATGATAGTTCTCAACTTGTGATTACATTTATTGATCATGCAGAGTTAAAATTTGCCAGACTTTTACACACATGGGTAATACATAGTTTTGCCATTTTGCACAAATAATACTGGTAGAAAAGTTACTTTGATGGTCCACTGCTGGGTGGAGATTCTAGAGAACTATTATGTTGGATACTGCTTCCAAGATCAGCAGCTCAGTACCCCCTATAAGGAACGGTGTTATGTTATGTATAACTACAAGGTGCAGTTTGAGTGAACCTCAAACTTCCAACACATCATTGTATAGATGTTACACAATAGTTTAACCAATGGTAACAGTTGGTTAAACATGTACAACATATCACGTTTATACACCGTTAAAAAGGAAACATCTTATATGTTAATTCTTTCTGGTGAACTGTTTAGTGTTAGTATCATGAATCAAATGCTATGAGGTGAAAAAATAATATAAACTGGCCTCAATGAAAACTGGTCTGCCTCTGTATTTACTCCCAAATGCCAGGGCTTCTGTAGGGCTAATGAGCAGGACTAAAACATGCCACTAACAAGCAGAAAATATCACCAGAAACAGCCTGAAACACACATGGATACTCAATTTGATGTTGCTGTCCCTGGCTGTGGAGGTTTCAGCAAGCAGGAGGAGGAGCAGCAGTAATGAGGTCTAATGATAGAAACTAGTTAGACCTCCAGATGTGGGTCCCAGAGTGCACGCCAGCCAGACATCCATCTCTGGACCTTGTGTTTATTTTAAGACCTATTCGTCCTATATGTTACTCTAGCCCTCTGCAGCTGGCCTGACTGACTTCCTTTGTTCACAGTAACCCACCACCACCATTCCCTCCAACATTAACCCCTCTCGTCTCCGCCTCCTCCTCCTCCTCCTCCTCCTCCTCAGCCTCCACTCCCGAACATGCTGCCTGTACTTTTATTTTTCCTGGCAGTGCTCACCTCCTGCAGCTCTTTTAGTCTGTCGGAGGAAAGCACAATACTGTGGGAGAGAGGCAGAGGAGATGCCTCTCCATGCAATCACAACCAGATGCTTTTCTTTCCTTCCAAATTTCTTCATTTTTCCTCTTCCCATATATTTTCTTTCTTGTCCTCAGCTCTTCTCACCTTACTTGCTACTACAGAAGGGTTGGCAGAATTAAGCTTACTTGCATAAAATGCATTTCCAAAGTCTCATCATTTTAACATCTGTCAAATGCCTAGGTTCAAAAGTTGTTTTCGTTTCAGCTTTGCTATCCTGGTATTCTGAGCATATGAAGACCAGTGAAAGAGAGCCATTTAACTCACTTTCTAATTTTTTTTCTTCCTCTTGACAATTCCACACTCTGTTTGGTCCATTCTTCACTGCTAAGCTCACTCGCCCTCCTTTTCCTCCATCAAAACTTAAAGGCCCTCACTATTTTCCCAAGGAAGTAAAGCAAATATAGAAAAAGTATTTCTTGGCTCGGTATGGTAGGGCCAGCATGTCTCCCCCCTCTACAGTCAAATCATATCCAGATGGAGCATAAAAAAAGGAAGGAGTCATGGATTAGCTGGAGGTAGCTGCCATGTAAATGGATGTTTCCTGTTTGTGTTGGTCTGTTAAGTGCAGCTCTATTTATGAAAGCTAACGTGCAGTTCTTTATTATGGCAACCAATGACACATATATAACAACCCAAATAACAATGGTGTGTCAGGGAGCCACAGTAAATGTCACCTGTGGATCCCTGGAATTGTTTGGGAGTAGTCTTTTATGTTGTAGTTATTATGATATATGGTAAACACCACTAAGGGCAGGGCAGTTTTACATGTAGTAGATAGAAACATCCATTAGTTGCTTAGGTAATGTTCAGCAGGTTAAAGCTCCCAACTTCCCACAAATGAGTCAATGGATATCTCATTATAATATTTTGAAAGAGAGGTAGCCCTTAGGATCACGCTGTTATGCTGGGTTGTTGGTCAGATAGCAAGGTAACAAATGGAAGCATGACAAGACGTATACTCACATAGTAAAAATCTTTTCACACGTTTCACACCAAATGGATGAACAAAAAACAAATAAATGTATATCAACAATTAAATACACCACTCAAATTTTACAGTATTGTTTGTGACAGTGGGGTGTTGCATCTTCAACTGCTGAATATACAAAACGCTTGAACAAAATGAATCGTTGAAAGTAGTTGTGCTTGCAGTCAGTTGTGTAGAATCAAAGGCCTTAGTGAAACACTAATAGAGAATGGGGTGGGGGGGCTGTGGGGTAGTGGTCAGAAAAGCAGCTTTGGGACCGAAAGGTCACAGGATCACATTCTCCCACATCCAGATCTTCAGCCTAGCAAGCAGAACACTGACTCCTCATCAGAAAGTTGGAGTGCGCCTACTCTCAAAGTGAGACTGTATTGAATTGACAGGACATGGCATGCAGGGCAATAGGAAAACGATCACACATATGTAACAACTGTTCGGATAATTTTTATTTATTTATTTTTTTTCCCGAATTCCCAGTATGGGCAGCTGAGGGCAACATATTGTCAGGGGCCCAAATCTGCCTCTGGGTCAACACATGTCACCCCACGATAATGCATGTCAAGATGCTGTAAGTGTGCAAGCTTAAATGGAAAACACAGAACAGTTGCGTTTAAAGAAATGAGTCGAAAGGAACATCATTTACCATTTGTCTCAGCAACTGATGGTTTAGAAGGTACACTGCAAATATGTATAAGAAGACAGATTATACTTTTTCTACAAATGAAAATAAAAATAAATGTGGAACTGACACAGACACTCTTCTCTGCTTTTGTCCTGGTGTGTTTCATTCTGATAAAGCCCTTTCATTCTTTCCTACTGCAGCTTTAAACAAAGATTCTGCACGCCGTCTTTTTCAGTCATATTATGTTTCCCTCTATGAATATGCGAGTGCATAAACATCTACAGTTGCTCAATGAACTGGCTCTGCGTGTTTGTGTCAGTGGTGACTCACCCAGCCCACTGCCAGACTCACTTAATAAACTGACCTGAATTTCAGCTTCGTGAGGAGAAAGGAGCAGTGCGCCGAGGAGGACCACATCTCAGACACATCACTGGTCGGGCCCCAGCGCTGGCATCCCAGACCACACAAATAAACACACGAATGCACCCGCACCATCACACACACTCTTCTGTCATAATGAAAACCTCCTTTTAAAGAGGTGTGGACAGGGCTGGCAGAGGCTCATTTATTATGCCAGTGGTAGTCAGTCATGATTGCTCAAGTGTCTGGATATGCAGAGAGTGAAACCACTCAATGAGTTTATATTAACTTACCCTTTTCTTATTACAAGAATCTTACGTGACAACTAACTAAACACTGCACAACAGGATTTTGCGGAAAGGTGTGCTTTGCATGGCAGCCACTGATAATTTAAGCCACAGACTGCTGCTTTATCTTATCACACACTCTCCATATCCTCAAGAAAGAAAGACATTTTAAGCTGTATGTGGGCTGACTGAAGGAGATTATTTTTTCAGTGCTTTCCATGTAAGAATGAAACCTCCAGAGAAAAAGCAAAAAGTTCCAGGGAATTTGTTTTGTGCTAATGCACTGCCAGCATTTAATTGTCGTCTTAAAACTACATCTGTTAGACTAATTACTGTTACCATTATTTCAGCAACACAAAACAAATTCAAAATCCACCTTAGATTCTCTTATATATATATAAAAAATGACCCCGAGTGCTATGCTTGATTATGATTAGAATATAGGATTTTCATTTCATTTCCTCATATATAGCACATCCATAGGTATTTAGGTATTCCCTGGTCACATTTCAGCTTTTTGTAAGGACTGTAGGTTCGTTGGGTGGATCTCATCATCTTGCCCTGACATGTAGGTTTGGCTGATGTTCCAAAGATGGGATCTGGTCCAAGAAGGAGAGACAAGTACAACAGTTAGGGGACTGTTATTGTGCTGTCCTGTCTTGATGGGATAAATCTCCATCTTGAATCTGCGTCCTTAAGCCAAATTTTTTATTTATTGTGTGCTGGCTCAGATGCAGTGGGAGAAATTCAGATTCAGTTAAATCATTTGTTTAACTTCATACATTATTTAAAGGGTTGTTTGCAGTGTGATATAGGCCCTGAGCCTGAAAGTCTGATAATGTTGTTCCATATAATACAAGTGTTGCTGAAGTCTTGATCTCTTACTGTACATATTTATATTCCTCCTCCACACACCTAGGAGGAAGGTGCTTTTGCTATAAAAATAAGATTTCTTTACCAGCACCAGTCTAGTGTAACGCCACAAGGGGGAATTCCTTCTCTCATGGCCACCGCTGTTTTCTTCAATAAGTGTCCAGTCAAGCACAAAGCAGTGGCAATTCACAGGGATGGCAGTGGGTGGGGGCTTGGGTCGAATGTCACCAGAGGTGGAGAACCCCCTGCCCCATTTCTATGTGCTCTGACCCAGCAGATCGCCTCTCAAAGGTCTTATTGTGAGAGCAGTAGAGATACAATCAATCTTCTGCCTCGCCATGTTGAAGAAAACCATTATGGTGCGGAGGATGTGAGATGTCAGAGTTAAATACATCTGGCATTCCTCATGCAGGCATAGGTGCAAGCAAATTCTTACTTGTCTAGGCACACATACAACCATACTGACTGAAGTAGGTGTGGAAACCTCTGAAACTAAAATACATCTAACTATTACAACATTTACTTAAGTTCGAAGAAGTTCAAATAGAGGTCCACTAGCCACAGGTAGACCACCATTCATTTGACAAATTTTGTAGTGTATATTCAACTTTGGTGAGCATAATAAACATGGCTACAACACAAAGTTCAGTATCAGTATTTTCGTACTTTACACTGACACAGATAACAGAAATAATATTCTTTTTTTTGTTTCAGTATTTTCTTTTTTGCTGTGCAGGATGTTTTGAGTGGTGTACAGCCATCAACACCACTCAAAACATCCTGTTCCTGAAATTCTGGAGGTGTTGAGTTTCATGAGTTTCGTGACACCTGTTGCACCGTTTGATGGGTTGATATTATACTGAATGTATCAAGTCAACGGAAAAACATTGAAGTTTTGGGACTACATTCATTAAATGGATTTAATGGACACCTCGTCGGGCATTATCCCTTACTTATTCTTTGTGTAAATTAGGTTAATTACTTATCTGAATAGTTACTTGAATACGTAGTTGCCATTTAAAGTTAACATGGAGAGTTGAACACTAGCGGCACATTACTGTACATGGGGTGGGGCGTTGTAGATTGCTGTTCCTGAAAATAGTCAGGAACAGCATGAATTTGGATCTTGTAATTACATTTGTTAACTGTTAATTGGTAATTTAGGATATGTAATTTTTCAAAATGTCTAAAATATAAAATGGGACTTATGTTATCATGCCATAAAATTCACCCCTATGCTGCACTCCATCTTGTTAAATATACTGCTTTCTGTGACCTGTGATGTTTCATTCAGTTCCACTGAATTTTATTTACATCAAACACAATCCACATTGTCTCAAGATGCTCTATAGAACCCAGGGCTCAAACCTCCCTGAGCAAGCTCTAAGGCCACTGAGGCTAGGAGAAAGTACAGAAGCCAAGACAAACCAAGCTTATACAAATGGGCCCATCTATTTGAGGCCAACCAGCTAGAAAGAAATAAAACAGGGTGAGGAGGAGGAGAGAGCAACAGAAGCAAGCTGATAAAAGAGAGAGACATAGAGCTAATCACTAGCCATGGTAGCACATGGATGCATAGATGGTGAAAGAGAGGAGGGTAGATGGATGTAGTGCTCAATGCATAGAGGAAGTGCCCCAGATGGCTTGGACCTATAGCCATTTGCAAGATGGGACAAGCTGTTATAACCGCTAAGGCCCCCGGGAGACATGCTAAAATTGAAGCACGCAGATTATGCTTCTGCACTGCCAAAAGTCACAACACAGCAATCAAGGGCCAAGAGTCCCAATGGGCAGGCGACAACCATCATGCACCTGGGAAGTGTTTACAGCTTCCTTCATAGTGCAAGCCTCAACTATAAGCTTTATCAAAAAGGAAAGTCTTAAGCCTTACCTTAAAAGTGGAGAGGGAGTCTGCCTCACAAACCCAAACCTGAGAGCTGGTTCCACAAGAGAGGGGTCTGATAGCTGAAGGCTCTACCTCCCATTCTACCTCAAAGCCTGTGGTTTGAGTGCAAAGCGTTCTATGAGAATAATAGGGTGTATCAAATCTAGATAAGTTGGAGCTTGGACATTTAGGGCAGACTAATAGGACTAGGGATTTTAAATTCTCTTCTGATTCTTTACAGGGAGCCAATGAAGAAAGTCTGAAACTGGTGTAATATGATCTCTCTTGCTGATTCCCATCAGTGTTGCAGCATTTTGAATCAGTTGACCACTTTTTGGAGAGCTGTTTGGACAACATGGCAATAATAAATTACATTAATCCAGTGTGGAAGTAACAAATGCATGAAGTAGTTTTTCAGCATCACCTTGAGACAGCATGGTCCTAATTTTAACAATATTGCACAGGAAAAAGGCAGTCTGGCCAAATACAATGGCTTTGGTTTTGTCTGAGTTTAGAAAGTTACATGTTATTCAACCCTTTATGTCTCCAAGGCATGCTTGGAGTTTGAGAACTGATTTGTTCCTTCTGGCTTCATACATGCATACAGCTGGTTGTCATCAGCATAGCAATGGAAATTTATGCTGTGTTTTCTAATAATGTTTCCTAATGGAAACGTGTCATGTAAAAGGCCGTAGTCCTAGTACAGAACCCTGTGGATCTCTTTAGGATTATTCTGACACAGACATCAGAATCTGTCTGATAAACAGGATTCAAGTCGTGGTTCTTTTAATCCTAATTACACTTTCCAGTCTCTGAAGTAAAATTGTGATCAATAGTGTCAAATGCAGCACTAAGACCTAGCAGGACAAGCTCTGAGACAAGTCCATTGTCTGAAGCCACAAGGAGACACTTAAACCGATGCTGTTTCTGTTTTAGAATGTGTTCTAGTACAAGACTGAAAACCCCAACTAACCTTTTCTACTTAAATGGTAACATGACTGATAGATTTTTCTTTCATTCGAGAAGAATAAGGAGGGTTGGGTATGGTTGTGTGGTTGGCACCTAGGTCTAAGGTAGTTTTCTGAGTGAAGTCTTAATTACTGCAAACTTAAAAGGTTGCGACACACTGCCTGTTACTAAGGATTAATTCATGTGATTTTATATGGTCGAGTTAATTAAGGCTAAAACATCCTTGACTCTATGACTTCTTTTGAGCCTGGCTACAGTGCTGTAAATAAATCAGGGCTTGCTCTTGTTTTGCTCCATTAATAGTCAATGATATTAAATGTGTTTTTTATGTTGCTGAAGTATCTTACAAATTACAAATTACTCCAATAGAGTTGAAAAAGTGCCTCCCAAAAATTTATATTCTAAGCGTTTCACTTTGCACATCTTCTTGTCAGCTCTGTAATTATTTTATGGGAAGATCATACCATCTTGTAGACCTTCAGCCCCACTGCAGACTAGGGTGTCTTCAGATTACTGACTGCTTTTGATTAACTTCAGACATTCATGTTTAATAGGTTAATGGGGTCGAGGTGCTTGTTCAAGGCACCTCAGCTATGGACATAAAGGAGATGGAACCAGTGCTGTGGTGATTTGAGAAGGCTACTGAAAACCAACACATCTAGCTCCCTATATGTGTACTGTATGTGTTTGTTGTGTGTGATTGAACGTTGCTGTTGTGCTCTGTTACACACTCTTCAGTCAAAAAGAATATTGTGGACATTTGCAGTCTTCAAATACAAGGCAAACAGCAGCCTCTCTCCTAATACTACTAGCAGTGATATTATCAATTGTTGTAACCTGTACATTTTTATCCAAATCTCACAATTTCTTGTGGATTCTTTCTGCTGTCTGTGTTACATTAATAAAAAAATCTGTTCTCAATCATTTTAACTCAAGACTCATTTAGCTGTATTCTCAGTGTCTACTGGATATGCACATGAATGGAGTGCCAGCAGCCCTGCTAGAAACAGCCTATGTGAACAGATGGTGGCGGGTTGATGCTGGTTGGTGAATGACAGTCAGTCTTTCCTGATTTTGGTGGCTGCAGGCCAGTCGCATTATTCATCCGTCTGCAGGTCTGATGATGTTTATGAGTGCAGCTATTAAGTCATGTCAGATTTATTAATGACAGCGCTGTCCTAGATATAAAATATATATATACAAGTGTGAGGCCGTAGACGTAAGCATGTTTTGATTGCATTTTTGTAAAAAGAAACAATATGAAACCTTATTTTCTCATGTCGGCTAACTCTTACATAATTTAGTGTCTTCAAGTGCTGGAATGATTTGCACCCCACAGTGATTGTCAGCTGTCTAACAAAATATTCATCAAAACAGTTTAACCCATAAAGCCTTAATTATGTCTGTGATATGATACTATTTTGATATTGTATGTGACATATTTTTTCAGCAATCACCTTTTATGCAATCACCTGCACAGTAATTTACAACGTTCAAGTTTCAAATAACCTTGTTAATTGTCCTGTCTGAATAGTTTTATTTAACAAATAGATGACCAGGAGTGTTGCCAGTCCTGACTGCAGGGCTAAGCACCCTCCTGCAGTCAGGACTCGTCTCAGTACTAGCCAAGAATATGTCAGACAGTCTTATGTCAAAGGAGACGTTTGACTATTAAAGTGTATTTAAATCTGTGAAAGTGTCTTTTAATCCAAACAGTGATCTTTTTCCAAACCCCATCTTGGTGTCTGCCTAACCAAACAGCAAAAGAAAACAAAAATGCAAAAATCTGAAGTAACTACAAGATCCTTCTGCATGTAGTATGTGAGTATGTGCTTTAGAAGAAGATGATTCTTTATGTTTTGAACAGAAATTCTGTAACCTTATGAACTCAAATATTTATGATGCCAGTCACCTCCTGCTACATTTGATGGAAGCAGTCGGGGTGAGATCTACACCTCAGCCGGTAGACCATGACCGTGACCTAATCTCATTCCTAAAGTCAGTTACTAATCCCTGGCCAAAGCTGAAGGACTCACCACCCCAACATTTATCACCACAAGTTCACTCAAATGTAAACATATTTCTAGGGGTTTAATGAAAGACTGTTGATGTTTCACATCAGTAAATTCAGACCTCCCGTCTGCTGCTGATGCTGTGGATATTCCTAATGGATGCACCTCAAAATAGTGTCAACATCATAACCCCAGACTGATGCTGCCCTGTTTATCCACACAAATTGGAGGTAATAACCGGGTAAACATGAGAAAACATAATTTCAAAGGGATACCAGCACTTATGAATAAAGACAAATGACGTCTTTATGTTACAGGTGAAGATTTAAACATTTTTATTAAAAAGTGTGAAAGTTCTGATGTTTTAAATTCTCCTCGAGAATCTTGGAAAGCCATCACTGACAAGTCAAAATGTCAGCTGTGAAAGAAGCTATGACTAACCTCATCTGTGCATCCATATACTGTAGCTATGACAGGAAATACTATAAATTGTACGTAAGGATTTTATGTTTGTGGGAAGAGGCAAATACAGACTAAGAGGAGCATGCCTTTGAAGGAGAGTCCAAAGTTAAAGTTAGCTCCCACCACTAACCAAACGTTAGAATTTCTAAACCTTGCAGCCATAGTGGTGGGTAGTTTTAAACAGGGTACAGCACAGAGCTACAATCTTTAAATGTATTCTTTTTCTATAGTACGTGTTGCAATTTCACACCTAACCAGTTTGATTTGGTTAAAATCAACCATTGAACCATTTTCCCAGTTAATATGGTTCATGTATGACCTATGTGAGAGCTCAGTCACTTGAGTCAGTGGTACCCAGGTGTAGACCAAACAACTGAACCAAGACCTTTTGAAAAATAGGCTCCTCAAGCAGAATGTTATGTGATTTCAGCACAATATGAAAAGCTAAACTAGACAAATTCCATCTGCTAATGTGAAATCTGTTCAGGGAACACTATTTTCCAGTAATAATATTGATCTGTATAAGTTCTACTGACATTTTATTACTCTTTCATAGAGAGCAAGGCAAGGCAAGGCAAGGCAAGGCAAGGCATTTTTATTTATATAGCGCATTTCATACCAAGAGGCAACTCAATGTGCTTTACATAAAAACAGAACAAATTAGAACACACAGTTAAAAGCAAGAACAAAGAAAAAGAAAAAAAGAAAAGAGAAAAAAAAAGAAAAGTGTATTATATATATACATATATTAAAACGATTAAGAGGACTTACAGTGTAAATCCAAGATTACGATTTAAAATTATTTAAAAGGGCTCAGCCATATGCACATGAAAAAAGAAATGTTTTTAACCTGGATTTAAAAGTGCTTACAGTTGGGGCTGATTTCAGCTCTGCTGGTAGTTTGTTCCATTTGTGTGCAGCGTAACAGCTAAATGCTGCTTCACCGTGTTTGGCTTTAACTCTGTGCTCCACTATCTGACCTGAGTCAGTCGATCTCAGAGCTCGACTGGGTTTATACATTGCTAACATGTCATTCATGTATTCTGGACCTAAACCATTCAGTGATTTGTAAACCAGTAGCAGAACTTTAAAATCTATTCTGTAGCTGACTGGGAGCCAATGTAAAGACTTAAGAACTGGGGTGATATGCTCTGATTTCTTTGTTCTGGTTAAAACTCGAGCTGCAGCGTTCTGGATGAGCTGCAGCTGTTTGATACTTTTTTGGGGGAGTCCAGTCAGAAGACCGTTACAGTAGTCAAGTCTATTGGAAATGAAAGCATGAATCAGCTTCTCCTGATCTGTTTGCGACATAAAGCCCTTAATTCTGGATATGTTCTTAAGTTGATAAAAGGCTGTTTTGGTGATTGATTTGATATGACTGTTGAAGGTCAGATCTGAGTCTATCAGCACGCCAAGGTTTCGGACCTGGTCTTTAGTTTCTAGAGACAGTGACTCAAGGTGTTTACTGACAGTAACCCTCTTCTCTTTATTGCCAAAAACAATGACCTCAGTTTTTTCTTGATTTAACTGCAGGAAGTTTTGGTTCATCCAATTTTTGACTTTCTCTAAACAGTGACACAATGACTCTATTTGACTGCAGTCATCTGGAGACAATGCAAGCTATATCTGTGTGTCATCTGCATAACTATGATAGTTGACATTTGAATTCTGGAGAATTTGACCCAAAGGCAACATATATAGGCTGAACAGAAGGGGTCCAAGAACTGACCCCTGGGGAATTCCATATGTCATAGCCACTGGATCGGATTGATAGCTTCCAATGGTCACAAAATAACTCCGCTCCTCCAAGTAGGACCTGAACCAATGTAGTACTGTTCCGCTGAGTCCTGCCCAGGTTTCCAACCTGTTCAGCAGTATACTGTGGTCTACAGTGTCGAAAGCAGCACTGAGATCCAACAGGACCAGAACTGACACCTTGCCTGAGTCAGTGTTCAACCTTATATCATTCAACACTCTAATGAGAGCTGTTTCTGTACTGTGGTGAGGTCGAAAGCCTGATTGAAATTTATCAAGAGCATCAACACATTCTCCATAACCTGCTGGTTCCACTCCATCAGCCTCCAGAACAGAAACCGGCTGCAGAGCACTGCCTCAGTGTGTAGATCATTAACCTGCCTGTCAGAACTATCACACACGTACATGACCAGCAGGCACTCAGGTTAGCTGGCAAGATCACCAAAGACCCCCCCCCATATGTCTTCGACTCAGCATTTGAGTAGCTCCCCTCTGGACAGCGTCTCAGAACCCAGAGGAGGAGGACCACCTTTGTACCCAGAGCTATCCTGGTCCTGAACTCCAACTCCTAACACGCCATCCCCCCACACATTACTCTCTGTCCCGCTGTCTGTCTCTTCCCTAGCGCACAACCACAGCACATTCACACCTCCGAGCCTTCCAGCCCCCCCACCAACACACATACTCACAATGGACTCTAACCCGAAGACTCTCTCCTTCCATTAAAATCAATATGCAGATTTTCTTCCTGTCTTCTGTTGTTATTTATTATTATTTATTATCCATATTATAAAATTTAAATATGTAATCCCTGTTACTTCTGTTTACACTAACCCTATCTGCGCTGTATTTATACAGTCATGTTTACATCCTCTGGATGGTTTGGAAAGTTTCAAATATTTATGGCATAGTTTTTGTACATATTGTTTGTTGTTCTGTTTTTTGTTTGAATTGCCCCCCTGGGACAAATACAGTTTTCTGAATCTGAATTATACTGTATGCAGTATACTGATGCAAATCAGTAATGAAGATACCACATTGTTGCTAACTGTCCTCCACACTGGAAAACGAATAACATGCTGGTAAAACTGAGTATTCAGTTATACCAGCATGTTATCGGTCAGAAGGTACAACCACTGCCACTACAGCAGACAGGCTGCAGTATTGGGCGTGGCTTCAGCACCTTCAGCAAACACACTCCCAGAGTTTCAGAACCAATACTGACTATTTATTCAAGATTTTAAAACATGATTTGATGAATTTGCCATTGAATTAGTATAATTTGGCTGGATTGTTAATACAAATTTCTCTGTGCATGAATATTGTAATTCTGTTCTATAATTCTGTGATTATTTTACTGAATTCCAATAGGTGACAATTTCAGCATTCCTATTATTACCGATAAATTTGTATGTTATATCAAATATAAAGCCTAGGTTTTTATGTGACACCGCCTCATTGTACCTTTGTGTGTCTAAATGGATTCTGCACGTTCCAGCAGTTAGCTTTTAGACGAGAGAGGAGATAAGGGGTTACTGCAGGCGGTCACACTCCAGCACACTGATAGATAAATGCAAGGACGTGCGCCCCTCACTCTAACTCTGCACTCGCCACATTTCATTTCATTTTTCACACCGCATGGCACGTTATCCATCCCAAAAGGTTAGCTTGTTCAATGAATGGGCCACTACTGCCTGAAGATGTCAGTCACTGGAGAACTCAAAAGCAGTATTTTATTGTATATAAGTGTGTGCACATACATCTGTTTCTGCACGTGAAAGAGAAGCAGTGGATGTTTTTACAGTCAGACAGCAGTGGCAGCAGTGGCACATCTCCTACCTGACTGCCCTGCAGAAAATAGCAGCCACTTAAGAAAGAAGCTGCTCTTACAGAGACATGCTTCATTCAGCCCGTTAAGGTTATGGAAAACAAAATAAATACATAAAACAGCTCCTGTGAAGACAGCCTTCTGGCATGCCAGTCACATTCTTGAACAAAGAAGAAAACCCCTCTGAAGTTATCCAGCAGAGCTGCAATTAGCCCAAAGGGAGGACACCAGAGCTCCTTGTATGTTGTGGTGTTAAATTGTAAAATTGTGAAATTAGTTTCTGAGTTTTGAATTTCAACAAAATCTAGCTTAAATGAGAACTTTAAACATTAAATTAAAGTGAGTATCATAAGGTCAATTACTAAAACATTTTCCAAGTTGAACATCACAATTCTTTGCTAGAGATATAGTTCCAGCTGTGTGTTTGTATGCTGTATTCATGTATTTTTTGTAATATTCTGCCCCGTTTTAGTCTGTGTTTTGCTTATTGTGTCAAATAATTGAGTAATTGAGCAGTAGTAGGCCTTTGGGTCCTATGGGTTGAGGTGAGGGGCCTCTGTGAAAATCTGGCCAGACTGAACCAAAAAGTGTTTAACTGAGAAGTCCAGCTCTTAGGTAACAAAACATAGTGCTTAAATAATAAAGTTCTCACTAACTAAATATTTCTAAGGTTATTCGTACTAACGATAAGCACACGTCGAAATACACTGTTTGTGTAGGGGGCAAACTGTTGGAGTTCAGTTCCAGTCGTCGCAGAGTGATGTTAGCACGACATTTAAATAGGAACCCCAACCAATCGGTCCTTCGAAGGGGTGTGGTGATGAGTCTCCAGTGGCAGATGAGGGACAGCACATTCCTGTGTGTTATCTGCATACCTGACAGGGCAGAAATGGCAGGGGCCGTAACAAGTAAATTTGGAGGCCAGGTCAACACCTTGTGCTGTTCTTAATGATTTTTTTAGTTGTTCCTAAACTGTTTGTGTGTGTGTATCTGTGTCAGGCTGCATCCTGCTGGGGATGGCTGCTGCCATCAAGGAGTGTCATTGCTATGGGGTGGGGGTGCCTGGTCTGGTCTAGGTGGGTGCTACATGTCTAAGTAACATCCACATGAATGCCAGGTTCAAAAGTTTCCCAGCAGAACAATGAATAGTCACGAGATGGTCAATGTTATTTACTACTCCAGTGGTTTTAATGTTGCTGATTGCTGTATATACGAATTGTAATGATAAGATTTCACCACATTAATAGACTAAACTAGTGCACTCTGCAGCTAAAGGGATACTTTTGGATCTGCAGGCATTCATTCATCATTCATGAAGAATAGACTGTGTGGAGAAATACTGATTAAATAGTCCACTGTGGTCAGCTCAAAACAACACAAACAGTTTCTGAAGAAGAGAGAATCCTTAATTCGTTTTTTAATTAAGGGTTTTAAGAGTGGAAAGCTTTGCCAGCAAGGCCAGGTGGACCAAATGCTATTATCATCCTAGAACCACACCACTAGTATTTACTGCACTTCTTCTTTGGTCTTTGAATTCCATTGCAATTTTAAATAAAGGTGAAGTTCAGTCAAATTTTTTGCAGACATCTTCATTTATCAGGTCACACACGTAGTCAGTATCTGATACAGACATTTATCTCAGCAGTTACAGGCAATTCAGGAATGTCAGTGTTGATGATATGTCTTACTCCTCCTCCATAAAATGTACTGGTATCAAAAGTCAGGTTGTTTTATTACAGCAGTGAATATTATTTTTATGGGTACAGTTGAGTCCTCCTTGTTATCCTCATCTGTGAAGTGAATTCAAACACAGCCCTGAGGGGGAATACTTTCTATGCTGCTCACGTTGGCAAAGAGATCTATAATTCCCTCCAGTCCCCTGTCTCCCACACACAACATCTCTACCTCCCCAGCTTCATCAGCTCCACATTCTGACTCCATCTTTTCTCTTTTGTCTCGGCCACCTTTCATCTACGCTCCATGGGATTGGTGTTTTGTGTGATCAACATTTTTTTTTTTTTTTGCTATATGAAAAGTCTGTGAATACGCAGGAACAAAACAATTCTATAATAAAAATTGGTAAATACAGATGCAGGCTAGAACTTGAAACATTTGTCTGTGTTTTTTTTTTCCACAGTATTTTTCAGTTCCCTGCCTTATATGCATAACCAGTGTGCATGTGTGTATAATCAATTCCAATTGCTATTGAATCCCTGTCAAAATAAATGCATCTCTGTTGACATTTTCTTCTAGTCTAATCACACCTAATCTGGAACACAGTCCCTAGCATTCCACAGCTAAATTAAACGACTCAGGGCGTCTAGGGGTGGTTATCAATATTCTTGGCCCACTTGTTTCATCAGGGATGCATCAGGAGGTAACTTAGTACAAGGCATGGCAGAATAATCATCAAGTGCGCTGCTGCTGTCTGCCGTCCTCCAGAGCCTGTATTGCAGTTTGCCCTCTTAGTATCGAGAAACAGCCTAGGAGTTTGTTATTGAAGTCATTAATTCAGCTGCCATTTTAGGATGAAGTCATATGACTAGAAGGGAAAATACCTTAAAATATAAAGTAGTGTTTATTGTCAGCTGTGACCACAAGGAACAATCACAGGATAGCGAAAGTTCATTTTGTAAGATACACAAATCCGTTTCCCTTTAATGCCTCATACCATGTCTGTTGCTCAGTGTTCGTGATTTAGTCTTTTCACTGGTAGTCTTGAGCCAACTTCATTTAAGACATGCACCACGAGATGGGAGGCACCAGAAGCTGATAAATTGACTTTAAATTAATACATTACAGCAAAGTATAAATAATTAAAACCCTTTAAAAATAAAGTGAGACTAACACACTCACACACCAGTTGCAGGGATGCAATGCTAGGTGTTCGCCTGTCACTGAAAGCATCTTTTGGCTCACTGTGTTTTTCCTAAACCCATACTAAAATATCTGCTGGACCAGTTTGTGTCTCTTTTCTCCTCCAGCGTACCTATCTGTCTTAATAATCAATATTTTCTTATTACCCCCACCCCGCCCTATCATCTCTTTTCTGCATTCCTTCACCTCCCCTTTCTGCCCTGCCTCCCCTGCCTCCCTCTCTCCTAACTCCAGCGCCATCTGCCTGGTAGTGGGAGCAGCTTGTCTTCTCTGCTGCCTCCTTTTCCCCAGAGTCCGTGGATAGTGCAGGGCCAAACAAACAGTTCAGCTACCAGCATCCTCAAAATTGCTCTAATAGAAATGTGGAGACATGGATACATATTTGCACCATAACAGTAATGGTCGCAACAGTAGAATGAGGTTGATGTCTATCCGTTACAGTAAAGTGTAACATTATTAAATTAAGACGGATAACCCTTGCAGCTTGGCAGTAATACAGAAAATATTATGAGTGACCGAGACCTACACGAGAAGAAATTTGAGCGATAAAACAGTTTATTAACAATAAATGACAATGAAATAAATGACAAGTTCCAGAGTGTCAGCTGTCCACCATTTAAGCACTTCGGGACAGCAGGCTCTGGAAAAGGGCAGGAAGGATTGTCTTGGACCCCGCAGACCAAGCCAACCATCTGTTCCAAGAACTTTCCGCAAGAGAGGGAGAAAATGAACGACTATAGCCATGAACAGCAAAACATGCAAGTGGACAAAGAAATTAGGACAAAATTACGACCAAACACATAACTATGCGCAAGAATGTAATGATGAGAGCATGTCAGAACTTGGTCTTGATTGACCTGTCAACACAAACTGAACCAAGGTTAAATGCAACACCTAGGAAGGGCTGCATCTTGAAAATACTGCTTTTATCAAGTATCCTTGGTTCCTTGGTGTTTTACTTGGTAGAGATGTGGTGGTATACACCCCATGTAATAATAATTATAGCCTACTGTCGAAGTATAATTCAGGGTACATGTAGGTAATATGACTCCTAGTACTATCTTAGATACCCCTGACTTTTTTGTCATCTTCCATGTTGAAGTGCTGTATACTGTCTTAGTATTTAATGGGGGGGGGGGGGGGGGGGGGATTAGCTGTAGTATTTCAACACACACCTTGAGATAGTGGGGACTCAGATGGCCTTAAAACATGTTGGAGAGACTTTGTTCTTAAAGTCAAGGCAGATTTCTCTTTTCTTATCATAAACTATCCAATGTGAATACCCCAGTGAACAATGAAACAAACCTTTTGCTAACGATTATTACATCTGCATTCACACCATGACCCACATCTGCTGTACATTTAATTTGTCTGTGTGCAGGAGCTCCATTGTTGTCCAATTCATTGCTGTGAGCTGTAATTATGTAGAGAAGATTTTCATTCTTAGCGGAAACCAAGGGCTGAAAGCCAAAGACATGTTCGGGACGCTGACAGCACTTTTGTTTCCTGAGGGATTTGTTTACAACATGAAAACCATAGAAACCAGTATTTTAGGAATGCGGTCACACAAACTACAAATGCTGCAACTATTGCTTTTTTTTAATTCGCTAATTATTTTTTTTCTATTTAATTGACATAAAATATTGAAAAAGTTACATCCAGATTAGAATATGTTGTTTTGTGTGACCACCAACACCCAAATCTAGCAAAGATGTTCAACTACTTCAACTAATTACTGAATTAAGTATTAACCTCCAGATGTGTTCATGACTTCTCAACACTGGACCGTGATATTGACGTCAAGAGCGAAGTAACATTCAGACGCTGACCCTGGAAAATAAATAAAGTATAACCACTATTGTCCTGTTTGACCACAGAATCCTTTGAGTGTGGTCTGGTTGTATACTACTCTGTAATTTAAAAAAAAAAAAAGGATTTTCAAACTCTTTAGAACAGAATAAACCAACACACTGACAACAAACCAATCATCAAACTATCCAGAGCCATCAAAAACCCTCTTAAGTCCACTATGTATTGTACATTCTTGGAGCGGTTTGACAAAATGATCTCAGCCTACCATGTTTTCTGTTTATTTGTTTACTAGTGGACTTGATACTAGCTTACTCACTTACTAGTCTGGACATCCGTGGTGTCTATAAAATCATAGTATGTTTCTGCTCGCTATCCCTCTAAATCCCATCTTGTTTTTGTTTTACACTGTCCTTGGTTGTCTTTTGAGCTCAACCACCCATCTGTCTGACTTTTAGATCCCTCTGTCTCTTCTGTCACTCCCCCTCCCTCTCTCTCTCTCACTCTTTCTCAGTTTTTCCCTCTCACCCAGGCTCTCTCTGGTAGCCTGGAGGCTGGCCAGCTTTGTGTTTCTCAGGGCTCCTCTGGCCTGCCTCAACACCATAAAACATTCATAACATAGATAGATAGATAGATAGATAGATAGATAGATAGATAGATAGGATGATGGTGTATTCAGTGATTTTAAGAGGTTCGTCTTACTGCTAAATCCCCTGTTTTCCTTCTGTCTCACTGCTGAAATCAACACAGTGTGAGCTGGATCTGGGGGTGGTGTTGAGTGTTGTAACTAAATCTGGAGGTAATAAAAGGCTAGACAAATAGAAACGTCTAGAAACCTCTTATTTTTACTGCTATTCCTTGAGGAATATGAATATGACACATGTCAATTGTAAAAATGATAGATGATAGGTGTAGCACATTTGACTTTTATATATCCCTATTTAATACCAGCAATTAGCCTTTTTTTGGCCATAATCCTTGACGGTCTGAGTCCACTTTTGCCTAACAATAGAAACACCGGTGTACTGTGTTTGGAAACCAAAATTACCGTATATGCAACTATTTTTGCTTCTCCATCTGCAATCTCAATTCCACTCGTAGTCTTCTTCAGATTCCCAGAGTACCCAGAAGTACTGAAGCATTTTGTTCGGGACCACCCACACGCTCCAACTATTTCCCCTAAATTAGACACAGAGGTACAATTTAATTGGTATGTACTGTATAACTGTATATGTATTAAGCATTTAGCAACAGCTTGTAGTGCTGCTCAGAGCCGCACTGCACTGAAAGTGAGAGGAGGGTTTTTATAATTAGTGCTTGGAGATGCAAATTACGGCCTATGGTGATTTGATCTGACCTATTTAGAAGGAAGTAGGGCAGTGAACTGTTTCTTTACAGAGGTAGGTGCCCTTCTTCAGTGCTGTCTATCTGATGGGAAGTGTTAAGTTGGTCGCACTCTCCAGCAACAGCATGGTCTGTCAGGATTAGACTGTGTTCAAGAGAAAAGTCCATTTATTCAGCTGACCAAATGCAATTTCTCAGATCTAGTTCTTTCAAACAGTAAGTGGTTTTGCTGCACAACCCCAACAGTATGGCTACTATAGTGTCCCTGCTAGCCCTATCACCCAGAACAAAATCTGGCACAAATGAAGCTCTGGTTTTAATGTGCACTATGACTGTAAAGTGTTATAGTTGCAAGTAGTTTGTTGTCATAAAAAAGGAGCCAATAAAAGCAACAGCAAGCTAGATGTACAGTACACCTATTCATGTTCAGATGTCTACTACCTTTCCAATCTGCAACGATAAGGAACGCACTGGTTCATCATTAGAAGGAGCCAAATGTATTTTCATGCTTCACACATACCCACGCATGTATGAAGAACAGATGAGAGCAGCAATAAGATCTTCCACACGGTCTCCAGGACCTGCCTCATATCTGAGAGGAGACAGGATGGACACAGGCTACATGCTCCGATACCACTGATCATTTCCTCCCTTCAACACATGTTGTCTTGCTCACTAGGTATTTTTAGAAGCGCGGTTTGATATCGCTGAGGTGAAAGACTGTGATCGTTCTCAGTCGCAAGAAATTGAGCAGTCACTTGCTGTTCACGCTAAGCTACAAGTTTGGTTGCTTTTTGAAGCATCCTAATCACATGCTCCTTTCCATTACCAGTGGAGAAACTAAAGTGAAGCATGACATTAAATGGGTTCATCATTAGTTGGTGTGGTAAATTATTGAAGAACTGATTGTCTTAGAAATTAAGAAATCGGGGATTAAAATTTATATCAGGATAATAATGTGCATGTTAAAGTACTTACTATGTGCATGTTTCTTGCTCCTCCTGACTGATACTTTTAGCAATCAACAACTGAAGCCAGTGTCTCCTGGAAACAGACTGAAGAAACAGAAATTGAAGGACATGCACATTCGTATTACTCCAAATCATATATAAATATAGTATATATAAATATTGCTGCTAACATCTGCTGACCACTTGCACATACATTTACCTAAGGGCAGCCTGGGGGGTTACATTTATTAACGATCCCTGACACTGAGACAGGATTGGTCAGGGTCTAATGGCAGATGACAGTGTTGTTTTTTTCCCAGTTGGGGCAGCTGAATCGTCAAACAGGCTCATGTTTTATAAGCTACAGTCTAGTAGTTGCACAGTAGACACACACATACGCTCAAAAACCTGTTTGTGTGTGTTTTGTGTTTTGGAACTTCCTGGAGATTATTAATGTTTTCACCCAGTCAAATAGACCACGGCCTTTCACTTCATGGGCTATTTAAATGATCATCTCACCCAAATTACTAGTAAAATGACACATTGTTGGTAAACTCTAACCTTTTTTATTCTCAAATTATACATAATTTAACTGGCTACACTTTTCTGTTCTCATATTTCTTACACAAAACTTGTAAAGGAACAACAGAACAGCACTCCAGCTGTTAAATAATAGTTGGCAAATCAAAACCAAACACAAAGACAATAAATTTATATAGATTGAGCAAAAGTGTTGTTAGAATCCTGAGACATTATGGGCATAGCAGAGACCAGAAATTAGAATTTTTTACTCAATAATCGTACCATTCAAGCTATGTCAAGTTATGTCAAGTTAAGTCAGCAAAAGTCATCCCACTCCCTCTATCAGTGCTTAGCCTGGGTTTCACAATAACATCAACATAAGTGCAGATAAGCTAGAACAGTAGCGTGAATTCCTGTGCTAAAAAATGAAGCCACTGCAGAATTCCCAAGAACTGCCATTCATGATAACGGTGTGGGAGTGAATTTCCATTTAATAATATCATTTTTATGTCAACCATTCAAAGTGAAGTCTTAAAGTTCTGAGTAATTAAGGGTGTGTCTGCTTTGACTGGCGGGGTGTCCTTGCAGGTTGCTAGTTTTCTAGCCTTCTTAGGAAATTTCATCGGGATACTGTACGAAACAAAAACCTGTTTAACGCCTTCACAACCTGCCTTCATTTCCTATGGAATTTCATGGGAACCTTTGATTCTTATCAGCTGTGACTGTCAGGAATATATAGTTTGTGGACCACACAGACTGTTTCATAAGTGTCACCCCTTAAGAATACATTTTTACACAGCTAGATCTGATACATGTAAGTATCATCTGCATTTTCTAACATCAGAAATGTGCATGTCATTCATGACTACTGTGTGTGTTATTATCATGTATCAACAAATTAGCCTAGCTCACCTGCAGACAGCAATTTATCCCCAGTGATCAAACATGAAATAATTGTTGTTGAACGATTAAATGATTATTTTTAAACAAAATGACAAAAGTGGCCTAAAAACACATTCATTCTAACACGGGTCATTTCTGGCCCACGTATGGAAGAGTGTAGGGTCCAGTCACTCGTGCATCCAAGGGTTAACAATGATGTCAACTGAACCTCTGTAGTCAATACAGGGATGTAAGGTCTTGTCTTTTTTTGTCCACAAAAGAGTCCGAATCTTGTTGGAAAGCATCCTTTCCTCCAGTAAAGTCACTACTGCACTGCTGTAAGGGTCTGAAAAGGAGAATTCTCCATAATATAAAACTTGATGTGACAGAAAAAAAAAAAGTTTATTGATTTCAGTAAATGGATCTGACTTTTACTAACAGTCAAATAACTTAAAAACACTGTGTCAGCTGTGACTGAAACCTGATGACAGTCTCTGGGCAACAGAATTTTACTGTAATTGTAAAACCTTGACTCTGTGGGATGGCTCACTTGTCTGGAGTAAAGATCCAGACAAGCTTTAAGATCCCATCTGCCACGTTGGAGATCATTTAGAATTGTAAGCAGTTAATGAAGTTAGTGATTTTGCTTCACATGCATAATGGGCTCAACTGTCTTACTTGCTGCTGCATGAGAGTACAGGTATTTAATGGTCTCAGAAGAAAGGCCTCTTCCTCCTATTAATGCTTTTTCAAAATCTGTACCATATATTACATTCAGTGCTGGTCAGCCTGTTATATTCAATCACTGAACAACCTATTTGAACTCTCACTGCCGTATATGATCAGCAGACTGTGAAATCAGCTCACAGGATTTTACAGGAGTTTCAGTGGCTGGCCCTCAGGACGCAGACTCGGCTGTCCAGGCTGTAGGAAGATGAACTTCATCCCCTGGGCAGTCCAGCTCTTAAATGCACACTTAACCCTGATCCACTTGTAGGCTCCAATCCACCAATACAAACATATTTCAAGGTTTTTCAAAATTTTAAAATTGTTTTTGAAATGTTGAATTGAAGTCAATATGACATAGTTAATTAGGCAAAACATGCCAACATGCATAATAGGTGTTTTGTTATTTTGGCAAAAGTAGAAGAGCTGGAAACTCTGGGAACTATCCCTGTAACCTGTGAGGTCACTCCTTCTCTCTCTCTCCCACACATGAAGGCATCCCAAGTAGTATGAAGTAGATATATTTGAATGATACAAGAGTCAAAACGTGCTTGTGTTTTTTATTAACAATAAGGAAGCAAGTGTGGAGAGAGGCCACTCAGTTTCAGGGAGTTTCATGAATGGACACATTCACTGGTAACGTTGTATTTTACTGTCAGACGCTGTAGCTTCATCCATAACTTGCAAAAAACAGCATCTGCTGCTGTTACCTCTAGTTCTGTGTCAAACTTTTTCTCTGTCTCAGCTTCCTCTTTCTTTTCTTCTTCACATCTCTAGTGTTTGCCTCCAGAGCTGATTCTATATTCAGCTTTAGTTGCATACGCTGCTTGAATTCTGGCCAATTCAGCCCACCTTAGACCTGGCACTGCCGGCCATGCCGGTCATAGAGGTTGTGGATCTCCCTCTTGAGGTTGACAATTTTACACTTTTAGAAGCCATTGCAACTTGTGATTAGGATGAGTAAGGGTGAAAGATCGATCAAAAAGCGAGCGTAACTATTAATATATTAATTAATAACTATTGATTATCTACACATACTTTTCTGGCATGTTGCACAGCACTTAGTAAAAATTTGAACATGAACAACTCCGCCTCCCTCCAAAGTCCCACCAGCTTCCCACTGCCTGACCTTTGACACTCCCCTCCTCCCCTGACGCATGCGGTGGGAAAGCTAAGGTAGAGGGGAAGAAGCAGGGCAAGTGAAACAGGTCAATGGAGTCAGATTCAGAAGCACCGGTAAATGAAAACAGCAATTAAATAAAATCCAGTTCTATATGTGGTATAAAATGTGGTATCTCTGCCAGAGAGGCGCAAGCGGTGACAACGGTAGTCAACTAGAAGGGATGCGGCGACGGATGACAGCCAGGAAGCTCGGCAAATCATTTTATTCATGCCGAATAAAATTATTGGTGAGACTTTAATCAGAAATATATGAGAAATTTAATATTGATGAGTTTCAACCCCTGGTGGATTTCTTTTACATTTTAGTCATATGCTTATTAGGAGAATTTTAAGATAAGAAAAGAAAAGTATAAAAATGCCAGAAAGGTAAGAATCGCTTTAACTCATCGTAGAAATTCTGTTAACTCAACGAAATAATGCAATTTACAGCATGCAACTTTTCTTCTGTGCAGACGGGGATACTAGCAGCAGCTGTCATATGTGGCTTCTTCTACCAGTCTAACATTTCCTGGTCTAACAGGAAGTCATGTGTTCCATAACAATGCCCCCCTAGGGTCTATACTATACTTTTGAGCACATACACAGTCTCTCCAGTACACCGTATGCATGATCCTTGTTTGTGACTAGTAACAGTGATGTTAGAGAGGTGGCCACAAAGAGCGATAGCCTTCCCTATACCTCTACAGTCATATGCAGCACTTTAACCTCAGAAGTAGTCATTAAAATTCAAAGCACTGAAGAGACAGCTAGAAATAAAATGACTTATCTCGCTTAATGCTCCTCATACTCAATTCACAGCGAGAACGAGTTCTCTGGGCAGAGGGAAAATGCCAGCAGCATTCAATTGCTGTTATTGGACGAGCTTTGATTCCATTCTTAGTGGATTGGATTTTGGATTGAGGACATCATTTGGTGTCTCAGAGTTCTCTAACCGAGATATCTCAGCACGGTAATGAGTGGGATTGTGTAAGACCTCTATCTAGGTAAATGTGTCAGTAGTGGGAGACATCCTTTATGTTTTTCCTCTTGTCCCCAGACCAGAGGAGAGGTTTATTATGCAGCAGGGAAATGTAGCTTCGCTCTTGGTTGCCGACTCCCACGCGCTCAGTCAGTCTGAAAATAAAGGTACACATGTACACACACACGCACGCGCACACACACACAGGCATACAGACACATGGACATTTATGAAAGCATCTGTACAGAGTGTAGGCGTAGAACAGATTTGCAGGTGCAGATAAAAAGCTTCTGCTGTTGTTATTGTCTCTCTGCTGACTAGCTAGGCAGACAGTGTGGGAGCAGAGTGAACCCAAATGCTGCCATACTTCCTCATTTGACATTATAATTATTATATGTAGTCATCATGCATGCAGGGATATTAATACATTTTAGCATTCCATTTTCCCCATCATTGCTTTACATTTAGTATTAAGGAGCTAAATTCATTTAAAAAATTGACCAATTTCCTGCTCATGTTAAAAAAAAGCATGGTCTTCTGTGAGAACCTTGATGATGGCATCAAGTGTAATAAAAAATAATGAGAAAATAACATTAAATAAAACCATTAAATACTTGATGTACACACTGGGAATACAATTATTGGTAGCAACCACACATTGTTAAAGTATTATTCATAATGTGGTCCCAGCTCTCATTACCTTCTGTAAATGCTTCCTTCATGCTTTTGCAGAGTGCAAAACAGTCAAATTCTTTCATGCTCCAAGTTTTCTTGTTGAGTAAAGAGGACAGTCTTTGCACATAAAGGATAACAACACTGACTGTTATTTGTCATAAATGTTCAAGAATTTCAAAAAACGAAAGACACCTGCAGGAAGGCACAGTTGCAATGACCTGCATCTTATAAGTATTCCGACTGAAAATGGTTTAGTTGAAGCAGCATGAGTTGAGACAAATAAAAGCCTGTAGGTTCCCTCTTTCTGTCAAAATGTGAATTCAAAGAAAAAACAGGGCCATTCCATGAAGTATACTGGCTTCAGTACGATAACAGACACTTGGAATAATAGTTAGCTTGGCTTCTAAATGTACGATACACAAACACATTTATTCAACAGACCTACAGTATTTGTATAATCCAACCCTGTCATAACTGCCTAGAAACGAATGCACTTATGTGGAGCATTTCATTCTCTTACAGTTATTTACTAGGTGATGGTGCAAGAAAGCTGTGTAAGTTCTCTCAGTTTTGGAATCTTCAGTTCTCTTTTCTCTCAAAGGTCAGAGTCGATTACTTTGACATGAAAGGTGTCCTGGTGATTGAATCGATTCTACACAGATTTGTCTGTGTTTTCAATACATGTTTCATCCAGCTATGGTTGTAAGCTGAATACCTGCCACCTTTTAACTCTTGTTTGGTTTCTCAAGAAACCATATCTACATTTGCATCTGCTGGATTCAGCGCTTTCAGCACATTAAAAGACAGGTAGTTTCATGTAGTTTGCCGTTTGATGATGATCAGGTAGAGGATAGCATAAACTGTAGAATTATTAAAGCTTATTGTTTTATATACAGTTTACGCAAATGAAAGATTGGGTAATAACTCTCTACAGAATGTACTAACACTGATCCTGACTCAAGGTCTTTTACATTTGGACATTTGGGAACCAGGTCTGATCCAGAACATATTTTAACGCAAATATGTATACTATATCACACATAGTATTAGACACAATAGTAGTACTAAATCTGGCATGCCTTATTTTTCATGTTTTGCTTTGATAGTTCCTTGAAGGTCTTTATCATAACCTGCCAATACTCAGTCAGTTTTACTACTGCCCACAAAATGTTGAACATTCCACACTCTAATTTGCATAATTATAAAAAGTGGGCTCTCTTTGGTAAGTGTGGCTTTAATAAAGGAGATCAGCTCTGCACGTGTAGCAGGCTGTTGGGGACAAAACACAGGAGTGCAGTAAAGGAAAAAAAAAAATCATAACCTGACACAAATCCTTGAAATATCTCTGTTTCATCTTTACAGGCTGCTGTAACCACTTGATCTAGTGTTACTATAACAAATTCGGACTAAACTCATTATCTTTCTGGTACAGGAATGGTTGGATTTCTTTAAACCAGTCACAACCGTGATTAGCATTTAAAAATCAAAGCTATAGCTGGAGAATATAACACTATTTCACAATGATAGAGAGCCTGTCATTTTAATATCCAGACACAGAGTGTCTAAGGGTTTGAGAGGAGAAGTTATCCTCATTGGTATTTTATGTGGCACATAAAAAAAAAATTTGAGAGAAAAGCAGTGGCCCACCTACACCCACACATGACTATCCTTTAATTAAAGCTGATATTGAGGCCAAAAACATGTTGACCTAACTGTATGCGCCAGGGTACACGAAACACTCTCATATCCCATAGAGTTACAGATTTTTTCTCAGTGTTTACTGTCAGTACCACTTGTCATTTATGTACAAACAAAAATCACCCACTTTCCTTTTACCTAATAGCTCACTTCTGTCATCACGAAAGATTGAGAACCCCTATATTTCAAGACAGTCAGAGACCTCAGTTGCTCAAGATTGACGGCAACGATGGCCCATAGTGATTCATGTGCCTCCTCTCTGGCCACTTTTCTGCTGTGGCTGCCAATGTCCTCCAGTGGCCTCTGTCAAGCTGAGAGATCTGGGAGGATCTGCTGCACCTCTGTGGTGGCGTAGAGACAGAAGTGCTTCCTTAGGCTGGCTTATGATCAACCCAGACCAGCTTAGAGGGGAAGTCTGCACATGTGCATTAACACCAACAACAGCAGTTGAATGCCATCAGTTAGTGAGTTTAGCTGCATTAAACATGGAGCATAACGTTCAGTCGCAAGTGTGTGTTCGTATTGCTGCTCGGACCTTTCCTACCACTTCAGTATGTACACGTCACACTTTGTACAAGTGTGATTCATGCAGACAATACATACATCAAAACAATAGTTAGTGAATTCATCTGTATTTGTTCAAATTTAGTTTTTACTTGTTGACAATTTATTCTCATATATAGTTACGCTTCAAATGCTGTGATTTTGGTTTTGCCAAATTTGTCCTGAACTTTGTTCTTTTCATGTTTACGATCAACGATCCTGTTGACCAGTATACCCAATGGTCTTTCTCAGGTTTTCTAGCATGAGAACAAGAACACTTTGAGGTAAAGACCAAATGCTTGTCAACAATTATCCTCGAGCGTGTTCAATCAGATGTGCATAGAGCCAAGAAGTGACTGGCACTGAAGAGACATGTCTCTGGATTCCTTCACCGTCATTCTAAACTCTTTGTTTCGCCTCCTTTCTCTTTCATAATGTGCTTTTCTATTTATATTGGCAGTTCTTTTGTTGTGTCAGTGTCCTCAGCCACTGACCTCTCTTGACCTCTGTAAGTTGCCATGATGTCACACTATAGGCCTAAATGACATTTGACCCACTAGGACTATGAACCTCAGCCCCTGACCAGTGGGAAAGTGGAACCTTCCCATCATTCTGAATAAGACTGATGCACGTACACACACACATGCATACGCATAGACAGTTGTAGGAGGTGGCTCTCCACCATTACTGATACTCCCCAGAAGAAAACTTTGGTGCTTGTCTAACCGTAGGTCGATTCTTGGTTCAGACAACAATAAACTAAATGAAGTGACAGCAGAAGTAAAGATCAAACTGGTATGTATTAGTACCAAGTAGCACATACCACAAATGAGAAACACAACTGTATGATAGAGAATGAACAGAAAAAGAACAAATGCATTTAAGTTGGAAGATTACATTAAAACATCAAAACTGCCTTTGGGAATTATGTTGCAGGTGGTGCAGGTTGTGCAATTTGTAGTTTAGTACTAAGAAACAAGCTTTTCAAAATGAAAAAAAAAGGAAAGCATTATCAACAAAATAACTACATTCATGCAATTGACAAAATGAATAACTGTGCAAGCATGTGCAGTTCACTATATAGTTTTGGACCCTGATACAATTTTTGTTACTGTTGCTAGTTCGCAAAACATATTCAGGTTGTAGTCGTTCTGGCATGAAGTCCACATTCTCAGCTTTAGTTTGAGGTGATGAACAAAAATAGCATAAGAAACATTTAGCAACAAAGCCCTGTATTCTCAGGGACATAAATCTAACTGGTCAAATGAACCTCATTATTAATAAACCCGTGGACATAACCAAAGAATGCATTTTCCCTTTTGTGATGCTTTGCCATCCCTATTACGGTGCTCTTTAGTTGTTCAGCAAGGGATCTGATGACTGACTCAGCCCCTGCAGAATATTCCACTTCTCTATCTTCAAAAACTCCTTGGTTGCGTTCACAATATGTTTGCCGTCATTGTCCATCTGTGCTGTGAAGCACCATCCAATTAACTTTGCTTCAACTTTGGTTGAATCTGAGCAGGCAGCATTTCCCCTCCACACTTTATAATTCAACTGGCTGCTCCTGTCCTCTGTCACATTCTCAGTGGCCGTGGCTCAGTATGCAGAGCAGGCTGTCCATGAACCAGATCCTATCCTAGAGCAAGACACTAAACCCTGAGATGCTCCTAGTGCTTATTACTGGTGTGTGGATGTGTGTGCATTTGTGTGAACAAGTGGGTAGATGTGGGTAGATTGCAGCTGTACAGGGCTCAATAGGTAGAAAGGCGCTATATAAATACAAGAGAGGAAGTGTAATACAGAGCCTCCATAGCGTTAACCAGATGGTTTAGTATACTTAGGAGCCATCCTCCTTTTATTCTTGTCATTCTGGTACAAGTTGATTTTAGTTTCAGGACTGTCTGGCTTTTTTTAACCGCCTAAGGATGTTTTTTTTTGTTTTTTCATTTGTATTGAGGGTTCCTTTCAACAACACATGTTATGTGTTTACAGCAACAGTTTCCAAATGCAAATGCCACACCTAGAAACATTTCCAGATGTTTTACTTTCCCAGATGAATGAATAAATAATAAAAGAATATCCCATTCCTTTCCCAAGACTGGGGAAATAGAATAAATAAATAAATAAAAAAACATAAAGATAATCTTTGTGAGTTTATTTTGACAGCAGGAGTGCTGTTTCCTGCTGGGTAAACTAATTACCTGCCATCAGGACTGAATATTGTATCACCGGTTTCGCTGCCGGCTATTGATCAAGTGGTCTCTTGATGACTGAGAGAGTCTGAGATTACAAATAGAATGTAAACAGTGTTGTTGTTGTGTGATTTATATATGTGATCAGGTTCAGTTATAAAATGGTGGGTTTGTATCAGGGCTTAGGTGATTTATTTTAAGCCACGCCAGCATCTAACTACACTGACTTTACTTTTAAAGAAGTATGCACATTTGTTGCCTCAAAAAATAAATAAATAAATACATAAAGTAAACATAACATTGTGAATTAGAGCTAAATAGTTCAGTTTAAGTACTGCTTAATTACTACTACTTGAATATATAGTACAACATTATTTTTGGGTTTGTTTAATTCATTTAATTTTCCACTACTTGACACAAATTACACACTTCTCAAATCAACTATTAATTATATCAAATAAATGCTTGAAGCTACACAATCCTCTAAAAACACAAACACTGAGATCATTTGCATGCCAACATTTATTTTCCTTAATATTTAACATCACTTAAAACACTACAGATCAGGAGTGAACAATAAACCAGTGAGATACTGCAGTTAAATATAATAATTAAATATATGGAACTAGATATATTTTAAACTAGAGGTACAACCACCTGTACCATGATGGTAAGAATTAAGTGCAATCCAAGAACCATGTGCCCATTAACTGTCACAGTTCTGTCTTTGAAAGCAGTTCGGTTAAATGTGTCAAAATGTAAGTGTCAAGGACTAAAGGAAACATCACGCCACGTCAACACTCAACTGTATTCAGCCTATCTGAATTCTGTCTGAAAATATATCCGGTGCAATCAAGTTCTCCTGAACTGAGACCAAGTCAGTATTAATAATAAAACATAGGGAGAACAAGACAAGACCAAGACAAGAGAAGCTGAAACCAAGCCAATACTAAAACCGGACCACTGCAAGTCCCACAGTGCATCAGCACTCCCCAACTGGAGCCCCATTCTCATAAAAATACTCATGGAATCCAGTGAAGATGCCTTTTTATTCCTCACTCTTTCTGTTCCATTGTCTCTTTCAGTATGCGTACAATGAGAAATATTTTTTATTTTAAAAAATCAAATGGCCTTACAGAGATAAATTTCATCCGTGAGAATTTTCATTTGTTTTTTTGAGTAAACACGTTTTATTCAACATAGGTCTTACCAAAATAGGTGCACAAATTGAAAGTGGTTTAGGCTTCTATTTCTGGCAATCAGTTTCTTCTAATTTCTTACCTTCTTTTTGACCTTGGTAAGAGGCAGTTTGTATTCATTTGTTTCACGTGTCGTCCTTTTTTTTCCATTTTATTTTTGTCATCCAGAAAAGATTAGTCCTCTCTTTTTTCCTTGCTTAGTCTTTGCAGTAAGAAGTATTGCCATTTTATAGGGAGAGCTTTACCATATATGGTCACATGTGTATACAAACACAACCATATAGAATGCATGGAATTTGTCACATACAGACAGTATACTGTTAGTATACTGTTGCACTGTTGGCTTTTAATCTCACTGTACATGCATATATGACAATAAAGGCATTTTGATTATGATTCTGATACATACTGTACCGCATGTACATGTCCCCCAGTCATCAACTATTATTCTATGTCACTGTATGACTGTTGCATTATGGCATACAGTGAGATTATTGTTTTACCCTGGAGACTTATCAGCCTCGCCAGCAGTTAGATGTGGATGGATGTGCTGGAGGTGATGTAGATAAGCTGCTGCATGTGAGAAATCACAAGTATTCCATACTGAGATCAATATTGTAAAACACACTTTCTGTGAATCACAATACAACACAGGCACCATTTGTTGTTCTGCAAGCACACACTGCAGTACAGCAAAATTTCAATATTTGAAATCGTCGTCTTCGTGCTTGCTCTGGGGGTTTAAGGCCGGGTTTCAGACCAGATGTTGTAAAGCGTCTTGAGACAATTTGTATTGTCATTGACGCTATATAAATTAATTTAAATTAAACTGAATTCTTTTCTAAATGATCTAAGATGAAAATTTAGAAGAATGAAAATTAATATTCACATTCCTTGTGATTCTGTCAGCTCCCCATGGTTCCTTGACTTTTGTCTTCTTGTTGGTTTTCATATTTTTGGTTGGCTGACACACTCTGCAGCGGCTTTTGTTACCTCTACCACAAGTCCTCATTAAATGAAACATTATTCCATCCAATCCCTGGTTCACTGTGCGTGCCCTGCATTTGGATCCTACCTCCTTGCTACACTTGTGACCGCTGTCATTGATGGATGGCCAGCAGTAGCCTAACCTTACTGCTGCTCCTAAATAAGGCTTACAGTTGGACATCGTCATGATTTTTGCCAAATAATTGATCACTTGTTTGGGTTGTAAAGCTTCTGAAAATAGCGAGAAATGTGGTTGTAGTTACCCAGAGCCCAAAGGAACACATTAACAGTGTTGTCCAAGCAACAGTTTTAACAGTATATTTATTCAAAATGCATTTACTTTATAATTGTGTCCTTTCTTCTTTTTAAAATAAAGAAAGTTAAAATGTACCTTAAGTTTCTTTAAAGCACTCTGCGGCCATGAGATGACTTTGTTCCATGTTAAATCAACCTGCTTTGGGCACTGTGATAAAACCCACAGCTACTGCAGCTAACAAAGCACATGTGGGAAGACTTAATAAAATTCTGGGTACCAGTGTAGAGCAGCCCACTCTTTCACTGGATGTGTTAAGTGAGGTGTATCTATTGAATATATCTATGTTTTATGTTTTCACCAAACCTTTATTTCCCACATACATGTGGAACCAGTAGATTTGTATTTCTCTAGCATGTAGGCAGAATACACCACACAGTCAGTTTGGCTGTCATATGACACATGAATATTTAATTGTTATTATGTAACACTAATGTCACATATGATCGATTAATGAGGCCACCATGAGCCTTTTATAAATGATTGATTAGGCTGAGCCTGTAGCTCTGATCGTTCTATAATCTGATCCTCTCATATAATAATAAGAATGACATTCAAAGTCACAATTCCAATTCACAAATTTCTTGGGGCTTTGGCACTTGAAGATGTTAAGTAGTAGACATGAAGATATAATTTACACCAATTAGCCACAACATTTAAACCACGGACAGGTGAAGTAAATAACATCATGTGACAACTCAATGTTCTGCTGACCTTCTACTTTTGGACCTGGCATTCATGTGGATGTTACTTAGACATGTAGCACCCACCTAGACCAGACCAGGCACCCCCACCCCATAGCAATGACACTCCTTGATGGCAGCAGCCATCCCCAGCAGGATGCAGCCTGACACAGACACACACACACAAAAATGGTTTAGGAACAACTAAAAAAACATGAAGAACAGCACAAGGTGTTGACCTGGCCTCCAAATTCACTCGATACCAAACTGATCAAGTATCTGTGGGATGATCCACAGAGGCCCCTCCCCTCAACCCATAGGACCCAAAGGCCCCCACTAACAACATTCTGTTGCCAGACACCACAGGACACTCTCAGAAGGCCCATGTCCATTCTCTGATGAGCCACAACTGTTTTGGAGGCACAAGGGAGACCTACACAATATTAGGAAGGTGGTCATAATGTTATGCCTGATCGGTGTACAGCAAAGTATGCTGAAATGTACCATGGAATCACTTAGACACGCCGTTGATCCTGACCTCATTATTAGTGATTGTGTGTGTGGGTCACGCAAGGTAAACAAACCACCTCTGTTTCCCCCATGGCAACAGCAGCAACCCTGGACTTCTGGACTTCATTAACGCAACATCCTAACGACATCCGCACTTCTGCTAAGATACATGGAGGTCCCAGACCTGGAACATCTGCCCAAGCTGATGTCAGGAAGGAGCAGGCAGGGCAGCTGTCAGTTTGTGTTAATGCTGAGGTGAAGCAGAGGGACATTTACACTCAGCTGTTCAGTGATGAAGAACAGCAAGTAGATTGGCGGGTAGCACAGTGATATGTATCTTTTTATAATGTATTTAAGAAAGTCTACATGTATACTCAGCATATTTTAGCTATTTCTCAGCATACTGTAATTAACTATGAAGCTTTCACCTTGAGGTTTTGTAAACATCGGACAACATAGTTTTTGTCACATAATTTAAGCCTCCATTATATCCTGAGAGTAAGGAAAGATAGAAAGTCATCTTACTCTGGCTGCTGCTCTAAAGGGACGACTAAAACTGCATTACATAAAGACTACAAAGTACTGTTGCAACAGAAGCAGCATACCATAAATTAACTAATTCATCTAGATTTACAATCTATATATAATATGAACAAAAAAGGTAGTATTAAAACTAAAGACACCCACTGTGCTACTAATTGATTTTCTGATGCTGCTGGTGGATTAGCTGTGTCAGAATCTTTGTAGACAGTGATAAAACTGATAAAAACTCAATTTACTCTTAAAATTCATTCATAAAGTTGCTATAGATGTCAGTATTATGTAAGTCTTATACAAGAAACACATGACTTGATCTCCTCTCACAAATTACTGTATGAAACAACTAATAGTGCTGTATGAGTTCTATTTACTTGACACTTGATATATGAGCAAGTTATTAGCCAAAAAGCCGTGTGACATACAAATGTTAAAGGTTATAAGAGAGGAAAATATATTCATGTATAACAGTGTTAAATCCAATGAAATATCACCACAAAACCAAATCAGGTCACAGCTTCTCACAGATATCCATGAGAGAATTGATTGGCTCTGCAACAAACAGGAACTTCCTCATGTTCATCATATCATCTGGACAATTCCTAACTGATGTCAGTGTGGAACTGTCCAATAATTTTCCAATCTGATTTTTTTTTCCCCATCAGGGGGATTTCTCCAATGGACCAGATGTTTTACCGCTTCCCCGAGAATTCCGGCTCACAAAATCTGTTGCTTCAGTCTGGAAATGACTGTAGCAATTGGAAAATAAATATTTCATTTGGCCAAATACCCACACACATACGAGCCTGTCTGAGCACTGACATGAGAGTGCTCGACAGCTTTGGAAGCAGGCACTCTCAGTTGGCTATTGATGGTTAACAAGGCCTATTGAGATAAATGCTGCAAATGCATTAGATGTGGGTGGAGGTTTCACCAGTTTCAGTTACACTGTAAATACCAGCTTTTGTAGGAAGGTATATTGTTTGTAAAGCTTTGTGTGCTGAGTTAAAATTGATTACGGTTGGTTGTTCTGCTCAGACTAAGCACGTTGCAGACTGGTCATTAGTGAAATGCTATTAATGTTGTTTGCAGTAATGAATATGTCCATCAGTAAACTAAAACCATGGTGTTTGACAAGTTGAGAATAAATATGAAAATGACTTTTACTTCACTTAATGCATGCATACACTTGAGACATTTTTAGGTCTGATGTCTTGTCTGTTGTTAATACCATGTTAATGCCAGTTAAGCTATCCAGTGTGGGGCTCAAGCACAGTGATGACTTGAGCTAAATGCTAAGATCAGCATGCAAACATCAGGGTTTCACTAAGGACAAGAAAGATTTGCAGAAGGTAGTGTGGGTGGAGCAAGTGTTTAACAAATTAATTTAAATAAAATACAAGAAAGACATTCAATCTGCTAACAAAATACCATTTGCTGTTAGAGCCAATCTACGCTGGGGATAGTTTATAAGTAATTGCGAAGTTATCGCTGTACCACATGTGTAAATAGGCTATCTATCTTTGGCAAAGCCCATGGGTATCCTGCTGCTATACTTGAGGCTGCAGGTATTTAATAAACTCAGAAGAAAGAGTCCTAGAAACACCTGGAAACAAATTAAACCTTAGCCCATTAGCTGTTGATGTTTTCTCAAAGCCCAGATTAAATTCATTACTTATGAGCCTTGGTAATCTACTCTGCAACTGTCTTTATTGCAGGGAAGCTGTAATATACGTCAAACTATAGGGGACAGTGAGTTAGACAAAATTCAACATAAACACATTATATAAAAAAACATAAATGGCGTTTGGAGAGGTCTGTATGCACGCCTCTTATGTTATATTAGATGGCACAGTATTTTTAATGTTTGGGTCCATGTTTAAATGTCAGTGTACTCTACTTGTTAACATGCTGCTAGTCGGTGCAGATGCAGGTAACATTAAGTAACATTATTCCTCCTACATGAGCTATATTCATCCCTTAAATGAAACAGAAAAACAGTGGTGATTTCAGTGTAATTCCATTGACTACTCGGATAGACATCACATATGACAGCGTACTGAAGTTCTTCAGTGTATTTTGCTCCCATATCATATTTGCTAATCCACCCAAGACACTTTAAATTGATATAGGATACTAATGATTTGGTTATCCCTGAAAATGAGAGCCTGAAATCAGTGTGAGACTGAAAATGCCAAAAGCACTAGTGTTTGCTACCCTGGATATTACCTTCTTCGTGCACAAGTAGCTGAATATGTAAAGTGGTTGTCCACAGACCACAGGGTTAGCAGTAAGACCACACACAGAAGTGTCCCAGTGCTTGGCACAAGTGTGTGAATGTGTGTGTGCATGTGTGAATAAGATAATCCTTTAATTTATCCCGCAGAGAAGCAGTATGTAGAAAAGTAGTGAATACAAGACCATTTACAATGGAGAAGTATTTTAAACCGCCATTTAGGCATCACGCAATCTTGAGATGTATTCAAATTTGATCAAATGATTAACTGATCACATAGCACGTTCATCATGTGGTGATTTCTGATACAGATTTCTTTAGTGTTTGGCCATAAATATCTCTTTGTCCACTTTACAGATCTAGTATATAGCCCTGTTTGACCACAATTACACTTGGAGGAATAAAGTGCCCAGTGAAAGCTATAGTGAGATTTATCTTTACTTTTCCAAGAAAGAAAAGTGCACATAAAAAGGCTCTCACAAGTAAAATGTAATGACCAACAAGAGACAAACAGATTGGAGTAGAATGTGCTCAATGAAAAATGTCAATATTATATTGAATGAATTATATGCAAGCAATGCTGACGACAAAGGCTGCTCAAGCTGCTGATTGAAATGATCATGGCAGACTCAGTGTTGATGTGAGGCTGAGAGACCTGTAATTGGTCAGGGGTTTACTGAAAGCTGCAGTAGCATTTGCTTGGCTTAATGCAACATAAAAAGCCCAGTTACAAATTCCATAAGCTCCTGTACTGCAGAAAATGAATGAATGTCATACATACTTAATGTGACCCAGTTATTTCAGAGATGGCACATGTCAAACTCTAAACATCGACATCACCATACGCCCTTATACACTCGTGACAAGGGAGGGATTTACTTTATTTTATTCATGATTTTTTTTTTTTTTTATCATTTATTTATCTCAAGCCAAGGCCTAGACAAGCAGGATGAAAGTTGAGACACAGTCGGTGACCCCTTTTGTGGAAAATGTTTTTACATTGTATATTTCCCTATTGGGGTGTCACTACAGTCCAGTAAAAATATAAACTGAAACATGTTGACAGCTATCCTAAGAGGATCAGTTCTAAAATTTGTCATCGTGTTTCAGCATGTACTGAATGGATTGGCACAGATTTTATTTGAAGTTTAACAGCTATGGCTCCAGATGTTACATCCTTGGCTCGATTTAGGTGTTTTTAAATTAATATCCAAAATTACTCCAATGCAGCATATGGGGTGGTTATGCACCCAAAGCTACATGGTAACATGATGATTTGTACTTAACAGTTTAGTGATACCAGGACCGTTTTAGCTTGCTGGCTAACAACTATCTGTTAACTGCACAGCTCATTTAATGTTATGTTAAGATATAAATACACTCAAACTGATTAAAAAAGTTATAGTTATTATATATATATATATATTAATGTTTGGGTCCTTAAAGGGGAATTACAGCTTTTTTTTTTTACAACCTGGACCTTATTTCTGGCATAAAATACGATCGTGGCGGCACAGTGGTGAGGTGGTTAGCACTGATGCCTCACAGCAAGAAGGTCCCGGGTTCGAATCCATGGGTCGACTGGGCCTTTCTGTGTGGAGTTTGCATGTTCTCCGTGTCTGCGTGGGTTCTCTCCGGGTACTCCGGCTTCCTCCCACCGTCCAAAGACATGCTGGTTAGGTTAATTGGTGATTCTAAATTGGCCGTAGGTGTGAATGTGAATGTGAATGGTTGTCTGTCTCTCTGTGTTAGCCCTGTGATAGACTGGAGACCTGTCCAGGGGGTACCTTGCCTCTCGCCCGATGACAGCTGGGATAGGCTCCAGCAGACCCCGCGGCCCTTCGAAGGAACAAGTGGTTACAGAACATGAATGAATGAATAAGATCATTTACTTTTGCATTTGGAGTCTTTCGGATGATATTTAGACGCATTATCTGTACGCTAGTGCTATTCCCCGTTGAGTCCATAGTTAGCTGTTATGTATCATCATTCGGGGTCTTTAGATTGCGCCGTGCGCACCCCGCGCAGCTTGTTTACCTGTAATTTGCTACTGCTAGTTTTTTGCGACATGGCTGAATATTTTTCTGATTCTGAGGTTGTGGACGACGACTTTGTTTATGATGGACGTCCTTACCGTTCTGAGCCAGAGTATACGGATGAGGAGCTCGTTGAAAGGAGGATGCAGAGGCAGAGGGAGGAACAGCTGGCTAAAGAACAACAAAGCACTGCACGTCCGCAAATAGATAACAGGGCACTAGCACTAGAGTATCATAACAAAATATTGGTGAAATGAACGAGTTTTGCAGCAGATAATGCGTTATTTAGAGGCTGCGTTTCGGTGCCCCAGTCACTCCCACTATATGGATATACGTGGCTCTAAATATCTTCTGAAGGACTCCAAATAACACCAAAGTTACATGGGTGAGTAAATGATCGTATTTTATGCCAGAAATTGTTGTAAAAAACAGTAGTTCCCCTTTAATTAGTGTTTAAATGTCAGTGTACTCTACTTGTCAAGATACTACTGTGATGCTCAAAGACACTGCTAGTAGGTGCAGGTGACATTTGACAAGATTGTTCCTTCCACATGGACTTG
Source organism: Chelon labrosus (assembly GCF_963514085.1). NCBI lineage: Eukaryota > Metazoa > Chordata > Actinopteri > Mugiliformes > Mugilidae > Chelon > Chelon labrosus. Next base: position 28,086,890 of record NC_140339.1, on the reverse strand, counting down.
TGTGTAGAAACCACATGAAAATGTAGTTTCGACACACTGAAACAGAAAAACAATGATAATTTTAAAGTAATTCCTATGTCGACTCGGCTTGGACATCACATAGATGCATTGACAGCTTAGACGTTCTTCAGTGTCTTTAGCTTTCAGATTCTATTATCTAATCCACCCAAAACACTTAAAATATGAATGTGATATTAATGATTTGGTAACACCAACTACAAATTTATATTAATAATTCAAGTGAAACATCTTGACAACTACTGGACAGATATGCGTTTGCCAGGAAATCTGTCACTGGCTCAGCTGTTGCACACTGACCTACAGCATATCCGCCTACGTGGGGCCCCAGTGCTTTGTGAGCAATCAAGAGAGATGGCTAAAGTGCTGTTGCTGGACCATTAGCTTTGTACCACAGGCTTTTACACCCCCACCAACCCCCCCCAGTTGGAAGCTGGCTGCTCCTTATTCTCTGCCATTACTTCATGTTTGACGTGCCACAGTAGAACTGCTTTACTAAAAATACAGTTAGATTTAGATCATACAAGTCTGACACATGTTCCCTTTTTTTATTCAGTTACTCACACATGGCAATCCATTATGTCTGTGTCAGATTAATAACATGCACTCTGCTTACCTCAGCTAACTGAAGATCATGATGTCAGCTCCATATTATTAATAATGTATAACTTATGCATCTGCTTGCACTGAGAGACCTTTTCCTCTTGCATCAGGAAAAGGTTTATCAGTGGAAATGCCAATGTTGCCATAACACTCTGGGTGTATGAAGTAGAAAATCAGCTGGTGGATTAGCTTTATTGTTAATCATTATCATTTTCATCACCAATGATGCAAATGAGCACAGCGAGATTAATTAATATTGAGTGCTTTGCTGCTATTTGAGACCTGAGTAAAGAGCATATGAGACCTGTTTGGGAACAACAGAACACAAATCAAAGGTGAATCATTTTCTTTCTCTTTTTATTTTTTTTTAATTTTTTTTTTAATGCTGAACATGTACCAAAAATTACATCGTAGCACTGAAATCGCACTAAATCATACACTTTCACTGAAGAAAGGCTGATGAAGGCTGATTATATAATGGCACCGGTCCCAACAACATTATCTGTGACTGAATGAAGAAGCCTCTTGCAAAATCACTCCAGGAGATTGTTGGTGGTTTCAGACAATTTAAACAGTTTGGTGTAAAATTATAAAGGTCACTGCCTTGATGATATTACTTCTGTAAAAAAACAGAGTACATTTAATGAGTAGATGAATAGCTTCTTCACTCCTACTGCACTGAATTGAACTTCCCCTGAGCTGATAAATGCCACTTCAATCAGAAGGGAGCTGAGGGGGAGCACATTGTGTGCTGGAGCAAAGCAGTCATACAGTTTTTTTTTTTCTACAGTAAATATTGGAAATGTTGAGTAGACCGGAGATGGTGCCATCAAATGCCCAAACTGGAGCCTCATTGATCCTATATTTAAAAATCTGATAAAACAAGCTTTATTGGTTATGCATATGTACACATGTACACACATAAGGAACTTGTCTGCTTTCCATTTGTACACAGAGTAGTGAGCACAGTTGGAGAATGTGTAGTCATGCAAAGCACCCGGGGAGCAGTTTGTCTCTCTTCGTACCACTCAACGTTTGACCACAACTTTGGTGTCCTCCAGATGTTCTGGACTGTATTCAACAGCGACTCTCTTCAGTGCCTGCTGATATCACGTTAGCTATTAACACACTGGTAACCAAGACCAAACCACCATCCGTGAACCAAAGTCTTCCTACTAACCAGGCACCAGTTATTCTGATACTCTGCTATGGAGGAGACCGTGGGTGTAGGCACAGAAAGAAAGCACTACTACAAATGTGATCATGTTAATTCCCACAGACACAAGGTCTTGCATGCAAACTGACATCCTCCCTTGTAAGTGTGGCCAATTAATATAGGTAGTCGTCCAACAATGCCACCTAGGTTTGTAAGAGCCTATGAAGTTATAGTTCAACAAGGGAGATCAGTCCATGGTAGCCCAAGAGTAGGGACTGGAACAAAATGTTAAAAAGGAAACATTTACTGTACAGTGTAACAATGCTTCTTTGGCAATAAGTCTCATACCATTATAAAGCCTGATTATTTCTCTTTTAAATGGTACCACATTTGCAAGGAACGTGCATTTGTGGGATGAGCAGCAGAGTTCAGTGAATGTGGGTTGCACCCATGAAACATTTGCCAAATATTCTCTGGCAATGCCAAACAGCTTTTTTTAGCTGCTGCTATTGACTCTAGTTTTGAGCTTCTGGCAGGCCAGGCACTGACAATCAGGTTTGAGCATGGGCCCTGGTCAGTTAGTGTCATGTTTGACTGATCTGGATAGGGTCTTCAAGCTGGTGTTCCCATGAAACCAAACTGCAGCATTATTTGGAGTGAGCCCTACTACCATCTGCAAACCGATGGCCAAGTTCAATATAACTGGGGAACAGAGGCAGGCTGCAACCAGTGTCAATCCTATATCTCCACAGTCTGGAATCAAACTCTATCCTCCAAGATGACAGTGCTTGCACACAGATGGAGGTTTATCAGAAACTACCTCTAAAAATTTGGCAGTGGAGAGGATGGACTAGCCTGCCAGTAGTCCAACCCTATTGAACACTTGCTTGTGATGTGCTGTTCGTGCCAGAGTGACCACCACAACCAAACTGTCGGACTTGAAACAAATGCTGGTTGAAGAATATGCTGCCATCCCACAGCAGTGTGTGACCAGGCTGGTGACCTGTATGGTTCTGCCACATAAAAAAATAATAAAATAAATTGTTAAATTGCCACTATGTCTTGTTTCTTCCGACTACAATCAGCCGATCCACCAAACAACACCAAACAAGAGTCAACAGCAAAAAAAAAAAAAAAAAAAAAAAGCCATTTGGCATTGGCAGAGAAGACTTGGCAAATCTTTCATGGGTGCAACCCACATACTTAGCTCTGCTGCTCATCCCACAAATCCACGTTCCTTACAAATGTGGTACCATTTAAAAGGGAAATAATCAGGCTTTCCAACGGTATAAGATTCAACAAAGACAGATTTCTTTACTTTTTGTGCTAAGTTTACATACTTACAAACACAACAGCTTAGGAACTAGGTGATTTAAGCTCAAAAGGATCCCAGTATAAACCTTTAGTGCCTCCGATGATTGCACACTACGGCAAAAAAGACAACTACAACACACAGCAATACTGTTCTAAAACAGTTCAAAGCAATCACAAAACCCAATGAGCCAAATAATCACAATATTCAGTTAAAATGCTCACACAGAGGCAGAACAAAGTGAAACATTCTTTCTCCTGCGCAGCAAACATGCACACACAGAAACACTCACACATACTCACCCACACACTATTTTGTTAATTAGTATGTATTGTATATTGAGTTATTTACATTTATATTTTCTTCAATAAACGCTTCGAATATTGATGCTGTTCTGTTAAATGTTGCACAGCAGTGAATGTTGCCACCTCTGCTATGTTGAATCCCCAAACCCTTTAACCTTTACTAGCTATTCATAAGGTAGTTTTGAATGCAGCTATTAATTTAATTAGTACTTGATAGCATGGTATTTTTAAAGTGACGGATTTATGAGAGTGACATTCAGATTTTATGAGGCTGATCTGAAGCCCAATATAAATGGTGCAGACGTGAGGCATAGTAATCCCAACAATAGTATGGCCAAGACCTTACAGTTTTATAGAGAATAACCCAATAATCCCTAATGCTATGGTTCATTTGTTGGAAAGTTATGGCCAAATCATAAATTCCACAGGGGAAATAGCCCAAACAGCACAAAAGTAGGCCATGATATCACAAACTGCACATATGATTTTTTGCACTTCTGACTGGGCAGAAACATCTGCACTCTGAAATACCATTGGCAACATTTGAAAGAATCCAAGTCTATTTGAACACCTCCATCCATTTCATCTGAATGGCATAAACCTTGATCTCTAAATGCAAGTGTTCCTTAAAAAGCAGAAACGGTTGCCTTCATTCACAGTCTGTTGTAAACTATTTTTTTCCGTTCTCCCCATTTTCTTTAGCTCACTCTCTCTCCCTCTCTCTGTTCTTCCACTTCCACAGTCTGTCTGCCCTCCCTTCCCCCTCCCTGCTTTATCTCCAGTACAGTGTGCCATTGAGTTGACTTTAATCCATGCCTTCTGCCTCTCTGCTGTCAGCTCTCAGCACTTCAACAGCTCCCCTCCACCTCATTACTGATAGTGAATGACAATGCAGGGCTATTCTCCCAAGAGGAGGAGGAAGGTAGAAGGGCTGGAATAAGGAGGCTGGTAGGCTTTAGAGTGAAGGGGAGCCATCTCATCCCACTCTGTCTACACTCTCAACCTGTGTTTGTGTTCATTTGAGTCTGAAGGGCTGTGGAGGGGAACTTTTTGTCTCATTTTCTGGTACTCAAGATTAGCTTGTGGGAGAGAACAGATACATGTGGTAAATTCTTCTTTACATTTTCTACTTCCATTAGTTTAATAACAGTGAGCAGTACACACATACATACATACATGTCTGTCTCACAGACTTTCTAAGAACATTTAGTAATCCCTAGCCCCTTACCCTGACCCTAACAATCACAACTAAGTGTCAAATAGTTCACAGTGAAGCAATACAAGCAAGACAGGAATAAAAGATGCATAATATTGCACTTGTTGCATTACAGTATGTAACGACAATGACAAAGGTTAATGGCAGTAAATTATTTGAAGAAGCAGTTTAATCTTAAACAGGCAGTGAGATGTTAGATTGAATATTTCATTCTGGGGTGCAGCTGTATGTGTATGTTGGTGTGGCTCAGAGTACAGATCTTTTGTCAAAGTGGACCAGAAGAGTTTTATCAAATGTTGCCAACCACTGACTTAGGATCTAGAACACTGGAATGTCATTTGGACTGTATAAGGTGGTCAGATGTATGGACTGGAAGTATGGACTGACGGTCTCATGGTCATAGTGGAAGACACATCAGCGGGTGGTGGAGAAGCCAAGAACTGGGGACTTCAATTAACAGACTGAGAAACTGGTGACATTAAACCAATTGGACATAGTGGTGGTGGACAAACAACAGAAGAAGACCTTAGTGATAGATGTTGCAATCCCAAGTGATAGGAAGATCAGGAGGAATCACAATGAGATTGAGAAATACCAAGGCCTGGAAAAAGATCTGGAAGAGATGTGCAAGGTGAAGACAACAGCTGCCATGGCAGAGAGGGAGGGGGGCTCCAGCAGATTCCAGGAACATCTGAGATGCAGAAATAGCAACACATAGGATACTGTGCAGGAACCTTGCAGGAATATATATATAGTCAAACAAATTTACACTAACGCGTCATCAACTTTGACACGGGCATGTCTGAACTTGAGCAGCGAGGTCTGCAAAACTGCACATGAAAAAGTGCACTCGGAATTGTCTCCCCTGTATTTTTGCCAGAATTTTAAAGTTAGACTTGCTACTGTAACACTTTTTTCAGTTACAAGCTACTCTTGGTGCAGTTAATTATAAACATTTGTGTTTCCAGTCGACTGGTGTCACATAAATAAACGTGGTTTGAGGGATAGACTGAAGGCCAGACATGGCCAGACATGGCCATAATGGCTGCGATAACAAATACCATATTCCTGCCAAGAGCTCTTCACAGGTTACACATGGAAACACACCGCCTTGAACTCCTCAACAGGAGTAGCTCTGTAAATCTTCATGACTCTTATAATGAAGTTTCCAGGTGTGGATTAATGGGGGAATGGGACATGGGATGTTGCAGGAGTCGTGCTAAACGGTGCATTAATTAAACCACAGCTCACCAACACTGAAAAGTTATGTTGATGAAAAATGGACTTCTTCAAGACTTCAACGGCAAATGCAAAGACTTTCATAAAGAAGTTCTTATCGTCTAATAAATGTGTTGCAGATTAGCCTGAAATGCTTTAACAAACAAGGCAGAGTAGATTGAATCATTAAAGTGGACCAACATTCTCTCTGAGGGGTGTTATATTTTACAACCACGACACCGTTTGACTGAACAGGAGGCCAGTGTCGACGGCTGCTTTTTTATGGTGTCTTTCCAGTATTCACCCTCCAGTTTATGTGCTAATATTTGAGTGAAGTGCTGGTGAGAGAGGACCAGTTAACTGCCTTAGGTAAGGATCTAGAAGTCGGCCTAAATTGAAAGCAACGTGTAGTATTTTAGCATGGTGGGGAGGGTTGATGTGTTGTAGGTGTGTTGGTCCACCCCTTTACCTGCGTCTCAATAGCTCACTGTTTATATTTCATCCTACACTTCCCTGCAAAGCCCATACCCAAGATTTTCAATTAAATGGGTTTTGATTCCACAACAAAAACAGAACAATAGTTTGCTACAATGAGCAAGCAACACATTTACCTCACAGGACTTGTGCTCATGCCATGTAGGCAGATCGCAGTATTATAATCCCATACTGTTTGTAATGTTATCATCCATTTTGTTAGTCTTTTTATTAAATGCATACACAGTATGCTAATCTTTATCTTCATTACATTTCAGTAATTGCATACAAAAAAGACAAAAAGATATTGTTAAGCAATAGTAATGACTTTTGCCCACCAAAAGGTCCAACTTTGCACACATTAATATGACAGAGGAACACAATTTAAGAAACAACAAAGTTCGCATACATTCTCATCTACGTACTCATGTTCACCCACCCACATGTATATCCTGAGATACTAAGACAAAGGCACCATGCATTACATTCCAAACAAACTACAAGAAGCATTCCAAATCTGATTTCTAATCACACCATAGCATGTAAGCATATACACCAATCAGACATAACATTATGACCACCTTCCTAATATTGTGTAGGTCTCCCTTTGTGAGACCTACACAAGAGGGTCAATGTTATTCACTTCTCCTGTCATAATGTTGTGGCTAATTGGTGGTAAGTCCTTTTATACAGCATTTCAAACCAACAGTTTCTTTCCATTAGCAATAAATTTTGCAGTAAATGTTGTAAAAAGAGTGGTGAGTGGTCTTCTCAAAAACTCTACATGTCCAGTTGTCTTTTTTAAATGCTTTTTGGATATACCGTGACCTGGATGACTGAGAATCTTCATAGGCATATGTTCAGATTTGTCAGCAGTTGTGGGATCTACAGGACAATATAAACATATTATAAGGGAATTAAAAGCAGTCTCTTTTTTATTCTGTTGCCTTTACACCTACTGCCAGGGATGAGCTGTATGTGGATACATGCGTGTTGTCACTGATTGAGGTCAGCCTTGCCTTTCATATTACGTAGTGTGGCCTTGAATCCACAGCAAAAACTCAGCCACAGTGAAACCCTTGAGTGCTCTGCACCCATTCTATAATTTACTTTACTGTAGTTTCTCTTTGTCAAGTTGTGTTTTCAGACAAATCAAAAAGTCATTCTTACAGCCATTCTTGTATTCTCAGATAGATAAATCAGCAGGGAAATCTGGCATATGTGTAAAGTATTTCCCTAATGCAATACTATTTATCCAAGAACTGAAGCAAAATGGACAGTTACATGACATACAGCATGGGCTCTTATGTAAACCAATCAGAGATTCCTCCATTTGAATCAGCTGAGAAAGGTATAAGTCAATCTGTTTGCTTAGGTTTTTATCAGTATAATAAAGACCATATAAATCGTGCTTGCTACAATATTGTTTTGTGAGAAAGAGACTGGGTCCACCTTTCCACCATGACCCTTGATAGTAGCTGAAATAAGATATGGTTCATCCACCCTTGACTCCCTCTTTAAGTCCTGGGTACACATGGAGGTGTTCTCTCATTAAGGGGCTGAAACTTTGACACTTTGACCAGTGACTGGGTCTTGATGTAAATCAGGTCTTGCCGTTTTTCCCTTCCTGCCAGGTTTTATGACTACCAGCAGCCAGACTACAAATAAGCTGTTACATCAACAGTGACTTACGCCAGTCACTTTATCCAAACCATATGTGACTGAATTCCCCACACACAGTGTCAGTCAACACCCGTACCACTCTGGAAATATGCTCCACAAGAAATAAATGCATTTGTTTTTTCTTTTGTGCATATGTATCTGAGCATCAGTGTTATGTGTCATGTATATGTAGCATGTTTTGAATGAGTGCATGCCCATATAAGATTTTTTTGCGCATGCACATGCACATGCACATGCACATGCACGTGTACTCCATTAACTTTGAGCAGGTCTATAATGATACTGTGACCCAGAAGCCCACACCTCATCCCTCACTGATCACACTCTGCTCTCCCAGGACAGCCGTGAGAGAGGGAGGTGGAATGAGGAGAGAGGGACAGGTCAAAGAGAGTGAGGACTACAGAAGGAAGTTTAGAGCATGGTAAGTGAGATATAAACAAAGAGTGAAGGACACAAAATAAAGGTTATGTTAAACTAGATCACTGCAAACACAACAACACCTTGCCAGACATAGCTTTTGTATAAATCTGCACTTTTTGCTTGAAAGAAACTGGAAATATCCTCATCATATGGTCAGGAGTTATCATCAGACTGTCTCAGCACTTTCTGCATTTAGCCTGTGGATGTAATAAGGAGCTAGATACAGATCTCTGTAGATAAAGTACATTGTAAAATAAAATAAAAGGTCACTATGAACATATCATCTTTTCTTCTCATCTCATTTAATCAGGTTGTATTTGTAGGTTAATATTAGACTATCACAATGAATCCAGTGTTACAGTGTTTCCTGTCTAAAGATGTTGATTTGGGGTTAGGCACTTGCAGATGTTAACAACGGCTTAAAAGTCAATCTGGATTTGATAAACCATATCAAAATGCTATTTAACCCTTGTGACTTTGTGTGTCTGAAGGGATATTTGTGGCCACTAAATCTATAACTCCAATCTTAACAAGGTAAAGCAACAGTCTGCTACTTCCATGTCTTTCAAAATGCATTGAAATTTAAGTACAAAAGACGAGAACAAAACCGAGTCAGACAGTTAATTCAAGGTAAGAATCTAATGGTAGCAGAGCATCCGTGTTGTGTGAATAGCTATATTAACGCAGAACAACAAGCATGTCATCATTTTCAGTGTTTCCCCTGTCCAGACTGGGGGTTACAGCAGAACAAGCATCTACCACAAGGACTGCTCCCAGGGTTAGTATTTGACTGTGATGTAAGAAGAAACCCACAAAACGACAAATGGAGCAGAAGCACAATGACTTGTGTTCCTATCTGAAGTTTTATGGCTTTGTATCAACATGAACTCATGTGCACCCACCCATGTCAGTCAAACATCCGCATCAATTTTGAATGCTCCGCAAACAGCAGGACCTTTAAACATCAGTAAGATGTGTAGAGGAGTTCAGTTATTCACACTGGTTTATTTACAGCACTGTTTATTTTCTGAGAACAGCCACTATAATCCCTCTTACTAGGTTCATAGACACTGCCGCTTAGATTAAACAGGGCTGCAGCCTGGTACATGTGTGGGCCTCGTGTGGCAGCAGTGGTCTCTGTCATGCATAAAAAAAATGACCTGCCAGGGAGCGCTCTGGGAAAGACTGGCCCAGTTGTGGTTGACTGCGTGAACAGCAGGGAAGACGAAGGAGGATACTGCTCGTGGGATTCCTCTCATAACAGCCTACATTTTAAGCGAGCACGATGCACGGTGTTGTTAAATGTCGTAGGATTACTGACAACACTGCATTATTTAGTTGTTGTGATCCATTATTAGCCATGTGTTTGACTCCGGCCTTGTTTCCTCTGCTCTCTTTCTCACTGTGTGATTGCCTGAGTAAATGTGTGAGATCATTTTAGGTCAGCTTCGCCCTATCCAGACACTGGTGGCTAGCACACCTGTGTTTCATCAGCTTATCACCTCACAGTTTAAGAACCCTGATCTTCACTTATCACCTGATCGTACCATTAACTTCCTGGTAGTAAAACTCAGGCCAGTCTTAAAGGGGAACTCCGGCGCGAAATGAACCTGGGGTTAATAACACATGTGTACCGAGTTCGATCGTTCTCTGGTATTTGTTTTCATGCATTTGTTTTGTTAGTCAAATGTGACCAGTTTTCTTGCAAACCGCTAATTAGCGTATAACGCTAGCCTTCTGGGCACACCTACACATAAAAAGAAATCGCTATTTCTATACCACTAACAAGGCTCACAATATCACCACACTTACACGGTAGCATAACTAGGGTCTCTACATGTAAACCGAAGCATTGAGAACTTTGCAAGTATACAGGCAGTTTATTAAAAAAGGAACACAGTACTGTTGGCGTCTGGCTCGCATATCCAGGCAGGCGCCATCTTGGGGAAACTGAACTCTCTTCGTTCAGTGCTTCTCTATGCTCTCAGTGCTTTCTTCCGGCAACAGACAGTTCAGTTACCGTGTAAGTGTGGTGATATTGTGAGCCTTGTTAGTGGTATAGAAATAGCGATTTCTTTTTATGTGTAGGTGTGCCCAGAAGGCTAGCGTTATACGCTAATTAGCGGTTTGCAAGAAAACTGGTCACATTTGACTAACAAAACAAATGCATGAAAACAAATACCAGAGAACGGTCGAACTCGGTACACATGTGTTATTAACCCCAGGTATATTTTGCGCCGGAGTTCCCCTTTAAGCTTTTCTTTTCTTGTGATTGTTTGCTTATTACTAGGTTTCTTTTTTCCCTGTGCTTCAGTTTCCCTATTTCAGCTAGTAGCTCTCCCTCTTGAGGATTTAAGCACGGTTTGTGCTTCTGCGGGACATAGGTGGCGTAACCTGCGCATGTGGCCTACGCTGGTGCGAGCCTTATATACTTGTGTGCACATTAGTCTGGCAAAACATGTAAAAACGTCCACCCAAATGCTAGTCGACGCTTTGTCTGTTTTACCAATCGGGTTCATTTTTGTTTCTATTTCCTGCTTCACATTCAACAATGGTAACTGAAACTTTGGCTGAAATTTCGCCAAAGACAAGTCATACAATTAACCTTTCCATCTTTATTGATGCAGAACAATCGATTCGAAAACTGCGGAGATGGAGAAGCAGCCGGGAACACTAAAGCGTAAAACACGCTACTACAAACAAACCAATCGCAGCTCTTGCGGTCTGCGTTGCAGCGGTGCGTAATTACATTCCTGGGGAGGTGCATGTCAGGCTACGGTATTAGGGTCTGCGCAGGGTCTGGGCTGTTGCTGTAGCTACGCCGTCAAATTGACGCAGAAACATAAACTGCGCATTATCCACTCACTTTAGACCTGCCTGCCACTCTCCAACTCACCATCTGCTCTATAATAAGAAGACCTGCTGCTTCTCATATTTTAAAACCCTTATGAACTCTGGGTTTCCATTATCCGCCTAAACTACAGTATAGCCTGTGTTCAGCCTTCTTGGGTCCTGCCATTACAAAAACCTAAACACTATCAGTCAAAACAGCTGCAATAAGTAGGATAGACCTTTAGAAATTTCTTTCTCTCAATGAGTGAAATGAGAAGATGGATACAGTCTTTGTTACATATGGAAAATGGCAAAACTAGCAGCTTACATAGGAAAACTAGGCATCTATCACGTGGTCATATTCTGTATATCGGGTGTGCCCAATACATTAGTACACCAAGGTAGAGCAGGTAAATCATGTGCCATTAAAAAAATATTTTCGATGTTAGTCTATCGTTTATCCTCACTGTGGCATTTGACACTTGGTTGACATATAATACAGTCTGAGATCTCCCCACGCATATACATGGACAAACATGCGTACCGCTGCAAAACTCTATCAAGCTAAGTAGCTAGCCTCCCAATTTATATCCATTAAACAAGGGGTAGAAAGATGAGCTGGAGTGCTGGACCAAGAAAGAAGCCAAAAACATGAGAGCAAGTGACCATAAATGCAACACAATTTTATTCAACCTGGGAACCTGCAAGACCTTTGTGCGTAGTGGTGGCCTTTGTTCGTCGTGTTGGTCTCTTCAAAACGGCAGCGATTCGCAGGCCCAGCTCAAATAAGAGTGGCCACATCTAACAGAATCTATTGTCTGCAACAACAAGCTCTGTGTTCTCCATAAAAATGCACCATCTGTGCTCCATTTGTTCAATCTTCCAACAAAGCAAGCTCAACTCTTGTCAGTTTTAACACTCTCTAGGTGTGCCTTTTAAAAATTCTTAAGCCTCTCTCATTTTTGAACTTCAGCTGGTAATACATGTGCGTGATAGTGTGTGTTATGTCTCATCTGACCTTTGCACACACTGTACTGCAGAGCACTAAAACACAGCTATACAAAATTTAGAGAAGTATGGACATAGGATAAAGAGGAATACTGTCATTTACTGTATAACAGACACTTTAAAAAGACAGACACGGTCCCTTTAAAGAATGTCATTTCTCATGGGGAAACAAGAAATATCACTGCACATCTGGGCAGAGCCAGCTGTCGTACCTGCTATATATGTACCACCTGTGTGTGTGTGTGTAGACCTGCAGGGGGTGAAATATTCAACGCACTGTCAGAAGGGCGGAGGGGGTACAACATCTAAAACAGACTGCAAGGTTAACAGAGAGAAGTGGCATGGTGAGAGAAAGACAGTGGCATGAAACATTAATCACTTATTTTTACTTTAATCGTCTATTTTCATTAGAGATTGAAGAGAAACCATAACACTGATGGTTCACTTCCCAGTACAGATCTCAGATACATGTCACAACCCAAATTTTTTTTCTCCCCTTAATCTTTAGCCTAGACTTGATAATACCTCTGCAGTGATATGTTCTATGCTATTTCTAGTTAGAGACTGTTTGGAAAATTCTCTATTTTTAACATGCCGGTGTTTGCCTATTTCATTTTCTATTCTTCTGTAAATAATAATATTCATTCATCTTCTGTAACCGCTTGTCCTGTTAAGGGTCGCGGGGTCTGCTGGAGCCTATCCCAGCTGTCATTGGGCGAGAGGCGGGGTACACCCCGGACAGGTCTCCAGTCTTTCTCAGGGCTGGCAGTAACCTCACCTGAAAATTCCCTTTGGTCATCTATGTGGCCTTTTGGTGCCACCCAGAGAGTGCACTTTGCATGGGTTCATTCAACTAATTCAATGCAATGAGAGTTCTTGGTATTTTGAAGGATGATTTGGCTGATACCACCAAGAGCCACATCTACAGCCATCTGAAGGCAGCAGGACCCATATGTTCTTAAATCTGCAGTTTGACATGAGAAAGGCCACGCCAGAAGGAAGTGCTATTAGACACAGCGATCCATTGCTAATTATTGCTACGAACTAACCACATACACATGTGTGTATGTTATAGATATTGGATTACAACGAACATCTTTTTTCAGTTTTGACCAGATTACAGCGGAAATGCTGTTGTGCCACATGTGACTGACGCGGCCACACACACACTAAACAAAGTCTTGCCTAACTATTGCTTACTTAATACAGTCAAGGTTTTTTGTCAAAGCTTTGCTTGGTCTTGTGTGACTATTATCAGGAATTAACTGACGTTTTACGGTCAACAAAGTCGTCAAGTCACAACATTTTGTCACTGTTAACTTGTTTAAGTGTTGCAATAGTTTGCCAACAGAGGCTTTTTGATTGTGCCCTTGTTGCTCTGGTTGGCCACGTTAGATACAGGCTGCACCAGGGTTTTTAGAAAGTTGAAGACCTGTCTTTTTATAAGGAATCAATCTCTGCAAGCAGTCACAATCAATTTGTCGTCCAGACCATGGCATAACTGACATTACCAACCTATTTTTGGTTATGTTACACTATGCTGTGTAATGTCACAAATTAGGTTTAGTAAAACAAGAAATAAAGAAGTAGGAGAGGTTTGTGGTTTCCTGCCTGTCATCCCATTTAGATCCCTATCAGTGAGATCACCTAATAATGACTTTAAAGCAAATGGCTAAAGAGAGTGTAGGGAAAGGATCCAGAAATTCAATAGCTCTTTAGACTGTAAAGTGATATCGTTGCCAGAGTGGCTGCTGCTCAACAAAAGTCTTGCTGAAGGCCTGCAGAGTAATCACGAGTCTGGTAGTCTGAAAGCCGACTAAAACAATAGGAAAACAAATGTTTGAGATGGTTGAAAGGTAGGGAATTCAGCTAACTGAGGATTTGATGTAAAAACTGCTTTGCTTTCTTTTCCTCACCAATGATGAAAAAGAATTTTTAAAAAGCCAGAGGAGCTTTTAAAAACCTGGTGTTGATGCGAGCTGTTGCATTTTGGAGTATTTTGGAAGTATGCAGAGCGTCTTTTAAGCTTGTCTTTCACACTGAAACACTGGGGTTGCTTGAATTAAATAATTGCTTAATGATGAAATAACTACAATTACGGAATTTTTGACAATCAAAATAAGCACGGCTTGTTGCATTAACATGGCATTATGAGATTTCAAGGTTACATAACTGCTTATTTTAGCAACCAGCTTACTTTAGATGTACCTGGCATTATTTTTTTCATACTCGCATATGCAAAGTGGTACTTTAAAATTCTTGTCCCACACTGCGGTTGTTATCATGTTGATGTCCTGGGGTAGCTGTGGTGGTTGTGGTGGTTAAAGAAGCAGCTTTCAGACCCGAAGGTCACAGGCTCACTTCCTCGTGTGAAGAATTTTGAGTTCCAAGAGAGATGCCTTGTTAGGTTCACTGGTGATTCTAAATTGGCCGTAGGTGTGCATGTGAGTGTGATTGGTTGCCTACGATGTGGCGTTTACTTTACACACTTTGATTACATTAACTGAAACCATGTTGTTACAATTACTTGCATATTATTTTTTACATTTAAACAACCATGTTGGGACCAAACTTGAACTTGAACTTATTTCAACTGGCCATCAATTGGTTACAAATCCTAATGACTTTCACTGACTAATATTTGTAAACCACTCGATGGCAACTTGTGTGTCGGAAAATACCCAAATAAAGGTTAAAAGCAATGTACTGTCTCTGATCCCTCTCGATTCAAACCAGTTAGCAGTTTATGATGTTCAGAGACCTAAAGCAATGTAGAGCTTTTCTGTTTCACTGGTCAGAGTGAAGAGTAAGAAATATTTATACTTCTTTTAATCCCATTCATAAACTTAATCTTCTTAAACATCTATTTCAAAACTATAAAAAGGTCCACTTATGATGCTAGAAGCAGACATTTTGTTTGGCTAGTCTGATCATGTGATCCTAACTTCATCACTGTCGTCGTCGTCGTCGTCGTCGTCGTCGTCGTCGTCGTCGTCTTCCGCTTATCCGGGTCCGGGTCGCGGGGGCAACAGCTTCAGCAGGGAAGCCCAGACAGCCCTCTCCCCAGCCACTTCCGCCAGCTCCTCCGGAGGAACCCCCAGGCGTTCCCAGGCCAGACGAGAGATATAATCCCTCCATCGTGTCCTGGGTCGGCCTCGAGGTCTCCTACCGGTGGGACATGCCCGAAACACCTCTCCCGGGAGGCGTCCGGGAGGCATCCTTACCAGATGCCCTAGCCACCTCAACTGACTCCTCTCGACGTGGAGGAGCAGCGGTTCTACTCTGAGCTCCTCCCGTATGTCCGAGCTCCTAACCCTATCTCTAAGGCTGAGCCCGGCCACCCTACGAAGGAAACTCATTTCGGCCGCTTGTATTCGTGATCTTGTTCTTTCGGTCATTACCCAAAGTTCATGACCATAGGTGAGGATTGGAACGTAGATCGACCGGTAAATTGAGAGCTTCGCCTTTCGGCTTAGCTCTCTCTTCACCACGACCGACCGGTTAAGCATCCGCATCACTGCAGATGCCGCTCCGATCCGCCTGTCGATCTCTCGCTCCCTTTTACCCTCACTCGTGAACAAGACCCCGAGATACTTGAACTCCTCCACTTGAAGCAGGACCTCCTCCCCGACCCGGAGTGGGCAATCCACCCTTTTCCGACTGAGGACCATGGCCTCAGACTTGGAGGTGCTGATCTTCATCCCAGCCGCTTCACACTCGGCTGCGAACCGCCCCAGCAGGAGCTGAAGGTCGCTGTTCGATGAAGCTAAGAGGACCACGTCATCCGCAAAAAGCAGGGACGGGATCCTCCGATCACCGAACACAACACCCTCCCCCACCCGGCTGCGCCTAGAAATTCTGTCCATAAAAGTTATGAACAGAACCGGTGACAAAGGGCAGCCCTGGCGGAGTCCAACCCTCACTGGGAACAGGTCCGACTTACTACCGGCTACACGGACCAAACTCGCACTCCTTTGGTACAGGGACTGAATGGCCCTTAGTAAGGAGCCATCCACCCCATACTCCCGGAGCACCCCCCACAGGATGCTCCTGGGGACACGGTCGTAAGCCTTCTCCAGATCCACAAAACACATGTGGACTGGTTGGGCAAACTCCCATTTCCCCTCCAGCACCCTAGTGAGGGTAAAGAGCTGGTCCATGGTTCCACGTCCGGGACGAAAACCGCATTGTTCCTCCTCGATCTGAGGTTCAACCATCGACCGGACCCTCTTTTCCAGCACCCTGGCATAGACCTTGCCAGGGAGGCTGAGGAGTGTGATCCCCCTATAGTTGGAACACACCCTCTGGTCCCCCTTTTTAAAAATGGGGACCACCACCCCGGTCTGCCACTCCAGAGGTACTGCCCCCGATGTCCACGCAATGTTGCAGAGGCGTGTCAACCAAGACAGCCCTACAACATCCAGAGCCTTGAGATACCCAGGGCGGATCTCATCCGCTCCCGGAGCTCCACCGCCGCGGAGTTGTTTTACTACCTCGGCGACTTCTGCCCCAGAGATTGGATGGTCCAACCCCAGGCCCTCCGGCTCCGTTTCCTCTATGGAATACGTGTTGGTGGGATTGAGGAGCTCCTCAAAGTATTCCTTCCACCGCCCGACTATATCCTCAGTTGATGTCAGCAGCTCACCACCCCCACTGAGAACAGTGTGAGCGTGTTGCCGCCTACCACCCCTGAGGCGCCGGACGGTTTGCCAGAATCTCTTCGGAGCCGATCGATAGTCTTCTTCCATAGCCTCACCGAACTCCTCCCACGCCCGAGTTTTTGCCTCAGCGACTGCCCTCGCCGCAGACCGCCTGGCCATCCGGTACCGGTCAGCTGCTTCAGGAGACCCACAGACAAGCCATGCCCTGTAGGCCTCCTTCTTCAGCCTGACGGCTCCCCTCACCTCCGGTGTCCACCAGCAGGTTCGGGGGTTACCGCCGCGACCAGCACCAGCGACCTTGCAGCCGCAACTTGCAACAGCCGCCTCCACAATGGCGGAGCGGAACATGGCCCATTCGGACTCAATGTCCCCCACCACCCCCGGGACGCGGTTGAAGCTCTGCCGGAGGTGGGAGTTGAAGACCATGTTGACAGGTTCCTCCACCAGGCGTTCCCAGCAGACCCTCACTACTCGTTTGGGCCTACCAGGTCTGCGAGGCGTCTTCCCCTGCCATCTGATCCAACTCACCACCAGGTGGTGATCAGTTGACAGCTCTGCTCCTCTCTTTACCCGAGTGTCCAGAACATACGGTCGCAGGTCAGATGATACGACTACAAAGTCAATCATCGACCTACGACCTAGGCCGTCATGGTGCCAAGAGCACCGATGAACAACCTTATGTTCGAACATGGTGTTAGTTATGGACAAACTGCGACTCGCACAGAAGTCCAATAACTGAACACCACTCGGGTTCAGATCAGGCAGGCCGTTCCTCCCAATCACGCCCCTCCAGGTCACGCTGTCATTGCCCACATGAGCGTTGAAGTCTCCCAGCACGACAATGGAGTCCCCAGTCGGGGCGCCATCCAGCGTCCGTCCTAGGGACTCCAAAAAGGGCGGGTACTCTGAACTGCTGTTTGGCGCATATGCGCAGACAACAGTCAGGACCCGTTCCCCGACCCGAAGGCGCAGGGAAGCAACCCTTTCATCCACCCGGGAGAACCCCAACGTACAGGCCGATAGTCCAGGGGCAAGCAAAAAGCCCACCCCGGCCTTCCGCCTCTCACCCGGAGCAACTCCAGCAAAGAAGAGGGTCCAACCCCTCTCGAGGACTTGGGTTCCAGAGCCGACGCTATGTGTCGAGGTGAGGCCGACTATATCTAGTCGATAGCGCTCAACCTCTTCCACAAGCTCCGGTTCCTTCCCCGCCAGAGAGGTGACGTTCCATGTTCCGAAAGCCAGCTTCCATAACCGAGGATCAGACCGCCAAGGCCCCCGCCTTGGTCTGCTGCCCAATCCCCATTGCACCGGACCTTTCATATTCCTCCTGCGGGTGGTGGGCCTACAGGGAGGTGAGCCCATGTCTCCCGTTCGGGCTGGGCCCGGCCGGACCCCATGGGCGAAAGCCCGGACACCAGGCGCTCGCCCACGAGCCCCAGCCCCAGGCCTGGCTCCAGGGTGGGGCCCCGGTAACCCTCCGGGCCGGGTACACGTTCTCCTCTTGGTCTTCTTCATGAAAGGTCATCTGAACCGTTCTTTGTCTGGCCCTTCGCCTAAGACCAGTCTGCCTTGGGAGACCCTACCAGGGGCAAATTGCCCCGGACAGCATAGCTCCTAGGGTCATTAGGACACTCAAACTCCTCCACCACGATAAGGTGACGGTTCACTGTAAATCTTACAAATAAAAGTCAATCATTTATAACTCTTTAGACCGTATTGCTCTCTGTATTATTAAGTATTATTGAATATATTATTGACATTTAGTTTAAAAACATTAGAAAGTGGCTTCTAGCTTTTAGCCAAACTTACAGTCTTGGTCTTGTATTTACATGAAGCTTAGACGAAAGTTCAGTAAGGAAGATATGTCCCCTCACGATCTGTGGCCTGTTGCTCTATTTTCTTATCTTCTCCATTTTACCACACTGTCAGTATCAGTTTATCCTCAGCTGGCATGCCACTACTTCCATCCAATGAACTATTTGCCCGCCTTCTGCCAGCCAATGATTGCATCGTCACTGTCCTTTAAAGCTTCTGTCATTCTGTTGCTCCATCCGCAGACCTCTTCCTTCCTATCTCCACCTCTCCATGCTCATCCTAGAAGTCTTCATCAGAGGTCAACTTCTTCTTCTCCTCCACCACCACCAGTATCTAGACTCAGGGGGTCCTGTCCCTATCTACCTGCATCTCCTGACATTTAGTTCTATGATACGGTCACTCTCTGGGCCTAAGCATCAAACTATTACCTTACACGTTTGCTTTCATGTTTCCTCAATAAATGTTCATTCTTCCCCTACTTGATCTCTCCTTATTGAAATAGCGTTCTTTACCTACTGGTACTCAAAACTCTTTATACACAATGACACATCTACCCATTCGTTCACACAAGAACACATAGATTCACACACCAGTGGTAAGCACTAGGAACAACTTGGGGTTTAGTGTCTTGCTTTGGTATGTGGTCCATGTACCGTCTCCTGAAACTCAGTTCTTATTTTCCATGACTGTGTGAGATGTCATCAAAAATCACTTAGTCACGTTTAAACAAGTAACAAATGTGCAGTGGACTGTGGGAAACTGACCACATATATTTACTGATTGTGGGCAAGTAACAGGCTGAATCTCTTGGCCACGTTTGAAGGAGCCTTTGGAATGTGATGGCCTTGCTGACCCTGGTTACTGCTTCTACTGTTAGTTTCCTAAGAGCTGCCTGTAGACAGGTTTGTCAGTCTGAGTGAGGCTTGAATTTAAAGGGGTCATTAGAGGCGACTGGGGATGTGTCAGGGCCGTAGGGCTAAGGGGTCAGGACGGCCACAACGGCTAAAACAATCCACCATCACAGAGGCTGTTGGAAATATCAGTCTTCTAATATTAGGATTCAAAGTTTGTCCAAGGTAATGCTGTAAAACAGACAAAACGTGGCTTTGATCAAGATTGCCTGCTTCAAAATGAAAGCCAGATTTTTGGCTCTCCCAGCATGAGAACTTGATACTTTTCAAGTCGAAACTTGGACAGACTATTGTCCCCATAATATTTATTATTGTACTTATTAAAAAGGAAGACTTATGAGCTTCAGCGAGACAACCTTATCAAGTAAAAACTAAAAAGTAAATTACTCACTATGACAAGCAGTTTGGAGCATATTTCAGAGAGAGGACAGAGAGAAAAAAGCATAAACTGCAAGATAAAGAAGACATATAATTAATGGCATGAAACAGTAGCAAGTGTGCATCCGTATGGTTCAGGGGCATCTAAGCCAGTTTTAACTGTAAGTGTTATAAAAATTGAAAGGTTAAAGCCTAACCTACAGAGGATTGACATTTATTATTGATAAAGTTATTCTACACATTCATGCACTACATTAAGTGTGAATAATTGACGCAGTCTGTTGAATTAAAAGGACCCCACTTCACTTCACCCCTGGTTTTGGTCATAGACAGTACAAGTTCAAGTTCAGCCTCTGAAATCCTGGGAAGAGAGAGGGCACATTAAGGATCACAGTAAAGCAGAACTCAAAGATAGAAGAGCAATCTGATAAAGTCTTCTTGGAAAGTGACTGAAGTCTTTTTTCATTACATTATACCTACTTCCTTTACTCCCCTCCTGGAACAGGTTGCCTTTGTGATATTTGTGCACATCCAAAACCCATTTGATATCCAAGTCTGTCATTATATTTTAAAGTGTGTTTCTCATATTTCCTCTGAGAAATGTGGGCTTTTCCAGCCTTTACAGTTGTTGGCTGCAGAGTTTGTATACAACACACACAGCTGACATGCATATTCACAGTGCCCCGTATACATGTCCCATGTCTCCCAAAGTCTGACTAATATCAGCATATCTCACTCGCTGTGTGCACATGGAAACACTGAGTGGCGTGGCGAGGGGTCACTTACTTCCTCCAGTGTCTGATGCTTAACTGTTGTCACGTCTACTCATAATCAGCACACGATAGCACATTCTCATGTCATAGTGGAGTACATTAAACTACTCCACCACTGAGGCTGATGGGATTTCTTTATATAGACTGATGTCTGCCCACAACTCTCTCAAAAGCTGTTTTACAGCCCGCGGGTCGTGACCGGTGAAAAGCTTGCTTTCCGCCTCATTTCACCACAGCCATTATTCCTCATGCCATCCTCTTGTGTCTGAAGCGAGCTGGTGTATGAGTATGCTGCAGTTGTGAGTGGATCAGATCAGCTCTACTTGCAGCACTAAATGGAAACCTGCGGAGGTGGCTCGCAGCTGGATAAAAGAGAGACGGCCTTTCAGTTCAGCTGGAATTTGGAAAATTGTTGGAAAGGAGTGGAACATTTAAAACTTCTTGTCAGGCTGCAATAAATGCTTTTAACATTCATGGAGATGAAATCATACCTATCAGCATAAGTATTAGCATCAAGTTTTGATTTAGTTTGGGACTTTCTATGAAAGGAAGCTAACATAACTGAGACGTTACAATATGAAAGCTTTTTTCACATGCACTACAGACCTGAACACAGTTAGACATTACCAGGAACTATCATGAATCTGAGTCAGCTGGACCAAACATTTTCAGTACAAATTCTCCATTTTAGTCCATGTGTGAATTGAGCAGGCCGTTATGAATGAGAGAGTACGCAGTAAGGAGGTGGGCTTGTCAATGATGTCTCTATCAGGAGACTGGCATGATTTTAGGAAAATACCAACATCTGAAGGTGAAGAAGGGTCATTTACATGAAGGTTCCTCCAAAAATGTCTATCTTGAGAGACAAAGAGATTTGGGAACTTCGAAATAGTGCAAATTGCCATCCAGAATGGTTTGAGTCGTTTTCCTGTAGTGAACATCTATGTACAGAAAAATGTTGACTGCCTGATAGTTGGCATAAATCCTGCACTCATTAGATGCCAAAGAACACACAAAAAAACTAGTAACATTAAAGGAACATTAGCAGATATTTGTATAATATCTGCCTTAAATGACTGTTTGTTCTGTGAAAAACAATCTGCATGCAGTGACTAACTCACAAAGAATATCACTATAGTCCTAAAAGCAGTTTAGCATCTTTCAGCTCATTGATTATAATTTATGGTTTCAATCAGCCTCATTTAACAGCAACTGTTTGCATTAGAAGCTTTTTTTTTTCAACAGTACATTACCGTCTGAGGACCAGACTATGTCACCATAGTAGCAGCACATGTAGTAGCTAAACATAAATGCAAAGAGAGTGGAAAAGGCAATGAATACTGGGCTCACCTTCACCAGTGGAGGTAAGCATAGCTGCAAAGTAATGCTAAAGTTGCTTTATGGCCACTTAACACAGGCAACATTTACCATAAGACCTTTGTAAAGTAATCATTTGAAATTTGCTGTTGAGCAGTTAATCCATGGCATGGCTGGTTATTCAGAGACAAAGTATGTAATACATTTATGTTTTGGTGTCGTCAGGGTTGTTGTTGTACTTCCTTTACCACAGTATACATATACTTAGACAAAAATCTGACAAACACATACACACAGATACAGCACATTCTAACACTTTATGATCAAGGCCACATCTGTCTCCTCTCCGGTGCCTGTTGGCTAGGATCTGTATGCGACTACTGCCAGGCCTCTAGCTCTGACAGCATATCCCTGCACAATAATCACGATGGTAATTTTAGGCTGCACCCAGTATCAGCAACTAGACTGAGCCATCATTAGTATGTGACGAAACAGCCACTGTATGGGGTCATGGAGGGGATGGCCTGCTGCCAGACTGCTGAAGCTGGGTGCTGGAGAAGATCCGACTACAAAGCTGAGCCTGGCTTTGTTCTGTTCTCGAGTATGCTAATTGATGATGGTTAATGATCAGACACATTTTCGTCCTGGAATTTCAGTCGTCTTGATGGTCGTCTGTGCTTGATGGAAACTCAGTTGCGTTTGGTCTGGGTGAGGCTGTTAGGGTAATATGAGTGCTAGGATTTTTGATGTGGTGCTGATGGTGAGAGCAGCATTCAGAGCCTCAGACCTTGCTTGTCCCCAACATGCTGCCACCTGCTACTCAGTGGGGCATGGAAGTGTGGTAGTCTATGTGGTATTCACTGGAGCAGCCAACCCTGCCTCTAATCAGTGCTCAAATGTTTCTGAACTTCTGAACCGCCATATTTGATTATGTATAAGATCAGTGCAAACTCTCTAACCTGCCAACCTCTCTGCAGACATGGTTTTACACAGGGTAGCAGTTCTATATCATTAAACTGATGACAGTTTTACCATGCTTCCGAAGAATTAGAGGCACGGCACATCTGTTGCCTTCTCACTTCTGTGCATACATTTCATGCCTAGGCTGACTCTAGAAAAGCCCAGCACCTGTCTACATTTTAACACCAAAAAGATGTATGTGCTCACATACACAGACACATGCGCACGCTTAAACATGCATACACTCTGCAGCTGCTGCCCACTCTGCACCTCTCAGCACAGCTCTCCAGGAGCAACAGTACAAATGAGTCAGGGAAATGTGTAGGTGGACGTTACATTCAACCCAGTCATTAGAGGGAGGGGTGTGTGTGCGTGTGCATGTGTGTTCATGTGCAAAAAGCACTGGGGGCACAGGTTCTAAGTAGCTTTTAATTGGGACTTTTTTTGTAATCTTTCACTGTAAGCTCATTCCCTGTGCATTTGGTTTCAGTGAAATAAACTAAAAATATGTTCTCGCTCCTTTAAACGATTAATTTGATCATATTACTGAAGATACATGCTCTACTACTTCACAGAAGTGTTTAGTGGCGTATTGGCTATCAGGCAAACTCGGACAAATCCTGGAGAGCTACCACATTGGTGGGTTGGTGCACCATCAGAAAATCCAACATCTAGTTACCTGTCTTCACATGCCCTCTCTGTGTGCTGTTAGAGAGTGCTATAGCTATAGAGTATGTTTGACTGATAACCAGAATAAACTATTTTTTATTAGATCTCTACCCCATCCTAAAAAATACTTGTTACACAGTGACCTTAGTTTCTCAACTTACCATAAAGTCATTCACTTCTGTTGGCACTAAGTCTGCACTGTTGACTGCTATCTGCTGTAACCATGGCAACAGCCAGGAGGGAAATATGTAATAAAAATGTCTCCACAGTTGTCCTATTCAGTTGGCCCCACTGATAATATTTGGTCTGAGCAAATGACTGAGTTCCGAGCCACACTAGCATGGTGTAACCAGACTCAGTTCTTGTCAAGATTTGAGTAACAGATTTGAATTTCATTGAGGGGTTTGTTTGAACTGATACATAGAAAAAAAAATAGCTCTACACTATTCCTACAACCAATCAGAGCAATGAATGATGTGGCATATGCTTCTTGACCAATGCTTTAATCACTTTTCACTGTTTATCCTTTAATTTTTTTCTTTGAATACCTTTTACAACAGACCTCTTGCTTCTCCACTGAGAGCAATTTTATTATTGACAAAATTAACTCAACGGTGCTCAGATGACGGGACCATTTGTTCTTTTGAAGAGACTTTTTAAATGTTCCAGGCAATTCTAAGGGATTTATACTAAATAATGAACTTGAAGCTGAGATTAACATACAGGTTACGGAAAGTGTACAGGAAGTACAGAGTAATGGACTAACATATCGTTTTTGTTCTATTAAGGGGACTGTTGACGACAAGAAATTGAATTCATCCTTTGTGATGCTAAGGGGAAGGCAACAAGAGCACAACAACACCAGATGCATTTTATTTTGAGCTAGTTCTGGAGCCCAGTTTGGCAACATTCTGTTGAACAAGAGGACAGAGCTTGCTCCAGGAATTTTGGTGTATCTCTATTGAGCTTCTGCACTGTCATTATTTAGCTTATACCAGTGTTTGTTTACACCAGTCAGCTCAGGTAGACTTGGCTGCTTGCCATGCAGTGATATGATGATTATTATTATTTTTTTTCCATTGTATGTTTAAAGTGTTGACGTACACCGATCAGGCATAACATTATGACCACCTTATGAATATTGTGTAGGTCTCCCTTGTGCCTCCAAAACAGTTGTGACTCATCAGAGAATGGACATGGGCCTTCTGAGGGTGTCCTGTGGTGTCTGGTAACAGAATGTTGTTAGTGGGGGCCTTTGGGTTGAGGGGAGGGGCATCTGTGGATCATCCCACGGATACTTGATCAGTTTGGTATCTCTCGAATTTGGAGGCCAGGTCAACACCTTGTGCTGTTCTTCATGTTTTTTTGAGTTGTTCCTAAAGCGTTTTTGTGTGTGTGTCTGTGTCAGGCTGCATCCTGCTGCAGATGGCTGCTGCCATCAAGGAGTGTCATTGCTGTGGGGTGGGGGTGTCTGGTCTGGTCTAGGTGGGTGCTACATGTCTAAGTAACTTCCACATGAATGCCAGGTCCAAAAGTTTCCCAGCAGAACACTGAATTATCACAAGATTGTTAATGTTATTTACTTCTCCTGTCAGTGGTCATAATGTTATGCCTGATCGGTGTATGTCAGTGATGACCGGAACTTGTGTTCAGATCATTTCTGACTTCTATTTTATGAAAGTATGTTATGTAAAATGCACTTGTGCTTATGCACTCTGCTGCCTGAGTCTCGCTGCCTCTGCTGCATTCCCCTGACACTCCAACCTCTCTCAGTTTTTTCTCTCACTCTCTCACAGACACACACACTCTAACTGGCCTGGGTCCACTGTGACTCCAAAAATATAAGGAGGAAATGCTTACTGAGTGATATCATATTCTGGAAAAAAACTGAAAATCCTTGAAACATCTTGTCAAGTTGGACTATTTCTTTACCAGTCTTCCTCATTTCACCACATCTCTGCCTTTACATGTTGCTCTGCTCTTGAAAGTTGTCAAAACATGTATATTAGACAAATTCAAGGCACATTCCAGTGCATTGATTATACTTGGCAAATAACTTCTTTCTGACTGCTGCTGATTTTGGTTTGTATCTGCAGCTACGTGTCCACATAGCACATAGACTTTTGACCAAAATTTTATCAATTTTTACAAAGTTGGCAATCTGTAATGCAACTGATCAGTATACAGCAGATTTCAGATTTTTTTCAGATTTTAGAATTCGGATATTTGAGGGGAAAAAAGATAAAAAGAGGGTCATAATGTCAGTAAAGCATTACTTATCTGCAGTTATCTATAATCATGACAACAGGCCCTGGACACAAACTCACCACGGGCCTCAAGGGCTCTGGGGCCCTGGGCACACACCCACTTTGCCCATGCGGTAATCCGTCTATGAATCTAACTGTAGCAATACACTGCCTGACCAAAAAAAAAAAGTCACACACTCTAATATTTCATTAGACCGTCTTTAGCTTTGATTACAGCACACATTCTCTGTGGCATTGTTTCAATAAGCTTCTGCAATGTCACCAGATTTATTTCCATCCAGTGTTGCATTAATTTTTCACCAAGATCTTGTATTGATGATGGGAGAGTTTGACCACTGCACAAAGTCTTCTCCAGCACATCCCAAAGATTCTTAATGCGGTTAAGGTCTGGACTCTGTGGTGGCCAATCCATGTGTGAAAATGATGTCTCATGCTGAAGCCCTGAGTTCTACTGTTGTTTTTCTTCAATTTGATTTCACCAAATGATCACGATGAATCAGGATTTTTTTCCGACCACATTTCTTCCTGGAAGACGATGGTTCCCCACTATCCTTCCAGTTTTTAATAATGCGTTGGACAGTTCTTAACACAATTTTAGTAGTTTCTTCAATCTCCTTAGATGTTTTCTCTGCTTGATGCATGCCAATGATTTGACCCTTCTCAAACAGACTAACATCTTTCCCATGACCACGGGATGTGTCTTTAGACATGGTTGTTTAGAAATGAGAAGCTACTCATTGCATCAGTTGGGGTTAAATAACTTGTTGCCAGCTGAAAGATAATCACCCATGCAGTTATTATCCAATAGGAGGCTCGTACCTACTTGCTTAGTGAAATCCAGGTGGCGGCTTTTTTTTGGCCAAGCAGTGCATAACATACTGCACATATCTGAGCCAAAGCAGCAAAAAGTGTTTTAAGAGTAACATTTGTTACTCATTAAACCCAACTCCCTATTGCTCTGCTTCTCGTAGGTAAGAGATTATTGCTACAAGGACTACTACAATCCTAAACTTGTAAATTAATTAAACTGATTAAGAGTATTTAATATATCCCGACTGTAGTGTCACGGCAGTAACACAAAAATATACAAATAATAATAAAAAGGATATGAATAAAACAAAATACAAAACAAAACTAAAACTCTACACTGTGCGTTTGGTGCAAGTCAGGTATAATATGTGACACTGTATAATAGTAGATCAAGGACTTGTTACACATTACCATATGTATTAATAATTATTGACTATTTTTCAGTTTTCCAGTTGACTGTCAGTTGACAGTGCTGACTATGCGTGGGTTTGTTGCTATTAAATATATTTAGGGTTTATTTTGAAAACCTGCAGAAGAACATTTTTACTGATAAACTTAACATGAATTTCAGGTACACTATGTAGCTGTTCTTTTAGAGAGTCTAAAAAACAAACAACAGACAACGACAGTATTAGAGAAAGAGCACACACATTAGTATTTAGATTAATACAATGAATATTTTGAGTCCAGCTGCTCCAGCTTCCTCCCGCGGTAAAAAGGCGTGCATGTTGGGTTCACTGGTGGTAATGGGCAAGGCAATAAAAGCTGAATAGTTGGCCGTCTCTCTGAGTCAGTCCTGTGATGAACGACACCGCTATAGTGGATGAATGTACATTGAACTGATTAATGACAATCTCTGTTGGGGGTGTGTAAGTAATGCCTTTGTCTTTATGTCTGTTGTCCATTGGCTGAAAAGTAAGGAGGCTGTAATGCAACTGTCGCTGTCATGCAAGGCTTGCATTCTTTACATATTCTCAGACAGTAAGAATGTATATTTCAACAGCTTGAGGATATACTAAGGTATTTCTACTTCAATCCTGTAGATCAGTCTTCACTCCATGCTGCAGTTAAAGCAGTGCCATCAAGGACTTTCTGTCCAACCATGTCCAAACTTTCCCTTGCAGTTTTGTTCCATCCACATCAACATTTCTTTCCTCTGTTGGTGATTACATAGCTTGCTACAGAAGCAATGGGTGCATTAGTTATTTTAAACAACTGTAGTTGTTGTCTTCTTTTATTTTAGTCAAGTGGGGACTACAGCCTGCCAGAGGGAGAGGCTTAAAATGTCAGTGATCATGCCTGCTAGTTGGTCTGAGCAAGATTTTAGTTTGCAGCCTGACACATTATGTTGTCCCGCTTCTTTGGTGATGCCTATATTCTGCTGTCTTGTGTGTTAAAGCTTGTAAAGAACTGGTTCAGTGTCTGATGGAATGCACTGTCATGGCTGGTCAGTGACAGCCTACCCTTGTAGTCTATCTGGCTGTTGTCTTCAAAGTGCCCCTCAGTGCAGTGTTTACACCTATATTCAAAGGCCTTCTTCTTGTCCCTGCAGGCAATTCTGTAGGCCAACATGTTGCCTGTCCTCAAAACACCATCCTGGGCCCTAAAAAGAGACCGCACATCTGTGACCAGCCATGGTTTTTGGTTTGGAAAAACCTTCAAGGTTTTGGCAGTTAGTACTGCCTCTGTACAGAACTGTACACGAGCCAAAACAAATGAAGTGTATTCCTCTGCGTCCGCTCCTTGCGAAAACCCTTCCCAGTCATTGTTTCCCAAGCAGTCCTGCAGTAGCAAGGTGGCTTCATCACTCCAGCCTTTTAAGTTTTAATAGTTGGTCTCACTCTGCAGATAAGAGGTGTGTGGTTTTATAAATGAAGTTGTGCAGAAGGTATAGCTTTGTATGCTCCTGAGATGTTGATGTAAACTTGATCCCTAATATTTCTGTCTCAGTCAGTTAGAAAGTTGAAGGTTTGTCAAGTTTGGGCTTTGCTACAATCCCAGTTGCCTCTGGACATGCATTCATCCGATCATTGTTAGTGCTCTGCAGTCCCTCCAGTGTTATCTTGGCATTAGCATGTGGTAGTTTGCAAACAGCTGAAAACTCTCTTGGCATGTTGACACATATCCAGGTCAGAGAAGTCTGGAGAAATGTGTCTCCCAGTGAAATATGGTACGACATAATCCTCAGTGTTATTTGTTCCAAAGAGACTAGGAGTTGGTGAGGAAGAGACTCGCTTGGTCATTCAGACAAACTATCAACTATCACTCTGACCACATTTGGAGGTAGTGCGGGCTTCTTTCAGTAGAATACACAATACATCCTGGTCATAGTAAGGACTGCCTAGGTAACTAACTAAATAATAAATATGTCTAAACAAAGATTAATAAATGATTGGGTTTGAGCTTGAGCTTTCAAAATAAAAATAGGAAACACAAGGAAAACCAAACAGGGTCACAGAAAATATTCAAAACTCAATTCCATGACATGCCAGGTGTGACCACAAGTACTTAACAAAACAGGATACTTGTAATTGGATTACTCAGGACGCAAGTTAACATCAAGTGTGAACAGGGCCATAATGCACCTCCTTGTTCACATACAGTAGCCCAGTCACAACTAACATCATGCATCCAACCATGTTCAGCTTGAGCCACACAGACACACACACACACACACACACACACACACACACACACACACACACACACAGGGGTCTTCCCACTCAGTTCATGAATGTGTAAGGCCCTGCACTGCTCTCTGAGCCTGAGGGGGAGACTCCACAGCAGCACAGCACAGCAGTTTGCATCACTTCACACACTGTCTGATCAACATGAGAAATGGGTCAGTGGGGTGGGGGTAAGGGTGGAGGGGTTCACTGGGGGCAGTAGGGGAGGGGATTTGACGGGGAAATAGTGCTCCCAGTTCAGAAGAGCATGGCAAATGTTTTACAGTAGGAGCACTACTGGGAGGGGGGCGGTATGGAGAAAGTGGTGGAAGGCGGAGACAACTTAGCTTTCTCAAGAGGCTTGTGCTGTTCAGTGTTTACCTATTAAAGCATGCTACAAAATGTTCAAATAAAAGAGTGTTTCATATTGATACAACTATGCTGATCTAAGGCTCGATTGTGAGTAATTACAGATACAGCAGATGAGAACATAAAACAGGCTGAATGAAAAACATTAGCCTGGCTGATCAACCGCTGTGGGGGGAACAATTACTGCACCATCAAACCAAAGCCAATCAAGAAGGCAGGCCTAAACACAGCTTGCCTTTCACATGCATGCAGCGTGCCGGATAATCATCTGCCACTCACCGACAGGAAGCCTGAATGGAAGCGCAGGGGGTCTACAAACAAAGCAGCTGTGCATTAACTCCTTGTTTGCTGCTTTTAATCGATCAATCAACAGCTTCCAGCAGGTAAAGGGAGCAGAATGGACTCCATTGCGCCGTGTGGAAATGTATGATCGAGACCACAGATGGCACACAGAGGCACCGGGTGATAGCAAAGCGTTCCACGCACCTGGGCTTTGACGCTGAAGGCCACTTGGACCTGTCGACGGCTGTGGATATAAAGAGACATGAGCAGTAAGATGTAACAATAGCTGCTCATCCACATCGCTTTCATTTCCTTAAATCATTACAGGCCGAACTTTCATCGGAGGGATTATTGTCCATTCATGACTGCACATAAAGCAGCGTATTTTATCCTACATTCAAGCCTTGCTGAAATTCTGTCTATAGAGCTGTTAGTGGGGAGAGAACCCACGCACCCTTCTGCTTGTTCTTTGTGAATGCATGTACACACATATTCTATAATGGTTGGTGACGAGCTGTGAAGATTAACACATAGAGGAAAGTCTAACCAAACACAGTAATACGGTTAGTAATGGTGTATAATATATGGTATACCCATGTATAGTCTATGTCAGTCTGTGCGCACGTGTGCGGATTTTTACATGTATTCATTCAATCCTAAATGATTTTTGATTGAAAGGAAAATCTGCCATTCATAGCCTAGAGCAATCAAATGTGTTTCAGTGCTATATGGAGTGGCAGTTGAATGCTATTCTTTTCAACCATCTTATATTTCTTATAGGTCCGTAAATCTCCTTACAAGTCCAGTGTCCTTTTAGCTTTGTTCGGTATTCCTTCGCCAGGTCATTTCTGATTTTGTGCTGTTTTACTCTGAGCCATTTAGACATTTAGCAGCAGATTGCCATGCTATGAAAACATTTTTCTGCATTACACCTGGTCGTTTGATCTGTTGTTAACGTATAATATTGATAAGAACCAGTCAGTTCAGTTCCATATGTGAATAACCTTTGAGCAGTACAGACATTCCCTCTTCAACACACAATTATAAAATCACTGATCCACAGACCTACTCAGTTGAGTTCCCTGCTTAAAAATCCCAGGGCGGGGGTATATACAAAAGCCTTGCACATGAAAAATGAATCAGGGACACCCTCTTATCTTTTATTAGGATAGCTTTGTTTTGTTCTGCCAGCCACCCCAGTTATTACGTTTCCTCTCCTCCGAACAGCCCCACGCTAATGACTCATTCTGCTCTTTCATAAAGTGTTCTCCTAAAACAACAGCCAGACATCCTACACAGATATAATCTTGTGCATAATCTCGAGACGATATTGCTCAGCGTGACAAAGAGGTGTTCAGTGCAGAAGATGACACAGTGTTGGCTGAGACTGGAGAGACACTGCGATAAAACCCAATATTCTGGCTTAATGCAAGAATGTAGAATGTAAATACGCACTGGCTGCCACTGTGTGCAGCAGGTGATATCCAAAATCAGAATGGAATTAAGAAAGAGACATTCTCACAAAGAAGAATTTCTGGGAATGGTGGCCTCATGCTGAGTAGGTGTTATGATGTGCCATGCACACCCTCTCCTCTCATCCTAGCCTGTGAAACCATGTGGCTGAGTGATAACATTTTACCCAGTGAGCTCTGTGTTGAATCTCTCGGACACCTCCCCCACTTCCTTCTCCCCCTTCTTCTCACAGGTAGCCCGCTCTGGGGGCTGCATCCTCTTCAAGAGATACGCAGTGGCTCTCATTCAGCTGCCAGAGCCAATTTACTTACTAATCTCTGCTGTCTTCGCGTGGGTTTAGAGAGAGGGCTTTGTCTCGGAAATGCCTGCTGTATTTAACCCTGAGCACTGTTGCGTTGGCTTCCTCTGAGTTTTTGCCAGCAGCCAAACATTCGCAATGCAAATCGTCCTCAGCCACGCTAATAGAAAAATCTTCTTCTGCAGTGCAATCTAAAAAAAATGGAAGGGCTCTCTCTCTCTCTCTCTCTCTCTCTCTCTGATCAGCTGCTGATACAAGAGCTCTGGCATTTTGTTAATTTCCTGACTGAAATGTGCTTGCTGCATTTATGTGGTATTTCGGAGTGTCAAGAGGCAATTTTCAGAGTCAGAAGGGACCTTAAGCAATAGCATTTACAGGTGGCCTCTCCAAACAGCATTCATCACCATGATCTTAGAAATAATCTGACGCGGTCAAAAGATTGTGAATCATAAACTTTTTTATTTAATCGTTTGAACTCACAGATATCGGGATCAGCTCTTTGAAAGGGTTTGTGATCTTCCTGTGCTTATGCTGTGTCATCCTCCTGGTCATGATAGGCAGGAGATGAACTGGTCCACTGGAGGGGGATGGTTTTAATGGGCATTATGATGTCATCCTGTCATCAGGAGTCTTAGAGAGCATTGCATGTGCAGTATGATGAATTAAAAGTGGAATACTGAACCTACAGGTTCATATGGTCAAGCTAAAATATACCAGCCATTCGTTCACACAGTAGTGTGTGTACACACTCCACTTGTGTAGGGCCCGGAGGGGTTAGGTGCTTCCTCAAGGCACCTCAACTATGGACACTGGAGGACGCAAACTTGTGACCCTTTGGTCCCAAAGCTGCTTCTCTAACCACTATCCCACAGCTCACTCACATATGTTTACCATTTACGTTTCATTTACATTTTCTTTAATAACTACAGAGGATTTAACTTGATTAAATAAACTGCAGCCTATGCTATGGCAAAGTTTGCCATGCACTGATGGTGCATTCACTAGAATCAGTCATGGATAACAGAGCTGTGAATGTGTGTGTGCTTGTGTGAGCGAATGGGTAGATGTGTCTGTGACTGTAAAGTGCTTTGAGTACCAATAGGTAGAAAAGTGCTATATAAAAGCAAGGCCATTTACCATTTACCAAAAAAAGAGCAAAGAAAATATGTGATGATAGAGACAGTTAACGTTAGACTAGCAGCCCTCAGTTTGCTATTTAATATTATTAAATGTCATCTGCTTCACTTACCTTTTTTTCTTCTTTTGAATTGGGCGTCAGTGTTTTAATAACTAGTAGTCAGGTAGGGGGGCCCTTAGGGAGGTCTCCTACTGTCAATGAAAACTTAGCACATTGTCATGGCTGCAATTTAAACTTTGTCAGCCACCTACTGCGATGGAGCCCCAAGAAGTTGTCTGTTAACAAGCTGCGCCTCTGTAAATTTTATAGTGGTGGGAGAAGATATGCAGAGGGGTGGGTGGTCCACTGTGATAGCACAAAAAGCAATTTGTTGGTATTCTCTCTTTTTCTGTCTCTACCCAGCTGGAACTCAAGCAGACGGGTGCCTCCATATTAGCTGGGTTCTGCTTAAGGTTTCTTCCTATTAGACGGACGTTTTTCCTTGCTGCCGTTGCCTGAGTGATTGCTCTGTGGGTTTTCAGGCTGGGTTCTGTAAAGCGTCTTCAGACAATTTGTAATGTTATTGATTCTTTATAAATAAACTTGAATTGAAATGTGTCTTTGAGTTGAGAATAGACATCTCACCTGTTTTTGGAAATGAGCTGTAAAAACAGTATAATATCAATAGACGCTTTAAAGTCATCACTCCCTGTCAATTAACGTGTTTAATGCAAGAACATCAGTAAATTAGTTTATACTGATTGATGGAGCTATTGTTATAGTACTTGCTGTCCACAGCTACTTTTGCCAATCTAATCCCTGCAGCTATCAAACTATAACTGGGCACATACTGTTTGATAAATGCGGCATCTTTGATTAGCCAAGTGCCATCCAGATGACAGTCCCATTATGAAGGACCCTCCACTGTTCTAGTGTTGCTTTCGTCAACGAAAACTATGACTAAATATTGTCGTCAACGAACCTTTATCACGTGACTAAAACGAGACGAGACGTAACGTAAATGCTGGTCATGCGACGATGACTATAATTAAATGTATAATGCAATATTGTTGACGAATAAAAACGAGACTAAATGTGGTTTACAAAATAAAAACTATGCTAAAATGTCTCTCCATTTTCGTTGACCAAAACGAGACGAGACGAAATGTTACAACGTCATTTTGTCTTGTTTAGTCGCGTTATTATTATTATTTTGTAGTTTTTCTGTTTCCTGTGTCCAGAGAGCCCGTTTCTCTCGCAGGCGACGTCACTTCCTCAAGCTCCACTCGCGGTAATATTTTGTAGATGCAGCTGCTCCAGTGAGTCTGCGACTCTGCGTGAGTACTGAGTAGCGAGAGAACTGTGAGTAGGCTACTGAGTAGCGTGACAGAGAAAGGGAACGATGGCGGGCCAGCCGGGGGTCTTTGGTAGAAGAAGAAGAGAAGACATTTGGAAAAACTTTAAATACACCGAAGTGGAAAATAAAACCGAATGTCTTGTGGTGAAAGATAGGGAGAAGTGCGGCAAATAGTAAATAAATAGTAAAATAAATATGTTGTAAATTAAAATCAGCGTCTTCCGTGTCTGGAATGCAGAGGTGGAAAGTAACGAAATACATTTACTCACGTTACTGTATTGAGTAGTTTTTTTGTGTATTTTGTATTTTTCAAGTAGTTTTTAAAATCGGTAATTTAAATTTTACTTGATTACGTTTTGAGTGAAGTATTGTATTTCGCTACATTACAAATCCCATCCGTTACTGAGTAAAAAAAAAAAAAGTTGACTAACGAAAACCGAAAAAAAAATCGCGCCCGGAACCACGTAGTGAGTGACGTATGGTCACCATGTAGGCTACCACTACCAAGCGCCAAGTCTTTCTGTAGGAGATTGAGAACGAGATGGAGGTGGATCAGAAGAGCGACGACGGTTCAGAGACAGTTTGATTGACAGTTGATTGTTTGAAAAAGTTTTATGGGATGGTCTGAACTAAAATTGCACATTATACCTTTCTGAGGGTCTTACATGTCATGTGTGACATGTGTTATGTTGTCATTACATGTGTATACATTTGTATAGATTTTTATTCATTTGTATGGATTGTTCTTTAATTAAAAACTAAACAGTTTTGGATGTATGACCCCTTGTCCTATTTTCACTACATGGGAGAGATCCCCCGCCCCGTTCTACAGGTTTTTTTTTTTAAATGTAACTAAGTAACTTTTACTTAAAATACATTTTAAATTAGCTACTTATTACTTTTACTTGAGTAATTTTTCAGATGGGTAATTTCATTTGTACTTGAGTAATATTTCATCCAAGTATTGGTACTTTTACTTGAGTACGATATTTTAGTACTTTTTCCACCTCTGCTGGAATGGATGTATTCTTGAGTCTATAAGGTAACAATAATATAATAAGAACCTTTATTGAAATAGGTTTGGCTAAAAGAAAATTTTGGTTTTGTCTATACTACAAGGTAGGCTACTTATACTGTATTGACTGGGTTAAATAGAATTGCATTACTAAAAAGAGACTAAAATACCATTTTCATTGACTAAAACTAGACTAAATGTCATCAGTTTTCGTTGACTAAGACTAGACTAAATGTCATCAGTTTTCGTTGACTAAGACTAGACGAAAATGTCTTCAGTTTTCGTCGACTAAAACTAGACGAAAATAGTCATGGATAATTCTGACTAAAATAAGACTAAAATGCTCAGACTTTTAGTTGACTGAAACTTGACTAGACTAAAAAGAGTATGAACATGACTAAAACTAATAAAAACTAAAATGACAGCTTGACACAAAGACTAGACTAAAACTAAAATTAAAACAGGCCGCCAAAAACAACACTACACTGTTCTCTGTTTGCAAATGGTGCCCACCTGCTACAAAGTAAACTCATTATATTGCACTTGTCTTGTCTATAGTATTATTGTTCATTAGACTGCCCTTTTTGACTTTGCATTCTGTTGTTTACAGTATGTGTGGGTGTTGGATTACAGGGTTTCATCAGTGCTGTGTCTAACCTCCTTTATAGTGGTAGCAGTAGTAGTAGTGTAGCGGAGACATAGGACTACAGACCAAGCCATCCTTTTTCACTAAGACAGGAAATGAAGGGGAGTCTTTCCTATGCACTGGATGAGGATCTTATGGACTGACTTGGTTTCCCACAGTGCACTTTACCTTCCCTTCAGCTAAGTTATCTCGCAAACTCTCCAGGCTTCTCACATTCCTGCCTCCTTGCACATCACTTTCATTCAACTACATTTTCACACTCTGAACTGAACTGCCTCAGATTGAAGAGGACATTCAAACATCTCCGATTCACACATTCACACAACATTTTTGGATTTTGTTTTGAAAGTTGAGAAGTAAAAGACTGATTTTCTTTTTATTGTAATTCATTAAATGTAGAGTTTGTTATTTTGACCTTATCATTCTGAACTTATGTGAATTTCAGTTTGATTTAGGACCTTTGGGAAAATGTTCATTCATTCATTCATTCATTCAGTCAGTCATCTTAGCTCGTCCTCTTGAGGGTTGCTCAGCTGTCATTGGGCGAGAGGCGGGGTACACCCTGGACAGGTCTATCACAGAGCTAACACAAAGAGACAGACAACCATTCACCGAGACCTGCGGCCAATTTAGAATCACCAGTTAAACTAAATATGGTTTAGATAGAGCCACTTTAATTAATAGAACTAAATTGAAACTGGTGGTATTTTTTGTGGGGGTTTTTTGTGTTTGTTTATGCCTTTTGTAGCACAGGTACTGAGTTAACCATACTAACTTTATTAATACTGACAGGTTGACAAAATAATTTACTCTCCTGTCTGGCACCTAACTTTAATTTTGATAGAGCCTATGCTGTAGTAGTAGTAGTTGTAGTAGTAGTAGTAGTGAAACAGTATCCCATACTTAATTTTGGTGTGACCATTTATTATCTGGGATGCAGTAGAAATATCACTGAAAATGAATGGATTAATGCAGTC
Source organism: Chelon labrosus (assembly GCF_963514085.1). NCBI lineage: Eukaryota > Metazoa > Chordata > Actinopteri > Mugiliformes > Mugilidae > Chelon > Chelon labrosus. The sequence goes on along the minus strand of NC_140339.1, from coordinate 28,049,884 downwards.
ACATAACCAAATCATCAACATTTTATATTATTTGTTTCTATTGTATCATTGTTCAAGCTAAATTCACACCATCTGCATCCGGCGATATAATTTCCTGCTAAACTGTGCCTATCATACATTAGTTGAAACTGTTACTGCACAGCGATGTGACCAGAAATAATGAATATTATATGGATAACCACTACATCCTGTGGGGGGTTACAGTTTACAGATGCAGAAGTGACCCTTGACCAACCATATATAGGGTAGTTCTCAGCATTTTGACCAAATAAAGTTGTGAAGTTGATCAAAAATTAAACTTTTGGTTTAACTGAGCACACTCTAGCTGTCCTGCTGATAAAACATACGTAGTAATATTTATTAAGCAAAAATGAGTGAAGAGCAGTTTAACCCAGTCACTATTACAGTATCATGCTTTCTGTCATTTTTCTGGTAGTTTCCTAGTGGTCTTAAGATTCTATGCTCTCACCACTGCAGACCGGGATTGATGCCCAATGAAGGAGTTTCATATAGTTTCAGCATACATACTACTTATGCCTTGTAGAAGTGTTTAATTAGTGGCTTTTAATTTCTAGATAATTAATGCCTTCTCCATCATGAAAATCAGTTTATTACTCACAATAATTTCCACTCCTTTACAATATTTACAAGCTAGCGGTAATTCAATGCAACAGTAATAATAATTGTGAATTCAAATAAGACATAATGGGAAAAATAAAAATAAATCAAATGAAATAACTGCATAAATCAAATAACGACCATTCTAAACAAGAACCAGGACAAAATGTACGTTCCAGGTTTACATGTAAGATTATCAAGACTTTCAGAGGTTCTTTAAATTTCTGAGCCTCAAAACTCAAAGCTGCCTCACAATTATTTTATCCCACTGGGGCAGTAGAGTTCAGAATCAGTTCTAATGGATTCATGAGAGTTTTGGTTAGACCACAGCCAACATTTTGGCTGCTGGATACAGAGTCAAGCAACAGTCCGTGTCAGTCAGAGAAAGTGAAGTTTGTACTTAAAGAAAACTGATTTGGTGACAGCATACTGTGCATTCATGGAAATGAAGGAAAATATCAACTGTATGCCTCTCTGGTGTACTGTTTTGTCTGGATATCACAACCTGTGCATTTAGCATTAAGGTTTATGTAGAGCATTATGTGTTAATACGGTATCAGGTATCAGAGGTGTGGTTCACCTGAGCTCACAGGGAATTCCCAGGGCCATTTGTCTATATGCTAAGCAAAGCAGCCCCTGTGTGTTGCTACTCAGTTGCGCACACACACAAAAATAATATTGGACATCTCGCAGAACTATTCTTTTAAACAAAGTTGACCTATTGTATCAGTGTTCATGAGTATCTTTTAAGAGGAGAAATTCCTGTTCCTCTAAACCAAAGTTCCTCTCCATCAGTCTAATTTCATTTAGTCTAATTCTGTCGCACAAAGGTGTAAAAGCAGCAGCAGCAGCAGACTGCATCTTTTTATATTCTGCTTTCTGCCATGTTGTGAGTCAGTGTCATCTTGCCAGACAAGATGAGGACTGAACCAGTTGCAGTTGGCACATTTGCATAAAGCCCAGAATGGAGATGGCTCCGATCACGCAAACGTGGGCACCAATCTTACTTTAGTCAGCCACAACACATGCAACATTTGGAGGGAACTGCGAATCACTGTGGCATTTAAGCGTACATGAGGAGGAGTGAATATAGAAGCAATAAATAGATTGAGCCTACAGCATGTAATGATTTGCTTCCATTAGGAGACTGTCAGAGGAGAGCACCTTTCCTCCCACATGCAGAGAGAATAATCAGTGTGTGTGTGTGTGTAGGGCTTTTCGTTCACTTGTCCAAAGTGAAGTTCAGACCATATGACTTGTGCACAAACATGGAAGTGAGAGGTGAAAGCGGCAGGGACTGAGAAGTCGTCACTCAGTGTATGGTGTATGTGTGCACAGAGATACAGAGACAGGGGGCAGACACTGGCCTGGAATGTCTCCGCTGATACACTCTCCGTCTGGCATAATAAAGACCATGTGGAGTCAGACAAACTGTGACCGCTGTGCTCTCTGAAGGATAAAAATCCATTATGCACATTGAGGCTCGCAGCACACACACAAACACACAGTCCCACACGCTTACTAAAAAAAAAAAAAACTCGCATATGAAAAAAGGAAAAAAAAAGAGAGCAAGAGAGAGAAATGGAGAGAGAGGGGAAGAGACATGCCTCAAAACCCCCTGCTCATTTATAATGCATATGCCGAGCTTGGGCTTTGAACAACAAACCCAATGCTTTCCTTCCCCTCCTCCCCAGCCATGGAGGGGAAAACCCACAGCCTACTCCGACTGCTTCTTACAGGCAGGGACACGCTGGAGGAGAAGGTTTATCCATTATGAGGTTTTGAAGTCAGCTCATGTGGACCGCATCGACCGGCTAATATTGCATTCTGAATGTAAGGGCGGAACAGATGTAAAACTATTTATTGGTCTAATCCTGGCTGCACATGAACGCTGAGGTACAACACACAAGTAACCACATATATCATCTAACATCTACCAGAATTCAAACGGCTATTAACAGCTAATCAGTTATATTGTAATGGCCGTTATTTCGGTCTGTAAAACTGCAATCACAGAGTTGCTGTAATTTAAATCCAGGAAAAGGGTAATATCGCTAAAAAGTGAGAGGGCAAAGGAGTACAAGCGGTTAGATAAATAGACGTGGAACAAACCCACAGCTTATCTAAACTTAAAATTTTTACCCGAGTGAATGTAGTTGACATCCAGAAGATACCAACTACCTGCTTTAGTTTTGTAGCAGTGTGAGGGCTTCTATAGAAAAGGTTATGCATCAGAAAACGGCATGATGTGAATGAATATAGTTGAGCTGAAGTAGCCTCAGCAGTTTTAAGAAAAACCTCTATCTTCATGACCTCACTTTAGTGCTGATATACTGTATACTGAATCTGGATCAAAAGGATGGTTGTGGATGTGCAACAACTGCTTCAAGAATTTCTTTTTTTTCTACATAGGTGAATTGGGGATCAAGTAATGGCTAGACTAAAGAGTGGTGACAAGCAGGGAGCGCGGCATAAATAAAATATAGGCGTTCACTCTACAAAGCAACGACTCTCGTCTCCCCTGTTTCTGCAGGAAGGCGTGTGTGTGTTTCCAAATGGAAGTACATTTAATGCATGAGATGTAGGTCAAAGCGTGGAAGACACCAGACGTGTTCTGTTGTTCCTCCGTTGCTAACGCAGACTGGCACACCAGACACATTTGTCTGCAGCCAAATGCTCAGTCAGATGGAGATTTCTAAAATATACACCACGGATTTAGAGTTGTCACGTCGCTCTGTTTAGGCCTGCTGATGGCTCAAAGATCACGGCTGCCATTCTCTGTCCACTTTGCATGTAGCCATAGTGGTAGTGATACACAGTTACTGGCAATCCATAACCACTTTAACCATGTATTTCCATTTCCACAAATATGTAACTCCTCTCTGACAAAGAAAAATGTATGACACGTGCATTAGTTCACCTGTATCCAGGAGTTTTCTCAAAATACTGCATGTACATATGTGATGCCCAAGGACAGCCATTTAAAATACACAACTATTGTGTCAGTATGACTGCCTTACTACACTACTACTACTCTATAATGTATTTCTGAATCAAACTAAGGGCTCTGTGTCTGCACAGCTTAAGGTGTAAGGGAAACTAATAATGACGACTCCCATGGTTACAGTTTATATGTGTCTGTGAACCTTCTCAATCCTCCAGTTAGTTTAAAGGTATTCACATCACTGGACTCAAACTGCTGATTTTTACAGCAAACATGCTGCCATTAATGATGACTTTGTTCAATTAAGTGTCCCAGTAAACCATGACAGTAAATCAGCATGCACAACAGCACGTCCTTCCCTAAATGTAATGCAGCCATCATTAATACTGGTGCAAGGGGAGCTACATTTGCCTTGTAGATTTAATAAACTGAGCTGATGGTACGGGGGAATGGATGCCCTCGACAATAATCCATCTAGATAGCTATAAACTGTGATTTTGAATGAGGTATTTACCTTGAATTAATAACATCCATGCTTGTTGTCTTCAGAAACACACATATTATTTAAAGTCAAGGTGCGGTGTCATAGCGCATTAGCAATATTTTAGGAACAATTAAATCTAAGTGCACAGAAGGCGTAATAAATCTGTGGATTTTGTCTGTGGGGATTATTTTATTAGAAGTAGCTCACAGCTCACAGTTCTTGAAATGTGTTCAGACTGAAAATGGAATAGATTTTTGAGATGGCATAATTATATATAAACTAAATGCCAATACACAAGCAGCATTTCTATTCACAGAGAAACAATAAATGTCTTTCTCACTGGTCTGCCACTAGAACAAATCCTTGCTTTCCAAGTCAGTATTTTCTGGCATAGAAACATTCCCTCCTTAGAGGACAAAGAAGTAAACGAGGGAGGGACGGAAGAAGGAGAGAAATAAAACTTTCAAGTTCGTAGTAGGACAGAGGAGAGTGTATTCTACATTTTCATAAATCCAGCAGATTTCATTTAAAAATAAGTAAGGGCTGTTAGAACTGAGATTCAGATTTTGACTGATGCAAGTGTCATAGTGGATACTACACTTCTCTGTTCAGTGTGTCTCAAAAGATCAACCAGTATGGATGTGCAGTGAGACTATGTGGCTTTACACCTCCTCAACACTAACATACAGTAGCACACCAAAACATCCCCACCACAGTTACATATGTTAGCAGCTATTAGACATCCGAAAGGGTAAACACCTGTAAGCTGGATATTTATCATTAGTTCCATTATGTATTTCTGTAACAGCTGCAACGTCTGCTGCCTTTCATCACTGAACAAAATAACAGCCATACTTTTACTGCAGACTTCCATCATTGTGCCATGAACCAGCGATCCATTGCTCTTGCATGCCAGGCAGTTCATCTATGCAGCATCAAATGGCTTGCGAGTTTTGATAGAACCACAGTCCCAGATATAAACACTCCTTCCTACTCTAAATGCTACCTTCCATAGGTTTAATGTTTGTTGGTTAATTTGTAACTATGGATATTTTTCAGTTTTTGATCATTATTCAAGTCAGACAAATCATGTGGTGACATCATGTTGGGATGCACAAAATTGCAAAGGACATTTTTGCTGCTTAGGGCTAGGGTAGGGGTTAGGTAATTGCCTCACCAATTAATCACGTTGTTTTTATTGTGCTATGGTTCTGCAAATTAACGCACTAATGTGTAATTAAATCCCACATTCCTACAGGAAAAAAAATAGGGCTTCCCATCCTCATCATTTTCTACAGAAGCACCAGAGAGCAGATTAACAAACGGCATCTCTGTCCGGTTTGGTGTCTTGTAAACACACTGCAAACCCACTGGATGGGCGGAAGTTGGGTATCTATATGAATATATATTTTACACACATATACCTGTAAATAATTATTTGGTTTTCTCAATCGGTGTAAAAATTCTGACTCTAATGTGAACTGCTGGTGTATAGCTTCGAATGGCAATAAAAGTCTCAGTTCATATTTTGAGCATTAATAAGAAATATTCCCAAATTCTGAAGTGCACTTCATTAATGCATGTTGCTTTAAAACATCACTGTTGCATAAACTAGACTGACATTTTGATTTTCCTCATTACTGACTTCAACATTAAATTAGCAAATTTCTTGATGATTAAGACTCTGCAGTGATCCTGCCCCCCCCTCTAAGTTTCTATTAGGATGCAGAGAGGGGTCAAGTGCTCAGAGAACTATAAAGCTCTAACACGCTCTGCTGCTCAGTCCTGCTCTTAACACCAGCACAACAAAACACAACAAATGAGGAAGAACGTGAGAAGCAGACACCTCATGAATGTACCGTTTTTATTGGACTTATATAGAAATACTTAAAAAAACATGAAGTAGCACCATTACTTAAGTTTTACTTTTTATCATGTATAACTTTCAATGTCAGAAAAATAAAACTCTTGATACATTTTCAAATCTTGTCTCAGCAAATATAATATTAGTATTTGACCATGAGGTTAAAGGCCCTTTATCATAAAATAAAATATACTTTGTTCTTAAACTTTGCTCAATAAAGTACATTTACGCTCAAGTAACTTCACCTACATATACATAAACAAGTGGTAAACAAATGTATTAAAATAGAAATACTAAAACTATAGTGGTGCAACAGAAGCCTGTAATTCCCACTGGAATCTAATTCATACAAATTTTAAAAAGCATAAACGGTTTCTTTGTGTTCAACTTACTAAGTCTTGTACATTTCAATGTTTCATAATAATATAGAATAAAATATGCTTTATATTACTGAATAAAAAATATGCTGGATGAAGCAGATTTAAAAGACATTTTTTTGCTGAACCTATAAAATCTCCATCCCAACAGAATACTGTCAAATACAATACACATTTCGTGGACTTGGATTCCCTCCCACAGTCGTGTGATATTAAAATAATACAGTGATCAATGCCGTTAGGCCATACTAAAAAATAAACAATTTTTCAACCCAGCTACAAAAAGTTCACTGAACTTAAATTAAAATATCTGTAAACATCTTTGCAATAAGAAATATAATCTTTCAAGTCAAAAAAGAATAAAATACTTCAATCTGTATTAATGTCATTTAAAACTTGTCAACTTGTGTAAATTGATTCTATACATATATATGTAGGATATGTTGCTGCTCTGCCTCACGTGGTTTCTGATCTTGAGCTGCAGTATCTTTGTAAGTCAATAGTCCTGTTTGGCTGGAAGCCTTCTGTGTTTCCTTGCCACAGCTCCCTCCCCCCTTACTACATTCGAATGACAAACATGGAAGGCTCATCCTGCTAACAGTCCACCACTTGACCCAAGTACCTCCGTCATGACCCCATTGTGTCTCTCGCTTCATAAATACAGGGTACAATTAACTAGAGCTATTGATTACTATACTGTAATATTTAAAACATGCACTTAGATGTTGAAAATATTTCCCCAAGCTACAGTATATTATTAACAACTACGACGGAACCCAAAAAGAGAGTCTGTCCCTTCTCCTGGATACTGCAGCCTCTTACATACATATGTATATCTATGTACATTTTCCAGCTGATTGTTGTGGTCTCATTAAAGCAGTATGAAGAGTCTGTTGTTGCTATCATAGCTGGTCTCACTTTGGAGATAGTCTTTTTATGAAAATATACGTATAGCCTGAGTGACGCCGGTGTGGCAGACTGGGCATTTGGGCTCACTCCTCTCACAGATACGGTTGGCACATTCCATACAGAAAAGGTTGTGCCCACAGGGGACCAGGGCCGCGATGACCTCACTCTCAAAGCACACAGAACAGTCACGGCTGCCTTTTCGGCTGGTGCCCGATGATGTGGAGGAGGAGGACGAGGAAGAGGAGGCAGAGGAGTCGCTCTGAACTCCTGGGAGGTGGGGGCCCGGCAGAGAGGCGATCGCGCTCGAGTAACCAGGGAAACTGAGCGGGCCTCCGCCCGGGTCACTACGCACCCTCCGGGCTAATGGGTGCTCAGTGGGCCCTCCGGTGTGGTTGTGAAGGGGGGGTGACAGCCTAGGTTGAGGGGTGCAGCCATTAACCCTTCTCTGACTCACCACTATCCCGTTGGCATTGGTGGAGGTGTTGGTCGGGAACATGGCTGAGGTGGAGGTGGGGGAGCTGCCTCCGGTGGAGGACGGGGTCATGCGACTATCATACTGGGACCACAGGATGCCAGGTGGGGCTGGTGTAGGGTCAAACCCTGGCGAGGTGTCAAAAGTCATATCAGTGCAGTCAGGTGAGATTACCTCACTTCCGTAAACAAACCCATTGCCATTGGTGTTAGTATTAATGTTGTTGTTATTGTTGTTGCCATTGTTGTTGCTTGTGGTGTAACTGAGTGCCGGGCTGGGAGGGCTGTAGTCGGCCATGCGCGAGCTGTTGTTACCAAAGTAAGAGTCTGTGGATGCACTACCCAGGGAGGATGATGAGTCGTTGCGGTAATTGGAAAATGGCTTACGGGCTGAGCTGGGGGTCATTCCAGCACTGGACTTGGACCACAAGGCGGCATGTCCATGCAGATCAAAACCAACATCAGTCCCATTGGCATGGAAGTCATTTTCATCCTGGAGCTCAATAAGACCTCCTGTCCTCATGGCGATGTGGGCTTCAATCTCTTCACGTGCCCGGTCCACATTCTCCGGCATCCCTGTCACCTCAAATACGGGCTCCTTGTCTCGGCTTGGTGTCACAATGTAGGTGTGGGTCTGCTGCTGGATACGCTTGATGGTGGCACCCTTGGGGCCAACAACCAGACCCACCACACGGTATGGCACCCGCACCTGGATGGTGGTCTGTCCGGGCAGGTTCGGTGGTCCGGGGACAGGAGTGCCACTTCCGTTCAGGCTGGTGTTTTTGTTCCTGGAGGCCCGGATCATGGAGAAATGCTCAGCAGCAGAGATGATCTCTCTCCTGGCCATGGCGACATCCTCCCTCCTGCCCGTCACCACAAAAACAGGCTCCTCACCTCGAACCGGAGTCTTAATGTAGGTGTTAGTCTTTGCTCGCAGTGCTTTGATCTTGCAACCTGATGAATAGACGCAAAAAGCGAAAGTGAGATTACAAAAAGAAACAACACCAAGGTCCCATGTAACAGTATCATTACTATGTACTGTTCAAAACTGATGACAGATTATTGTCCTCAAAAGACAAGTGAAACTAGTTGAGAACAAATCCAAACAACAAGCTACAACCATGAACATACAGCAGGACAAAAATAACATGGTGAAACTACTAATCACTACAGCTTCATTTCCCGGATCCGCTGCCTCTGCTGCTAGATTCTTGATTCTTATATTATCCAAGAAACCATTATGGAAAGAAGGGAATGGCTACTTAAACACTTGATGACACCAACGCATTAGGTTGCATGCCAACACCCTCAAGCACATGCAGACATCTCCTATCATCACAAAGGGGAAATGACATAATTAGCAGAGCAGGTCGAGCTGAGTGGGACAGGGTGATGACCAGCAGAAGAGGCTAAAGCTTCCTAAATGCAGTCAACAAACATATTTACACTATCTCATATTCAGTAGTATCAGACTGTTGCAGGTTAAATGAGGATAAGCGATCTTTCATGAGGGTAGCTGCCTTATAATAAGGCTGATCCCGTTCATGCGCTTCACGCCCATAACCTGATATAACCCGACACAAGTATATGGGTGGGGGTGTCTGATGCAAACAAATCTGCCTAAGAAATGCTTCTTTTAAGCTTAAAGTTGGACCTAATCGGTTCTTTACAGGTCCTTTGTTGCTCTGGGAACAGCAGCAGCAGGAGTACAGGGAGGGGAAAAGATTCCGCATATGTAACCAAGCACCAGTGCCGCCCTGCAGCTTTCAGCTGGAAGACTGTGTTAGCTGGGTCTGTGCAGCTATGGGCGTCTGCTCCCTGTGGCAAGGTAAGATCGTGACCGTTGTCCTAATTTGATCTTGTGCGGATCACAATCGCAGCTTCCATAAAGAAATAAAACCCGGTATGGCCTTTTAAGAAAACACACACACACACACACACACATACGTGTGGTTATCGTCTAGGAGTGTCTTGGCTCATTGTTCGATGACCTACATGTCCTAATTTGCTGGATGACGGTTATAACTCCTGTCATGTCAGCGGTCACTGCTGCGCGTTTTGGATGCGCCCTTTAACCGAGAACGTGGAGAGTTTTCTGTGTCCTCAAACTAGACTCAGATCACTTTAATAATTAGTCTAACATAAGTCAATCCACGCCAAAACAATGTGACTTCGAACTATTTCGGAGTTGGTTTTGTGGCATAGGCGCAATAATCACAATGGGTAGTCGTTTCTCTTTAGGCTCAACTTCTTGAATCGGTGCATGCTACTTGCTGCCGCCCACCACTGTGTATTTATAGGAGGGACAATGAGTGACTAACTGTCGAGACAGTAACAAAAGTTCACGTTATACTGAATTCATTTTTGATTGCTGACATTGATGGATCATGCAGACGTCCAGATCACTAGCAGTAACGTTTTTAAACCGCGCTATTAAAAGCTGCTGTGCAGACAAGCAAAGCTGTCCTCGGATAACAACAGGATAACACATCCATTATTTGAGTGTGTTGGCATTCTGTTCCTCCCACACAGCAGGATAGCTGGGGAAGTGTTTGGGTGCATGGCCGTGCCTGTGCTGCTCATCTGCGTGCCATGACAAATATAGAGAGCCGAACTATACACAAACACTGAAACACACACCTTGTCTGCCCACAATCTCAGCCACATGCTCGGAGCTGGGAACCGGGACGCACTCGGTCATGTTGACGCTCTTTTTCCGGGGCTCCTGGTTGTTGTCGTACAGCGGGTTCTCGTCGTTGTCCAAGCCGAGCAGGGACAGCTGGTCCAGGGCGATCTGCAGGGCTCTCTGGTCGTCCAGCGCGTCTCCCTGGACGCTGTTGTCGGCGAAGAGCGAGCTGGGCATCTTCACGGCTCCGTAACGTCGCGGGATCGGATGTAAAGGCAAAAGGAAGGAGGGTAAAGAAGGAGTGACCGGGGAAGAAAGCAAGAAAGAAAGGAAAGGGGAGGAGGAAGGGAGAGGCACCGGACCCGGTTTTCAAAGACAACTGGTCAGTGCAAATAAATCAGTGCGGCTGAGGGGGGAAAGGAAAACAGTCCAAGGAGCTACAAAACATCCACCCCCTTTGTTTTTTGCCAATAGACTCTGGACGTCCCGAACCGGGCCAACCCTCGCTGTGCAGCTGCACGAAAAGACGGAGTAAAACAAAAAAGCGTGTTTATTCCAGAGCCGGCGGTGGAAATAGTAACAATATTCCTTCCTGACAAAGGGCCCCTCCCCGGCTTGCTTTCCCTCAGGTCCTCTGTTGCTTCTGTCTGAGTCTTTGCAGAGCCAGACAGAGAGATGTGCGGGTGACGTCACCGCCAGGGCAGGGACGATGCGGTGCAGCGAGGTCATTTACATACCCGGCAGCTCATTGGCCGGCCGGCAGCGAATGGGCGGGCTCTAGTCAGGGGCACGCCCCCCTCTTTGTTCACCGTCTCTTTCGTTGTACTTCGCTCCTTGTCGGTTTCTCCGTTCGCTCTTTGCCCTGGCATTCGGCATGGCACTAGGCCCACGCACAGCCACAAAACGAACTCTAACATTAACAATAAAACGAACCCAACAAACCAAAACGCATATTCACGAGACATCCGTGTTTTCCTCCTCATCTCCTCAGTGATTTCAATAAAATGCATCAAGACGGGATTGAAGACCTTTATCTATCAGTATGGGTTGTATAATAATACTAGTTTGGTCACTCATGCATAATTATAAGTGGCAATAGCTAGTGAGCAGTTGAGAAGCATCACTTTTTATTTTTTTCACACAAGGTACATCTGCAGGCATGACAGTGTTTGTACTCTTGAAGCCTGCTTTCTGTATTATTCAGTATTATTGTAGCAAAATCTATGTACTTTATTTATTGTACTATGGTCCTGGTCTCATCAAGCTGCCCAGTGTTCATGGCCTGCAGTTATCAACTCCTACCTCAATGCATCATTCCCAACCCTGCTTATACCTCTTATATTCAGTCATTATGGCAGCCAACTCACCTGTGATAGAACGACTGCTGCCACTAACCGTTTTCTTTATATTCGTCATGTAACATGTAGCATGCATCCGTTATATCTTGTATTTGTATCACGATCAGATTCCACATTCCGTACGTTTTAGTCAGATGTGTCTATGACAGATGGATGTTTATCTTGTTCCTCCTTTCCTCTCTGTTCTCTCTCTTTTTATGTCTCCACCCGGCTGGCCTTAGGCAGATGGGTCCCTCCATATGAGCTGGGTTCTGCTCAAGGTTTCTTCCTGTTAAAAGAGAGTTTTTCCTTGCCACCGTCGCCTTTGTGATTGCTCTAGGGATTTCAGGCTGGGTTTTGTAAAGTGTCTTTAGACAATTTGCACTGTTATTAACGCTATATAAATAAAACTGAACTGAAAAAAAAAATACTGCATTGTGTGTAATGTGCCATCAAAGTAACCATAAACTGTAGATTGAACAATGTCAGTACATACAGAGAAGATAATGCAAGCGCCTTACAAACATTAATTCATAAATAATAAAACCTCTTCTCTCATATCTTTTCAGCATGATACAACACATTGTAATATCTTGGACTATGATGCAAACATTTGCTACTAAAGTTTAATAAGAACATATGAAAAACCCACTGAACTTTCTGAATATTTTATTTTATTTTTAGTAAGCAAGCTTCTATCTAACATCTAACATGGTCTTCCAGCTTCTATTGAAGTTTGAAAAACCTACATAATACAGCTTGGATTCAGCAGTGCAGTCCTAACAACAATAGCTCCAAGCAGTTTGCATTTGATTTGTACCCTCTCAGTATAGTCTGGTGTTCTGCAGCTTAAACATTAAGAACATTGCCGGGTGATGAGTTGGTAGCCCTTTGTGGATGACCACGGCCTGGGAGAAGCAGCAAGATGGTGGAGGGGGGTGCGTGGGGTTGTGCGGTGAGGGGGCCTTTAGCCAACACAAAGGGGATTTCAAGCTGATTCAAAACCGTTGAGACCAGAAGCACTTTGCTTTGTCACCTCAATCCTGGAGCACAATACCAATGCTAATGAGGACCGCTCAGGAACTGGAGGAGGTGATGGGATGGGACGCCTTGTTAATATTTGACACCTCAGCTCACTCAGCCCCATTCCTAGCAATCCTGAATCTTTTTCTATAAAGAAAAAAAAAAAAAGTTTCCCATACTTTCTAAATTCTTGGACTGTAGGACAACAAAAAATGATATAATGTTATTATTTTTGTCCACAGAAATTAGTTGATTACTTGAAAAATTCAAGTGTAGAGTCTAAATTGTCCAAATTATTAGAAGAGAGGTCACCAAGTTTCATAAAGGTTTAATTTCAGAAAAGAGAACAAACTTAATGACCTCCCTTTTTGGCGTAGTGAAACCCAGGTTGGGAACTGCTAATTCTGTGTAGTCTTTCTATATGAAAAGTCCCCTTACAACCAAAGTGCAGCAGTCTCTACATGTGGTGTACAAGGTTAAATTATCACATGTATCACATGATGTATCTCAGCAGATGGAGTTACCAAGGTGTCACACACATGCAGACATTACTTTTCTTTCTGAGCACTTTAGGAATTTCTTGCACGTGACTGGCGTAGAAGTTGGGCAATAAAAGTTAATTTTCACCTGGCAAGACACGTTTACTACAAGGTCTATTTAGTAACTGATCACATGATTTAAGAATACTCCAGTATAGTATGTAGACAACATACAACAGTCACGCCAGTTCTGACGTAGAAACCTGTCTGCTCACAGTTCCCCTCTGCACTGAACCTTGACTTTGTTCCTTGTAGAGAAATGGCACAAAGGACCACTTCTTGTACCTGTATTTGTCCAGCTCTCTATTACTGGTTGTGTTCAAATCTATTCTTTCAAACTGAGGTGCCTATGGAATAAAATGTTGCGGAATTGCATTCAGACGCTGGTATTGTTGTTGTGTTACAAGGTACCGCGTCTATTTCTTAAGCCCAGATGGACACTCATTGCAGCGCCACTGCTGATATTTGTTGTCTGGTGTCAGGCGTTAGCCAGCTGCTTAGAGGCGATTACCCGTATGCCTTTTAATGAGAGGAAGAAAAGCTAAGCCTGCTCTAACCCAGAGAGCGACAGAGGCAGACAGGGCTTAGTGATCACTCTGCCAGTCAGTGCGCTGTAGCTGCAGGGCCACAGACACAAACACGTCACAGTAAACAGCAGGTCACAGGATACGGAGCAGCCTGTCTGCACACTGTCACCGTAACGCCCTGACCTCATATGCACGCATACAGTATAGGCTTCACGCTGCATCTACAGATTATGCAGATGACAGCACTGTTTTGTTCGACCATGTGTTACTGGTACAATGGTCAAACTACAGCTGGCAAATATAATATTTGCCTGTAATGGCCCCTTCAAAGCTGCACTGCATTTTTCTGATAATAAATCATACAATGTTTAAAATTCCCATCAATCTTTTGCACTGAAACTATAACTAGCAATACATTTTTAAAATAAATGATTTCCCTGGTATTTTGCATCATGTGCAATTTTACACCATTAAAATACTAAAATGAAGCAAGTACAGAGTGCTCCGGTGTGTCTCACATCGCCAGGAGCTATACATCGACATCTTTCTATATATCAGAGGTTGGTAGCATAGATACAGTATATATAATGTGCTGTGTGACAGACAGAGCAGAGGAACAGCCAGAAAGCCACTGACACTGATGAGGATGGAAGGCTGCATTGTGCTCTTTTGATTTAGAGATGGGCTGGCACATACATACATACAGTAGCACAAGGTGGTTTTCAGTCAGTGCTGCAGACATATTTCGTTTGTCATTCTGCAAGAGGTAAACTATTTGTTTGAGGAAGGTAATGTGGTGTATCTGTGTGTGTGTGTAGGCCACAAACTAACCCACTCCAGAGTCAAGGTTAGGCAAAGGAAAACAGGACACTTTGGTTTTGGCCCACTTTCACCACGGAAAGTCTCTCCCCTTACGGACCTCCACATCACTAGATGCAGCCAGAGGTTTAAAATCAGGGGGAATTATTTATTGTTAAATGGTGTTTATATTCCCATCACTAATCCTGACATCACACAAACCAAAAACCTTGAAAGCGTTGAGTTTTAAAAGATAAGGGCTGTGCAACAAAGAAATACTCAAGCATAAATGGTACATGTCTGGTCTGCATGTCATGTGAGAAAAAACATATGCCATATGTATGGAAAACAGGAAATACACTTTTCCTCTTCTTGAAGACAGCTGGAGACGTGTTACAGTTAAGATCAGTTTTTCATATATTGTCTTTGGGGGTTTTGTTTTATCTACTCCTCCTGCCGGAATTTAGAGGTGTTATTCCATGTGAATGTATATGCAAAAAGGGCCATCTGCTTAGAGGTGATTGGAGCTATAGAAATGGTGCAGGCTATGTGTTGGTGCTAGACCTGGAGGTATGGATGCAGCGCTGCCTGCCTCGCCCATTTCCATCTCCTCCTCTCATCCCTCTCTCCCTCATCTGCTTCTTCCATGTCTCCCTCCTTTATTTCCCTCCTAGCTTCCTCCCACCTCTCATCTTCCTTAAATCTCTGTATCTCCTCCCTCGTTCTCCTCCTCCCTCCCTCCCCAGTTCGCTCTGACACACTGAACTGAAGTGGCACTGCTTTCCTGCACTGTGATTGGCTGCCTGCCAGACGCTGGGTGAGCCAAGCAGCACAGCGGCAGGGCAGCTGGAGCCGCCAGCACACAATGCAGCACAGCACACCGTTCACACTCCTCCTCCTCCTTCATCCCTCCATCTCCTTCTCCTCCTCCTCCTCCTCCTCCTCCTCCTCCTTCTCCTTCTCCTTCTCCTCCTCCTCCTCCTCCTCCTCTCCCTCAACAGCCACAACCCAGCTCTTTGTCTTTGCCTCCCTCTATCCTCTTACATTCAGTAGTAGTAGCTGACCAGCTCACGGTAGCTTGACAAAAACCCACTATTTCAAAATTTGACAGACTTATTGACATACATCATGTTTTCACCTAACATGAACTGTGATATATTTCTAATGTGGGCACAGAAATTGTGACCTTTGGGAATATGAAACCCATATCATAAAAAGAGAACCAGATGCTTTTCAAAGTGTGCAAATGTTCTCAAAAAGTTGTGCTCACATTTGTTTGACTAGCAACCTTCACCGTGACAGTGTGAAAGCGGAAAATATCAAACACTTGACACTGCCAACCACAAATTTTGCTATTAGGTAGTAATCATAACTTCATCTATCTATTAGCCAAGCCTTTTAAAATAATGCTTGCAAAATTTCTGTAATATTTCAGCCCTATTATTTTTATCATCATTGGAATTTGTTTGCAATCTTCTTTCAACTTTTCATATTTATCTCAGTCCATGCCTATGTATCCATGACTGGAATCACTTGGGTTCTGTCAGGTAACTATCTTATGTACCTAAACGTATAACCATAGACTTGGCAGTTCAGTTAATGTGAATCATTTTCCCAACAGTTGCATGAATTGTGCAGTCTCGCAAAGCCAAGCCAATTACTCGGATGTTGTTGTTGCATTTACTACAATAGTTTTAGAGAACAAAAACACTCTAACTGGTTGCATTACTTCAAACCAGTCACAGTTATTCTTGACAATAGGGCCCTCTCAAAGTAGCGTCTTTGGGGGAAACTTGCTTTTGTGGTTCAGTTTCACGTGTGGAGGCATGCACTGGCAGTAAAATAAAGTAAGTTTCATAAGATGATATGTTTGTCAGCACCAGGCTGGTGATTGTGTGATACAACTTTCAGTGATTTGAAAAAAATAAAAAGATAGCATGAATCTGTGTCCCAGAAGAAGCGGACGATTTGCTAGCTGATTGTGACTCTGATATTACTAAACGTTGTGAAGAGGTCAGTCAAGTCATTGTCACTGGTAAATGCCAGTTGCAGAGAGAAAAAAAAAAAAAAACATGTGACAAATAAATTCCAACTGACAATGACTGTCTCAGAAAACGGATCTTGCAAGCATGTCTCAGCTACTCGCAGACCACTTCATGTTCTTTTTCAGAACTGTATTGCATGATCCATATCTTTGTCAAAACCTGCCAGTTTAAGAGTGTAGGTTGCTAGGTCAGAGGTTGTTGCTTCCCATAGCAAAGAGCACTTTCAGACAACAGAAGGGAAGCAGAACACATACCCAAAGGCATGCTTAACCACAACAGTCCACATCTGCTGAGTTATGTTGGAAGGGCACTGGCAATCAGCCTATTTTATTTTGGAATCAGGAAGAGATTAAAACTGCCTTTTTTGAATTTGATCTGGATGAGAGGGTTTCCCTCCAGCAGCAGCAAAATGCTCCAGAGAGAAGCACCAATTTCCACTTCTGCACTGCCTAATCAGTTCCCGTCTAGCCCTCCCACCTCAACCCCCACCCCCCACAAATGGTTGCCGGTCACTAGGCAGCCCAGCGGGAAACCCCTTCCCTCTTCCTCGCCAATTCCTCTGCCAAATGAATATACAAGGCTGGTGTATAAACAGTGACGGGGGTGTAAGGGGGGAGGAACACTCAATCACATCTACTTCTGGCTCAGCAGAATTTAGTGACCAGTGCTCATGAATGGAACAGAGAGACATTTTAAACAAGTGGTCATATTTTTCAGTTAGAGTCTAGAGTTATTTTCCTAGAGGACTTTCCCTTTCCGGAGGCCTGTTATTTGCATGTTGCTTAAAAGATCCAAGATCAGCAGGCTAATCCTGCATAGTAGGCAGGCATAGAAAAAGTAGGGCAAGTGTAGTTAGTTTGGCCCTTCAATGCTACCTGTGAATATGATTAGAGTAGCTGGATTCAATTGCATTTCTAAACCATGATCAGAAACACTGTGGTGTTGAAGAAGATTGATGAAAGAGAGGGTGCGAATTTCCACCCCACTGGAACAAGAGATTTTGTTAGAGGTTTGTGAGGAAAATAATGTAGAGAGATGATTCCAGGTAAATGATATTATATTTTGGTATTACCCCAAAAGCAGTGTTGCCAGATTGTGTAGTTTCACGCCTAATTGAGTGGTTTTGAATTAAATTTTACAGTTAAAAAATAGTGTTTGGCAGTTGAACAAAATTAAGGTTGATTTAGTTCTGGGTGTTTTTTTAATGATGTTTTTCGCAAATTTGATTAAAAAAAAAAGATTTTTACGCACAGTGTGCGTGTGTCTGCGTGTGCAAGATGCCTGTTGTCAGTGATGTAAGTAGTACTTTTTGACAACATTTCCCAGAAGCACCAGATACAAGAAAGGATGGGCACCAGCAAGTAGCCAACAAAATAACGTATTAATGTTTTATTGTACAATTTTTTACTACAGCACAGGGAACACAGTTTAAACAAGAACAAGAAACATAACCATAGTTGTTATGGATGTGGATGTACCAAATCTGGTACATCCACTGCTTTAAGTGGGAAGAAAATAAGTGTTAGTACTTCTCTTATTCATAATTTGGTGTGTGTATCAAGCAGTCCGTACGGACTAATCATTACATATCTCATTCTTAATTGCTACAGTGAATATAATATACAAGAAGATAATGCTGACTTTCACAACAGATTTATTCAACAAATTTAGTGTGACATACACATTAAGAACCAATGCATCACTAATCTCAATGTCTAGTTTTCCTTCAGGCTGCAGAAACTATTTGAACTGGCTAGAAATTAGGACCAGACTTAATGACTGTTTGCGTGTGCAGTTACACTTTTGTGTTATTCCAGTGAGAACAGAAAGAGATGAGAGATACGTAGTGTCTCTATGGGTAATGCAGTTTAAATGCCATTATGACTCAACAGGAGAGCCTATGGACTGCTTGTGAGAACTACCGGACTATCTAAAGCACTGGGTGGATCAATAATAAGAGACACAGAGACATACAGTCAAATTTCATGAGAAAAAAAAAAAAAAAAGACAGAACAATGACAAATGTGTGTTGTTTTTATTCACAGTTGCAACTACATTAATTCTCTTATCATTCATGATCTTGTGATTTATTCTATACTTTAAAAATGTATCCTGATCTGAATATGCTTTAAAGAAAGGCTATCCTGTGGTTATGAATTTTACCTGCAATCACATAAATAGCTTCTTTAAAGTGACAAGTAGTCTGTGGAAACGCTGGAAGGACACAATGCTAAGTTTCAAATTCCACTGTAGGCTTTAAGATATTATCAACACTAAAATACAGCTGCTGGAAGCTTTAGTGCAAGAATGTCAGTATTATTTAAAGAAACGTCCACTTAAAGTGAAGTGTTATTCTGACATTGCCACTGTACATTATAAACCAACTAAAGTAAAGCTACTGGAATTGTTAGCCTTAAAAACACTGCACAGGACAAAACCTGATCCTAAATCCCCCTTCCTCTGCAAGAGAGTTCCAGGCGTTCCTATATAAACATTAGATCATGGTTTATGGCTTGGTCTGGGTGGGGCTGGCTGCCCTGCTGCATGCAGAGATGAAGGGATGGAGGGGTGGATGGATGAAGGGATGGATGATTGCTCCAGGCAAGTTGGCACTGATGGTATATTACAGACACAGAGACAGAGAATGGGCTGTGAGTGATGTTTCCATGGCGGAAATCAGATCCTAATGGACTGGAGAATGGCACCAGTGGGCAAGATCCTGTAGAGCTCAGAGTCTGCAGTAACTCACAGAGACTGGAAGCTGCTTCCATTAGTCTGTGATAGAGATAACATACAGTGAGCTGGATTCCCTATTTTATTTTGAATCACAATGGAAAAATGTCTTATGATTTTACTATTGACACATTGGGACTGTAGTATGTTAATAATGCTGCATTTAATACCAAATTCTGAATATCAATGTGGAGTCAGTACATTCTGAAATTTTCTGAAACATCTGAAGTACAACTTGAATCATGAACCTTTAATTTGAAGGCCATGCACAATGGATTTGTATTACTTTAGGCTAAAATGATCCCTTTTCTATGTAGGTTCTGAAAATTTAATTAACAAAGCAGGTTAGCAGGTTTATTACAATGCTTTACCAATTTTTTGGATTCCACAAAGTAAAGATCTCTTTGTTAACAATTAAAATACAGTGTCTTTAAATACATTTCTGCCCTTAAAGTTTCTTTCCCTGGACAGTTTTCTGTAAATCTGTCATGTCAGTTCTGTTGAATGAAATTCGAAGCTTGCCACATCACCTTCTGATATTCCAAAGAATGCTTCACTACCAGGACCGGCTTGTCATCGAGTTCCAACAAACACATAATACAGAGCAACAAAATGTATAGAATATATCTGTTAAATCACCACAATGCATGTCCATCAAATTAAAGCTCATCATTTTCCTCAAAACTCAATCTCACAACCTTGTTCTCTATATCAGAGGTTTTTAATTTGAGACGGGTAGGCATCTATGGGGGAGTTTCTTGCTAAGGGAAATGAAATATAACATTTGTTATTACATTAGTTATACTAGAAAACAAGGAGATCATAATCTGTAAAGTAGACTAAATATGTAATTCGGTTAAAAAGACAAGAGTTTTTTGTACAGTATTGAATATCTATTTTATATACAGAATAGTGGTGTAGTGTGAAGTTCAGAGCAAAAGTACCAAGGACATGACGCTGTATTCCAGGGATCGAACTATTAACCTCTGGTTTATGGACAACCTATTCTACTCAATGATCCTACTGAACCACAGCCATATGACAGCTCAGTCTTGCAAAGTTACATACCAACAGTTGCATGCAATTTAAAAATTTAACTGGTGCTCGTAAATTTGGGTCATTATCAGTTATTATGAGGATCACCAAGGATCACTGTAAAAGAAATTGATGGTAATCAAATCTGATCAGATGGCCAACACCCACAGATGTTCCTGTTTAAAACCCAACTCCCCGCCAGTTTTTTAGAGCTGAAGAAGGTACTTGGATGAGTGCAGAAATGTCTTCAAGAAAGTTGTTCTTGTTCCAGCTTGTTTTTGGATAAACTTTGGATGTAAACTATTTTACTATAAACAAAAACTAATTTGACCCTTTGTTGGCCTTCTGATCTTGATATCTAGTCTGCTGGCTCATTAACCACGGGGCTGTTACCTATGGTTAACATTGCTGACTTTCTGTCTTCATGAAAATCATGGCCAGTGCATCATATTTTGACATATTCCAATTTAAGGGAATGTCTTGATCACTAACTGGCTGCCCCAGCAGTGGGTAAAAAAATGAAAAACTTTAGGCATGATAAAAGCATTTTACTGCAAGCCCTCCTGTTGGGAGTGAATGAGAATGATCTGCAGATTTTTTATAAATTATCCAAAAGAGGCAGGACAGTAGGACTCCAAGGAACATGGTTTTATACTCACTGGGCTAGAGTCCACAAGGACGAATGTGAGTCGTTTGATCGTCCAAATGGAGAAACCATTCATGACCAATTTTATAAACTCCTTCAGTCATAATTCTAGTCCAGAATCAGTTTTAAGGACAAATGGAAGTCAAAAAACTCATCAGAAGAAGTTATAGGATATGCTTCAATTGTTCTTATTAGCAGTTTGACTGCAGCATTCTGTAGGACCTCTGTCATTTTGATCACTATATGAATATGAATGAATACGAATAAATCTATTTTTGATTTTTGAAGTTACTAGATGTGATTTCTGATGTCAGTGGAACATCAGAGTATTGCACTTCCATAATTTTTTAGCAGTTGAAGCAGATGATTCAGAAACACTGTCGGAAAACAGGAAGTGGCTAATAAACTATAACCCTTGAGCCCTAGGTTATTGTTTTTAATGGAAAATGTATCCAAAGCACAATAAATGCTATATGCATTTTAGTCATATATGACATCTTTAGAGTTTCTGTACCCTGATTGACAACCTTTCAAAGTACAATTGCAGTACAGGTACAGGAACCTCAAGGGTGGAAGGGTTCCAATATGCAATGTTGAGTATCTCTGACCATCTCTACCAAATATTTTACCGCATTTTTTCAAACATACACATTCACTTTATAATTATTTCCCTCATGCCAGTGTGCAGATTGGACACATCTTGTACCCTTTATAATTAGAGGGGGCATCCACCTGAACTAACTGTGGGCGTCCACATCCTTGTGAAAGGCTCAAAGAGGTCCCCACCCTTAAGTCAGCTGCAGCCAGGCCTGCACTGAAACACACACCTAATTTACAGCCATATTTTGCTGTTGCTGAAACATTTTTTTTTTCTTTTAATGGGAAACTGCCTGTAGCTGGTTTGGCAGTGTGAATACAGCCTTTGTCCCAATGACTGCGACCTGGTTGCTATTTTGAACTGCTTCGGTGTGTTTGTTTGTGTGTGTGTGTGTGTGTTTGTTCTTGTACAGCCTTCTTTCTGAGGACCCGTATGAGTTTTACACCATCGGAGTGAGGACATTTGGGCAAAGAGAGGACATTTTGGCCAGTCCTTGCTTCTTTACAAGGTTGTTTGAGGGTTATGACTTAGTTTTAGGGTAAAGGTTACAATTAGTTTATGGTTAGGGTTAGGGTTAGGCACTTAGCTGAGATGATTAGGGTTAGGATAAGGGGCCAGGAGAATGCATTATGTCAATGAATGTCCTCAGGATGATAGCCACACAAACATTGGTGTGTGTGACAACTGTGATGAGATAAGATAAGATAAGATACAATAAGATAAGCTTTTAATTTATCCCACAGTGGAGATATTTTCAGTGTTGCAGCAATACAGTTTTAAGTATATGGCTGATGCCACACAGTCGTAAATGGTCCTCAGGAGTCCCCCCTGCACTCTGAAGGTGACCTTAGCAGGTAGAGTCTGCTCTGGCCTCTCTTATAAAGTGCCCTAGCATGGTCAGACCAGTTCAGTTTTTGGTTCAGGTGAACATCCAGGTATGCGTAAGAGTCCACTATTTCAATGTCCATTCCCTTCATGTTCACTCGTGTGTGTGGTGTGTGCTTGTGCCTGTGTGGTGTGTGCTTGTGCTAAATCACCGCTAGCTCTTTGGTTTTGCTCACATTGAACTGGAGGCAGTTTTCCTGGCAGCAGACTACAAAGTCTCGGATGAGTCTCCAATATTGTCCATCTTCCCTGTCCTGTATAAGGCCATGGACTGCAAAGCCATTTGAGTATTTCTGCAGATGACAGCTGGTTTAAAGGTGTCTAAAGTCGGCAGTGTACAGGGAGAAGAGGAGGGGAACCAGGACAGCTCTCAGAGGGGCTCTCACGCCGCAGATGACCACATAAGACACACAATCCCATGTCCTCACATACTGTAGTCTATTAGTCAGGTAGTTCAATATCCAGGATGTGAGGTGGTGGTCCACTCCTGCGTGCACCAGCTTGTCTCTCAGTATGAAATCAAAGAACATGATTCTTGCAGTGCTCCAGCCTTCTCCAGGTGAGAGAGAACTCTTTCCAGGTGGTAGATGATAGCATCATCCACTCCAATGCTGGGCTGGTAGGAAAACTGAAGCGGGTCCGTTGATGATCTCACCAGAGTGCATAGATGAGCAAAGTTCAGCTTTCTCCATTACCTTCATCAGATGAGACGTCAGTGCTACTGTTTTTGTAGCTGTTCAGATCTTTGGGGTGTGGGATCGTAGGCACAGGTACCACACAGGATTTTGTCTACAGCTGGTGGTACCTTCCCCAACCTCAGGCTTAGGTTGAAGATGTGCCCAAAGATCCTAGCCAGCTGATCAGAACACGACATTAGAAGTATGGCACTGATCTGGGAAACTTGTAGCTACTAAATACTACAGGTCCTAAATCTTTAAGGGTAGCAAAAAGAAAAATTAATAAAGAGGCCAGGCAATAATTTATCAATAATTCTTTGATTTTATGCTGCACCCGGCATGGCTCTGTCACCAGCAGGGGGCAGTGGAAGGAGTTACCTGGCTGTGAAGTTGAAGATGGATTGCCTGCAGCTCCTCATCCAACAGCTCACTGTGGCTGCTACTTCTTTCAAATGTCCTCAGGATGGGATACCGTTTAAAGTTATATAAAATCTGAGAGCAGCAGCAAATCATTACATTTGACAAGTTGGCATCATTAATAAATAAATAAATAAATAGTTTCCCATAATCATTGCACTTAATTCTGCTTCTTAAGTTTTGCAGCCATAGTAGACTCTACTTGTTTATATCTATCATATATTTCTTTGTCGTGCTGGTTTATACAAATAAATAGATATCAGCATATATAAGTTTGTTTAATCAGATTTGGAATCAAATTGCAAATCTGCAAATCATATTTAATTTAAATATAAACCTCTGGACTCTGCTAACCACTCATTTGTATTGGTTACGTTGGCAGTTTTTATTTTCTGGCTTCTCACAATTTTGAAAAGAAAACATATTATTATTATTTTTTTTTTTTCCAATAAAACAAGTTTAAACAAACAGAACTGAAGTAACCACTGTCACTGTTGGGATCCATGAAGCCACAGAAAACAGGTTGCTAGTGTGACTGTGTGTAAGCACAGAGCTGCTTTGTAGCTTTTCTAGCTAAGTGGTTAAATATGGAAATCCAATTAGCTGCAGAAAGATTTTCCTCTCTAAGGGGGGACCTGTGACAATGTCCCCAAAATTTCCTTTTCAATTAAGGCTAGAAGAGGGAAAAAGCGTGTCAGTAGCCAGGGTGAATGCAGGTACAGTCTTGGTTCTACTGTGACATGCAAGTCTCTGCTTTGCTTTCTATTTCAGCCTATTTCTATTTCTATTTTTTTGTTTGTTTTTATTTGTTTAGTCACATACATTCAGCTAGCTACCATTCCTCCAGTAGTGCTGGGATTTTCGGGTCAATTCCATATCAAGATGTAGTTATATATGCTATGCTGGAAAAAGCAAAATTGTATGTATAGTCAACATTTATTTATTGCAGTGCAATAAGAGTTTCCACCTGTGCACGTTCTCCCTGTGCCTGCACAGTTAAGTTAATTGGTGATTCTAAATTGTGCATGTGAGTGTCAATGGTTGTTTGTTTTTCTGTGTTAGCCTTGTGATGGACTGGTGACTTGTCCAGGTTGTACTCCACCTCTTGCCCCATGATGTCTAGGATACTGTCCACCCATCTAACACCCCCCCTACCCCATTATACAATGTGTAATGAATGAATAATAATAAGTATGAGTTAAATGCATGCAGCAAGTCTGGAAGACAGTCATGAATAGTGGCTGTATGTAAGCTGTGTTATTATCTAAGCTGTTAATGCCCACTTAGTTACAGTAAGTAGGAGGAAAACAGTTTGCTGGTGTTTTGCTCTGTAAGCTTGTGATCATGTCTCCTGTCAGCTAAGGACAGTTGAAGTTGTGATGAAGAATGCAGTCCTGTATCCTGTTTTGATGATGCGAGTTGAAGGTAACTAATTACTCCCTCGTTCTCCTTGCAGAGTATGCAGATCGGCACTCATTTTTGGCATCGCTCCCTCCACTGGTAAACTTGGTTGTGTTGTAGCTGCTGGCTAAATATCTTGTTTACACTCGGTTGGCACAGCCAAAAAGTAGCAGAACATTTGGAGGCGACCACTCCTCTGTCAGCGAGCCATCTGAGCTGTGAGGAGAAGAGAGAAAAAAACAAAAAACAACCGAGAGAAGGAACAATGGAGGAGCTGCAGCTTTGTGTGGCGGTAACAAGAAGTGATCAGAAGTTTGACTGTTAGAGTAAAAGCATTTTACAGTAACCATTCGCTTTAATACCACACAATGGATGACTTCATCTGTGGAGTTCTAAAGGTCCCAACATACTCCACTTCTAATATTATTTATTCATCAGTCTCCACTGGCAGAAATCAATGCATTTCCCAGCCCAGCCCAGAATTAGACTGTTAACTAATAAATTAAATTTTGTATGCAGTACCAGTCAAAAGTTTGGACACACCTTCTCATTCGATGTTTTTTCCTTATTGTTAATATTTTACTGAAGACATCAAAACTATGAAAGAACACTTACGAAATTATATAGTAAACAACTGTGCAGATGTAGTGTTGGTACTTTTCTACGGTGAATAGCTGAATATTTGACTGATATTCTAATCCATATTACGGCAATGACCACTAAACTAAGTAATACAAAACAACTGTACTTTAAGACATGGTCAGTCAATCAAGAAAAACCTAGAAAACTTTGAATGTATCCTGATGTGCAAATGCAGAAACCTCTGATGTAAGATGCTATGATGAAACTGACTGTCAAGAGGAAAGAGTTACCTCTGCTGCAGAGGATAAGGTGAGTGAGATAAGTCAAATTAACAGCACCTCATGAAATGGCCTTCATGGTCCAATTGCTGCAAAGAAGGAGGAGGGGAGATAATGTGGGGTTGCTTTGCTGATGACACTGCATACTGTATATAAATAATGAGGATCCTGCGCAGTGCCACAGCTTTTTCTTGTGAAGTGCAAAGTTCTGGACAAGGATCTCAGATGTTCCAGAAATCTGCTGGAGTCACTCTCCCCCATGTGCTCCAGTTACAACATGAGCCCTGCTGCCTTGCCATGTTTTTGAGCTCTTACCAGGTTAATTCTTCCTGATGTTACTTTCACTTGTGATTGCTACATCTATCACTTCTTCCGCCATTTGTCCACTGTTTTTTAGCCAGTACCAGTCTGTTAATCTGTATCTGGAAGTCCTGAGGATCTTGGCCTTGTTATTCTCCACCACCTTTGGAGGTGTTTCAGACTTTGACCTTGCGCTCACCATACCCTGGGTTTCTATACACTATTCCACCATCTTGGGTTACGGCGCTCCAATTACACCCTGCTTGCTAGCATCTGCCCCTCCCTGCATTGGAGGAGCTTCCTTGTCTTGATATCAGACTTCTCAGGACTTGTCATACTCATTTCTCATTTTCTATACCCGGTTATTCCTGTTAAGGGTCACGGGGGTCTGCTGGAGCCTATCCCAGCTGTCATCGGGCGAGAGGCAGGGGTACACCCTGGACAGGTCGCCAGTCCATCGCAGGGCGACTTGTCATACTCTCTGTAGGTATTTGGCTTTGCCTGCTTTCACTTAATGAGGTACGCAAGGTAGGGTAGGTAGGGCCACCACTGGAAACTGCACTGACTTTTGGTGACTTTCAGTGTCACTATTTCCTATGGAAATTGTCATATAATTGATTGACAATAGCTTTTTCAAGAAAATCAAATAAGGGGACAATTTTGGATAATTTCCGGCATTGGTGTTGCTTATAATCTTCTGAAAACAGACAGATGGATACACAGAAAAACAGGAGCTGTGATTTTGTCTTTCCACTGACTCCACGCTGCATCGATCGGTTGCTTGGCAGGGATCCAGGACGAGGCAAGTCTCCTGGCCTCTCAGCTCTCCAAGGCACTTCAGCAATGGGTCTCAATGCTGAGCCTGTTCCCTCCATGTGGGTCAGGCCACCATCTGATAATCTTTGCTGCAGTCCTCATTACAGTGAACGTCCAGTACTCTTATTCCTCTCCTATCAGAATGTTCTATGTATCATGTGAAAAAGAAAGATAAATATAACATTGGAATTATGTTATATAATTATGGAATTGGAGTTTTTTGACACATCTAAACAAGCAAACACATGATCATCTTTGAAAGAGTGTCTTTTAATAAATACTGAATACATATAACATGTACAGTTTTCCATAAGAAAGAACAAAAAGCAATCACACCCCTGTCATACCAAATATCTATGTTATTAGAATCAGGGAGTCCAGATTAAGTGCCCAAGATCTGAATCCTTAAAGCCTCAACTATGGTCCCTTACGGACACTCACACAAAAAGTTCTTACTCTATTCGTCACGCCACATTAGGGAGAGGGCTGCTGAGGCCAAGGGTGTACTAATGTTTTCCACAAAAGCATACTGAATCTATTAATACTCTTGTTGAAAAAATAATGATTTCCTTGTGTTGTTATTTGAGTACAGTATGTGAGTACAGTAGGCACTCTTTCAAAGGTCTTTTAACACTTATTCAATAAAAAAAAAGTCTTAACATAACATTAATCTGGACAGACAAGTATAATAGCAAAATTTTTTTTTTTTTTCATTTTCTTTTTACAGTACATACTGTATATGTTACTCCACACAAAGATGGTTTGTGTAGATTAACATATTGGTTTCAAAAAGTGAAGTGTCAACTTTCAAACACATAAACCTCAACATGTAAATGCAGGATATGGGAACCGCTGGGACAAGAGCCAAGTTGTTATGAACGCATGAGTCATGGGTTGGGGGATTTCCAAAACATCAGGACTTATGGGATGATCATGGTAAGTAATGGTAAGTAATAGGGAGTGCTTTCCAACAATGGTCTAAGACATGGGTGCCCGACACGTTGTTCACAATCAACCCATAGATCACGAAGGTAGTGCAGGCAGATCAAAAATAAATAAATAATAAAAAAAATGTTCTACATATTAGTCATTATCATTTATCGTCACTTGGTTAACGGAGGATCCCAAACTGATCAAGTATCTGTGGGATGATCCACAGAGGCCCCTCCCCTCAACCCACAGGACCCAAAGGCCCCCACTAACAACATTCTGTTGCCAGACACCACAGGACACCCTCAGAAGGCCCATGTCCATTCTCTGATGAGTCACAACTGTTTTGGAGGCACAAGGGAGACCTACACAATATTAGGACGGTGGTCATAATGTTATGCCTGATCGGTGTACGTCAACACTTTAAACATGCTGTCAGCTCTTGTTCAAGATTCATTCTTTTTAATCTGTGGTTCCACTATTGCTAGCAGTGTGTTGGGCTGAACTGAAGTGATCTGGATAATTCAGAAACTCAGTGTCTGTAGCATTTTCATTGTAGGTACATCAGTTTGACTTGGTTATTGTGAAAGCTGTTTGCATGCAGTAAAAGTGTGGGCAGGGGTGACAGGGTGTTTGTGGATGCACTGCATCAAGTCAACTCACAGGACTTCTCCATCTGACCTCCACTACAGACATGATTTCAGTTTTATTTGTCCATATCTAAACACTCACTGTAAAGACATATTGTATGTTTACATCTGATATCAGAGAACTGTAAAAGTATTAAAGTATACTAAAATGAATGAATTGTTCTTATATTAGTTTTTACTCATAGCACTTACTCAAAATTACTAAATAAGTGCATGGAACGTGCACTGACAGCCACATCTGTTCTTACCCACCTGAGTATGTTGATGAATTGCATATGATCTGAAATTGGATGTGTGTGCCAGGCAATTAGCATGGGGAAACGCACAATAAAGACATATAAGGGAATCAGATTTACGTGCTGTCTGCAAATCACAAGCCACTGCCCTCGGACAGAAGTGAAAAAAAAGGGAGAAACTAAAGATAAAAATGCCACTGAAGAGCAGCAAAAAGGAAGTGAGTTCTTCTTCTTATGTAGAAACTGTATTTAACAAAGGGCAGTAAAATATATTGTAATATTCTATTGTCAAGTGTACGCAGTGGTGTTACCAATCCGGAAAAGCACAAAGTATGACACCATCAGTACAAGTAATGTCGTACTGTATGTACAGAAAAAACACTTTAATCTAAAAATCGATACCAAAAACAGTAACTGTCGTGCAAACTATTGCAGCCACTGGACAAGACCAGGAAACTGTTAAAACTAACTAATTCCATAACCTATCTACCATAACCACATCCCATCAACAGCAGAATAACAACTAGTACTATTTGCTTTCATTTTCTTTTCCTATGCATCTGCTTTCAGTTGTTATTTCTTGAAATTCTCTGCATTAGATAACAGTACAGTAGTCAAACATTTCATTTACTGAACATTGCAGATATCAGTTTTGTACAAAAGTAAGAAATGCTCATACCCTTGCTACCCCAACCTCTGGCTTACTCTCGCTATTCACTTCCAACCAACTCATCCACCCACACGTTCCCAGTAAAAGTGTCCAACTCCACAGCAGCCTCTTACTGGGAGTCAAAGCTCCAAAGCTTTCCATGTGACAGGTTCTGAACAGTATAAACAGGCTGGTGTATACTTCCCTTAGCTTATACTGCACTTAAATGAAAGAAGCTTAAGTTCTTCCAAACAGCAGCGTAACTTGTTATAGGACCATGCTGAATAGCATACATTTGGGCTCAAGCAACAAACCCCTCCAGGAGATTTTATAATTTTGGAACAAGAAGGCAAGTGAGCTGAAATTTTCCCATAACTACAAAGTTAACATACAAGAGGAGATGTTGTGGATGAATGGGTTAACAAAACAAACATTAATTCCTCACGTTAACTATTTGAGTTTTATTGTTTTACTCCCACAAAGAGACAGTTGCAAGGTGACAGAATCAAATACAAATAGAATAAAAAGCAATAATAAAAAAAATATATATATAAAAAAAATAAAAATAAGATGTCAGATGCATAAAAACCAAACATTGCATAATGTTCATATCAGACATAGTTTGCAGGACTGGAGGTGGAAATCCATGTTCAGTTCTAGCTAACTATTAAAGCAAGAAGAAAAGTGCCTCAGTCCTAGATAATAATAGACTTAAAAACTAATTTCACTTGAATGGGTTACCATTAAGGTTTGCCTGTCAAAGTTTTTCAAACACACTGTCAACACGTGCTAAATATTCCGCTTAAGTATGAGCAATCAAAATTATATCTTCAAAGTAATTTTAACTAGTAGTCCATAGAAACCAGACCAGAATAAGATCCATTAACCTCCTGAATACAATACCTGCATTTTACATACCAATACAATACTTCATTAATAGACTAAACTTAATGTCTGGCAAGTAGTGAATGGTGACTTACAGAGATCTTTGAAGTCCCTGTCTACTTGACAGTAGCACCTTGTTGAGTCAAGTGTCAAACCCCACCAGAACCAACTGAGGCTATCCTGAACCTCATCAAACCTAGGGAGAGAATTTGTTCTAGCGACGTTATCATTTCCTGTTGAATTGCTTTTAATTATCAGTCACTTCCCATGATAAATGAAGGGGTGCTTTTTGCAGGTGTATTGTAATCAGTGTAGTCTACTCCGCGTCAGTGTTACGCAGTGTTACGTATCTTGACTATTCTGCATGTTTCTCATATGTGTCTGGTTTTCTTTGTCCTATAGTGTCTCCATTTATGCTTACTAAATTTGGTGGGTGTCACTTCCTGTATTTCACCTTATTAAAAGACATGTGTGGGTAAAGATTCTCATGTCAGCTTTAGTTATAACATTAGCCACAACATTTAGAGACTGTTCATCCTGTTAAGGCAGCTAACTAGCTTTGGCTTTGTATTCTGTTCAACTAGACCAATAAGACACTTTAGGAAATGTTAATTATTAAAATTAGTTTAATCAGAATCAAGATAAACCAGCATGACAGACTATATCTGAGAGAACTAGATGTATTCTACACCCAACAACTTAAAATCGGCTTTATTCCTATTTATTATCTATACACTGGCATAGAATCGTGTTGATGTACCAAAGTGACCAAAGCCATGACCTTTGTGTAAACCCATTCCATCACAGTTCTCTAGATGTCTGCTAGACACCGCCAAGGTGGTCCATGGTTAGACCAGCATCCAACAGACGTGACTGGGTTCAATGCAACACCCAGATCACACTTGTGTCTGTTTTCTGAAGGTGAATCAAATTCTCAGTTATCAAATGTAATAATAATCATAGAGCACAAACTGTGAACAAAACCAAAAATCAAACCAGATAATGGTGAACATTACATTACATCCTTTACCAAAGCACAACCAACAAACACCTGGACACATTCCAGTTTTAACTTCCTCCTCAGCCTCACAGTGTGTAGGCGGATGGGTTGGAGGGAAAGAGATGGTGGTCATGGTGGGTGGTGGATATTTGGATCTTTAAAGACAGGAAGAATAAGATGGCTGGGAGGCTTCTCGCAAAAGTCTGGCACGGAGTCAGACTGGGCTCGCAGTGCCTGAGGATGCTGATCTGAGGTCATCTCTTCTTTCTTATGTGCCTTCTCTGCTTTCAGGTTTGGGATTTGAGAGTTTGCAGGACGATTTGAGATGAGAGCCTTAGGGTACATCGTGGAGCCAGAGGTTGAGTCATGGCGTTATTTACGGTATATTCCCCTTCAGTTGGTTTCCTTATTGTCTGCTTTTGTAATCATTCTAAAGATTTGTGCTTCCATTCAATATACACACTGACAATTGACAGACAGAATCTGTGCAATTATTCAAATGACAGTTACTCAAACATCTGAGAGAATCATGGTGTACAAATACATGAATTGGAAGCTCAGGGGTACTCTGGATAAATTCCAGTCATTTAAAATGCAAATACTGCTTCCACTTGCTAAAAAACATAACACTTGGTCATTTCAGTTTTTTTTATTTATTTTTGACAAAGAGGGCCCACACTTGCATAATGTAGCTGTGTGGGTTGGAGTGGTTGGGGAGGGATTAAGTCATTTGAGGAGATAAATAAAGAGCCTATCCACATCCGAACAAGCACGCTGAGGGGATCAGGCTCAGTGAGAGAACGAATTAAAAAAGAATTACATCAAGTAATTTATCAGGGTCAGAGGATCTCATTTATTTGATTGTACAAGGCAAACACGTTGGCTCAGTCAGTCACCTTTTCTCAGATAGATGCATACTCAAAAGATTTGACTAGAGGATCTCCGATTTAAAATTTGCATATGTGATATTAAAGTGCTAAACCCCTGTTCAAGCCGCGTGCACCCTGACCAATAGGATCTCAAGTGGCCAAGTTTAAGTACACCAATATATATTCTTGGGATCTGATCACAGTTTTACACTCTGTATGCAAATGAATACAGGCATCATTTTGGGTGTGGTGACAAACAGCTGTTTGCTGCTGTTTGTGTGCGCCTTAACATGGCGGTAAGAGACATACAGTATTGTAGGATGTAATGAGGTATGAAGTCTCTCTTACTCACTGGGAGTGCACACATTAATTTGTCATTTAGGATATTTATCTATCTCAGCGGAGAGAAATAAACAGACCTAAATAAATCTCAGATTACGGTATAACATGAACGCTGGAAGCATCCACTGCTGTGCTGTAATGTGTAATACAGCCGCCAGCCCTTATTGAGAAAATATGTAATCTAACTCCACATGGTTTCTTTGCATACATCAACATGAACACATGGCTAATTAACCACATGCTAATACATTTTCTCTAGAGGGGATTACACCGTGGCGGTAGCCACCACTGAGGTCCTCAGTGTCCAAACCATTGGTATTTTTTCTGAGGTGTCTATAATAATAGGTTCTAAGATAGTGTACAATGCCAAGATATTATTTCTGCTGATTGTTGGTGTCATGCTTTTTTTTGCATGTGGATGTGTGGGTGGGTGGCGCAAAGGTTCCTGTAGCCAATAAATTACAGGAGG
The DNA here is from genome assembly GCF_963514085.1 of Chelon labrosus. NCBI lineage: Eukaryota > Metazoa > Chordata > Actinopteri > Mugiliformes > Mugilidae > Chelon > Chelon labrosus. The sequence continues at coordinate 28,016,924 of NC_140339.1, read as the reverse complement.
TCGTCATAATGTTATACCTGGTCAGTATATCTTTAATCATTGTGGAAGTTCTTTGACCATGTCAGCATCATTTGCTGAATTACTTACCAGTAATTTACATGAATGGATTCAGTTTGCTATCCAGTTAACATGATTCCATACATCCAATGTTAAGCATGATTTATACTCCTGCAACCGGTCCGACGCGGAGCCTGTGCCATTGGGGGTTACGCCGTCGAAAGCATTTATACCTGTGAGCTGGTGTGTTGAAATACATGTGCGCCGCATATTGATTTTACTTTTCGTTCCTTTTTCATATCCCAGTCAGTGCTTCACGCAGTACTTTAATATGGCCACTTGCTATTGGATCACTCAGGACACATGTTAAAAACAGGTCTGAACAGGGCCTTTGACGCAGGCAGTTAGTACTAGACACTCCATAGTGACAATGTCTTCGCTGCAGCCACCTTCAGCTCTTGCTTGTTGTTGGGACTCGTTCCCTCTCTCTTTTTCTTTCTCTCTCTCTGTTTTTTGTTTGGTCTTCTGAAAATGGAATGCAGCTCAATCGGACCAAGCCCTGGATTTTCTGCTTTTTTGCCCTGACAAGCTCTCTGTTTGCTTTGGCTGTATGTTTAGGATTGCTGTCCTGCAAAATTGGGAAATGTCATTGTCAGAGGCCAAGCAGTCAGAGGACAAACAGGCACAGGTTTAGCTTCAAAAAACCATTCAACATGTGTGAATTGATTTACAAAGCAACTCAAGAGGTAAGTGGGCCCTTAAAAGTGGTCAGCTAAATAGAAATATACTTAAAATTATTGCTAAGTATACATCTTAACTCAATTAATTGAGCCACATATACTGAACAATCAAACTTATATAACCACCCCAAACTAATTATTCATTCATCTTCTGTAACCGCTTGTCCTGTGAAAGGTCACAGGGCCAACACAGAGAGACAGACAACCACTCCATTCCAACTCACATGCACACCTAAATTGGATCATGGGCCTTTTAAACTGACAAAACACCAATCCAGATATTCTTAGTTACTCATCTACATTGTAACACTCGTTTGACATATGCATCGGCAATACTCTAATTTAATGTAACCTACTAAAGATGTAGATGTTGGAGTGATCAGACATCTGGACAGGGCAAGTGGAAGACACAGTACGAGCTACCGTCAAACTGAGTCACAGGCTCAGAGGCATTGCTGTTCTTTGTTGCTGGTTAGGCTGTACACCAACATGAAGCAGGACGCAGTCAGTGAACACGACACATTCAGTCGCTTTAGATCTTGTCAGGTCAGTTATAAAACGAAAGTGAAGTATTGCAGAGCTATCCAAAGGGAGCAGTGTTTTGACAGGTACTCAGGGCTCAAAGCAAACGTTTTACAAATCCTTGCTGCAGGGACGTTCTAAACAACTACACTCACTGGATTTCACAAGCTGACACTTTAGATGTGGCATTTTTAGATTTTAGATATTACAGGGATGAGTTGTGATTTTGGAAGAAGGTCCTGGGTTTGAATCCATGGGCCGACTAATCTCCAAAGGGAATTCACTTCAGCTAATTGTGCCATTTGACTCCAAGTATTAATGAATGCTAGAAAAGTTTTTAAATTTTGCATGCAAACATTCATTAATATACAGGATTAGATGTTACAATCCCTTGTGCCAAGATCCCAGGCAAAACACATTTAGAGGCCCTGTCCAACTGAGAAACCCTCACAAACCTACCAAACATGAGATATGACGATTAACCTACGATCTACAGCTAACCAAACAAATAAATATCGCTACCAACCAACATGAAGACATCAGATACCTGGCCTAGTCAACAGCAGTATGCAGCATGTCACTGGGGTTTTGGGCACCTCCCTTCACCGATGTTTCGTTAAGTTAGGCCCACTGCACCTCAAGAAGGATTAACAGTGAATTCCAGCGTCCTGGAGTCACCTCCCTCCACACTGCCACTGCACAACTCCATTTTTCTCACCATTCAGTGACTATCAACAACTAATCTCAATGTTTGTGTGTTAAGTACAGAGCTTCAAGGTGAAAAATACACTTGCACCTCTAAAGCATTCTCACTTTCACTTCAGCACTTTTCATCGTGGTTGTTTAATCCTGACCAAAAAAGACATTTGATATTTGCTGTGGCTGTATGTGTGACACTACCACTGTACTCTTCTCTCAAACAAATGGATTTTTACATGAATCATGTAATGAATCGAAGGACTGTCTGACTGGTCATCCACACATGTTCGAACAAGTTCCAGTAGTCTCTGTGTTCACTGCATTCATGGCTAGCACTGGAGAGGAATCATGATATCACATACAGAGCACTGTGTTTCTCTACATGTTTTGTGTATTTTATTACTCTATTGCTTTATGGGCCTTTTGCATGTTTCTCTTGAGTCTGTTTCTCTGTAACAGCATCAACATCATGGATTCCTCTATTATTGGTTCTGCTTCTCAGCTTATGCTGATATGTAGTAGCAGCTTTGCATCTTAATATGTAAGCATTTTTCTATTTTTAGTACTTTTATCTCAGGGAATAATTTATACCATGGAGCATAACATTATGACCACCTTCCTAATATTGTGTAGCTCCCTTGTGCCTCCAAAACAGTTGTGCCTCATCAGAGAATGGACATGGGCCTTCTGAGGGTGTCCTGTGGTGTCTGGCAACAGAATGTTGTTAGTGGGGGCCTTTGGGTCCTATGGGTTGAGGGGAGGGGCCTCTGTGGATCATCCCACAGATACTTGATCAGTTTGGGATCTAGTGAATTTGGAGGCCAGGTCAACACCTTGTGCTGTTCTTCATGTTTTTTGAGTTGTTCCTAAAGTGTTTTTGTGTGTGTGCCTGTGTCAGGCTGCATCCTGCTGGGGATGGCTGCTGCCATCAAGGAGTGTCATTGCTATGGGGTGGGGGTGCCTGGTCTGGTCTAGGTGGGTGGGACATGTCTAAGTAACATCCACATTAATGCCAGGTCCAAAAGTTTCCCAGCAGAACATTGTATGGTCAATGTTATTTACTTCTCCTGTCAGTGGTTTTTAATTTTGAGGCTGATCGATGTATATATATAATAGGCAAAAGAGGTGGAGCCTGAGTAGATCTGAGGCGGACAGGTGGTGCCTTGGCATACAGCTGAGATTCTATAAAAATTCAGGCCTGTGCAGTCCAAGGGCCAATTAGCATAGAGTCCAAAACACAATTTCTGTATTTACCTTTGTTCCGCAAATGAGCCCAATCAGACTGATCCTACATGTATCAGCCTTCAGTAGTTGTTCATAGTACACAAGCAAGACAGACTGTTACATAACTGCATTCATGGACAAACCCCCTTCTCTAAGCAGAGGTCACATATCTTCAGCCTTTAATAATAGGCCAACTTTCCTGCAGTCCATTGCCTCTGAGTCTCATCTGGCTCCGTCACACTAACTAATCAGCTGCAACTACACTGCCACACAATGGAAATGATTATCCACTGCCTAGGTTGTGCTTTATAATTTTTTTTTATTGTTTTATGTGGCAACAGATCCTATGAGAAACAACTTCCCCTGTTTTCAGAGGAACAGACAGCAGCACAGTGTTTCACTGTACAGAAACACAGTATCAGAAGGGCTTTTTATTGGAGACTGATGCATGTGCAGTTCAGGCTGTATGCAAAGACAGCAGCCCATCGGCAGCCTGGGGTCGTTGGAAAGCGTGGGCGAGTTTGGCACAGTACTGTTTCTTTTCCTAACAGAGTTTTTGTGACAGAACATGTGTGCATGAATATGAGACTGAACAGAACCCAGACAGCTTTTGTAATGTACCCGCCAACAGCTACCTGTTGTTTTTGTTTTTTACAAAAATGTTAGATGGAATGGAAAACAAATGTACCAAGAAGCGGTTACAGAAGATGAATGAATGAATGAATTAATAATTTGTTGTGGTTGCATCATTTCTGGTGTTTCAGTAAGTCCTCAGCTCCTGACCTGTAATCAGGAAGTAACCAGGCAAGATGGTGAGAGCACATCATTTACTCGTTTAAGTATGAGTCTGCTAATGTCATTTATATGCATGTGGGTATGTATTCACTGTCGTTATTATACTCAAATGTCATTGTAACATTCTGTTTAGTTTCGAATATAAACCATTGTTAAGTTGTTACTGCTTAAGTTGTTAGCTTGATGCTTGATGATGTTGACTTCTCAGATTGACCACTTGGCATACCGGGAGTTTGTCTGTTGTTCCTGATTGCACTGGGAGTTCTCACAAGCAGTTATGTTTTTTTTTTTTTTTTTTTTTTTTTTTTTTTCAGTCAATTAAAACTGAGGAGAGCTCGAGTCTCACTCCCCATCATGTCCTCTTTCTACCAGGGCACCGTTGAGAGTGTCCTCACTGGCTGCACCACTGTGTGGTACGGAGGCTGCACTGCCTCCTGCCAAAAGACTGCAATGAACCTTCTTGCACCCACAGTGCCAGAAGGAACGTTTCCGGAGGTCTTTTGTCCCCTCAGCACTCAGACTCTTTAACATCAGCATTTCTTAGCACTGCTGCTGCTGAGCCTCTTTTCTCGGACATACAAGAGCACAGTATATACCAACTCATCCCTGTCATTACCTCATGTCTTTTTTGTGCAATACTTGTCAACTTTTGGTTAGCTACTTGAAACCTGATGCAATATATAAACAGTGTTTGTATCATAACGCATTTACCTTTATATAGTTTCTGTTGTCTACCTAATTATATATATCTTTTTTTTGTATCTTTTTGTATCTTGCACTGTTGTTCCCTGCCGCTGTAACACCCTAATTTCCCCACGGGGATAAATAAAGTCCTATCTTATCTTATCTTATCTGGAACACATAGTGAACACAGCCAGCAAGATCATCGGTGCCCCTCAGCCCGTCCTCACAGACATTTTTCCACACCCACCTCACCCGCAGAGCCACTGGCATTGCCAGTGACACCTCACACTCCTTCTTCAGCCTCCTGCCTTCAGGGAAAAGGTACCGGAGCCTCAGGGCCCTCTCTGCAAGACTGTCAAATGGCTACATCCACCTGACTGTCAGGATGCTGCACTCAACCCACCTTGCACATCTGCCCCCTGCCTCCTGCCCCCTGCCCCTGGACTGTAACACACCCATTACACATAAGGACTCTATGTCATCTGTTTTGTTCACATAAAATACCCATACATTTACATTTACATTTACATCTGTTACACTATACTGCAGTCTGCTATCTGTTCTGCACCTTGCTGAACCATCTGCACGACTGTCCATGTAAAGCTCCACAGGCTACCACCATATGGCAGTATTATTGCTGCTAATATGTTGCACCACTGTTGTACATAGGTTATATATTTTATATATAACATTTATCTTATTTTCATTTTTTTGTTAAAATGAAGATTTAATTGCTAATTCAATGTGTTCTATGGTTTAAGGATTCTCCACTTTCCATATAAACCATATGGCTCTGCTACAGGGTGATTATTTCTGACTGTGGTGACCAAAGTCCAAACCTAATCCATTAAAACGTCAATGCACAGAAATGCAGAGCAACGGCACACACTGTGGCTGCCTGCTTTTCTCATCATTGGCCTATTGGACCAACTTTTGTACCTTCTCTCAATTTCAGTCTCTCAGCTGTCTCCAGTTTCAGCTCCCGCAGACTAAAGTGAGCAGGGCAGGGAGCATTCTCCCACATCGTGCACCGATGTGATCTAATTCACTTTCAGAGCACACAGTCAAATAATCACCATTGTCTGTCTGACTGGGTCAGAGTCCTGAGTTGATCCCAGCACATCTTTACCTGATCTTTCTTTAATCTTAACATTAACCTGTGGATGGATGGATGGATGGATGGATGGAAGTTATGCATGTTGGAACATCAAGTAGTAATTTTAGTTTAAAGTCTATCTGCAGTGTTGTAGAGTCTTGCCTCCCTCTAAGACCTGCATCATCAACTAGCTTACCCAGGTGTCTCACATAATCATCTATCATTTTAATATCTCACCTATGATAGAACTATGATCTATCTTAAAGTTCTAACTATGACCATCAGGAAATAAGTACAAAGTCCCTCTTTTCTTCCCAGCGGATAACCAGGTATATTTTCTCATCAATTTTACAATGCATTAGACAGAATATATTTTTCTGCTTCATATTTTATATAGTTTTACAGTGCTTAAGGCTTTTTGAACATGATTTGTGACTCTCATTTAATGTCTGCTTCCCTGTATTGCCAGAAGGTAATGCAAACCTGACCAAAAAGCAGAACACAGATCCAGAGGTTTTTTGGTGAAAAGTGATATTTATTTTAATCTCAGCAGGTAGAGATGAAGCCAAGGGTGACTGTTGGCAGTGGTTTGTTGTGGCAGGCAGGCAGGCTGGCTACGGTGAAGGCAGGTAGGATGCAGGCTGATGGCTGTGAGTGGGTGGAGTGGCGCTGAGATGGGCTGCAGATCTGGCAGCTGAAGTGACTGCAAATGATCCTGGAGCACGCAGAGGTACAGGTTACACAGAGTCAAGCAAGGATACGAGGACAAAGAATCGAATCCTTAATCGAGATCAGTGAGTTGCTGCACAGGTACACACAATCAACTGGGGAGCAGTGGATGAAAGACCAAGGTATATTTACTGCAGGGTTTGATAGATGGATAGGCTTCAGGTACACACTCTGATTACAGAGCAGGGGAGGATTGGAATGCCACACCCAGAGAGACATACTCACACAGAGGTGAAACAAGGACAAGAGACATCAGAAACACAGAGAATAGGAGAGAGAACACACCGGAGCCATGGCACACATGTTGTATGTAAACTGAACAGTTTAATAGTCATTTAATATAAAAACATTTTATTTTCAGTGGGATTCAAAATAAATAGAACTGTATGACAGAAGAATGCAACCAGTGAACAAAACACAGCAATCATGGAAAAACTGAGGTGGTCACCATTCAAATTTTTGGTTATCTTTAATACTGTGTATCACCCCCCTTTAGCATCATTGACAGCCTGTAGTCTTTGGTGAGAGCTGTGGATGGGGTCCTTTATTTTCTCCATTAGTAAAGCTACCTATTCTTCTTGGCAAAAAGGTTGCTGGTTCTGTAAATTGATCATCTTGCCTTAACTGCAAGATCTCCGCAAGGTGGCTTAATGGTTTGAGGTCAGGAGACTCCAGAACCTTCACTTTCTCCTGGTATAGTCACTGAGGGGTTAACTTGGGTTTGTGTTATGGAACATTGTCATTTTAGAAGTATTCTGGGCTACAAGGCTAATGAATCACATATTTCTGCTGGATTCATCCTGAAATCAAGTTTGATTAAATTCCCTCTGCTGCTGTACCAAAACAATCTGAAATCCACCCCAGTGCTTCTCAGTGGGGACGGCGTACTTTTCATCATGGCAACTCGAATGTGCAGCCCATTTTTGCTCAAATACCTTGTTATTGTTCATCTTTGGAACATAAAAAGCACATTTGTGTTTGTTGCTTGTTGGTCTTTCTTTGAGTCCTAGACAATTTATTGTGGCTGAAATCTTTGCTGGTTTACCTGACCGTGACTTAATATTAACAGAACCTCTAATTTTCCACTCCGTGAACACTGAAGACTATGAATTTTTCTTTCTTTTTATTCAATTTTCTGTCTTTTAAAGTACGTTTTCTTGCTGAATCAAGCAGATAGTACTTCTGCTTGCTGTATCTTAGTTTGTAGTAAAGTCAAAGCTAAGAAATCCAGTGACTATAAAGACACTTATTAATGTTAAAATAAGTTGCACCAGTATGGAAACATACTCTTGATAGGCTTTCATCTTGTGCACATAACACTATCAGGCCAAATATTCAACCTTTTGAACAGGATCACTTACAATATTTCACAAATTATGCTGCAAATTGCAAATTAACTCACAAGCAGATTGTATTTTCACCCAAACTGTGAACTCTGATAGTATATACTAATTGTACAGTATATGCATGCCTTTAAGGGTCCGGCCCTGATTTAATGAACTGTATCTTTGAAAATATAAAAATATAACCACAGGCTAATTATTAATTATTAACTATTAACATAGTTTATGTTGTTTAACTTCATTTTGAACTAACTGTACTGTCTGAGGCCTTAAGAAGTTGAGCTAACAACAAAACCCACACCAGGGGCTTGCTCTAAAAAGCAAGATCAACATACCCCAGATATCTTTTTGTTAGCTTAATTCACTCTGTCCAACAATCACAATTGTGCGTAAGCAAGTATGGTGATGATGAGTCAGTCCAGGTTTTCTGGCCGTGTTCACGTTTCCCTCTCAAGACAACCAAACTGCCCCATAAACAAATGAGGATTTTAAATCTAATGCAGGCTTAAAGCAACACAGATGCCAAGAAGAAGAAGCTGGAAAAAATGCTATGTGAATGCATGAGTTAAGGAGCTTGAAACTGCACCATAATTAAGGTCCAAGTAGACTATAATTACAATTGTGTATTACAGTTGTATGGCTGAGTGTATTGTTACAGTGTGTAATACTATTTTTGCCTTATTCCCTTAGAGACAGTCCCAGTGGTGTTAAAGGGGAATTGCTGTTTTTTATAACCTGGACCTTATTTCTGGCATAAAATACGATCGTTTACTCACCCATATAACTTTGGTGTCATTTGGAGTCGTTCGGACGATATTTAGCTCCAGCAGACCGCAGCGTATATCCATATAGTGGGAGTGACTGGGGCACCGAAACGCAGCCTCTAAATAACGCATTATCTGCCAAGAAACTCGTTCATTTCACCAATATTTTGTTATGATACGCTAGTGCTATTAGTGCTATGAAAGGAGGATGCAGAGGCAGAGAGAGGAACAGCTGGCTAAAGAACAACAGACCGCTGCACGTCCACAAATAGACAACAGGTAACTCTGGACTCAACAGGGAATAGCACTAGCATATCATAACAAAATATTGGTGAAATGAACGAGTTTCGCGGCAGATAATGCGTTATTTAGAGGCTGCGTTTCAGTGCCCCAGTCACTCCCACTATATGGATATACGCGGCACTCCGCTGGATCTAAGTATCTTCCAAACAACTCCAAATGACACCAAAGTTATATGAGTAAACGATCGTATTTTATGCCAGAAATAAGGTCCAGGTTGTAAAAAATGGTAATTCCCCTTTAAGTAGTCTTAGGAGCAAGTAAAGAGCTATAGGAACATAATTAACCTATCTGCCATATAGATACTCACAGGGAAAGCCAGTGATGTCGATAAAGAACTGTAGAACTGACTGGTCAATAGGCAGTGTTTTTATCCATACTGATCTGTCTGTCGGACATCAGCTGCTTCGGACCTGATAAAAAGTCACCACTGTGCCACTGAATACCACGGATTAAAACTGAAGTAACCTTGCTCTGCTCACCCCAAATCCTGCCCTTTTACAAGTATTCAACACACCAGAACAAACAAACACACTCTTTAACACTGGCCTATTGGCCTGGCACAAGCTGGCGCGCTGGCCGGGTAATTGGCCACTCGACACACTCAACTCCTTCACAGCCTGAACAAATGGAAAGAGAATGAATGAAGGCAGAGTCAGCTGGCACATGAGTAGAGAGCCAGCTAAAGATTTGTGTAGCAGATAATTGAATGTACAAAAACAGAATGACAAGAGGAGACTCAACATTATTCTGTTATTTAACTGTTACTAAACGTGATTGTGGTGTAACATGTATCAGCTATAGCTTGTATTTCTGTCATGATTAGATTCTACTTGTATGCTTTATTCATATGTATGTATCCATGAACTGGGTTCTCCTTCTTCCCGTTAAAAGGGAGTTTTTACCAACCACAGTTGGGTTTCAGGTCGAGTTTTGTAAAGTGTCTTGAGACAATTGGTATTGTTATTGATGCTATATAAATAAATTTGAACTGAATTGAGTTGAACTGATTTGGTATGTGGAGGTGTAAAACATAAGTGATCCGAGACATGTATGGATCAGCGTAAATCTATGTAAGAATGCTGTGCTAAATAAAATAGAGAGGGGTACAGAACGTGAGGAAGTGCAGAATGGTCTTAACCCCCAGGAGCAGACAAAACAAGCCTTATTACAGAGCAAGGGGAGGAAAACATTTGTGTTTTCATTAAGTGTTGCCAGTGACGTTTCAGGTCATACCCAGCTTTATTAAACTTACAGCAATCTATCAGTTTCAGGGGTATCTCATTGAGAAACTTGAACTGGATGCTCATCCAAAGGTTGAGCAGTCTGTAAAACATATAGTTTGACCTGCTTATGCTCCAAAGAATGGTCCATGAAAGAAAACTGGACAACAGTGACTTTTTCAAGAGAGGGCAGATTCAAGATTCAAGATTCTATTATTGTCGAATACTCTATAACAATGCAGCATCATTAGCAGGAATGAAATTCTGGAACATGGAACCCACTCGACTTCACAGAAGCAAAAATACAACAAGTAAAATAAAATGAAATGAAAAAAATATGTGGCAAATATGTGTGCAAATTTAATGATGGTGCTGGAGCTGTGCTTGGACATACAGTCATGTGTGTAGACAATAGAGCTAATTGTTCTTCCTTTAGCACGTTTCATTAGTGCATATTCACCTGAAAACCAAAATTGTAGTCATGTTTCTACATTAGCCCAAAATGGACAAGCCATTTTGCATTTTTAGCAGTCACTGTAGTTTCTCCTATATAACTGGAAGGTAAGGGTGAGACAATAACCATTAGATGCCATTACAAGCCCTACACACCATAACTTTAAGTATAGGTATTCACAAATGCTCACACAAACACACAATATGTTTATGCTCACGCAGTGCCCAGCCTCCTCGACTCAATGACATCTACTGTGGTGGAGAAGGAAAGAGGGGGAGGGGGGGAGGGGGATGAATGAGGTAATGGCAGAGGTAGCCCAGCTCAGCTCATGAGAAACAAAGGCAATTAATTTCAGAGCGGAAGCCTCGAGCCGGGTCTCAGCTTACCTCACCTCTCTGAAGACAGACAACAGCCTGCTTCCGCACACTCAACACAATAACCTACTCTCCTCTGCTTTCCGCACCTTTCAATTCTCTTTATAACCTGCTGAGATAAAGACGAGGAGAGGCCGTTTTTACTGTCCCTGCTGATGCATCAAAAAAGAAACAAAAAGAAGGAGATAGCTGTATCAGAGCGGTTAGATGTTGAACAGACAAGGCCTGCCAGAGGACTGACAGCAAATCTCACCGATTCATTTGAAAATCTGTTTCTTTGCAACACAAACTCTCAACAGGAATAACAAGTAATAAAACAGAGAACAGTCCAACCCTCCGCTCCATGAAAAGACCAATATTTCAACATAAATTGTAAGGCAGCTTTCTAACAATCTGCTCTGTTTTTCTACTTTATGAAAACTGTGGCTGGTCAGACGGGACAAATTGATGGTTGAATTTGAGGAATAGAGGCTTTTAATAAAGTACCGTGTTTGCTCTCATCTCTATCATTTTCCCGTTTGACACTGAACAAATGTATCTGGAAAAGATTTGTCTATTTTATACACATATTGCATTTTGTTATTAGCACTTTTTTTAAAAGAATGTCATTAGTCATACAGCATCACATTTTTGCCAGAAACATCTTCATGCTTCTGCAGCTTGAGCCGCAGAAGGAGCATCTGGCAGGTTGTCACGCTATAGAAATAAATAATAAGTTGTGCTATGTATCTAACTGAATGCTGGGATCTTGGCAGTGAGAATGCTATTACAGTCCATACAGTGGCAGGGCTGAATGACATAATCTCGCATCCACGTCGGGATATTCACTTTTCCTCACAGCGTACGCTTGGAACGTTTTGGAAAAATTGTTGCCAATGACGTTGACAACGGATCTGTTCTTTCCAGTTGTCCCAGGAGTCATGAAAGTGTGACAGGGAACCGGCGAGAACAATACACGGGCCCTGACACTGGAGCAGCTACATGAAATTCCATCAGTCATTTTACTATTAACAGGTGTTTCTGCTTGTGGTTTATTTTGATCCAGACAATATCACTTGGTACAGCGTCATGTTCACAGTTTAAGTAATACAGTAAATAGAAAGCCAGGTGTACTTAACATGGTAAGGCAGGGATTCTCAAACTTACCAGTCATAAGTCCACCTCTGGTTTTCATTCAAGGTCCAGAAAACACAATACCATACAGTATGTTTCAAGACAGTCACACTATTGTAATATATTTGAGCCTAGAGGGAGAAATGGGCTATCAGACAATGAAATAAGCCACAGTCAAACCACATTCACCCATCCCCACCTATCCCCCACCTATCCTCATCACTCAATTCATTTGCCAATAGAAAATGTATCAAATAGAAAGGGAGCCTGGTTTAATTGCTTTGTCTGACAGAGAGATGTGTTGACTGCATGATCAGAGACTGGTTAGCCTAGCTTAGCATAAAACATAGTGTATCTGGCTCTGTCCTAAAAATGTTTAGATTTTTATGATCAATATTAAATTATTTTTGGACAAGTTTGTGCTCTTCAGGAAAGCGTTTTCTGTCACATTTACAACTATGCTTCAGTCTGTAAGTTCCTAACAAACTGCTGAAAGAGCAGCTGAGTGAGACGGCTGTCCTTCCTTGGGTCATCTCCACAGCTGTACTGCTTGTAAATGAGCCATGCGGCGATCAGTGCTCCAGGACATCTTAAGCATTGTCTTTACTGGACTTGCATGCCAGCAGGCCTGGTGTGTGTGTCTTGCGTGTGTGATGGAGAGCCCCATTAGCAGCTACAGTTACACCACTCAGATCATAGCTTTCAGACATACACTCTGACACACCCGGGGGCATCTTCCTCTGTGTGATCCCTGACTGGGCCCTTATCTCCACCTATAGCGTATCACCTGCCCCAAGACACCTGGACTAAACTGTGGCACATAAGGCCTTCATCAATCAACAACAAACTCCCTTTGTGTGCATGTGGTTCCTTTGTACTCTCGTGTTACCTCCCTGCACGCATTCATACGATTTTGATCTTTGCTCAGGATGAAGTTGGAGTCAATGTATGAGTTGAGTATGAGTTCAATGGGGGGAGAAGGTGCCAGAGTAAGGAAGGAAAATGAGGAGTAGAGTGTGTTAACATTGAGCCTCCCTTCAGGAACATAGAACTATTTTAATTACACTTTACGCCAAAACAAAGTCAGCCTGTGAGTCTTCTGTATCGATGGGGAGTGTTGACTCGTTGGAGAAAAGCATCTCATCGAGGTTAGCTCAGTTCGGACATACTAACTAGAAGGCTTGTTACAAACAGAATTATGAATTGTACTCATTTACCAGATAACAAGAGTCTAACTCATCTCTTTCTTCCCCTCCTCTCTTCTTTCTCTTTTTCTGTCTCAACCTGGCTGATGAGTCCCTCCGTATTAGTTGGGTTCTCCTCAAGGTTTCTGTCTGTTAAAATTTTGTTTACTTTTGCCTCTGGGCGTCTCATCCTCTGGGTTCTGAAGACTGTCTCAAGACAATCTGGTTAGTGATGCTATAAAAGCTCCTGCTTGTAGTTCTTGTCTACAGGCTTGTCACGTCACAATCAAATAACATTCTTAAGCCACCATCATGACTAATACATATGAATCAACCTTTTTGATTTCAGTTTGGTTACGTAGACAGATATTCCCACAGAGTTGACCTGCTGTGATCAGTGCTGCTGCAGACACTGATGCTCACTGTATGTCCACAAAATGGGTGCAAGAGGAAGCGTGTGAAATAGCATGCATGAGACTGTGCAGCATTACACCACTAGGACCCATACAAGGCCTGAGTTTCAAAATGTTTCAGATGTCACCTTTTTAATACAAGAAGCTCCTTAATGGTGAAAAATATCACTCTCACCATTCTAGGAAAAGGTCTGCACTTATACAGTATGGCCCTTTTCTACCGTAGTGGTACTCAAAGCACTACGGTGTTCGCCTGCCAAAAGGAGCAACTTCGAGTTCAGTGTCTTGTCCCTGAAATTACATGTCTGGCTGTTACTGTGAGTGCACAAACACTTTTAGTCGCTTTGCCTTGTAAAATTGGGGTTAATAACTAAAGCAACTTAAAGGCAGGAAGCCCAGAAAGAGAGGGGCCATTGGATATCTAAGTTCCATACAAAGCTGGCACTGACAAGGTGATGCAGTAGCGGTCCAGCACTAAAAAGTATGTATATGGGGAGGGTCAGGAGGAGCGAGTGTGAAGGGGAGGGTATGAGAATGAGGTGTGAAATAAAACTCAGAATCATGAGAAGTTCAACTTGCTCAACTTGTGAGCTCATTATTTATAGCTCTACAGTTTAGGGAGATATCTTTCAGTTAGGTCCATATACTGTATGTTTCGTCATTTTATCTGTTTATTAATCATTTGTTATTGATCTATGTGGACTTCAAGAGCAGACACTCAGCTTTAGTTGCAACTACTGTGGGATATTCGTTCATTATTTATTCAAAGAGTTCATAGGAGCTTTCAAAAACTAGATATATCATCATCCAAGTTTACTATGAAGCGAAGACTTCATGGGGGAATATACAGAGAGTTCAAAACAAGGTGGAAACCATTAATAATCCTCAAGAAAAGGAAGGCCAGATTGATAATGTCTACAATATCTTTCCAGACTTTAGGCAACTTCTCAACAACTTCTTATACCATTATAAGCCTGATTATTTGCCTTTCCTTTTAAATGGTACCACATTTGTAAGGATCGTGCATTTGTGTGATGAGCAGCAGAGCTGAGTATGTGGGTTGCACCCATGAAACATTTGCCAAATATTCTCTGGCAATGCCAAACAGCTTTTTTTAGCTGCTGCTATTGACTCTTGTTTTGAGCTTCTGGTAGGCCAGGCACTGACAATCAGGTTTGAGCATTGGCCCTGCTACAGCGGTCAGTTAATGTCTGCTCCAAGAATCGGCATGCCAAGTTTGACTGATCTGGATAGGGTAACTGTGGCATTATTTTGAGCAAGCCCTACTACCATCTGCAAACTGTAGGCCAAGTTCAATATAACTGAGGAACAGAGGCAGGCTGCAACCAGTGTCAGTCCCATATCTCCACAGTCTGGAATCAAACTCTATCCTCCAAGATGACAACGCTCGCCCCCACAGAGGGAAGTTTATCAGAAACTACCTCTAAAAATTTGGCAGTGGAGAGGATGGAATAGCCTGCCAGTAGTCCAGACCTCAACCCTATTGAACACTTGCTTGTGATGTGCTGTTTGTGCCAGAGTGACCACCACAACCAAACTGTTTGACTTGCAACACATGCTGGTTGAAGAATATGCTGTCATCCCACAGCAGTGTGTGACCAGCCTGGTCATCAGCATGAGGAGAAGACGCAAGACTTTCTTGGCTTTTCCAAATGCTACTAAGGCCCCTGTTGGTTAAATAAATAAATAGTTAAATATATATACTGTATGTCATGCTTCTTAAGAATTCAGTCATCCAATCCACCAAACAACACCAAACAAAAGTCAACAGCAAAAGAAAACCATTTGGCATTGGCAGAGAAGACTTGGCAAATGTTTCATGGGCTCAACCCACATGCTCAGCTCTGCTGCTCATCCCACAAATCCATGTTCCTTACAAATGTGGTACCATTTAAAAGGGAAATAATCAGGCTTCATAACGGTATAAGATTCATTGCCAAGAAGCATTGTTCCAACAAAGAAATAATCTACCAAACACAAATTTCTTTAGGCTAGGTTTAGACTGTCACCACAGGGGGCAGTGTACTAAATTGTTATAATTCTTACCCCACTGAATACCATCAAATTGGTAAATGGTGGTAAATGTTGTTTTTATTTAGCGCATTTCTACCTATTGGTACTCAAAGCGCTTTACAGTCACAGGCACATCTACACACACGTTCACACACCAGTAGAGCAACTGGGGGTTCAGTGTCTTGCTCAAGGACACTTCGGCATGCAGCACATCCCGGGGATTGAAGCGCTAACCCTCTAGTTCATGGACAACCCACTCCACCTACTGAGCCACAGCCGCCCAGCAGCCACCTTAAAAGCAAGAGTGTAATGCATTCTCTACCCTACCCAGAAAGGAGAGCACCATTTTACAGACAAAAGAAATCAAAAAATTCTTTATATTACTATTACTTAACAAAAAAAAAAAAAAAGGAAAGGCTTAAAACTTCACACTTTGGCATTAATTGTAATTATTAATAATACAAAATTAATTGGACGTATGTCTTTGTTGTCTCTATGAGTACCTCTATGAGTCTTTAATAGTTCAGTAATAATTATTAGGAAAATATTAACAAGGTAAAAACTCATAAAATCCTAGTGATGAAAGCCCAAACTCATCTGATCACTTTTTTTTAATTCAAAGTTACAACTTCTTCCCTGATATTGACTCTTAGTACCTGTAAGACCAAAAATAATCACTGTATACTGACATTATGTTTATGCCATTGTAATCTACTTTAGTCAATAAAAACCATATCATACAATAGTAAACCTGTAAAGCAGTTAAGAATAAGGCTCATGCAAAAATTCCAACACACATTTATTTATCATTTACAATTGGAAAGGGCCATCTTATTGGTCAGTATTTATTGCACGCACACATTTTATGCATGAACATATATTTTCATTAAGAAGAGAGGAGAATCTATTATAAAAAGTTCACTAACTTTATGATGCTAAATTTTCTCAGTACATATGCATCATTCACCTCAGCCATCAAACTCACATGTGTCTATAGCGAAATGTATTCTGCTGCACAAAAAATGCAATGTGCTATAAGTGAATCATAACGACAGCATCTTTGAAATCAGAGCTGCATGTGTACATGACATGACTGATTGAAGAGCACATTCCATGCTCTCCAGTATGTGCCTGGAGTCCTGATAAGATGGATGCCACTGTCTCACAGTCTGTAGGAGGTATCTTCTGTGTGCGTTCTCTACTTGTTCTTGCCGAGTGTCCTCTGCTTCTCTGCATGCTCGACTATTTTCTCTTCCACGTAGAGGCCTTTGCGGCGGCGGACAGCATTCATGTATTTCAGGGCCTGGTTGGCGGAGTCGGCTTTCTCCCCAAAGTGCAGGTATTCTTCCTCTGTGGTGGGAACCCAGTATGGATCGCTGCTGATCACCTGGGACAAAGAGGGGAGGAGAGGGACAGAAACGTTCAATATCTGCCAATATTAACAGCTGCCCTTACATGTGCCAAAGCCCTGCCTTCTCTGTGGTGGATAGGAAGGCAGTAGTGGTACTAAAAAGAGACCGGCACATCACTATCTTACTGGCAGAGAAAGGAACATGCACAGTGGTTCTAAATACAGCTGATAACCACACCAAAGTGACCAAACTTCTCAGTGAGATGCCCACATACAACAACTGGAGAAAAGACCATTGGCCGACTCCAGGGAGACCACTCCTTGTTTATTTACGGATTTCTCAAAATATACAAGGAAGGAGCCCCACTCGGAACAATCACCAGCAACATGGGCTCAGTCATATACAGCAGTGCCAAACACCTGGCAACCATCCTTTTTCCTTTAGTTGATAATAACCTACATCCCAACCGTCAGCATTTTGTTAACAAGATCAGGAAAATCTAACTGGACCCAGATGAAGAAATCATATCCTATGATGTTATCTCACTCTTTAAATGCATTCCTACCTCCCAAGCAAGAAGAGTGGTATGGAAACAATTACGACAGGACAACACTATCAAACAGAACCAATCTCACCCCAAACCGAACTTGTGTCGTGCTTGACCTGGACCAACATCCAATTTAATGAGGGTTTCAATAAGTGAAGACATAGTTGTGTTATGGGGTCACTGGTGTCACCTATAGCATCCAGTCTCAGTATGGAATGTCTGCACACGACACAACCAAGCAGAAATCTGTTCACCCCAAACACTATTTTGAGGACAACAATGACCATGTCTGTCTCTGACTGACCAGTTGATCCATAGGGTCTCTGTCCTCCTTGTATGATCATGGTCACCTTACCCCTCCCCAATCATTCTTCCAGTGATAAACTACAATAAGCTCCCTTGGCACGTCCAGGATGGCTTGGTAGACTGATTAACAGTTCTCAGGCCTCCTGGAATAGGTGAGGGTAGTTCTTGGCTTTGTGTCTGGATTGTGGAAGTCTTTCAGAGTGTTTGCACGAAAAGGCTCAACAATGTACAAAGTTGACAATGTTGACTCATTCCTCCAGGTGCGGATGGATGATCTTCAGATTACAGTACAATGTTGTGATTAGACAGAGGAGTAGAGACGGCCAAAGACTAAGGATTTGTTAATACCAATGTTAGGAAACTGGATCCAAACCAGAAATGTGTCTTAATCCAGATGCTCTGACTGCTTAAACTAGATTTGCAAACATCTTTTGCACCACTTGAGTTGCAACAGACAATGGGGAGATCAAATCCAGAGTGCCAAAAGTGGTCAGCCGAAGGCAGCTACTAGCGGACAATGTAAAGGATAACAATCCGTGCCATCAATCAGAAGCCACAAAACATCCTTCCACAATCGTTAGCAGCTGTTTTGACAGCTTACCTGTAGTAAGTCAGGAATTTATTCTGTTCCTGATTTTTAGCACAACAACATGCTCAACATGTACATATCTGAGTAATGCCACTTCATGTGCTACAAAAAAGATAATTGGATCAACTGAAGAAATTACAGTTGGGATCACACACACACACACACACACACCATAGAGTCCCACAAAATATGTGCAAAATGAACATGAATGTTGATTTTTATGTGTGCATGGACAGTCCAGACAAACTCTTAAGCAAACGCTGCAAATTCAAGCGTCACACATACACACACATACACACACGCCCACTCGTACACATTAGAACAATTACAGTAGCAACACACAGGCAGCAGGGTCCTGCACCTGGCCCTGCTTACACTGGGACAGATGGCTGAGAGTGAGCTGCTACAACGGCCGGACTGAAGGAGACAACACATCACATGTGAGCAGCATATGTTCAGCACACAATAGAATGCGCTGAGGGGTGAAGAAGAATGGGGCATCCTACAACAGTCAAGTGGTGTCTGGCTGACTGAATTAATGTCAGCAGACGCACGACTTTAGATAGTATCTCTAAGATGATAATCACAATGTTACACTTGGAAAAGTGGCAGAAGTAGTTGTGTAACAATAACAAAAAGGAAAGAGAGGAAGGCTAAGACAGAACTTTAAACCTGGCAGTGCTTTCTCCACTCTGCACAGGTAGTCAATCCCTGGCTGTTTAGATCTTGTACTAACATGCATCCTAAGTGATCCAATAGCAAGTGACCAGTGCAGGTGTGAATATCCAACAGCATCGAGGACGCATTTCAAAATAAGTTGAATCACATTTGGAAGTCCTCTGGGCCACATGTGGCTTAAATTCTTTTGGAAGTATGAACACACAATGTGTCCTGGCCTCACTGACGAACTTTACTCAGCTAACATCCTCTTGCATAAGCAGAGTTTTGACTCATTTATTCAGTAAAAACACACAACTATGCTATTCTGAATGATCACCAGAAAATGAGAAGCATCGTAAATAAGTAAAGTCTGCTTACTGGCAGGGAGAGCATTTTCTGTGCATAATCCGTGCTTTGCGAGGGTCATGGCGGAGATAAATAAATGAATAATAACTTAACGTGTGCGCATTCAGTGAGTTAGAGAGACTTTACAGCTTGCTCTATAATTTGGGGTTTAAATGTGGGGATAATTATGCACATTTTCAAACAGTCTCTCAAGGAAAGCATTGCTAAAAGTTGCTTTCGGTTGCAAAAAAGAATAAACTATTAGTTAAAAGGCCAGATTATGTTGTACTTAATTATTTAGGACTGTATCCATACACACTCTAAAAGGTATTGAATTCTTACTTGAGCACAACGAATCACTTAATGATCAGCTACACATCACAAAGTATTTAGTATTTAGCATTAGAAAATATTGGTTTTGTACGATGTGCTGTTCTGCCACATCGGAAAAGAAAATTCTTTATAATGTCCCAGCAGGGCTGGCCATCATAGAAACAGGGAGATGCATCATTGTACAAATGGGTCAATGCTGCACATTGTTGGATGGTCTTTCTCAGAAGGCATTCATAGTTTTGCAAGTTGTAAGCTGTGTGAAAAAAACAACAACTTGAGAGTTCAAACCCTGGATGCTTTCTGACCTTCAAGGTATCGAGTGGGTGTCATATTTTGGATTGGAAGTCAGAAAAAATTCAGATATAACCTCTCTAGTTCCTACTCTGAGAGGAGGAAGTCAGCAAGCAGATGAACAAAGATACTTGAAATATAATTTTTAGGACATTTTAACAAAAATAAATTAATGATATTTATAGCACGGTTATTAAATCTGTTATCTGAATCAACTGTATTGACTGTACTGTAACTGTATTGACAGCTTTGGCTGATAAATCTAGGACTTAGTCACACAACTCTGCAGTTTGTAGCATAACAAAAGCTCCATTCTGATGGAAATCTAATGTAAACGTCCCCACAGGAGCCACTAACCATCGAGTTACACAACAATGCATCGCTCAAAATCGTCCCTCTCTGCCTCTGTGCTCATTCATATGTTAATCCAATATCCTGGCCATATCAAATTGCTGTCAGGAGGAATGCTGACATAAGCACTAAGCAGCAGGAGAGTTCTGAAGCCGAGAGGACTTGGAGACCACGGGGGGTGCAGGACAATCTCTTTGTGAGGGAGCATCTGCACATAAATGAAATCAGACAGACAACTTTTAATGAGGCAAAGACAATGGCCGCAATACAATGTTCCCGCTTGATGCGAGTGTGTTTGTGGGGCATGGCCATACGAAGGGCCATTAGATGATCTACAGACTCTATGGCGGCTGCATGTGGTTTCATTACATGTATTTGACAGATGTTATATAGATAACCTCGGATATTTAGAAGAGATTGAAAGTGATGTTTGGACCAGATGCAGGTCCTCTTTTATACAGCTTGAACTTTAAAAAGGCATCCAGACTCCGTTTAGAGTAGAGCTGGGAAAGGCTCCTCTGTCATAATGCGAGCAGCTCCCAAGTATTAGCCAGTCATACTTGTTTTAATAAAGAGTTGGGATTCCCTTCCAAAGTTATTACAGCATTGCAATGGATATCAATCTAGCCCTTTTGGCGTGATGCTGTAGTTTCAACTCCTTCATAAAAAGACAACTAATGAAACTATTCTGTACTCAAGAAACAAACTATGCAACAAGTATGAATGTCAGAAAACAACTGCCCTGTTAGAGACTGTAGAGGATTAAGAGCACAGAGAAGCCAGAAGAATGTCACAAGAGTTGCTGGTATTTGGTCGCAAACCAAAGATATTTGGCAAAATTACATTTTGGCTTAATGATGCCACTGGAGGTAGAGGATGACTGAATTTCATATCATTCATCCTGAGGCAATCATTAATGTGTGCAGCAAATGTTACAGTGATCCATCCATTAGTTGTTCCCTGTCAAAACCACAAACATCACATTGATGCTGGAAGAGAAGTCTATGGACAGTGGGCATACTGGACACTGTAGGTTCTCTGGATGATACTAAATTGATCTAATTAACCCATGTTAACTAACTTACAGAGGACAAGAGAGGACAGTGGATACTGTCTGTCCTTCTGTTGGAAGTCCATATGTGCATGTGATGCATTGGATTAATTTGAGTTTTGAACAATGGGAAACGCCGAAATTGCAAAATCAATATTAGTGCTCCATCTCCTATCGCCCAAAACAGAGACCCTCTCTGACTGTGCATGTTACTGATGAGGACTATATATGATGCTGTCCTCATGATATTTTTAATTATATTAGGATGTTGAACAAAAATTTAAAATTCAACCTGTATATTTTCCTCAGTTAATGATTCTCATTAGGTTTTCACTTTTAACAAGGGCTGCCCCTTTGTTGTTCTTCTTGTTTCTTGTGATTGAATATTACTTATGTCATATTGTTTAGTTCATAATATAAGTAAATAAAAACATTCACAAATTAAATGAATAAATGATTCCACTATAAGGTGAATCATCTGGACCATTTAAAGGCACCATTTCAAAAGGAATCGATGGTTTGCCTATTCAATTATGTCACCAAAGCCAACCTTTTTTTCATATGACTCTAGCTACAGAATTATCTTTCTGATTGATGAAAGTATAGTCATGGGGGTTACTGAGTTCATTAAGTTAACACCAACCATACAAAGACTCTCAGTAACAGGCTACGAGGGGCTGGTAATGATTGTACAGACTAGTGGATTAGTCGACTTTACTTCTGTGCCAGGACGCTTTAAGCATCGAGTCGTCTAGTCGCGGATCACGTGACCATAACAACACGGACGCCTCTGAGAAGACAGGTGATGGGGTCCAGTGTGTCACTGCAGCAAACTAGCAGCGGTTCATCAAGTGTGTGGAAATACTTCACTAAAGATGAAGCCCATTCTGCCGTGACATGCAGGATATGTAAGTTCTGAACTCAACAAATGCACTACTGCAATGCAGACTCATCTGAAAAGATATCTGCTAACGTTAGCATAGGAACGATAAACAATAAACTTCACCAAACACACTGCAGTAACAGAGCGGCAGTGGCTAATCAACAATTTGCTGGTGAATTTCATTGTCAAAGTTATTAGACCTTTAGCTACAGTACAGAGAAGGCTTCACAGACATACCACATGTTTTTTTTTTTTAAACCTGGCTACATCATACCATCTTACAACATGCTGTGGAGTACTATTAAATGCTATTGATGGTGCTGAGTTGTAGCCTGTTTTTATACAGGCTATACATAATATCTGCAGCTGACAGTATGTAGTGTATATGCATTCAGGTCAAGTATTGATTTCCGTGTTGCAAAGCATTATTTTCTACTGCGTTATGTTTAGTGACGTTATCAGCGACTTGACTTGCATCACATAATAATCAACTTTAAGCAGATAATACTAGTATTCTCTCATGGTTTCTCACTTCAGCATCTTTACTCTATCAATACGGCTCTTATTGAATAATACATACTAAAACATCACAAGTGGGATTCAATATAAAACTGTGAAACTTTTAAAATATTCACATTGCAGTGAGAATATACTGTCTGGCAAGTGGCTGCACAACAGTGGAGAATCATCTCTTTCTGCTGGCAGACAACTTGACCCATTACCCCAACTGACACTGTCCATATGGCCTGCAGGGACGTTGAGACTGGGCGCTGCGGCTCGAGCCAGCCAAGCGGCAGGTATAATTGGCTAATGCGCATGCTGTCTATTACAGCTTTGATTCCAACTCCCCCGAGGAACCGTCTCATTAACTAGACGGCCTCACTGACCTACAGCCCCACATAACGAGCTCAGTCACACTCCAACAGCGTGTGTGTGCATCAACGTCTTTATGTATGAATGTTTGTGTATATACAGTGTAGATGAATACTGAATCCTGTAGCCAGCTTTTGCTTTGATAACAGCTTTTCACACTCTCGGCATTATCTCAGAAGGCTTCATGAGGTAGTCACCTGCAATGGTTTTCAGTAAATAGGTGCGCCTTGTCAAGAGTGAATTCGTGGAATATCTTGTCTTCTTAATGTGTTTGACACCATCGGTTGTGTTGTGCAGAGGTAGAGTTGTTACACAGATCTCTGCAGTCAATAGTCCTATTTCACTGGTATTCTAATCCGTATTATGGCAGGAAGCAATCAACCATCAAACGCTATGATGAAACTGGCTCGCATGAGGAAAGAAAGACAGAGAGTTACTGCAGAAGATAAATTCATTGGAGTTACCAGTCTCTCTCTCTCTCTCTGGTGTTTTGTGTTTTGTAACTTTTTACAGATGTGCAACAGAAACTATTTTTCTGAGCTCTTCAGAAAGTTCCTTTGTCCATGCCATCATATACTTCTACAAACATGCATTGTGTAGATCAGACTGTGACAAATCACTGGTATATATATTTTTTTTTAACAAAGCAGAGCACTGAATGACACCAGAGTCTTGCATTGATTAGAAACACTTCTGAACAGAGGGGTTCTGATTTGGCCTTGTAATCCTAGAGGTACACTTACTCTTGCACCTTGTAGATATGTAATATTGGTTCATTTGCCTGAATAAACAAATACACAATATAATATTTCAGGTTTCATTGGGTTGACTGGGTTCTCTTTGTGTTCTTTCAGGACTAAATGGGTTGTGTAATATGATAATTGAGTGATAATAATCACCTCCCAGTGGCTGAAGACCAGCTGTGGGCTGGCCAATCCGCTGGTTCTCTTGCGGATCTCATCTGCAAATCCGAAGCTCTCAGCCACAGGCAGAACAGCCTTGATGATAAACATGTCCGTCCCTTCCTTCATCTCTTCCAGGAGGACTCGACCCTCTCGCTTCCCCAGTACACCGTATACTCGGCCTGATGGAAGAGACAAGGGACAACATAATTTAGAGGTATCTGATCATGATCATCACTGTATATCAGTAACCCTAACCCTGATCCACTAATTTTTCACGCAGGCATCACTGTAGCTTTGACATGAATTCTTGGTGTACAAGAAATGATTTATACTAACTCTGATCGCCTTTAAATATAGAAATACAGTAAATAAACACAAATATATCTAACAGATTATTATCTATCTATTAAAACAATAAAAAGGAATACTTATTTGTTATCACTGAACTCAGAATCATAGCCCTCAGTTGTAGCTGAGTACTCACAAAGTAACAGAATGTTATCCTTAATAAATATACTACAGTACAGTAAAGTAGCTATAAGTGGACAAGGTTAGATTCAGCTAACATATTTGTGCATCTTAAACAACCAGACGGAACCAAAAGTGAGGCCATATTTGAATTTTTCACCTCACTAAATGCCCCACTAAATTGCTCTGTTCAGATTCAGCTGACAAAGCAGTTCTTTGCACAACAAGCCGCAGCTACTAACGGCCTGGAGGTATGTTTTACCAACACGTTAAATGGCATTTTAAGCCTCATATTCTTCTTAATGACTTTTAGAGTGAAGCATTAGTCAATACTGGGCTTTGCTGGCTCGCCTGGTGAGCTCATGCTGTGTGTGTTTGCGGTGGTGGCGGTGGGGTTGCAATCATTGTCTTTAATTCATTATTCTTTTTTCCTTATATTTGTGAGAATACAGAAAATGAACCTAGGATTCAAAGATTTGATCTTATATTATCTTATGACTTCACCCTCTTAAAATGTGCTCACATGCTCTGGGTGTTATGATGTCATCAAATGGTGTTTTAGAGCTAGACTGGTTTCATGTTTTGTTTTGTGTTTTTGCTGACAGATTACACACTGTGGTTTCCCATCACTGCTCTCAATAAAGCCAAACTCAAAAATATAATTTCTTAGTCTGATTGATTTTAGCTTTGGTCGCCTGATGTTGTCAACAGTGGATTTAAGGAATTTCTCCATTGGGACCAGCTTTATGATAGTTAGCAAGCCCAGATAATGACTTGCAAAAATGTGCTGACTGAAAAGACATAATTTCACAATTTCCACTGGCACAAATCTAGAGTTAAGTAGTGGTGTGTCTGCTCCATTGCATAGTGGCATTACACAGGGTAGAGCACAGAACGAAAAACAACCATTCATATTCACATCCACACCTACGGCCAATTTAGAATCACCGGATTTCCCATAGGATAAATAAAGCATCAATCTATACATCTATCTACCTAACATGTATGTCTTTGGACTGTGGGAAGAAGCTGGTGTACCTGGAGAAATCCCACAGAACCACAGGGAGAACAACTCTATACACAGAAACTTTTGCACAGAGTAACGTCTTGCTGTGAGGCATCAGTGCTAACCACTACACCACCGCACCGCCCTACTTTTATGGTGTCAGTATATTTTTTTCCAATAACTAGTCAACTTTTTAATTATTTTATTGATCCCCAGGCAATGAGTCAAGAACCAGTGAGGGTCTGGAAACAACACTTATGCTGAACTAGTGGTCCAGACCCCAAAGATCCTGGCTAAAATGTATAAATATGGTGCATCTTAGATTCAGTGCAGATACCACTAGATGGAAAAGATAAAATATGTATTTTTTTTTTTTCATCATTTCAGCAAATGCCACTTCATCTGGAAACGCTGTCCTACAAAGCCCACTGTCTTAATGCAGCAATAGTGTGTGAAAAATGTTCTCTTACCCAGCACCTCAGCAGTGGCCATGATCTCACAGGTATACATTGCAGCCATGAGTCTCTGAGGTTGAGCCTGGAAAGCGTGACGGCATGCCTCCTTCATGGCAGCGATCAGCTGCCCAGAGACTGGCCCATAGCAGTCTGCAGAGGACGCCTCTGGCCGACGTCCGGCCTGGATCGGCCCTGCAGCCAGGCCCTCCTCCTGTGCAAACTCCCCACTGTTTCCCTCCGCTTTGCCGTCAGGTGAAATGGAGCCCTCTTCCAAAGAGTCCTGATGTTGTGGTGGAGCTGAAGACTGGACGTCCCACCTCTCCACGGAAAAACAAACTCCCATCAGGGGCTCTTCACACATGGGCCCTGACAGAGATGCCAGCTGGAAGCCACTGACGATGCTGTTGTCAAAGTCTCGTAGAGCTCCGGCATCGCCAGCTGTGTCTTCCCGGACCAGACACTGCCACACTGAGGGCCGCTGGTAGGCCTCCACGCTGTTCAGCAGAATGTTGGGACCATACCTGAAAACAAGAAGCATCAGGT